>NC_133660.1:100554101-101168738 GCF_037893015.1 Macrotis lagotis | reverse complement strand
CTCTTCCCCAGAGATGGATGCAAAAGAGGAAAGTGTGGGGGATAGTATAGAGGGTTCTGAGGTATGGAGTAAGAAAGATGGATGACCTCAATTTTCTCAGTAATTAGGAAGTATAATAAATCATCACAATAATAGAAAGTAGAAAAATGTGATTATATCAATAGATATAGAAATTGCCTTCAATAAAATACTACACTAATTTATATTTTAAAAATCCCTAAGAAAAATAATATTGGAATTTTTTAATGTGATAGAAAGCATTAAGCTGAAACAAAGAATTAGTATTATTTGAGATGGAGCTACATTAACTTTCCCCCTCAGAACAGGGGTGAAGCAAGAATACCCACTTTCACCCTTATTATTTGATATAGTTTTAGAAATGGTAGCTATGTCAATAAGACAAGAAAATAAATTAATCAGCTCTGGCAGGAAGGCTAAAATATCTCATTTTTCAGACTACATGATGGTTTACTTAGAAAGTCCAAGAGTCACTAAAGAATTAATTGAGATAAGCAGTGTTTTCAAAAATAGCTGGGAAGAAAAATAAAGCTGCAAAACTCAGCAGCATTCCTATACATACATACATACATATATATATATATATATATACATATATATATACATATATATACATATATATATCACTCAGTAAACCAAGGAAAATAGACAATGAAATATCATTTATTATAATAAAATATAATGAATTTATTATAATAAATTGCATTATGCAAATGGTAATTAACCTATGAGGGCACACATAGGACTCATAGAAATATACCTATAAACATTTAAACAAATAAAAAGCAAAATAATTGAAGAAGCTTCTATGTCTATATTGGGTTGTCAGTGTAAGAAAGATAATACTCCACAAATTAATCTATTGATTTAATAACATTTCAGTCAAAATCTCAATAGGAAAATTAGCACAATTTTGTTTGTAAAAATACAAAATGTATAAGGAAAAACCAAAAATTTAATCATCAAGGGATATAATAGCCAAAAAAAAAAAGGAAGGGATAATTCCAGAAGTCACATGAAACTACAAAATGATAATGGTCAAAACTATTTATTATTTCATATAAAACATAAAAATAGACCAGTGAAATAAATTAGTTATATAATGTGAAGCCAAGTGATTTGTTTGGTGGTATATAAATGCAAAAACTATTAAGAAAAAAAATCATCAACAAAAACTAGAAAAAATGATAATTATTTAGCAAGAGCCCACAATAGTATCTTAAAGCATATACCATAATTTGAAATGGATCAATGAATTAAAACTTTTTAAAAAAAATCATACTATTAAATATAGAGGGAAAGAGAAGAGCATTTCTTTCATAACTGCATTGAGGAAAAGGTTTAGTTAGCCATGTTTTAAAATAAAAATAGGCTAATTTGATATAAAATATTTTGAAAGCTTTTATACAATAAAACCATTGTATATATAATGAGAAAGATAGAAGGGTGAGGAAAAAATCATTGTACTAAATATTTCTAATAAAACTCTAATACAAAAATTCTAGATTTTATATCTATTGGGGCATGGCTTCTATTCTTATAAGTATATTTAAATTCCTTATATCTTTTGAATATCAAACCTTTATTAAAAAGTCTATAAAATCTATAAAGAATTTTTAAAAAATAAGAGAAAGCATTTTTCTCTAATATTTAAGTTACAAAGGAAATAAATAGGAAGTTTTCTAAAGAAGCATAATCCAACTCTAATAAATAATTAATATAAAATATGCAAATATTTAATAGTGATAGAAATACATAGCAAAACTGTGATGTTACCTTTTCTCATCAAACTAATAAAGAGTAAAAAATATTAAAAACTAAATATTCACAGGTCTCTGGGAAAACTGGCATGTTAATAAATTACCTCTTAAACTGTAAATTATGCAATAAAGATAGAACCATTTTTATACCCTCAAATTCAGTAATTCCATTACTAAGTGTGTAGAGAAAGCAGGAAATAAACACTTAAATAATTTAAGATTGAGTCATTGTTCTCAGTTGTGCTACATGAATGTAATAAAAATAATGATACTACCTCAATTAATTTATACATTTAATACCATACCCATCAAAGCACCAAGGATTACATTATAGAACTAGTCAAAATAATAACAAAATTATCAGGAAGAAAAAAAGATCATAAGGATTTTTTTTAAAGTAAGAATGAAAGTTACCCTAAAATTATGATATCAAACTATATTTTAGAGAAGCAATTTTTCAGAGCTATTTGATGTTGCTTAAAAAATAGAGAAGTTGATCGGTAAAGCAGACTTGATAAACAAGACCCAGAAGCAGTCAAATGTAATAGCTGAATGCAATCTACTGTGGTAATCTTCCTATTCAGCAAGAAATAATAGAAAAACAATAAAGGCAATATATAGGAAACTAGTTTAGAACAACATCTTTTACCATATGTTGCAATAATCTCCAAATGAGTATATGACCTAAATGTAGAAGCTAAAATTATAAAAATATTAGTGAACATAAAAAAATTTTATATTGTACAATGGTAGCTGGGGAGGGGGGAATTTCCAAATGAACAAAGAATAGATGTGAGCACAAAAGATAAAATAGATCATTTCTATTATTCAATTTTTAAAACTTTTGCTATAATTAAAACAATTTCAGCTAGAATAAAAAGATAGTTATGAAAAAATCTTTCCAATGAATATTTCTAATTAAGATCTGATATCTAAAAAGTATAAGGAATATATGTAAATTTATAAGAGCAAGAGTCATATTCCCATAGATAAGCTGCCAAAGATATTAACAGAAAGTTTTCAAAAGCAAAAATGTAAGCTATCATCAACCATATAAATACAGTTCATCATTAATAATGAAATATTAGGGAAAGCCATTGGAAAGTGACAGAAAAAAAGGAAATTTTTAAGGAAAAAATGAATAAAGTCTTTTTTAAGTTTATAAAGAAGAGTTAGCAAATATATTCTTAGCTGTACCATTTATAATTGGGGGAAAAAGTATGAAAACAAATTATGATTTAAAAATCATGATAGCAAATTCAGTATATTTAAAGCAGAACTTATTTTTTTCTTGTCTGAACTCACCTCCCTTCTGATCATACTATCCATTTGTACTTAACCAAGTTTGCGATCCACTGGTTTTTATGAATTTTTCTCTCATGCTCACTCCCTCTTTGTTCATTTTTATCATTGCTTTTATAACTGTTTCTTTATACTCAGCTCACACTATAGTGTAAAACTTTCTTAATTCTTTTTAGGAATTAGCAAAATTATCAGAATTTCTCAAAAGAAAATTTGAAAATTACTCTACCAACTCTGCAAACCAGGGAAATCTAAAACCATCTCTGTTTGTCTGTCTATCTCTTTTCCCCACTCTAAATATATAGTATGGGTGTACACACACACACACACACACACACACACACACACACACACAATACTTATTTTAATATGCATATACAAAGGTGTACAATACATGTATATGTCTATGTAAACATACTGTATATGGATATTGAAAGAGATAAAATGCTAGAGGGAAACAAAAGAAAAAAATTGAAATAATACAAGTACTTCTGAAACAAAACTATCAATTTAATCAAAACATAGCGAAGAAGTCCACAATCAGGATGAAAGAATAAATGGAAGATATACAATAAGTAAAATTTTGAGGTGAAATAAGCCTCTGAATACAATTGAAGAGTGACAGAATAGGATGATAATGAAATTCAATATTTCAGAAATATTTATAAAGATATAAGTATAGCAATTATAATAATGAAAAGGAGGATTATTTAATTGGAGAACAAAAGGATGAAGGGAGAAAAGTAGACCCAGAAAATTATTCAATTGGGAAATGATTTGGAAGCTATGTAGACAAAAAGTGATGGATACACAGAACAGATACAAGAAAGACAGCTGAGCTTATTGAGTTATAATCCTAAAGCTTCTTCCCAGTATATATTGCAGGGTATTGTATAAGAAAAAAAAGTTCTCAAAAATATTCTCAAAAAAAACCGAGGGAATGATTTCAAACCAACAGAATTCATGGGATGTAATTAGAGAGGACCTTCCAAAGTTTAAAGTACCCGTCACTGTTATGCTTCATGACTACATTGGAAAATAAATGATCTTTCAAGTAGTAAAAAATAAAGCAGTAACACATTCAAAGATAATTATCAGATTTCATGATGTGCTATATGAAAAATATTTAAACATGAAAAAATTGTAATACTATTTACCCAAAGTTCAGAAATATATGACTTGACCCTAAATCAGCTTTCTGGGCAAATCTAATTTTCCTTTAAGAAGTCAAAAGCTGGATATTCAAAAAATGAGTTGAATTTGTGAATTATAGGGAGAGAAGAAATTTCCTCAGATAATCTTCTGACATGTAAAATCTGCTTTTCTGGCCAAAACAGGAGCATTCTTTTAGAAGTCAAAAATGGGATAGTTTAAGAAATGAGATGAATTTGAGAAATATATATATATAGGGAAAGAAGAGCCATCCTCAGAGCAATTTCTTACTAGCAAAATGAACAAGAATAGAAAAGATCCCAGAAAAGGCTTTGGTCACCAAGATAAATTCTTTAATCAACAAAAGCTTTAGAACAGCTATCTCAAAGCAATCACCATGGGGGATTAAAAACAACAGTAGAATTATTTTGATTAACTATGGAATGACATAGTCAGGCTTGATGGGAAAACTGAAAAGGATGAGTTGATTATGAGTATTACTGATAAAGAGAGGGAGAAAAAATAACAGAGAAATAAATATAGAGAAGTAAGAAAAAAGACAAAGAATAAGGAGGCGAGATAGTGCTAAAGTAGGTGAAGGAAGCTGTTTTGAGAAAGTCATGATATGAGTAGTGTAGAATATAAGAACCATATTAAATATTGTTGATTCATGTGTATGTCTCTGTGTGAAAGGATCATAAATGAAATAAGGAAGAATGTATTCCCTGAGGACAAAATGAATGATTTAATGAAAAATAGTAGAAAGCAAATAAAATGTATCAACTACAGTCATGTATGTAAATTGTACCATGATTAAAGTTAGCATTGACAGAGAATATCAATATTTAATATCTATTCACTTAATGGCATAGTTAGAAAATTTATTAAGGAAAAATTAACTGACTTGCTAAAGGAATTATAAAGAAAAATCAATTACAGTGAAAGATTTATATACTCCATCAAAAGAATATGATCAATCAAGTGAAAAATATAAATATGAAAGAAATTACAGATGTCAAAAGAGTTTTTAAAAAATTAAATGTTGTAAGTACATGGAAAATATAAAATGGTAAAAAGAAGAAATATATTTTTGAACCTGGAACACATAAATTTTATCCTATTATATGACATAAATATTCCTCTATATTTGTACATCGGCTGCAATAAAATATTAATTAATGAGAAAAATATGATCAAAAGAAGTCATACAATTTAATGACTGAAAAATGATTTCTTGATGACATCTGGGTTATACAAAAACATCATATTAAAGATAATTATGAATTTGATGTAATGGAATGTATTTCATGCAGCATTCAAAGACAATTTTTTTAATTGAAAAGGTTTATATTAAAAGAGGAGAAAGAAGTTTTATTAGCTGAGTTTATAGTTAGAACAAATTAGAACAAACAAGTCAATACATGAGAAGCAAGCGCAATGAAGGAAAATGATAAAAATAAGAGAAATAAATATAACATGATGAAAGAATAATGCAATTTATGAATAAGGCAGAACCAATTAAAATAAAATGAACTATTAGCAAATTTAATCAAAAAGAGGAGAAAAGAAAATCTAATGACAAAATTTTTAAAATAAAAAATGGATAAATAACAAAGAATTAAAAAGAAATAAAGATATCTATTAAAGTTTGTTATGTGCTTAGAAAGCTGAGAATATAAAAGAAATAAAGGAATACTTTGACAATCTGATAGATGTGTTATCTCTTTAATGTGGATGCCCTCTCCAAAGGAACAGATCACAAACAATCCATACCCTCTTATCTTGGGTATTTCTTTTTTCATAGCTTCCTATAAATTCTCCACAAAGGATCTGCCCAACATGCTATAGGCTATTCTCTAGATATCCTGACATTATATGGATACTAATGAAGCACTGGGCTATCCATCAATTATCCCTCATTACTGATACAAGATTGACCCACCTTCTTTTCCAGATTAAGTGACTTTTAATATCTTCTATTTCCATTTTCCACAAGTTTGTCACTGCTGCTGAATTCACACATCAATAGTGTGTGACTTCAATAGTATATTTTTCCTTGTTGCCCTGGTTGCTAGGACTAAATAATTCAACACAAAATTGGTAGTCTATTGGTCTTTTAGTTATCTGATGAGGAGGCCATAGAGGTGGGATGAAATGGGCTTAATATGCTGATTTGTTTGCATCTTTGTTACAAGAGAGAATTTGGGAGGAGGCAGCTGAGGTAAAAAAAAAGGATCTGGGTCATCTAGGTGGGTAGTGGATAAAGCACTGGCCTTGGAGTCTGGAGTACCTGGGTTCAAATCTTAATAATTACCTAGCTGTGTGGCCTTGGGCAAGCCACTTAACCCCATTTGCCTTGCAAAAACCTAAAAAAAAAAAAAAGGATCAGAACAATAAAACATTTTGAAAGAAAAATAATGAAAACTTTTACATAGTGCTTTAAGTTTTTCAAAGTGCTTTAGAGATGGTAAGGGACTGATAAGCAAATGGACAGTTTAGATAGGATTGAAGGCCAAATGTTTTAATGTATCCAACAATACAAACTGTTCTAAAACAAGCTTCCACTTAAGAAGAATTCAACTTTTCTAAAAATTCTATGGATACACAACTTGCTGAGGCAATTGCCTCTCCCACTAACATCATTGTTTGCTCTTCCCATCATGGCATGGATGAAGGAAAACCTGGGCTCAGATCCTAACTGACACATACTAGCTTTATTAACCAGAGGAGTTCCTGAACTTCTCATTGCCCCAGGTAACCAGGTGAGACTGAAGGTTGGACATTGGCTGCTGGCTCTGTATCAGGAGGGGAAGTTTACATACCAGGAGACTTGTAAACTTAAAAAAACCACAGGGAAAGATCTCATCTAATTTCTTAATTTTTCCGTTGAGGAAATTTAGGATGATAAAATATCTTGCCCAAGTTCATGTAACTAATTAGCAGATCATGGATTGAAATCTTTTTTATGACTTCTGCTCTTAGCACCCTCCTCACTCCACTGCCTTGCCTCAGCCTCTTTACTTGGATGAATCAAGGTTTTTTATTTTTTTTTAAGGTTTTTGCAAGGCAAATGGGGTTAAGTGGCTTGCCCAAGGCCACACTGCTAGGTAATTATTAAGTGTCTGAGACCAGATTTGAACCCAGGTACTCCTGACTCCAGGGCTAGTGCTCTATCCACTGTACCACCTAGCCACTCCTTGGATTTGTTTTTTTGAGATGTTTTTTCCTGGCTGTACTCCATCTACTGATACAGATAACAAATAGTGACAGATTTAAAGTCTTCCCTGAAGTCTTTCCTTGAATATTCCAGCCTTCACTAATTCCTCTTTCTTTTCCTCTACTACAATGCCTATACTGGCCATCTTATGATTTAGCTATTAACCAAAGATTATTTTACAACTATTCACAGTTGTTTCATTCATGTAGAAAAAGGACCCAGAGAATAAGCATGTAGATGGCATCTACTGTGTGCAGAGGATAAGCTAGGTGGCCCTGGAGACAGGAAGCCTGAGTTCAAATGCAACCTCATACACTAATTTTTTTGTATGACTCACAGAAAGTCACTTAACCCTATTTGCTTCAGTTTTCTTCTCTTCAAAATGAGCTGGAGAAGGAAATGGCAAACCTCTCCAGTATCTTGGCCAAGAAAACCCAAATGGAATCACAAAGAATCAAATTTGATTGAACAACAACCACAAATGTTAGGGTAATTTTAAAGTTCAAATTGTCTTCATGTTTTATTTTGCATTATTTGTTTTTTCTTTCTGGGCAGCTAGGCAAAATGGATAAGTGCCTGGCCTAGAGTTAGGAAGACACTTACTAGCTAGGTGGACAAGTCACTTAACCCTATTTGCCTCAGTTTCTTCATGTGAGGAATGAACTGGAGAAGGAAAGGATAAACAACTCCAGAATTTTTGATAAGAAAACTCCAAATAGAGTCATGGAGAGTTGGACATGACTAAACAACAACTTTGTGTCCAGATTAATGGTTTTATTCCCAATTAACAGTTGAGGAAACTGAGACAGAGGGTAAGTGACTTGCCCTGAGTCATGCAGCTAGTAAATATCTGAAGTCAAAGTTGATTCAGATCTTCCTGATTCTAGGCTCAATGCTCTATCTACTGTACCACCCACCCTCCTCTAGAATCTCACCAAGTAAGACTTCATGACTGTTCAACAAATCATCATTCTGAAAAAAATATTTATTAAGTGCTAAAGATTGTGCTAAGTGCCAGACAATCTCTACTCTCAAGAAACTGACATTTTTTTTTGAGGGAGACCTGACCCATAGGAAGGTTCAGCTACAGGTTGAATAGAAGGGTTCAGAGATTCTAAAAATGAAGCTGCTGGGCAAGACCCCATTCCTCAGAGTTCACTGGCAGAGCAAGTAGTAATGCCTGGGGGTTTTGATGGCAGTGTATTGATTCTTGTCCTTTTCTATAGAAGAAGACCAAAATGGCATGACTGTGTTAGAGGCAAGTTACAGTGTGTGCAACTATGGATGATCAGACCCAAAGGAACTTGGAACACTCTACCACAAGAATGGAACAAGTGTCCATGTGATCAATGGGGGGGGGGGATTCTCTAAATTTGCATTTCTCACATTTCCTTTGAATTGTTTCCATTCTGCCTTGTTCACAGAGCATAGCACCCTCTCTGATGAGGGCACTCCTGGCTGGGTGGTCTTGTGCCAGTGTCTCCCATGCTACCCTATCAATTACTAAGTTCTTAAGAGAAATCTTTAAAGTATCCTTGTTTTTAGTAAGGACTAATGAGACCCATGAGTCCGTAGAATGGAGGGAAGATGATAAGACTCAATGAACAATGAGACACTATTTCAGGGCAGATGGTAAGGACTAGCAGTCTTCCACCTAATGGGGAAGATTGTCCTTGTTTCTGACTCCCTGGGTAAGTGGTGTAAGTGATCCTTTCTATTAAGTTGTTAGGGGAGGGAAAAGTCTGACACACCACTTGTGGAAAGAAGGGAATGGACTAGAAAGGTGAAGTATTGTAGGGGCTCCCAAAAGTGAGTGAAGAGAAGGAACAATATCTGGAAAGGAGGGATAAATAAGAAAGAAACATTGTCAGAAAGGGGGAAAGTGCTTTTCACATGGAATGCCTAGACTTCTCTTTGAAGTAGAAGGAAGCCCAGATAGACTGACTTCTGTTTCCTGTTATCATTTCATTTAGATTTGAAAAGTTTAAAATTCTTAATTTTAATGAAAGATATAGACACATTCAAGGCACCTAATAACTACACAAAAACTATTTTAATGTAGTTTCAGTTATTCAAAATAGATTATAAGAAATTTGAAAAGTTAAATAAAAAGACTATTAATGATATACAGGGAATATCACTTTAAGGCAGTTATCAAATGATTAAAACTTCCTTGCTAGAAAGGACAAGGATTGATCTTCATAAAGCATATGATGAACAGGTCAAAAGACCAGAGAAATGAATGAACTAGAATTTATTAAGTACTTATCTTGTGCCAAAGACACAAAGGTGAGCACTGGACATACAAATACAATTTCTATCTACTATACCACCCACCTGCCTCTAGAATCTCACCTTTGGAATAGGCATCATTTCATCAAGCAATAGTCAAATTCTTAGGGGCGGCTAGGTGGCGTAGTGGATAAAGCACCGGCCCTGGAGTCAGGAGTACTTGGGTTCAAATCCGATCCCAGACACTTAATAATTACCTAGCTGTGTGGCCTTGGGCAAGCCACTTAACCCTGTTTGCCTTGCAAAAAAAAAAATCAAATTCTTAACAGGTAAACACATGGTTTGCTGAATTTAAGAAAAGGAGATTACTTCAAAAGGAACCTCTGAAATAAAAAAGAACCAAGAATGGAATTAAGAGGCCCTTCATGGGTAACATCCAAAGGAACTCATCCGATAATAGTTCTACCAAGAAATGTCAAATAAATAGCTGTGATTTGTGGATTTGTTAGAGAAACAGATGGTCTGATGATGACTTCAGAGGGTAAATGTTAGTAACTATTAACTGCTAGCAACCTCATAAATCATTTATCAATTACATTTCTTATGATTCACATAATCATTTTTAGTGATACCTGAGGTTTCAGGTAGCATTTTTATTCATAGATAATCTTGAAATGTGCATGGGAAAGTTGGAAGCTGGTCACTACTATTAATTCATTGTTCAGTGATTCCTTTTACTGCAGACCCTATTATAGGAGATAGCTTTCAAGTTACAAAGAAGGTTTCTTCATATGAAAACTGGTTTATTGGAAGGGAAGGGTGCCCATATAGATGGGGTCTTTTATGTGCCTAGGTGTCCAGACTGTCACTTCAACACAGCTAGAGGTTACCAGAAAGACATGTCGAGGAAATACCACCTTTTAACTTGCCCATTCTTTACCCCTAATCTACTCTTGTTTTTTGTTGTTGCTTTTATTTTTACTTTTTTCTTATCTATATTGGAGGATGTTGTTCTTATCCCACTTCCTTTCCCCCTTTATTAAAACAATTTGTGCTCCCAAGAATGTAGGGAAACATTGAACTCAGGATTTTGGGTGGTTAATTAAGGCATTGAAAGAATCCTGCAAATGCAGGATTAAATTATTTTATAATACTCAATGACTTCCATGGATCTGAAAAATAGATACTTTGGATACATGGATACTTTGCACAAATTCTTAGGATTTTGAATCAGAGCTAAGATGTGACAATAAGAGCTTTCAGTGGAGTACAATTTCCCAATAGCAAAATATTTGTCTCAGAGTAAGAAATGTAAAAAGTCAAATAAGTAGCCAAGATTATCCCTCTCATATAGTATTGGGTGCTGTCATGTACCTCAAAGGAAGGTAGAATAGACTTCTCTAGACTCTTTTCTATCCACTCTTCTCCAATGGGAGATTTGATTTCTTGGCAGAAGGAGAAGCAGGAGGTTGGAGGCCAGAAACTTGGTCTCTCTGCTTTCCTAGAAAGAGGGATTATTGGGCTAAAATTATACATATCTACATATCTGCCCCTACACACACACACACACACACACACACACACACACACGCAAAATATATATATATATATATATATATATATATATATATATATATATATATATTAGTTTAGGAAATGTGATTTTCAGGCTCATACATATACATACATATATGTATATATATATATATATATATATATATATATATATATATATATATATATATACCAGACTACAGTGAAGAGATTCCCATTGAGAGTGAAATAACTCATCTCTGCCAAAGAGAGTCCTAGATCTCACCCAAGGAGTAGTTTTCTAGTCCAACAAGCTGTCATTTTTCTCCTCATTGACTTTTCCCATTAGGCCCAGTCTGGTTTTTAAGATATTTTTTTCTTCAGTATTTTTTGGTATCTCCTTTGCCAAACTGCTGACTCAATTTTCACGATTTTCCCCTCATCTCTCTCATTTCTCTTTCCAATTTTTCCTCTACCTCCCTTACTTGATCTTCAGAATTCCTTTTTGAGCTCTTCCATGGTCTGAAACCAATTCATATTTTTCTTGGAGGCTTTAGATATAGAAACTTTGACTTTGTAATCTTCTTCTGAGTATGTACTTTGAGTTTCCTCATGACCATAGTAACTGTCTATGGTCATATTTTTTTCCCTTCTGTTTTTTACTCATTTTCCCAACTTATGACTTGATTTTTACTCTCTGGTTAAGGTGTCTTCCAGAATGGAAGACATACTGTCCCCCAGTTTTGGGGATTTTTGCAGCTGTTTTCAGAGCTACTTCCAGGCACCTGAAAATTTTCAATTCTTCCAAGGTCTTTTGATCTAAAGATAGGTTATGACTACTCCCCTTGCCTGTGCCCTGGTTTGTGGGTGACCACAAGCACTCCACCCTACCCTGGAACTATGGGCAGGATCCTTGCTCCACTGCTGCAGTGAGCTCTGTTGGGCTTCTGCTCCTCTTCCTGGGACTGGGGCCCCAGGCTGCAACCTGGATCTGAGTATGGACAAAGCAACAGAGTCTTGCTTCAGTGATAGCAAAGAGACCCGTGTAATCTGCTTCTGACCCCTTCAGCATCCATGAACTAAGAGCTCTGCAAACAGCTGCCTCTGATTCTGACCTTCCAAGTTGTTCTAGGCAATTCCCAGGTTGGAAATTGTTATCACTGCCATTTACCCAGGCTCCCTGCAATCTCTTTCTGGATTGTTGGCATCAGTTCACTCCCACTCATCTACTGATGCTTTTGGACTCTTCTTTCACCCTAGTGCAACAACCCTTTCTGCAGAATTTGGTTAGAGTCATTATTTAAAGGAATTTGGAGTGATTTGGGGGAGAACTTGAGAGAGTCCCTAACTTTACTCCACCATCTTGGTTCCTCTCTCAGGAGCCAATTTTAAGCCCCTGCTGGAAGTTTACGCTTCCTGGGAATTTCTCCTCCTTCTTCACTCCCAGTTGTTTCTTTTCCTTAAAGATTCACTCTCCCAAACTGGTTTAACTCTCCTGATCACTTGTGGTTGGGGATTGAGCTTGAAAGATAAGGTATACCTGGAAAGATCAAAGGAGTCACCCCCTACTTATCTGCTTGCCCTGAATCATAAGAATGAAGTCTACTTACTGCAGATCATTAGATCTGGGTTCATTTGGATTTCATCTCAGATTCATCTCCATTTCATAAGAGTTGAATTTTTCTCCCCTGTGATCTTAGACAAGTCTTTTATCCTCTCTGGGTCTTCAGTTTCCTGTTCTATAAAGATCAAAGTTTTAGAATGGATGAACCCTAACATCTTCTCTTGCTTTATCATGATAATTTTTGTTGGTGCTAAACCCTTAAATCATTTGTAATTCCACTGACACCTACCAGCAATTAGGTTTCCTAGATGCCAAATGTCAAGAAACAACTGATCTTAATACCTGGTTTTCAAAATTAATGAAGTTGAATGGTAAACTACTAAATGGCTTGCTTGTTCGGGGTAGGGAGTAAAAAGGTGAGCAGTCTCACAAATATGGTTACATCTCCTCCCATAGACATCTCCCTAAAATGAGGGTGCCTTTTGTACTACTTACATTTAAGAAGGGAATTTTGTCTAACCGTCTCTATTTCTCAGTAGACTGTGCTCAGGTCTTCTCCATCATATGCATAATTTCCTCCTCCTTACCATTTCTCCTGTTTTGTTACTTTTGTCATCCCTCTTAGAATGAAAACTTTTTGTGGTAAGAGAGTATTTTCCCTTTAACTTGTTTTTATATTCTTGGCACTTAACACAATGTTTCACATATACTTTATTGCTTCATAATTGTTTCCTGATTTATTTTCATACTCAGTTTCATCATTTAATAAAATGGAAATAATAATGATGATGATGATGGTGATGCTGCTACTTCAGAGGACTTGTGAGAATAAATGAGATAATGTGTAAACTACCCTGCAGACCTTAAATTGCCAAAGAAATGCTAACTTTTGTGATGATTAATTATTATTATTATCCTAAACCACAGGAGTTATTTTTAACACTTACTTTTCTATCATTTTTTGATCTTCAATCAGTCAAGTCCTTTTAATTCTACAATATTTGAAATCATTCCTTTACTTTCCCATTCTAAGTTTTACAACTCAGCCTTTGTCTTTTATTACTGTTCCCTACATTATTGTACTCACCTACTAATTGTTCTTGCTTCCTTCACACTTGTCACTCCCTCCTCAAATCCCATGATCCATTATTGTCCATGAACCTTGAGAAAGTCCTTTCTTCTTGGAGCCTCAGTTTTTTTTTCCATTCTTAAAATGAAAACATTGGATAAGATAACTTCTGTGGTCCTTTGTAGCCCTCAGTCTCTTATACTATACACCTGCCAGATGAGTTATCTTAACGTGGAGCTTTGTTCATTATACTCCTCTACTAGAAAGCTTTTAATGACTACATATTGACTTAAATAAAATCCAAACTACTTAGCTCCTCATTCAGAGCTCTTTATTCTCTAGACCAAATTTACTTTTCTAGGTTGATTTCTTGCTGCTTCCCTATAAATACACTCTACACTCCAGTCAAACAGACTATTCTTTCTATAAAACCACCTTGAGATTTTCCTCCTGTGTGCCTTTCATTTTTTAAATGTCTAGAATGAATAATCCCACCCTAACTTCATCTTTTAAGTCCCAATTTAAATGTCCCTTCTTCATGAAGCATTCTCTGAATCTCCCTCTAACTAGCTATGGAATCTCATTTTTCAGTTTTCTCCCTTCCTTCATGAGATTTTATCTCTCTGTCATTCTTCATGGTACAAGTCTTCAATTATGTGTTTTATCCCCACTTCTGTATTAAGCTTAAAAAAAAAATTCAAAATTCAAGGACAGCATTTTATTCATCCTTATAACCCCTGACCCATCTAGCATAGTATCTTGCATGCAGTTGGAGCTCAGATCATTTTCGTGGATGGACTGAATGATCCTAGGATTCTATCCCAGCTAAAAGGAATTTATTGCTCAAAGTATTAGCATTCCTAGCATAATAGTTAATGAAGGGGAAAAATGATGAACACTTTTTTGAATAGTACTTGAAGTTCTTCATATAAGCAGGAGATTTTTTGAGTTGCAATTGCTGTCACCTGTTTTAAGGCACTTAATGTACTTCTCCATGTGATAAAGAATGAATTTTACACCCGAAATTTCGACAGCTATCATGATGGAATAACAACTTAATCGTAGTGTCAGAATTCAAAGTGATAGATATCTACCCACCTTCTATGGCATTTCATATGACCAACAATGAAAACACACATTTAGGTGACAGCACGGCAAATGATTTGGGTGTAATTTTGCAGATAAAGGTACATTTATCAAGTTCACGGGTACGTGAACATAGTAGCTTTTTTGCACCCACCACCTAGTTATGTATGAATCATTTGTAATAAAAAAATTTGTAAGAAAGGAATTAGGAATCTGTATGGTTTTTTTTAAAATATTTCAAGCATTTATCTTAAGTGTGGGAAGGGAGTGCTAATGTTCCGAATGACAGAAAGGAGAACCAAAAGAATTTTAACAAGCTGAAAGACTAGGACAAACCTAATAAGAAAAATCTCATAAAAATAATTATGGGGCAGCTAGGTGGTGCAGAAGCTAGAACATCAACCCTGGAGTTGGGAGGATCTGAGTTCAAATCCAACCTCAGACACTTAATAATTACCTAGCTGGGTGACCTTGGGCAAGTCACTTAACCTCATTTCCTGCATTTGTGTATCCACAAAGCACCTGTACAGATACCTGGCAGGACTATTCATAAAATGATTTGACAGTTTTAGTAGATGGTAGCTTCAAGAGGAATCAATAAGCATGACATGGAAGTCATAAAAAAGCAATATTATTGCTAGGCATTCATAGAAGTATTTCATATTTAAATTTTAAAAGTATGAACTTAGTCATCAGTAAAAAATTTCAGTATATAAAAAAGAAAAAAAGAAGATTGTATATGGAATGTCAAGCTGTTCATTGTAATTTGTTTTATAAAAATGTACTGGAATTTAGACAAAAAGGTCAAAATTTGCCTTTTCAATTTTTTTTTCCTTCTGCAAATTTAAAGAATATTTTAATGAAATTTTATTTTTGTTTGTTTCTTTCAAAACACTAATTCCTTCTACCCCCACTAGGAAGAAGCTCTCTCATAGAGCAAAAAAATAAAAGTATAGTAAACAAACAGATCCATTGTCTATGTCTGAAAATTGTGCATTCATAGACTTCTAGAACAAGGGATGTTGTATAAGGCTCCTCTATATTGTCTTGGCCTTACCATGTATGGAATATTTCAGTTCTAGATATCACATTTTAGAAAAAGACATTGGATTGTATTCAGGGGATGTCTACAGGGATAGTGAGGGGACTTGCAACAATTCCAAAGGAAGATATGTTAAGGAAATGAGTAACATGTTTTAGAAATCAATCAATCTACAAGTATCTACTAACTACGTATTATATTCCAAGTATGTTACTAGGTAGATACTGGAGAGGACAAAGAAAGGAAAGAGAGAGAGAGAGAGAGAGAGAGAGAGAGAGAGAGAGAGAGAGAGAGAGAGAGAGAAACAGAAAAACAAAGAAATAAAGAATGAATAACTAAGGAGTTTGCTTCTCATCAGGGGAATAAATCCACACATTTATTAAAGAATAAAGAAATAAGAGAACGAGACTAGGAAAGAGGGAAGTCAAGAAAGCCCTCATTTAAGAAGTGCTACTTGGGGCGGCTAGGTGGTGCAGTGGATAGAGCACCGGCCCTGGAGTCAGGAGTACCTGAGTTCAAATCCGACCTCAGACACTTAATTATCTAGCTGTGTGGCCTTGGGCAAGCCACTTAACCCCACTGCCTTGCAAAAAAAAAAGTGCTACTTGAGTTGAGTTTAGAAGAGAGTTTGCAATACAACACCCTCACCCCAGACTTTGTACAACTGTGCCTCACTTAAATCCAATTTATTTACAAGTCAAGACATCACTCTCCTGGTCTCATTGGTCCTCTTTGAAAAAGAAAAATAAAAAACAATTTGTGATGAGAGCTAAGAGTGAGGTAGTAAGGGAGAAACTGGTCTCAAGTATATTGGGAGTGTCTATTTTGTGTCTGAGAAGGGAAGAGGGAAGAGAGATGGATTGATTAACAGCTGAGCTACCACATTGGAGGCACAAGTGAGCTGTAGTTCAAAACATTTATTATCCATTTCCTATAGTCCAAATAGGCCGCCCTATTCCAACCCCATTCCAATCCTTTCATGACTGCATTATAGAATGAGACTTTTTTGCCTCTATCTTTAACCTGGAAACTAAACTTAGTATTATCTCGTTGCAGTTGTTCCTTTGTTTGGAAATAGAGTATGAAGGCATCTGAGTCAACATGAATGGTCAGAGCGGAGAAACCTTCCAAGTGGAGGACAAAGGCAAACAAAGAGAGTTAAATACAAAGAAATAAGATCATTCTTAGAAGGTGCCAATTATACATTTGTAATGAGATTTTTTTTGGGGGGGGGAATAGGATGGGAAATAACTATAGTTTTTCCATTTCATCTGAACACCTCAAGAGAGAGAACTTTGTCCTCCCCCATCCTCCTCCCTTTGAAAGAATCAATTTTTGCTGAAACATATCCCGAGGAAAGTAATCTGCATGGTAAAAGAACTGGATACTATGCCAAGAGAATATTACTTAAAGGAATTGGGAATGTACAGTTGGAGAAGAGAAAGTTGATACAAACAATGGGAGTCACAAAAAACAGGACGTCTCATTATCTGAGTTCTCCAAGCAAACAAAATTTTGTTCAGATTAGATATGAGGTACAAACTAATCTCCCCAGAGTAAAACAGGATGATTCTCTCATACATTTTTTTTATAAATATCCTAGAGTTTCCCGAAATCTTCTTCATTTCACTACCATTCTCCAAGTCTCCTAGGCTTGCAGTCTAGTATCTACAATGTGTTAGACACTGTGGTAAATGTAATAATTAATAAATGTAATAAAATAAAAGAAACTTAGGTTTTTATTTCCAAACCTGACAAAGGTCAAAAAATTTTATAGTTAGATAGATAGTTAGAAAGATAGATACATAGCATGTAGGTGTGTGTGCAAACATACATATCAGTGCATACCATTACATTTAATAAGTATCAGTGAAAATAGTCAATAAAATATTGATCCCCTGAACAAGCTTTTTAGAGTGAAAATTATAATAATAATGATGATGATGGCTAATTTTGCATGAAACATGATATGTACCAGGAACTGAGAAAAGAACTTTGCAATGAATATCTCATTGGATTCTCATTACAACTATGGAGTGTGGGTACTATTATTACTCCCATTTTACAAATGAGGAAACTGAGACATAAGGGTCCAAGATTACATTTGAACTCAGGATGTTCTTTTACTATATCTTGTCATTGATTTCTCATGCTTCTCAAATTTGTTAGCTTGCGTGGTTTCAATTTTTTTTATATTGTCAAATTTGGTCAGGGAAGGACAAACCAATGAGTTATATAACATCAGGACAATTTCTCCTTGTAGAGTGAAGATTAAATGTTTGGCCTGAAAAAAAGATGATCAATTGAGTACCCCACCTTTTTTGAATTTTGAAGAAGTAGAAATCTTCATTTTAAATTGGGAAAGACATTCAGAGTTGTTAATAGTATTCACTGCATTTGAAAAGAAATTGCTTGTCAAGAAGAGATCATGTGTGAGGCACTCAATAAGTAAAATCCATTCAATGTTTCTCTCACTGATTTACTTTTATCCATCGCTGCCACCCCCCACTCATCTTCTGTAAATATCTCCTTTTGCTCCTGCAGTATCTTTTCTCTTTTCACATATTGTTTATAATTTTTTCTTGAATTCTATTTTAATTTTTTCTTGTTTTCCTTATATGTTCCCTTTCAACTACCTTTTCAAACAAACTATTCCTTGTAAGGAATATAATATTTTAAAAGAGGGGAAAATATTTCAAAAGTAACAAATAACTCAATTGATTCTGAATTATAGATACATATACATAGATACATACATATATATATATATATATATATAGTCAGTATTCTTCATCCTCTGCAAAGTGTGGAGAGGAGAGTATATTTTTTTCTTTTCTTTGGGGTCAAATTTGTTTTTATAGTTACATATCATTCAATTTCATTTTTGTTGCTATAGTTCTTTCCATATGCATTGCTGTAGTCATTGAGCAACTCTTTTCTAAACCTAGGAGTTATCTCTTAATGCTTCCCCTTCTCTCACTTTTGTTACTGATTATTTTTCCAATCTTACTAAGTCCTTTTAATTCTGTTTCAACAATATTACAATATTATCTGGAATCAGTTCCCTATTCTCACTCTTTCTAGTTGAGTCTGTTATCATTTATCCCTAAATTTTGCAATAACCTCCAAAATGGTCCTTGCCCCATTTTAATATTTCCTCCTCTAGTATTTTAATACTCTTCAAAGAGAACTGCTTTTAATTGGCAAAAAAGTGATTTGGAGACATGGGCACATTTAGACACAGCTTATTGGGACCTTAAATTAGTTCAATGATTCTGGAGAGCAAATTGGAATTATATAGAGAAAATAATTAAAATGTCCATTTCCTTAAACTCAGAGATTGCACTCCTAGGAATATACCCTAAGGAGGTCAACAACACCAAAATATTATAAAAAGCATTTTTTGTAGTAGCAAAGAAATGGGAACAAAACATCATAAAATATAAAATGACTAACAAGTTGTGTTACATGAATATAGTGGAATATTACTCTGTTCTAAGAAACAATGAATATGCTGAATATCCAGAAAAATGGGAAGACAAAATAAAATAAAAATTAAGAATACAATGACTACAACAATATGAATAGAAAGGACAACAAATATATATATATATATATATATATGTATATAAAAAGAATAATTACACTTTCTCTTTCTAAATCCAATTGTTGTTGGGTTGCTTCAGTTGTATCCAATTCTCCATGACTCCAGTTTTCTTGTCAGAGAGCCTGGAGTGCTTTGCAATTTCCTTCTCCAAATCACTTATAGATAAGGAACTGAGGTAAATCAGGTGAGGTGATTTGCCCAGGGTCCCCCAGGCAGTAATTGTCTGAGGCTGGATTTGAACTCCGGTCCTTCTGACTCCAGGGTTAGTGCCCTATCCATTGTATCATCTACCCATCCTAACTCCATTATATTCTCTTTCTTTCTTATGCCACATCAAACTTTATCTTATGATTATTATATTCATTTTTGTGTATGTCCTATCTTTCCACTTATTTTACCCTTTTAAAAAATACAGGGATACCATTTTACTCAGATTTGTTCTCTGAAACCCATAACATAGTGGGAATTCTGTCCATTTTTGTTGAACAAATGAATGAGCACAGAATTGTGTTGATAAAAAAAAGTCATCTTTATTGTTCAAAGTATTGACATCCTTATCTTAATGGTTAATGAAGCAAACCAGTGATTAAGTCACTCCTCTCAGCAGTATTTGAAGTTCTTCATATAAGCACAAAATTTCTTGAGTTACAATTGCTGTCACCTTTTTTTCAAGTCAGTTAATGTAGATCCCTATGGGATAAAGACAAAAATTTTACACTCTAATTTTTGAAAGCTTTCAGCTTGAATAACACCTTAATCATAGTGTCAGAATTGAAAATGATGGATATCTACCCACCTACGATAGCATTCCATATGACCAATGATGAAAATACACATTTATGTAACAGTGTGTCAAATTATTGAGTCCAAATTGGTGGATGACAAATACATTGACGAAGTTCATATTTGCGTTAGCATAACAATTTTTTGCACCCACCACTTATTTATGAATCATTTAATGATTGAGATGTGGGGATAAAATTATAAATGTGTGTGTGTTTTTTAACTATTCTGTGCACTTATCCTAAGATCTTGAAGGGATAGTTAATACACAGGGACCAGGAGGGGGCTCCCCTCCAATATCTTGATAAGCTAAAAGAAATAATTAAATTCTAGTAAGATGAAATTTAATATGAATAACTATAAAACTTGAATTTAATGTTTAACTTATCAACTGAGCAAATATAAGACTGGTTTTGAAAATGTTTTATTTTAAAATGATATAGGAATTTTCATAGACTGTAAACCAAATAGGTGGTAACAGGGTAAAGGGGCAGGTAGAAAGAAATGAATTTTCTTCACATTAATACAAATGGAGTGTCTAAAGCAAAGAGGTTATTTATGTTCCCCCTATACTATGTCCTACTAGTATCACATTTATAGAATAGTGCTCAGCCCCATGTACACAATTTTAAGGACATTGACAAACTGGATTAAGTCCACTAACTAATGAATAGACTTGAAATCATGCCACAAAATTATCAATTGAAGGTTCTGGAAGTATTTATCATGAAGAAGGAGAGGATTTGGGATTGATATGACTATTGTCCAAAAGTCTCTCCTATAGGGAAAATATTATGTTACATATATTTGTTACTTACTCTCCAAAACCCCACTTGCACTACAAAGTTGAAGACCCAGAATTTTTAGCTGCTATGTCCCTTTAGGGACTTTAAAGCTATCCTTGAGAAAATCAGCATATGGCTTTTCTAGTACTATAACTCATAGGCCCCCCCACTGTGTACTCTTTGCCATGATTAGCCATAAATATCCATTAGTCAGTAAGACTTCGTTTTTAGAAAGATATTTTTACTGTGGCAATGTAGTTGGAACAAATATTTTCCAAAATATTCTCCCACCAGAACACTCAGAGTCCAGAAGAAAGTGATCTCAGACTCGAAATGTTCATAGAAAAGGGGCAACAGTTCCTAGAAATCCTTTTTTTTGGAGTTCTCAAGGTACCCCCCACCCCCGACTTAGGCATGACATAGCTTTTCTTCTGGGCTCCTTTCATACCTTTGAATCTGTCTTCCCCACCTCAATCTATCCTTGACTCCTTATTTACATATTGTCGGTATTTGATGTAGAAATGCTAATGTATAAATCCTTTTAAGTATGCCAATGAGAAGATGGAAAGTCCTCCCATATATCAATACAAAGTCCTCACTGGCTAAGGAAGGAGGATAGAGGAGAAGAATGCAAGACCAAATAAGTTTAAAATTTTTCTCTTCACCACCTACTGAAGTTAGAAAGCTTTCTTTTCTATTTATTTGAATTTCTTGGGATCTGACCTGTCTTGCTGATTTCCTACAAGTGCTGCAAGATGTTACTACATTTCTTCCCCAATCTGAACAGACTTTTCATTTGATTTAAAGGTTGTTTAATTCAAGGAATTATTCATGCTTTGGAAATATATATGTGTAGAAATGAAATAGCCACAGTGTAATAGATACACACACAGAAATCAATCTATCTATCTTTATCATTATTGCTATCATTATTATCATCATCATCATGTCTGGAGTTGGAATTTTATTGGCTTTGGACATGCCCCATGAGGAAACTCCTTTTATAGATGAAGACCCATAACTGTTGAGTCCCCTTTCCAGACTCTTATATTGAGTACCCTTCTGGACTCCCTCAATCTTCCCCAGGTGAGCATTGGAGGGGATGAAGACAAAGATGACAAGGGAGACAAGTACTCCATCAAGATCTCCAAGTGCTCCATTTAGTCACCAGAATACAAGTGCTTAAATATCCTTCCCAGTCCCTAATCCACTCCCACTCCTGTGTCACTTAGTAAAATAAGACTCTGGTGCTCAAGGACACCAGGTGATGATAGTTTACAGTGCTCCTACACACAACAGTCCCTAACACATAACCACTGAAACTTATCATCTTCTTGGAAGCTTTCTTTAGGCACTGAGAGTTTAAGTAACTTAATAAGAGTCTCATAATCAGGATGTATCACAAGAAGGAAAAGAACCTAGGTCTTCCTAATTTCAAGGTCTGCTGACTCATCCATAGCCCTACTGCCTGTCAATATGTATACACACATTTATAAAATACACAACATAAAAATATAAACAAAGTCAGCATCTTATATGACCATAACTTAAAAACAAATCGGGTCCCCCTCTTTAGTTCCAGCACAGATATGGTAGAAAATGGAAACTGTGAAGTGATTAAATAAATATCAGTGCAAAAATATTAAATAAAATACTGCAATACAGAATAGAGTAATACATCAAAGAATTATTCAAATAGAATTTTTATGAAGAATATAAGGATGTTTGAAAAGTCAGTATTATACATCACATCACTCACTGCTCAACCCCTTGCAGACTGGGGTTGAGACACTGCAGACATTGCAGACACTGTTGATCAAGCAATCAATCAATCAACCAGCACTCATTAAACTTTTATATGCACTATGATAAGTACTAGAAATACAAAGAGACTAAAATCAGAAACAATCCCTACCCTCAAGGGGCTAACAGTCTGATGAAGGACAATTATATAATTTAGTAATAACATCATAGATAATGCATTGCTATATATACACCTTAGGAGATATAAGATTATATATACTCTGTATGTGTATATAATATATGTGCATATACATATATACATAATATGCACACACATAAATAAATATGAAATAAATACTGAGAAGGTTAGAGGTAGACTTAGAATGGAACTAATAGCTGGAAAAGGTAGAGGTGGAACTAAGGAAGCCCTTCCATGAGAGAAGTAACACTTGAAAGAAGAAAATATATATCAGGCACTGAGTTTTACAGATATTATCTCATTGATCCAAACAGCCCTGGGAAGTATGTATTAGTACTTTCATTCCCATTTTACAGTTGGGAAAACTGAGGCAGTCAACAGTTAAATGATTTGTCCAGCTGGCATCTAAGGTCAGATTTTGAAACCAGATCTTCCTAAATTAAGGACCAGAACTCTATCCAAATGTGCCATCTAACTGTCCCTCAACTTGAGCAGAGACTCAAACGAAGCCAGGTAAAGTAAGGAATGGAGATGAAGAAGAAGAGCATTCACAAATGAAAAGCACTCTGTGCAAATGAGTGGAGTCAAAAAAAAAGAGGATTGTGGGGAAAGTAAAGCAACAAAACCTATATGCCTGAATTATAGAATGCATGGAGGGCTGTGATATGCTAAAAGAATGGAAATATGGGAAATCTACAGGTCTTGAAAAACTTTAAGTGTCAAACAGACTGATCTATATTTGATCTTGGAGATAACAGGGAGTCATTGGATTTTACCAAACAGAGGGCCAACATGGTCAGCACTTTTAAAAAAAATTAATTTGTGAAATAAAACAAATATTTTCATAACATAATGTAATAAAAAAGATAATTGCACATAAAACTGCATATCTATTAGGGACAACTTGCTATTCCTCTTAAATATATAATAAAGGACTCATGTAAATTTCTTTTCTTTTTTTGTGTTGCAGAATAATAACTTGTTTTAGACAAATTCAATTTGAGATGTATACAGGAATTTGTTTGTGTACATAAATGCAAAGTATATCCAAATTTATACACATATCTTTTGTGTGTGTATATAGTTGATAAAATAAGATGAGTATACTATAAATGTATAAGATAGATTAAATGTATATACACACATACAGGTTTAATATGTATACTATGCATATTTGCATATGAATCCAGATCTGAGATTTCATTGACATAGGGTGTGCCTAGTGAAGAAACTCCTTTTACAGATGCAAACTTGCAAACTCTGAAACTTATCATCTTCTTGGGAATTTGCTTGGAACACTGAGAGTTTAAATGAATTAATGAGAATTACATAATTAGTATGTGTCAGAGTTTGCATTGTTTATATGTAACACATAAATATGCATCTGATATAGGAACATATGTATTTTCATGTGTATATGCTCACATTAGAAGTTGGATTCTGGGGGGGGGGGTTGGAGCCAAGATGGCGGGCATGAAGGCAGCATTTCCCAGGAACTCTGAACCCCCAAAAAACAAAAAGGATGGCTCTAGTCAAAATTTAGAGGGGCAGAACCCACAGAAAGACTGGGTGATATATTTTCCCAGTCCAAGATAACATAGAAGTTCTGTGGGAAAGGTATGTTTCACCAAGACCAGGAATTGGAAAAAAAAAGCCATGGTGCAGCCCAGCCCAGCCCATAGCAGTCCAGAGATCACCAGCAATGGCTTGAAGGGGCAGTGAGAGAACTCTGCTCCACTAGAATGAATGTGGAGTGAGGAGCCCTGGCCACAGAATTTGCAGAGAGAATTGGGAGAAAGCAGCCTGCACCCTCAGGGATGGTAAGGGAAGTCTGCAGAGATTTCTCTGCTCTCCGTGAGGTAGGACTCTGCTGTTTGCCTACACTCACATACTGCAGTGTGGGCTTCCATACTAAACAACCAAGCTGGATCTCTCCGTATAATCCCAAGGCAGAGGGTAGTGCTGTGGTCATCTACATATCAAAACACAGAAAGAGGAATAAAGGTCCCAGTGGGGGGTCCCTCCCCCCCAAAAATCCCAAAGCTTTGGAAGTGTTGTAAATTAGTCTTGGGCTCAGGAAATGAGTAAACAACAGAAAAAGAAGAACCTGACCATAGAGAATTACTTTAGTCCCATGGAAGATCAAAATGCATACTCAGATGACGACAAAATCGAAGCTTCTGTATCCAAAACCTTCAAGAGAAATAGAAAATAGGCTCAAACTATGGATGAGCTCAAAAAATACTTTGAAAAGCAATTAAGGGAGGTGGAGGAAAAAATGGGGGGAGAAATGAAAGCTGATGCAGAAAAATCATGAAAATCAAATCAAAAACTTGGTGAAAGATATATAAAGAAATATTGAAGAAAAATAATACGTTAAAAACCAGTTTAGGCCCAATGGAAAAAGAAAAAACAAATGGCAAATGAGGAGAAGAATGCCTTAAAAAGCAGAATTAGCCAGCTGAAAAAGGAGATAAAAAAGCTCTCTAAAGAAAATAACTCCTTCAAATGCAAAAATGGAACTAAAGGAAGCTGATGACTTTGCAAGAAAGCAAGAAGAAATAAAACTCTGCCAAAAAAGTCAAAAATTAGAAGAAAATGTGAAATATCTCCCTGGAAAAACAACCAACCTCAAAAACAAATCCAGAAGAAATAATTTAAAAATTATTGGGCTATCTGAAAGCCATGACTAGGAGAAAAGCCTAGACTTCATTTTTCAAGGAATAATACAACAAAATCGCCCTGAGATCCTGGAAGCTATTTTACCCAATAGAAATTGAGGAAATTCACCAGTCATCCCCTGAAAGAGATCCCAAAAGAAAAACTTCCAGGAATATTATAGCCAAATAGCCAAATCAAAGAGAAAATTCTAAAAATTGCCAGAAACAAGCAATTCAGCTACCGAGTCTCCATAGTCAGGATTACACAGGATCTAGCAGCATCTACATTAAGGGCTCATAGGGATTGGAATATGATATTCTAGAAGGCAATATATCTTGGTTTACAACCAAGAATCAGCAAAACTGAATATCCACTTTCAGGGGAAAAGATGGCCTTCAATGAAACAGGGGACTTTAAACTTTCCTATTGAGATGACCAGAGCTGAACAGAAAGTTTGATCTCCAAGTACAGGACTCTGATGAACCATAGAGGGAGTGGAAGAGAGGGACTAACTATAAGCTATGTGATGATGTTGAACTGTTTGTATTCCTGCACGGGAAGACGATATTGATAACTCATATGAACTTTCTCATTTATAAGAGCTGTTAGAAGGAGCATATATAGACAAGACATAGAAAGGAGCAGAATATAATGGTTTGATGTGGTAAAGGGATGGAGTCAATGGGTGATGGGAGAAAGTGCTGGGAGGAAGGAAAAGGAGATGAAGAAGAAGCTGAGAGATTTCACATAAGAATCAAGAAAAAAGGTTTTTTTCAATGAAATGGAGGGGGCGGAAGGCAAGGGGGAATGAGTGAGTCTTCATTCTCATCAGAAATGACTCAGGGAGGAAATGACATACACACTTAATAGGGTGAGGAAATCTATCTTACCCTGGAGAAGGATGGGAGGAAAGGGATGGGATAAGGAGGAATGGGGGAGGAAAGGGGGGAATAGGTGATAGAAGAGAGGGAAGATCAAGGGAGAGGGTACTCAGATTCAACACACTTTTGGCTAGGACCAGGATGAAAGGAGAGTGAGAGAATAGAATAAATGAGAGTGAGGGGAAAATATTGAAGCAATTTCTCTGGTGGACTTATGATAAAGAAAGCAACTCACCCCAAAGACAGAGCCATTGAACTCTAAACACAGACTGAAGTAAAATTTTTTTTCTCTCTCTATTCTTGAGATTTCTTAAGGGAGGAGGTATGTTTATTCTTATGTTTACTCTTTTTTTTTTTTTTGCAAGGCAAATGGGGTTAAGTGGCTTGCCCAAGGCCACACAGCTAGGTAATTATTAAGTGTCTGAGACCAGATTTGAACCAAGTATTCCTGACTCCAGGGCCAGTGCTTTTATCCACTACACCACCTAGCTGCCCCAACTTATGTTTACTCTTATAACATTCAATTTACATCAATATATAGCATGGAAAGCATGTAGAAACTGTCAGTCAGCCTTCTGTTGGGGGGGGTGGGGAGGGAAGGGAGGAGAGAAGAAAAATTGTAGAATTCAGAGCCTTGCAAAAAACAAATGATGGGTATATATTACTACTGCATATAATTGGAAAACAAATAAAATGATATATTTTTTAAAAATTTTTAACTTAAGTAAAAAATAAGAAAAAAATCACATGCACAGCAAACATGAGAGAATTCATAATATAAAGCAAACTTCATTTCAGGAAAGTCTAGATAATAAATTCTACACATTGTATTAAAAAAAAAAAGTTGGACTCCAACCTTTTTCTTCCTGCATCCTATATGCATAATCATAAATCCACACTGTCTAGCAACATATATAATACATACATATATTACAGCTAGTTATATGTACACACATATATATTTTACACTACGTATCAATATGCTTATGATATGTATATAATACAGTATTATATATATTAAATATGCATATTTACAGAAATTGTGCTGCAGGATACTTATCCATAATATGCACATGAATGTGCACCTATGAGCATTTTGTGTATATAGTCTATATCCAGTATATATGATGTGTATTCATGTGTATATTCATACACATATTCGTTGGTTTTTGTCCTTCACTCTTCAAGAGGAAAAAAATGACCACACAAAATTAGAAACAAATTGTAATTTGTGTGTGTCTAAACTATGACTGATCATACTAATACTAGCTTGTAATGCTCTATCACAGGTCAGTCACAAATAGTCTAGGTGGATACCTGGGGTGGTTACTCTAAACTTACATAACTCATGTTTCCTTTGAACTACTTCAACACACCATGCTGGGTGGTCCTGTGCCAATGTCTTCCATGATGCACAATCAATTCCTAAGATCTTTAAGATAGACCCTTAGGTGCCCATTATCACCACTACTATTCAATATTGTATTAGAAATATTAGTATCAGCAATTAGAGAAGAAAAAGAAATTGAAGGAATTAGAATTGGGAGGGAAGAGACAAATCTCTCACTCTTTGCAGATGACATGATGGTCTACCTAGAGAATCCCAAGAAATCATCCAAAAAAACTACTGGAAACAATGAGCAATTTTAGCAAAGTTGCAGGTTATAAAATAAACCCTCATAAATCCTCAACTTTTCTATATATGTCTAGCAAGATACAGCAGGAAGAGCTAGAAAGAGAAATCCCATTCAAAGTAACCTCAGACAATATAAAATACTTCAGAGTCTATTTGCCAAGACAGACTCAGAATCTTTTTGAAAACAATTATAAAACACTTCTCACACAAATTAAATCAGATCTAAATAACTGGGCAAATATCAACTGCTCATGGATAGGTAGAGCTAATATAATAAAAATGACAATTCTACCAAAACTAAACTATCTGTTTAGTGCCCTACCAATCAAAATTCCAAAAAATTACTTTAATGAGTTAGAAAAAATTGTAAATAAATTCATATGGAGAAATAAAAAGCCAAGAATTGCCAGGAGCTTAATGGAAAAAAATGCAAATGAAGGTGGCTTAGCCCTACCCGATCTAAAATTATATTATAAAGCATCAGTCATCAAAACTGTTTGGTATTGGCTAAGAAATAGAGTGGTGGACCAGTGGAATAGACTAGGTGTAAAAGCAGGAGATGATTACAGTAATCTGCTGTTTGATAAACCCAAAGAGTCCAGCCATTGGGATAAAAACTCCCTCTTTGATAAAAACTGCTGGGATAATTGGAAGTTAATATGGAAGAAACTTAGATTAGACCAACACCTCACACCCTTTACCAAGATAAGATCCAAATGGTTACAGGACTTAGACATAAAAAAACAATACTATAAGCAAATTAGAAGTTCAAGGATTAGTTTACCTGTCCAATCTATGGAAAGGGGAGTAGTTTATGACTAAGGAAGAGTTGGAGAACATCATCAAAAACCAATTAGATGATTTTGATTATATTAAATTAAAAAACTTTTGCACAGACAAAACCAATGTAACCAGGATCAAAAGAAATGTAGTAAATTGGGAAACAATCTTTACAATTAATGTTTCTGACAAAGGACTCATTTCTAAAATATACAGAGAACTGAGAACTGTTTTTTTTTAAAACAAAAAGCCATTCCCCAATTGACAAATGGTCAAAGGATATGCAAAGGCAATTTACAGATGAGGAGATCAAAGCAATCCATAGCCATATGAAAAAATGCTCTAAATCATTATTAGAGAAATGCAAATTAAAGCTTCTCTGAGGTACCACCTCAGATTGGCCAATATGACCAGGAAGGATAAAGATCATTGTTGGAAGGGTTGTGGGAAATCTGGGACACTATTATACTGTTGGTGGAGCTGTGAACTCATCCAACCCTTCTGGAGAGCTATTTGGAACTATTCCCAAAGGGCAACAAAAATGTGCATACTCTTTGAACCAGCAATACCACTACTGTGTCTATACCCTGAAGAAATGATGAAAAAGGGTAAAAACATTACTTGTACAAAAAATATTTATGGCAGCCCTGTTCGTGGTGGCAAAGAATTGGAAATCAAGTAAATGTCCTTCAATTGGGGAATGGCTTAGCAAACTGTGGTATATGTATGTCATAGAACACTATTGTGCTATTAGAAACCAGGAGGGACGTGATTTCAGGGAAGCCTGGAGGGATTTGCATGAACTGATGCTGAGTGAGATGAGCAGAACCAGAAAAACACTGTACATCCTAACAGCAACATGGGAGTGATGTTCAACCTTGAAGGACTTGCTCATTCCATCAGTGCAACAATCGGGAACAATTTTGGGATGTCTGCAAAGGAGAGTGCCATCTGTATCCAGATAAGGAGCTGTAGAGTTTGAACAAAGTTCAAGGACTATTCCCTTTAATTTAGAAAAAACCAGATATCTCATTGCCTGATCTTGTCAACTCTTAGACTTCTCTTCTCTTCTTTAAGGATATGATTTCTCTCTCATCACACCCAATTTGGATCAAGGTACAACATGGAAACAAAGTAAAGACTGACAGAGTGCTTTCTTGGGGGGGGGGGGAAGCAAGATGGGGGAAAATTGTAAAACTCAAATAATATCTTTAATAAAAATTAATTTTAAAAAAAGATAGACCCTTAGAATATTATTGTATTGTTTCTCTAGGTCTCATTGTGAGAGTTTGCCATGTGTGAATTAACCATAAAATAATCTTCTTCTAAGTACCTGTTTGGCATTACAAAATATGGACAGTCCATAGTGGTTGCACATTCAAAGGTAATGCATGAATGTCTGGCCATTTAGCTCAAGAAAGTACCTCAGAGTTTGGGGTAGCTAGTGGTGCAGTGAAAAGAGCACCAGCCCTGGAGTCAGGAGTACCTGATTTCAAATCTGGCCTCAGACACTTAATAATTACCTAGCTGTGTGACCTTGGGCAAGACACTTAAACCCATTTGCCTTGCAAAAAAAAAAATAAAAACCTAAAAAAAAAAAAACCCAAAGAAAGTACCTCAGAGTCTGGTATCATCCTGCCAGGTGATCTTCTGTAACAATTCAAATGGAAGCAATTCAGTTTCCTGTTGCGACACTACTGTCCAGGTTTCACAGTCATACAACAATGAAGTCAGCAGAATGGCTCTGTAGACCTTGGTAGTCAACTTCATATTTCTTTTCTCCCACACTTTCTTTTGGAGCCTCACAAATGCTGGGCCAGCCCTGGCAACACATGTGTCAACCTCATTATCAATGTGTGCCTCCTGGAAAACATACTGCCAAAGTAAATAAACTCATCCCCAGCATTCAAAGCTTCTCCATATGCTATAGCCAAAAGGTATCCACATAATGATGGTGTGGTGCTGACTGATGGAGGAACTGATTTCTTGTTATTAATTATTGTTATTATTAATTTTAGCTTATATTGAGGGCATAATCATCTGCAAACAAAAATCATGTGCCAACACTCTCTGCACTTTAGTCCTGGCTTGTAGCCTTTTCAAGTTGAAGGATTTATCATCATTATAATAGCTGATCTTGATGCTGTGCTCATCCTCATTGATGACACACTTGACAAAATGACTGAAAACATCATGCTAAAGAACATGGGAACAAGGACACAGTCTTGTTTCACTCCATTAGTGACTGGGGAAATCATAAGGGTCCACTATTCAGAGCTTCAGCAAGCACACCATCATGAGACTCACATATGATATTAATGAATTTCCAGGCTATTAAATTTTGAAATAATTTTCCATAAACCCTCATGACTGATTTTACCAAAGACCTTGGTCAGATCTAAAAATGTTGTGTACAGACATCTGTTCTACTCCTGGCATCTTTCCTGGAGTTTTTGAGCAGCAAATGCCATATCGATCGTTTCTCAAAACTCTCTGAAATCACACTGACTCTATCTGTCTGTCTATCTATCTGTCTATCTATCTATCTATCTATCTATCTATCTATCTATCTATCCAGTAAAAATGTATGCATACTTAAAACATACACATGTGTAGGTATATGTGTTTGTGACTACACACACATATCAGAAATGGAATTCCAACCTGAATCCAATGTTAACTACACAGTCACTAAATCACTCTACCCAGGAATATATATATATATATAATACATGTATATATGTATGTGTGCACATATATATGGTATGCACATATATGTTTTGTGTGTATGTATGATAATAAACACAAAATGCACATTACATAGTATAGGATATTATATTAAATGATTAAATTATATGAATGCATATTAACATTGTCCATGTAGAGCATGTTTAGTCCTCTGTGCACACACACACATAAATATATACATTGTATTATGTATATATAATACACATATACATGTGTACATGCATATATTAGTGTTAACCAGAGGTGCATGCTTTTTTTTACAGGCATCATAACTGATCCAGAGCTGGCTAATGATTGCCAGAATGGTCACATGATTACATGCCAGCTCTTCTTGCCCCAATGCTCTCTGTTCCATTTTACAGCCTGGGTCTTCTTTAAGTTCCCAAAGACTGGGATGGCCACTACAGTGAATTCCTTGTCAGACCCATTTCCCAGTATCTACAGACCTCTTTGTCAGTTTCTGGATTGGAAAAAATGATTCACTGTAATTTTTTCTTAGATGTTTTCTTCTAAATTCAGTCTGTGCATTTTCCAGATCTTTATGGAAAAGATGTGATGAGGGACCTGAGTTAGACTTCTTTCTATTACTCCACTGTCTTTGTTCCAGAGAACTTCTTTTTTAATGAGATTCAAATTTTTTTCTCATTGTATCCAACTCTCTATTCTCCTACCCTGGAACCCTGGGTGGGGGGGGGGGGGATCACTTAATGTTTAGACATAGCTCTATTTAGGGTCTCTCCAAAATGGAATATAAAGGAACTTGTAAAATGTAGCTTCATTATAGGATAGCTATTTATTTCTTCCAACAAAAAGAAATGTTTAAGATATAAAAGACTTATTGACAGACTTAAATATTCATGCCATCCCCTTCCTGCCTCCCCCCATTTTTATTGTTGTTTCCTGAGATTGATACTTAAAATCTCAGTGGGACTGGGTGGAATTAATAGGACTACTGAAGAGGCACTTGACCTTCATCTCAACTCTGTGTTATCTGAACAACCTCCTTGAAGTCCATGTCTTCTGATCATTTAGGTAAAGATTTGTATTCATCTCCCTTCACGGTAGGAATATGACTGTGGAAACTTCCTTCACTTGTCAGTCAACTCCAACTGAGGGATTCACAAACTACCACTCTCTTAGACTTATGGGTCATCTTCAAGACTGAAAATATTTTTTTCTTAGATTACAATTCAATCATCTGAACTCAGAAAAAGGTACTCAAGGAGAAGCAGCAGGACCCAAGGTCCAGGCTCAGGCCCATCTAGGCAGTACGTTTGGGCACTGCCAAGCGTAAGCAGTTGGTATGACTTCCAGGTGAATGAGAAGAATCTTTCTCTTCACACCTCTTGAAAATTCCAAGTTTTATGTGACATACCTTTTAGAGAGAGGAAAGAGTGAGCTTGAAAGTTCTTATCTTTTAAAGTCTGCCTCCTAGTTGCTTCCTGGGTCAATTGCTTACCAGTTCATTTTAATTCATTCCCCTCTCTTTATTGCCCTTGCAAGGACGGAGGGGTAACTGCATGCATATAAGCACCAAAGAATTGAGTGCTGATTACTTAGCCCATTTTTTTAAACTTTTTAACTTCTCTATGTGTGTGCATTTCCCACAATAGAATATAAGCTCCCGAAGGTCAGGCATTGTTTTGGTTTTGTCTCTATCTCTTGCACATTAACAAGTATCTGGCACTAAGTAAGCGCTTAATAAATGGTCAAATTAAATTGAAAAAGCTGATGCCAAAGTGTCAGAAGGTAGGAAAAACAGTCATGGGTGGATAGGAAAAGGAAAGGCAGTGGCAGGTACAAATTAAGGACAATTTCTCCCTGTAGGATAAAGATGAAATTCCTCACCAGAAAATATGGTCAGTTGAGTAATCCTTTCCTAAGCCTAGGAGTTATCTTTAACACCTCCCTTTCTCTCACTGTTGACATCCACTCATTGCCAAGCCCTGTTAATTCTGCTTCTATGATATTTGGAATCAATCTCCTCCTTTTCATTCTTGCTGTCACCCTCTGAGTGCAGTCCAATATTACTTCTCCCAAGCCTACTGCAATAATCATGTAAATGGACCCCTGTTTCCAATTTCTCCCAATCCAAACAGAAGTCATGTAGTTATATTTAAAATAATACTGCATCTGTAGTCAGAAGACTTGGCTCCAAGTCACGGCTTTCCTGTGAACATTTAATCTTTCTGGATCTCAGTTTTCCTCATCTGTATAATTAGAGGAGGACTACATTACCTCTGATTTCTTCCAGCTTTAAATCTAGTAAATGACAGATCACTTCCCCTAAAACGAAACTCTGGTTATTCTTCTAACCCCTATTAAAAAGATTTTAAAGAGTACATGGTGACTACTAAATTAAGTACAAAATACCAGTCAAAATTTCTCTTCCTAGGTATATTTCCTGCTGCTCTCCTAAATATATTCTTTACTCCATTTGGATTGCAACATTCTGTTATCCATTCACACCCTGCACTTTCCCTTGTTTTGTGCTTTTGGGATTGTATAGAAAGCAATCCATCTCTTCTCTGATTATAGAAATGCTCCCCCAATCATTAAAAGTCAATGCATATGCCTTTTTATGAAGCCTGCTCTATATCCACAACAGCACCTCCTCAAACTAATTGAGTTTTCTCATTCATCTGTTCTCTCTGTTCCTTATTCTAGTATCTTTTATCTCTCTTATGTCACAGGCTATTCTGCCTTATGGTGTAGTGATGTGTGTACATGTCTAATTCTCCCTGCTAGATTACACCTTTTTTTGAGGGCAAGGACAATGTTTTATTCATCCTTGGAGTCCTTGTATCACTTAGAAGAGTGCCTTGCATATGGTATAAGCTCTATCCATTTTTATTGAACTGAGAAAAGCCAGAATGAAACCTCAATGGGGGAAAAAAGTAAACTTTCTTGAAGTTTCTGAATACTTAGTTCAAAAGTTGATGAAGAAACATAATGACTAACTCATTCTTTTGAGAAGTGTTTGAACATCTTCATATAAGTACAAAATTTTTGAGCTACAATTGCTGTCACCTGTTTTCAAGTCACACAATGTTTTTTCTCCATGTGATAAAGGAAAAAAAGGTTTACGCCTTTAATTTCGACAGCTATCATGATGGAATAACAACTTAATCATAGTGTCAGAATTCAAAGTGATGGATATCTTCCCACCCACTATGCCATTCTATATGACCGATAATGAAAACACACACACACATTTACATGACAAGGCTCCAAATGATTTGGATGCAAATTTGCAGATGACAGATAACATTTACCAGGTTCATGCATATGATAGTTAGCATAGTAACTGCTTTGCACCCACTACCTCTTTATGTATGAATCATTTGTAATGAGAGTATGTGTGAGAATGATATTGTGAATTTGGGTGGTTTTAAATGTTCTGGGCACTTATCCTAAGTGCTGAGATAATACTCAGGGTGACAGAAAGGAGATCCAAAAAGATTTTGACAAGATGAAAAGATAGATCTATTTCCAATAAAATGAAATTTAATAAGAAACATTGTAAAATTCTCCATTTGTGAATCAAGAAATTAACTGCACTAATATACTGTTCAAAAATATTTCATGGCAAAAAAACATCTTCTGGTCTTAATGGTCTGAATGCTCAATAAGATAAAGCAATAGAAGCTTTAAAAAAACCCATAACAAGGTTATGGATCATCTCTTTGTACTATTTCCTAGGCAGATATCTAGAGAATAGTATTCAATTCTAGGCATAGGTTTTAGTAAGAACTTTGACAAGATTACTTATGTGAGTATCACAATAGAAGGTTGGTAGACTTGTGTCCATGGCACAAAAAAATATTAGTTGAAGTAATTGGGAATATTTTATTTGGTCATCACATACCCATGTTTTTGTGATATGGGAAGAGGATTAGATTAATTATACTTGTCTCTCAGAGGGAGTTAAATGGAAGGATTTCTGCTTTCTATAAGGAAGAAAATAATATAATTATTAGTTGGCACTATCAGTGTATAGTATGTCCCTCTTCTCAAAGGAACTATGATGTATAGAGCTGAAGTCTCACAGAAAATAAATATTACAAAAATATTGAATATACAAGTTAGCAAAATAGTAAATAGAAAGCCTTTACAAACAAATATTAGGAGAACCTAAATAATGATTATTAATTTCCATGTGAAAGCAACAGGATGAAATGTATTTCTAAATTAATTCTGTCAAGCAATCAAAGATCAAATATTTCTAATGTAAGATAAACTATATGCACAAGTACAAAGATGTTTAGTGATTTTATTTTATCTTAGCAAATATAGTTTTATCCCTAAGCCCAGAAGAGATATGATAGAAAATGAAAAAATATAGAGTAATATCATCAATTAATAGGCAATGTTATGGACTCAATTTGGAGTCAGAGTAACTAGGCCCTCAGTTTCTTCCTCTGTAAAATTAAATGGTTGACCAATTGACCTTTAAGATACCTTCTAGCTTGATATCATTGATCCTGTGATTCTATGAATATCAATGCAAGATCATTAAATAAAATACTGACATACATATTTGAACTATCTGTCAAATAATTATTCAAATAGAATTTATACCAGTACTACAAAGATGTTTCAAAAATCAGTGTGATAAACCAAGTCACTCACTTTTCAACAACTTGAAGACTGACTTCAAACACTAACCCTCTAAAATGGTACCAAAGAACTCAACTCCCCAATACAATATGTTTTTTTTTCCCTAAGTTCTCATCTACTTTGATATTTCTGCAGTTTTCAGTAACTCTCATCCTATGATATAATCTCTCTTCCCTCGGCATCTTTGAAATTATTTTCCCTTGTTTTTTCTCCTAACTCTCCTGACTCCTTTTTGTCTCTTTGCTTGGATCAGCATCTGTCTAACATTCCTTAAGGATGGGTAACTCAAAGGCAGAGTCTTGGTTTCTCTTCTGTTCTCTTTATACATACTTTCTCCCTTCACAAGCCTATTTGTGTATTATCATGAATCAGTTATCACCTATTCAAAGAAAAAAAAAGGATTATCTGCATAAAAATGTTTCTTGTGGTAATATTTACGGTAGAATAATCATGGGTGAGAAAACTACCTAACAGTTGGGGAATGGTTGAATAAATGATGGTAAATGACTATAATTTTAATGACCGCATGGAGTTGATAACAATTGTTCTAAACTGCTTATTCACAAAGCTTTGATTTTGACTTGGATAGTCTTCAAACATACCATTTGAAAACAAGAACTGTACTTGCCTTTCTTTTTATTCCTAGTGCCTACCTAGCACTAAATACTTAATAAACTTGTTAAATGACAAATAAGCAATTAAAGCTCAGATAGGTCAAGTTTCTTGTCCAAGGTCACACAACTAGATAATTGCAGAGTCAGAATTTTCATGAGATCTCATCATATGACATTGGCATGATGGAGTCACTTCCCTATGAAAACAAATCAAACATGCTTCACTTTATAAGTATTCTAATATAGCCATGGAATAAGTAAAAGCTCTAAATATACATAATTTTTTTTAAAAATCTGTAAGTTTTTCTAAGAATTTGGGTTCTTTCTTATAGTATATAAGCAATCCAAGGAATAAAAGAAAAGTTTAGCTTGCTTAGCCCTCTATGACCCATATCCCTATTAATTTAAAAAATTAGGCAACATAGCATAACAATACAACTTTCCAAATGATATCCCTTTAACTACCCAGAAGGATCAGTCATTAGGTGAATAATCAGAAGAACCATTTTTATCATCAATGAATGCCTCAAGATGGCATGGAAACATCCAAGACATGATGCATCATGGAGCTCAGTGTTTCTCTATTTTTTCTCTATTGCTTTTGAAGAACTACAACTGAATTTGTCTAGGTCTAGCTCACTATCTGTGGGATAAAAGAAGTGAACTCTGGCAGACCCCCAACAATAAGAAATCATTTCAACTTAGCATCTTTAGCCACAATATCAATTGGATTTGTATTGCTCAGGAGTATGTCACATTTCTCTCTGGCATAAAACTGATTTCATTAGCTTTCTTGCCTGCCATATTACACTATTGATTTATATCACATTCGTATAATTCACTAAGATTCCCAAATCTTTTTTTTTGGGGGGGTGAGGGAAGAACTTTCATCTAGCCATTTCTCCCTATCTTTATTCGTGTAAAGATAATTTTTTGAAATCTAAATGTAGGCCTTTGCATTTCCCTTATATGTCTTATTTACTTTTGGCTCAGATTTTAGGCTAATAAGATTTCTTCAAATGTTTACTCTGTCATTTACCTATCTCTTCCAGCTTTATGTCATCTGCAAATATGATAAGTATACCATCCATCTATGTTTTTATTAAAGTCACTGATAAAACTATTAAACAGTGTGGGGCCACCTCGGATTCCCTGGAGCACTCCACTGAAAATTTTGCCCAAGTTGATATAGAATCACTCCTGGAATCTGGCCATTCAACTAATTTTGAATCCACCTACAGGCTACATCTTTTTTTTTTACACATGAGTAATGGGAAAGACTTGGCCTGATTCTTGCAAAAAATCTGACAAACTCTTTCTACAATTGGTTTCAAACATGCCAGCCTAGCTCCACCAACAAAAGAAAATGAGACTGACTATTTGTTAAAATTAATAAATATTAATTTTTGGTATTTCCTTTAAAATTATAAATGACATATATAGTTAAAAGTTTATTCATCAGGGTGGCTAGGTGGTACAGTGGCTAGAGCACCGGCCCTGGAATCAGGAGTACCTGAGTTCAAATCTGGTCTCAGACACTTAATGATTACCTAGCTGTATGGCCTTGGGCAAGCCACTTAACCCCATTGCCTTGCAAAAACCTAAAAAAAAAAAAGTTTATTCATTGATAATCATTTTTTGTAGTGTTCTGTTTTAGGTTTATTTTTTTTAAATTTGCATTTGGAAATATAAATTTAGGCCTGGAAAGAATTGAAGAGAACATAAATTTAGAACTTGGAGTATACCATACAACTCTTTTATTTTACGAATGAGTAAAATGAGTCTCAGACTTGAAATGTTCTATCCAAAGTCATTTAGGTAGCAAGTACTCTCTTTTGTTACTGTTCATATATATGAATGCTTATAATTTTTTGAAGAGAAGGAGGCAAGTCTAGAACCAGTGTGAACTAGAGAATAGGAATCACTTTCCTCATGCATATCAGCATCTTAATATTAATTTATAATGTAACTTAAAAATTAGTTAACTCAAAAGATATGTTTTAAGCTCCTACTATGGATTAGGAACTTTATTAATAATAGTTAATCATTCTACTATGTGTTGAGAACAGTATTTAATATTGGAGCTACAAAGACAAAAATGAAATAGTTCCTGCCTTCAAGAAATGGATAGCCTATTGAGGGACATATCTTATTGAAAATTATGTACAAAATAAATGAGAAAGAACCTTTTTGTGGGAGGCAATTGCAACTATGGAAAATAAGAAAGACTTCATGTTAAAAAATAGTGTTTAGTAGAAATCTGAAGAAATGAGATCTCTTAAGAAAGAGAGAGTGACAATAAAATTTAGTCATAGGAAACAGCTAGTGCAAATGTGTAGAGGTGGGACATGGAGTGTGGTATAGAAGGATCAGCACACACCTTGTGAAGAATTTAAAACCAAGGAACTTGGTCCTAGAGGGAATCAGGGTCATTGAAGTTTATTGAGTATGGGAGAGAAGGGTCAGGTCTGCATTTTGGGAAAATCATGATGATATCTATGTGTGAAGGATATTTGAAAGGGAAGAGACTTGAGGAAGAGAAACCAAGTAGGAAGTTTTTGTATCTGTCCAGCAGAGAGAAAATCAGACCTAAGCCAGAGTTGTTAGCCACATGATTAGAAAGAAGATATAAGGAATGTTGTAAGTTGTAAGATGGTAAGAAATATTGCAGGAGGAGAAATGAAAAAATTTAGAAACTGATTAGATAAAAGAGAAAAAGGAGTCAAAAATATTAATAAAGCTACAAACCTAAGTGACTAGAAGAAAGATAGTACTCTCCACAAAAGTAGGAAAATTCAGAAGTATGGAGAGTTTGGTTTTGAACCTGGTAAATTTGAGGTCCTGCCAAGACATTCAATTTATAATATATAAAAAAGAAAGAAAAAAGAAAACTCACTTTCTAAAAACAGCAAAAAGGTTACCCTCTTACTCCTTGAAATAGAATAATAATAACACATATATATGTGTATATATGTGTATATATGATATATACATGGAAATACATATACACACATTTTCTTTATGCAGTTTGTTATTATTGTTGTTGATCCCATTTGGAGTTGCCTTGCTAAGATCCTAGAGAGCTTTGCCATTTTAAGGATTTTCTCATTGTTAAGCTGCTGGGTGGTGCCAAAATGCTCAGAGTACTGGGTCCATAATCAAGAAGATTCATCTTCTTGACTTCAAATCTGGTACCAGACACTTAATAACTGTGTGACCCTGGGCAGGTCACTTACCTCTCTTTGCCTCCATTCTTCATCTTATAAAATGAGTTGAAGAAGGAAAGGACAAACCATTCTAGTGTCTTAGCCAAGAAAACACCAAATGAAGTCACAGAGAGTAGGGGTATGACTGAAAAAAGAAACTATTAGTGAATAATTAATGCTCTTCTGCCTTACATTTCTGAAAGAACAGACACATGGTTCCAAATTCAGAGAGAAGTTCTTGAAAAGAGCGAAAAACTCTGGGGAAGAAACCAACATATAGATGATCCAATGTTTCAATCATTCTCAAATTACTATTCTAGAAAATTCAGAGAACTTCCTTTGTGTGAGATCTGAGATTCTCTTTCTCATGATTAAACTGCAATGGCCATGGGAGAGTTCATTCACTCTGTATCTTGTCTGGTGTAGTATTATCCATTGAATTACTCTGATTTGTATTGCTGCTGAGTTGGGTAAATGAGTTTAATCATTTTTCTCTATGTGTAATGGTCTTTCTGAAGCTGGTTCTGAGTTGAGAAGGGTTACAAAATTTGGATATAATAGCTTAGAACCTTCTTTCCTTGTTAAAGGAAATTAGATGAGAAGCTTAAACCCCAAAACTTTCCTCTAGTTCAGCAGAATTTGGAAGAGTGGATGGATATAATTATAACCTGGTACCCCTTCTCTGAAGACAGTAGAAATCCAGTCTGGTTGGCCCAAATCACTTGCTTCCTGCAGAAATCAAATTATTCCTTAGAGAAGAGTAATTAAAGGAGATTACAGAGATAACCAAGACTCACTTTACACTTTACAACTTTACAACTCATTCCATCCTTATAAAATCTTTAATATGCAGTACATCCTTCTTTAGTGACAGTTGCATATTTTACCTGATTTGGAGTTGATTTCACAAGACTGTGACTGACATATTCTATAATTCTTCATCTCCAAATCACCTATCTTCTTAAGTATTAAGCATACATTTGATAAATTTTATTTTTCAAGAGTAGGCTTAATTAGAACCTATGGCAAGGTTGTTTTTTTTAACATTAGGATTTAAATCAGGTAATTTCCCCATATCATTGACATGTGTTTATCTTTATCTTTAGGAATAAATTTCTTAATATTACAAAATGAGTAACATAGTTTAAATTCATGTTGAAGGATTCCATCTCCTTTTGGAAATTTCTATAATTCCAAAACAATTCCACTCATTTGAATTTTAATATATTCATCAGATCTTGTGATTGCCTTTATCATCAATGGGCAAAGACATATAGACTCATTGAAAGAAAAAAAATCTGCAAAGAATTTTTGTGCATATCTTTTACAATCTCAAGAGTATGTTGAGATCCTACAAACTCTAGACTTCTTCTGACATTTGTTTTGGTCCAGCCTTGAATGAGAAAATGAGTTTATCGATAAAAATTACCTCATTCTAAAATTCAGTATTCCATTCCTTGAATTATCTTCCCTCTGACAAAGGATTTTTCTTCACACACTGGTTTGCAACTATACTTCTAGTTTTCTCATTGTTCTTTCAATTTCAAGAAACCTATATCTTATTATAGAAGAATCAATGACAAAACTCCCAGTTGTCAGTTCCCTTTGAATATCTTTGCCTATTTAGGATTAATTAGATTTGTCTGGTTGTTGTTTTTTATTGGCAGCAGTTTGTCAACTTTTATTGTTTTTCATTATGACTATACTTTTCTTTGGGGATGAGTATACCTGAATCTATTTCACATGGGATTGAATGATTCCTGAAACACTTGACTTTGTGTTAATAAATTACTGAAATATCTCTAACAGTCATTGAAGTATGCTCTTTGGAAGATTAAACCTTTGCATATTTTGAGTAATGTTTGATTTTTTTAAAACACAGAATCAAAAATACAAGAAAAGAGAGCAATGAAATGTGTACAGCACTAATCTAGCATTCAACTGACAGAAAACTAACCAAAGGCAAGAAAACTTGCTCAATCCTATTTTATTTTGTAAATGTTAAATTTAATAATTCAACCAAGTATCAAAAGAAACATATATATGAGCTTTGCTATCAAAAAAGGAAATTATCAAAACTATTGATTGTACCAACTGATTTGCACACTAATGAATCAATGAAAGTTAAGTAACACATAAAAGCCAAGGAAAGAGAATATCCAGGAAGAGGTGATCAACAGTGTTGAAAGCTAGACTTCTATCTCTTTGCAAAAAAGCATAATTAGTTTTACTGCTTTTAGTGAATTAAATCAAATAGAGTGAAACAAATGATAGCTGCCCCAACATTGTATCTTCTGGTAACTGTCGCTTCATAACCCTGTCGACATCGAATTTTATTGTTTTTAACTATATTTGACAGTTTAATGGATGGTGGTATCTTAGAGTTGTTTTAATTTGCATTTCTCTTATTAGAGAGTTTGATGAGAATTTCAGGTGGTTTTTAACAATCTTTTTTTTAAAGAATATTGTATCTCATATCCTTTGTCCCCTAATCTATTGTGGTGATACAGCTTATCTTCTATAAATTTGTGTCAATTTCTTTCAGATTCTGAATGTCAGATTTTTAACAGAATTTTCAGAGAAAATATTTCCCACAAGTTGCTTCTTTCCTTTTTTATTCTGGAAACATCACATAAAAATAAAAATGAAGGTGATGATGATGGTAATAATAGCAATAATAATTTGCCATGTGTAGTACTGTGCTAAGTGTTTACCATTTTTATTTTATTTAATCCTTATGACAAAACTGGGAGCTAGTAATCTCAACAGCAGGACTCCCGATCCAATGCCCTCATCATTGTGGGAAGCAACTTGAGTGGAGAAGTAGCCTGGCCACCGTTCCTCCTGTGCTACAGCTTTGTCATTATACTCTTAAGATCACAGAATATTTTCATTTACCTTGCAGCTGATATTGTCCATATGGAGTTTCTCCCACAGTACAGTGTTAATTCCTTGAGAACAGGTACTCTTTTATTTTTCTCCTTGTGTCCCTAGGACTTAGTATAGTGCTTTGTACATAGTAATTGTTTAATAGATGCTTTTGAGCAAGTTGGGTGGCATAATGGATAGAGGACTGGTCTTGGAGTCAGAAAGATTCCAGATACTTAATAGCTGTGTGACCCCAGTCAAGTCATTTAATCCTGCTTACCTCAGTTAACTCATCTGAAAACAAGCTGGAGAAGAAAATGGAAAACCATTCCAGGATCTCTGCCAAGAAAGCACCAAATGGGATTGGATATGACTGAAGTGACTAAAAATGACTAAAAAGCAACAAAAAAAGTAACAACAAAAATAAATGCTTCATTCATTCATTCATTCATTCATTTTTTTAAAAAAATATTTCATTTATTTATTTTTCCAATTACATGCAAAGATAGTTTTCAATTATTATACATTCATTCAATTATGTAAAAAGTAATTCTTATAATTTCTTCTGCCTGCTGAAAAAATTGAGAATTCTTGGTCTATAATTAAATCTGTCATTTCATCTTATTACATTTTTATGACTTTTAAAATGCTAAGCTCCTAGGTTAACTAGCATTGATCAAATAATTATTGCAGTATACAGTGTGAGATATAGATCTAATCCCTTTTTTTTACCACAATACTATTCAATTTTCCCAATAGCTTCTTTTTTATTGAATGATGATTTCCTCCCCTAACATTCAGTGATCTCATATTTATCAGTCTAATCTAATTCATGCTTTTAGTTCTATTTCTGTATTATCCAACTTGCTTCATTATTCTATTTTTCTATTTTTATACACTATTAGATAGTTTTGATAATTACCACTTTAAAATATAATGTGATCTAGGAGTGTAAATTCCCCTTTGCTCCTCCTTACTTTCTTCATAATTTCCTTTGAGTTGAATTTATTAACTTCTACTATCCACAATATACTCTCTGATAATAGCTGGGAATTAAAAAAAAAGACAAAAACAAAGAATTTCCTTCCTTTAGTTCATAACTACTTTCTTCATTCATTCTTTAGTTCAGCGAACTAAAGTCAGTGCCAATTTCTGTTGAATTATTGTTCTTCCTTTGTTTGACCATTCATGTCTTCCTTCATACTTTATCAGAGTTCCTTCCCTTATTTTCCCCTTCTCTTCCCTTTTTCTTTCCCTTTCCTTCCTCCCTTCTCTTCTATTCCCTTCTTCCCTTTATTCAAATTCTAGTACTATGCAAATAACTTCTATATGGATGTGTGTGTGTGTGTGTGTGTGTGTGTGTGTGTGTGTGTGTGTCTCCAACATTTACCTTTTCCCTAAATTTCAACATTTCAGATTAACTACAGGATGTTTGTCTTTAGCTGTGCAGTTGCTTCTAAAATTCAGAAGCATATAAAACTCAACAAATCCAAAACAAAATCCATTATCATCCTTTACCAAATCAACCCTACTCCAACCTCTCATATGTCTGCAGAAACACTGGAGTCATTCACAATTCTGCCCTCTTTTATTCTTCATTTCCACATCTAAGACAACTGCCGAGATTTGTAATTTCTACCTCCATCCCATTCCTTCCATCCACAGGATCATAATTTTAAATACAGCCTTTATTTCTCACCTGTACTATTGCAGTAACCTTTTATAAAATATGTTATTTTATTTCATTTTTTTCAGTTACACACAAAGATAATTTTTGACATTCATCTTTTTGTAAGTTTTTGAGTTCCACATTTTTCTACTTCCCTCCCTTCCTTCTGCCCTTCTCATGAGAGCAAACAATCTATATGTCATATATGTACAATTATGTTTAACAAATTTCCATGCTAGTCATGTTGTGAAAGAAGAATCAGAATTAAAGGGGAAAAAACATGAGAAATGAAAAAAAACAACTTTTTTTTAGTCTGCCCAAGGCTACACAGCTAGGTAATTAGTAAGTGTCTGAGACTGGATTTGAACCCAGGTACTCCTGACTCCAGGGCCAGTGCTTTAGCCACTGCACCACCTAGCCGCCCTTAAAAAACAACTTTTAAAAAGTGAAAATAGTATACTTTGAACTACATTCAGGCCCTATAGGTGTTTTGCTTCCCTCCAACTGTGGATGCCATTTTCCATTCCAAGTCTTCTAGAATTGTCCTTGATCCCTGAACTGCTGAGAAGAGCTAAGCCCATCATAGTTGATACTCTCACAATGTCTCAGCAATTTCTTGATTGAACTCCTGGTCTCCAATCCATTTTCCATACAGCTGCCAAAGCATTCTTCTTAAAACAAAAACTTGATCAGGTCCTTTTCCTGGGTTTCAAGAAATTCCAGGTACAACTCTAGGATGAATGCTAATTTCTCAATTCAACATAAAATATTTTTTCACTCTGATTCCCACTACAATTCCATAATTACTGACCCCATATCCTTTCTCATAATCTACACTTTAGCTAAATTGTCCTATTTGCAATTCTCTGTACTAGACATTTCATCTCTCACCTTCACAACTTTGGCACATTCACCTGTGCCTGAAATGTGCTTTATTTCCATAAAAATATTTATTAATATTTTGATTGACATAAATGTGTAAATTAATTTGAACAGCATTGTTATGTTAATTACATAGCATGCATGTTTTTATCTAATTTCTCCTTAATTTCCTGATAAAATTAATATATTATACCCTGTCTTTATAAAAACTATTGCATATTAGTTGATATCTAGAGGTAATTGGTTGCATGGTGAACAAAGGGCTGGTCCTGGGATCAAAAAGACCTTATTTTGAATCCTAGTTTCAGATACTTACTGGCTGTGGGACCCTGTGCAATTCACTTGATCTCTATCTGCCTCAATTTCTTCAACAATAGGAATAATAAGAGCATCTACTTCATAGGGTTGTTGGTGGAGATCAAATGATAAAATATTTATAAAGCTCTTAATATAGTATCCGGCATATAATAGACACTATATAAATGCTTGTTCCCTTCCCCTTCTCTTGATGTCCAAATATTTAATACATATTTTTCTTTTAAAAATATTCCTTTTCTTCCTGCCAGTTTCTTCCACTTTGTTGTTGTTGTTGTTGTTGTTGTTGTTGTTAGTGATGTAGTCAACAAAGGCTGGTGATTTTTATGGCTGTATTACCAAGTCAGATATCTTGATGAAGTTATTTATCTTAATTAATTGTGGCTTTGTTTTATCAAGTGCCTTTGGCTTTCTAAGTCTAGAACAGGATCCTCAAATGTTAGAATTAGAGTTTAGAAAGATTTAGCCCAAAGACCTCATTTTATACCTATGGAAACCAGATTCAATGTGATCTTGGCCTGGATAGTAGGGTAACAGAGGTAGCATAAAATCCAGGTCATCTATTTCTCTGTTGAGAACTTTTCTGACCATTATTTTTAACTCAGAGTTTTCTAAAGTGGGCAACCTTTATCACTGAGAGAAGGGAGGAGTCCTTTTAGGGTAAAAAAAAAAATGAAGAAATGGCAAAAATGACTTTATTTTAAAGCATAACATCTCCATAAATGTATCAACTTTTTTTAGTGAAAACAAAACTTAAAAGTGAAACCAACACAAAAAGTGAATTCCAACTGACAGTAAATACAGCTTGGCAATTACTTAATATTCTATACAAAAAAACAGCATAAAATTTCGCGTCAGATTTTGGCATAGAAGTGATCTGCCACTATCACTGTTAGTTGGTGTAGGTTTCTGATGCACATGAATTGTGTCATCAAACTGCTGGCTGAATTTGAATTTGAAGTTAAATGATTTTAGTATGGAAATTAAAAGGACCATAATATCTGTCACATTTTTTCAATATCATTCATTCATTTTGCTGAGTATAATAGGATAAGATACTTTCTTCTAATATGGACAACTTTTTTTATAAAAATTAGAATAACTCAAGAATGAATATGGAAAATATTTTGAAATGTACATCCATTAAATTTAACCTGTATTGGTTTAACTTTCATTGTTTCTATTTTCATTGTCTCTATTTTTTAATGAAATAATATCCCTTTCTGAAGGACAAATGCACAGTTAGTTTGAATAAAAATCCTCTGGAGCAACTCCAACTAGTACCGGAAAAGACTAAAGAGACAGTTTAAGTAGCAGAGATACAGAAATATAATGTTTAAAATAGAACCTCAAATCCATAAAAATATAACTTTCTGTGTTTATCACTGGTATTCACAACTACTGCCATTTTTTTGAGTTTTACTTTCTATATCTAACGCACATTTTTTTTTCATAGCAATGCCAGGGAAATCAATTACTTTTATAGCTTGAGGAAGAGTTATTCCTGATTCACAGCTGGATGAACAAATTGTACTGGTGGGAGAATTCTGGTTGGTTTAGAGATGACAAGTTTCCCACTGACAGAAGTTTATTTTGAAGGAACAACTGAGGTTTGAGTAAAGAGGCTCTTCAACTGCATATCTCTACAAAGGTGGTATAGAACAATTTCCAAAGACTTTGCTTGCATTTCTTTTGGGAGATCAAAGTCCCAAAATGGAAACTAAGTTGCTTGGAAACCAGGAAAAGTCTGACTTTGGAAGGCCCCCTTAATAAAAAGAAGAAAGAAGAAGAAGAAGAAAAAGGAGGAGGAGGAGGAGGAGGAGCGGGGGAGGGAAAAGGGAGGAGGAAGAGAAGAAGAGAAAGAAAGAAAGAAAGAAAGAAAGAAAGAAAGAAAGAAAGAAAGAAAGAAAGAAAGAAAGAAAGAAAGAAAGAAAATCATCCTCCTAATCTTCACTCTTTCACTAATAGCTGCTTTCCTGTTGCCTACAAACATCTTGTGTTTCATTTATCTTTTAAAAATAAACAAACAACATAAAAAACCTCACTTAATCTGATCATCTGCCCTGGCTACTATTTTCTATTTCTCCTTTATTTGTGTCTAACCTCTGTGAAAGAGGTTTCTATGAAACTTTCACTTCCTCTCCTTTCTCCTAATCCTTTTGTAATGTGGCTTTCAGTCTCATTATTCAGCTGAAACTGTTTTTTCTAAAGTTGCCAATGATTTTTTAAATTGTCAAATATTGACAATTTAAAAATTGCCTTTTCTCAACCCTCATTCTTCCTGACCTCTGTGAAAAGTTAGGTATTATCAATCTCCCCCTTGGTGATTGATAATACCCTTTCCTCATGGATATCTTGCTTCATGGATAATCTCTCCTCTCTATGCTTTCATGACACTACTATTGCCTGGTTCTCTTCCAACCTGTCTTATTACTCCTCGGTATCCTTTGCTGGATCTTTCTCCTGGTCACTCCCATTAAATGTAGCTTTGTCTTAAGGCTCTGTCAGGGTTCAATTATTGTTATCTCTATGCAGATGACTCAGAACTATTTATCTAGCTCTAATTTCTCCTTCGATCTCCAGACTCACTTCAACAACTGTCTATGGAATATCTCAAAATCAATATATCCAAAACAGAATTTACTCAACCCTTTTCCTAATCTAAGAACTTTGGTGTCATTTGACCCTTTGCATAGTCTCATGCCACATATTCAAGCTGTTATAAGATTCTGTCACATCTACCTTCATAGCATCTCTCATTTACATTCCCTTCTCTCTAGTCACACAACTGCTAATATAGCACAGTTCTCATCAACTCATGCCTGAACTATTGAAATAGTCCTCTGGTTGTTTGCCATGAGTCTCTCTCTCTACTCTGATTCATCCTCCCTTCAGTAGTCAAAGTGATCTTCCTAAAGCTTCCCATCCCCCTATTCAATAAACAAAAATGGCTCCTATTACTACCAGTACCAAATATAAGATCCTCCATTTAGCTTTTAAATTTAAATACCTTTACACCATGATCCTTTTCTACCTAGTTTTTTTTATATTTTATTTCCATGTCTATATTCAGCCATATAGCAATATTGACCTTCTTGCAGTTCCTTGCAAAAAATAATTCCATCTCCTGACTGTGTATTTTCAAAGATTGCCTTCATATCTGGAGTTTCGCCCTTCTTGCCTTCACTTGTTGGATTCCCTATCTTTAGAACTCAAATCAAATCTCACCTTCTGCAGTAAATATTTCCTCTCAACCCCACCAATACACAAATGCCTTCCAAGATTGTCTTCAATTTTCTACACACACACACACATACACACACACCCATATATAAGTATGTATGTATGTACAATATGTTTGTATGCATGAATCCAAACATATGCATACATGCATCTGTGTATATACACACACACACATACCTATAGATAGGTACATAGATAGATGAAAGGAAGTTAGGTGCAGCAGAGGATATATAATATTGGACCTGGAGGCAGGAAGACCTGAATTGATATCTAACATTAAGACATTCACTAGGTGACCTTGGGTAAGTCACTTAGCCATATTTGCCTCAGTTATCTCATCTGTAAAATGAGTGGGGAAGGAGATGGCAAACTGTCCAGTGTCTTTGCCAAGAAAACCCCAAATGGAGTCAAGAAGAGTCAGACATGATCGAAATGATCAAACAGCAAACACATGCACACACACACACACACACACAAACATTGTATGTCCTCTTTTTTACATCTCCTCTATCACAAAATCTCCTTAGGGAGAAGATCATTTTTGCTTTTCTTGGTATAGTATTTTATAAATGTTTCTTGACTTAAATTTCCTTCACATAATTCAATATCTTCCTTTTTGCATGCTAAATATCCTCATTTCCTTTAATTAATCTTCTTTGGCTTGAATTTCAAGACCACTATCCATCCAAATTACTGTCCAGGAAAGATTAACAACTTCCCCAAAATGTGGTACTCACAAGAGAACACAATATACCAGATGTATGCTGAGCCGGGCAACATGTGTTGTTGTGGTTGTGATGCAATTGTGTCGGACTTTTCATGACCCCATTTGGAGTTTTCTTGGCAAAGACACTGGACAGGTTTGCCATCTCCTTCTCCACCTCATTTTACAGATGAGATAACTAAGGCAAACAAGATTAAATGACTTACCTGGGGGTCACCTGACTGGTGAGTATCTTAAGGCTAGATTTCATCTCAGGAAGATGAGTCTTCCTGATTCCAGGCACTCTATTCACTGAGTTACTGGGCAGAATATACTAACATTATAAATTACTTGCCTTGTATTAGATATTATGAATGAATAGAAATGAATTAAATTGGGGGAGGGGGGCAGTTCTTCATAATGAAGCTACTCTTGAACTTGTAGTCTACTATAATTTCTAGATCTTTTATGCATAAACCCATACCCAATCATTCACTTGGGAAGTTGATTTGTTGAACCCCAAATGAAGAATTTTATAGTTATCTCAATTACATTTCATTTGATTGGATATTGGTACATTCTTTTGACCTTTCAGCTCTAGCTCTTTTAGCCAGTAGCTCTGGCACACTTCCCTTCAGCCAGGATGCACCAGAAGACAGCAGATATCTATCATACCTACTGTTTGAACTCTTTTCTCTACAGACTCAAGGACTTCAAATCTCTTCTGACAAGAGAAGAAATCAATTTTCATTCTATTCTACTCCCCTGGGGCAAGTATTATCAGACTCTACTGCTTTAAATAGAAAAGGAGCAAGTAAAAGGTTCCTAGATTTAGAGCTGGAAGGAATTTTAGTGGTTATCTCCTTGTCTCCCTACTCATTTTACAGATGAGGGAAGTGATGCCCAGTGAGATGAGTCACACAAGCAGGATTCTAACCTGGTTCTTCTGACTCCAAACCTATGCCCTTCCTGCCATTCAGCTATAGTTCCTTAAGTAAAGTGAGGAAACTACTTTCAGTTCCTCCCCTTTCAAGCTCCTCTGTTCTATGAAAATCACAAGGACTGGGCAGATTGGAGAAGATTAAAAATACTGACAAGCCTTGTCCCATTTCCCCTCAGCAACACATGACAGCCTGGTCTCTCCACATATTGTTAGCTGGTTCTTTCCTATTGAGTGGAAATCTGCCTTCCTGTAACTTCCCCTGAGGACCCAGCACAATTAGTCTGATCCTTCTTCTCTATGACAACCTATCAAATATTTGAATATCACTGTTATTCCCCCACCCCCAAAGTCTTCTCTTCTTCATGCTAAATATCCTCAGTTCCATCAATTAATCCTCTTATGGAATAATTTCAAGTCCATTCACCATCCAAGTTGCTGCCCAGAGGAACTTGTCAACATCGCTCCCTAAAATGTGGCATCAGGAAGGGAACTAGATGAGGTCTGAACAGGGTGGAATATGGCAATGTTTTAAATAACTCCCCTTGTCCTAGACATAATTATTCTATAAACAGCTAGAATTTAATTAGGAGAATTTGACTGTAACCTTGTCCCCCTGAGGCTTCTCCTGAACTTGAAATCCACTACCATTCCCAGATCCTTTTCACTACAACCACTGCCCCACAATGCATTTATGGACTCACTGCTCTTCCAATGAAGGACTTTATCATTATTCCAATTAATTTTTATCTTATTGGAATTTGGCCCATACTTTCAGGCTGTCAAAATCTTTTTGGATCTCCTTTCTGTCACCCTGAGTATTACTTCTCCTCAGCACTTACTTAGGATAAGTGCCCAGAACATTTAAAACCACCCAAATTCACAATATCATTCTCACACATACTCTCATTACAAATGATTCATACATAAAGAGGTAGTGGGTGCAAAGCAGTTACTATGCTAACTATCATACGCATGAACTTGGTAAATGTTATCTGTCATCTGCAAATTTGCATCCAAATCGTTTGGAGCCTTGTCATGTAAATGTGCGTGTGTGTTGTTTTCATTATCGGTCATATAGAATGGCATAGTAGGTGGGAAGATATCCATCACTTTGAATTCTGACACTGTGATTAAGTTGTTATTCCATCATGATAGCTGTCGAAATTAAAGGCGTAAACCTTTTTTCCTTTATCACATGGAGAAAAAACATTGTGTGACTTGAAAACAGGTGACAGCAATTGTAACTCAAAAATTTTGTACTTATATGAAGAAGTTTAAACACTACTCAAAAGAATGAATTAGTCATTGACTTGTTTTTATTAATTTTTGGACTAAGTATTCAGATACTTTGAGAAACTTTGAGAAAGTTCACTTTTTTCCCACTGAGGTTGAATTCTGTGTCCTCTCCATAAAATAATAGTAATGACTGGAGCTTATACCATATACAGGACACTCTTCTAGATGTTACAAGAAATACAAAGATGAATCAAACATTGTCCTTGCCCTCAAAAAAAGATGTAATCTATCAGACAAATTAGATACATTCACACATCACTACACTATAAGGCAGAATAGAACATCCCTTAAGAAAGTTACAATGCATAACTTGGGTGGGAGAAGGGCCTGGAGTTAAGAGCAGAGAAATTACCATAAATAAAAGACATTTAAAGTTGAATCAAAGGAAAGAAGAGAATTTCAACTGACAAGAGTGTGTTCACTGGTATCCTAAATAATGAAACTAGTATGAAGAAAGACACAGAAAAGGAAAAACTTGGTCTAGTTTGGCTCCATTATTGTATATGTAAATAGGACCAACAAGAAATAAGCCTAGATTGATAAATTTGATCCAGCGAAAATTTTGAACATTAAACTAAGTAGTTTAGACTTTATTTGGTAATGCATGTGGAATCACTGAAAGCTTTAAAATACAATAATGCAATAGCAAGGATTATACTTGAGGATGAGTAATCTGGAAAGTGCAAAGAATGATAGATTTAAAACTTGAAGGGATCTCAGACATCATCTCATCCAACTTCTTTACTTTACAGATGAGGAAACTGAGGATCAAAAAAGTTAAATGACTTCCACAAGTCAAAAGAAATCATATGATCATGGGATCATAGAGTTCAAGTTATAAAAATACAAGAAGTTCAAACCTTCATTCTATACATGAGGAAAATGAGGCACATAGAAAGGCACAGGAAAATGAAGCACATGTGATCTGCCCATGGTTCCAGCTATATTCAAGAGCCAAAATTTGAATTCATTATCTCTTTAAAGTGTTCTCATTTCTTCACATTCAAGGGGGAAAGACTGGAGGTGGTGATGACTGGGAAAGGATGTAGGAGATGGGAGTTCATTTCTACAGTTGCCTAGGGAGAGATAATGGTGAACAATAATTTAGTGGACAGTGAGAATGGAGAGTAGGGGATAAGTTGCCAATACTGTGGAAGGAAAATTAACAGGACTTAGTAATTGATTATTGGAGATGTGGAAAAGAAAAGAGTAAAAGAAAACTTGTAGATTTGGAAAACAGATTACTCAACTGCATATCTTTTCTGGTAAGGGCTTTAATCTTTACCCTAAAAAATAATTGTACTTGTGATTGCTTTTCCCTTTCCTATTGTAAGATGCCCTTTTTTTTCTTACCTGTGTCTTAACTATTTTGTTTTCTCAATGTGAATTTTTCCAAGTTATGTAAGTCAATACAAAGTTGTGTGTCTTACATAAGCTATCCTGTTTTGGTGCTTTAATTATCATTAAAATTATAGTTTTGTTTTTGATGCCGCTATTGCTATTATTTCTGCATATTTTTTTCTTCTGGCATTTTTACCTCTATTTCTTTTCATCCATAACTCCTCTTTGCATGCAAGCCATATTTATTCTTTAGTTTGTTCATATCTTAGAGTCATTTTAAAATTTTCTTTTGGAGAATTTTGGTAGCTGTGCTTCTTTTTGGCATTCTATTAGTGTTTTTAAGAGGGAGAGAATATTGAGAAAGCACTTCCCTTAGGACATTTCACTCTCAAATTGAATTGAAAGTCATACCACCCATACTGTTCATTACATAATTTTGCAATACTCCAAGAATCCATGATTTCATCTGCAAGGTCACTCTTTCTTTTGATGTAGTGTGACTGAGGGGATAGAGTGCCATAATTGGAGTCAGGCAGACTTGGATTCATATCCCACCTCAACAGCTACAACAAAAATAAGCATTTATGAAGCACCTACTCTGTACCAAACACTGTGTTGGCACTGGGAAGAGAAGTTAAAACATAAAACAAACTCTGTTTGCAATAAATTCACATTGTAATGAAAGATACAGCAAATAAATGTAAACATATATACCAAAACAATAGAATATTTTAAAATAATTTTTTTTCACCTACATATTAGTTAAATACAAGATATTTTAAGAGGAAGGGCACTAGTCTTTGAGGGAATCAGGAAAGATTTTTGTAGAAGATAGTGTCTATGATCCATTTTTTTAAGGGTTTTTTTTTTGCAAGGCAATGGGGTTAAGTGGCTTGTCCAAGGCCACACGGCTAGGTAATTATTAAGTGTCTGATGCCAGATTTGAACTCAGGTAATCCTGACTCCAGGGCTGATGCTCAATCCACTGAGCCACCTAATTGCCCCTCTATGATCCATTTTTTTTTTTGCAAGGCAAACGGGGTTAAGTGGCTTGCCCAAGGCCACACGGCTAGGTAATTATTAAATGTCTGAGACCAGACTTGAACCCCGGTACTCCTGACTCCAGGGCCGGTGCTTTATTCACCATGCCACCTAGCCGCCCCATCTATGATCCATTTTAAAGGAAAAGAGGCTAATAGTCATATGGGGGGAAAATGGCATAAAGTCAAGGAGATGGGCCATGTAATATTGTGAGGGAGGAATATGGAGGCATCTAGTTTGGTCATATCAGACAGTTGAAGAATGGGAGTAATATAAAACTGGAAAGAGAGGTTGGAGGCTATAAAAACTAAATAAAGGAATTTGTACTTTATTCTAGAAGTAATAATAAATCAACAGATTTGGTTGAATAAGAGAGTAGCATGGTCAGAGCTACACTTTAGTAAAATTATTTTGGAAGTGGGTGGCTAGGTGGCATAGTGGATAAAGCACTGGCCCTGGAGTCAGGAGTACCTGGGTTCAAATCCGCTAACAGACACTTAATAAATACCTAGCCGTATGGCCTTGGGCAAGCCACTTAACCCCATTTGCCTTGCAAAAACCTAAAAAAAATATTTTGGAAGCAAAATCTATGTTAGATAGACAGGAAACTCAACTCTCCTCCCCTTCCCATGACAACCTCACCCCCCCCCACCAGACCTTTTTTTTTCTTTAGTCTTAACATAATCAATTCCTTCAACCACTCTGAAAAGTACTTAGTTTCCCTCTTTTGATTAAATTATAGTTTGACAATATCCTTCTTAAATTGTAGTGCCCAAGACTGGAAACAACATTTCAACTGTGATTTGGTTAACAAAGAATGAAAGAAATTTTCCCTCCTACATTTCAAATCCATTCCTCTCTAAGTACACCTAACATAGAATTAGCTTTTTTGGTTATCTTGCCTCACTTGACAGATTAAATTTGCAGGTCGCTAAATTCCCCCATGCCTTCTTTTCACATACTGTTGCACTATTGCCCAGCCATACTTCCTTTATTCTATATTCATACAGTTAATTAATTGAACCTAAGTATAGAATTTTGCAGTTATACCCACTATATTTCTTTTCTTTAGATTTGGCCCACCATTTTATCAGGAATTTTTCTGTTTCCTGACTCAGTTACTCAAGAAAGAAGCTATTTCTATCATTTCCATGTCATCTACATGTATGGGAAGAATTTTCTCAAGACCTTTACTTTAGTTATGTATAAAAATGCTAACCAGTTCAAAATCAAGGACAGATTTATTGGACATATTGAGAAAGATCTTTCTCCAGGTCAGCATCAGATCACAAATAATTATTACATCATAGGATTAAATCTGAGTAGAATCTTAGAATTCTTTGGATCCAATTCCCTCATTTTATTGATAAGGAAACTGAGACTCAGAGTTTAGTGACATACCCAGGGTCACACTGGTGTAGTAGTATGATACAGGATTTAAACTCAGTTCTTCCTAATTCAAGGTACAACTCTCTATCTTCTACATCATGTGGTCATTTATGTCCTCCAGAATCTATCACATGTTACTATTTTCTGATCCCAATCTCTTCATCTTATTTCCAAGATGATACTGAAATCTAGATAGCCTGTAGGGAGAGGGATCTCTGTCCTCCACTGATATTGTTGAATAGATTCTTGAAGTGGATTAAAAGATGGATTGGGTGGTTTCTAAAGTCCTTTCAAACTCTAAAGTTATGAATCCCTAAGACTAATCTTACCATAGAGTAGTGTGTTGAGTAGGCCTGGTGGAGGAGATGAATTAGATGAGGTCAGACTGAGGAGAAGCTTTCTAAGTCAGACACAAAGATAGCTAGATAGCACAGTGGCAATATGCTGGACCAGGAGTCAGGAAGATCTGTGGTCAAATCTGCCTTCAGATCCTTACATAACTGTGTGACCCTGGGTGATTGACTTAACCTGTCTGCCTCAGTTTTCTCATCTGTAGAATGAGGCTAATAGCACCTACCTCCCAAAATTGCTCTGAGGATTTAATAAAATAATGTTTTAAAAGTGCTTTGCATACTTTAAATTATTATAAAAATGCTAACTAATCTTAGTGTTATACCGGGATTCTGAAATTCACAAAGAAACAAACAAACAAATAAACAAATAAATAAAATAGGAAGCCATTGTGGGTAATCAAACTTGAAAATTTAAGGGTTTAGGGGGGGGATTATTTTGCCATTATTTATATGATAATTCTTTACCAAATGTCTACTCTGTGTGAAGCATGTTAAGTAAATTCTATGAGAAATGACTTACAGGTAATAAGTACTATGTAAAATTCAGTCCCTATCCAAAAGGGACTTACCATCACGTAAAAGGCAAATTTTTTCAAAAAAGGTAAATAATGTTATATGAGTGGCACAAATAAAGTTCTATGAATTTCATCAAAGTTGGGGATTTCATCTCTGGGGCAGTTATTTGCCTTCCAGGTTCCCTTATTCTAGAAGCAATCTAATTGATCTCAACTTTGTTGCCGTTAGGCAAATTTGGTTCTTCCCATCAAGTCAGGTAAGCCTCCTCCCTCATGCAAGAGCCCAACTGCTTTGTCTGCTTTCCTGGGAAGTTTCCCTTATGAAGACTTGTCTCTGAGTGTGTTCCCTAGTGTGTTGACTGGAGGAAAGACAGCTGGTGGAGCATGGTGTTGTGCCTATGTTTCCCTCCCCTGGGCATCCTCTGTACTGGTGCTTTGCTTGGTACATTGGTAGGGGGTCAATTTCTTAGAACAGGAGGGCCCATGATGATAAGGACATTCGGAGACAGCCGTGGTTGTATTGCTTCATAGGATTTTGAGTTGTTTATGTTTTGGAGTTGTTTTAATGCAAATTTCTTTCAAGTAGGAAAGAATAGTGACAGTTGAAATATTTAAGAACTGGTTAAATGAGGAATTAAAGGATTGTATCATAGGCATTTGATTCATGAAAACTATATTAATAAATCTCAGAACTGAGCTATGTCAGAAAAGATGGTGGTGGACTCTGGTTTGGCAGCATAGAGAAGTGGCAAGGAGACATCTGATCCTATAGAATAGGGAATAAATACTGTCACTGGTTCTACTGACTAAGGATTTCCTGATACCCTCGAAGACTAGTATCCTGAGATCTTTCTGATGATCTTGTGTTTAGCCATCTTGCATTAAATTACATTTTTTTCTATTTCTGTTTTATATATTTCTATAAACATACATGTATATATATCTACATATATAGAGATGTGTTTATATATGCATGTGTGTGTGTAAAACACACTTGTGTCCTTTTCTTAGAACAGTTTCTCTTTGCACTTGGCTAATAACTGGGCTAGATAGATTTGATTTAGGGGGTGGGGGTAGGGGGTACTTTCTAAGAACTAAAACTATCCCAAAGTGGAAGGGCTAGTTGGAGAGGTAGTGAATTCGACTACTAGTTAGGTTTAACAAAGAGAGAACTCTTGTTCAGGTTTGGGTTAGACTAAATGGTCCCTGACACCCTTTCCATTTCAGAGATGATGTGGTTCTATGAGTTCAAGGATCATATATCTATAATCATATTATGTTGTGAAGAATCTCTAACTTTTACAGAATTGTTTCAGGGAATGAGTGGAAAACAACCTTTCAGACACTGTTCAGGCTTGTTCTGCTCTTCAGTTTAGTTAACCAACCTGTGACTTTCCAGGATCTGACTGATGAGGTTTTGGTGGACCCTTCTAATCGACATGTCCATATCTATCTGAATGCTATTCTGATTTCCTCTGATCATGAAAAAAGAACATTTGAGGAGCAGCTGGGTGGTGCAGGGAATAGAGTACCAGCTCTGGAGTCAGGAGGACCTGAGTTCAAATCCCGACTCAGACACTCAATAATTGCCTAGCTGTGACTTGCCTTGGGCAAGTCACTTAATCCCATGAAACACTTGATTGGTTGCAAAGCAAGTTTTATATTATAATTTCATAAAGTACATTTATATTATACTATATTATAATATTATATATATTATAATTTCATGAAGTACATTCTTCACTTCTGGAATAAGAATTATTAAATTTTTTGTGTGCTATGGATCCTCTTGGAAGACTGATGAAATCTCTGCAGTCCCATTTCAGAATAATATTGGGGTTTTTTCTTAACTGAAGAAAAAGATCAATTTCAGATATTATGAAAATAAAGATTTTTTTCATTCAGGTTCAAGAACCTGTTAATATTTTTCTATGGGATCCTTTATCCCTAGGTTAATCCCCTGTCATAGAGTTTTAAGCTGGTCCCAGAATGATTACAAATGAAACACTCCTATTGTCAGGGTTGGTGAAGTAAGAATGAACTGTGCATGACATTACAGTAACAAGCCAAAATCCCCCCCCCCCAAAGAAATCCCTGTCCTCAAAAACCTTATATTCTCTTGGAATAGATAGATAATATATAGATACATGTAGGGAGTGGTGGTGGATCAGAGGGATTTCCTAATCAATTGAATAAACAGACTCATAGATGTGCATAGAGAATGAACTAAGTGTGTCAGCACAGCCTGGAGGAAATAATGTCATTATACAATGTCAAGAGTCCTAGAATTCAGGGGTAATGCTCACTCCAAGGCATGCTGTCACATTTAGGCACCCAGATTCCCATGTCCTCTTTGTATCTAAGAACACACCTCTAGCATGAACACCATGTTAGGAAGAAAAAGAAGTTTCCAAGGACTAGGATTTTGATTGAACTCATTTAAAGAGAGTTTGCTTAGTATTTATTTGCCCATCTTAAACTTTAATTTCCCCAACTGTACCTCTCATTTTCATAAAAGATAATTTTCCTTGATAGAAATTATGAAAACAACATAGGAATTAAGTACTTTTGCTTTTCTCATTTATCTCATATTATACCAGCAAGTTCTTGCATCCCTTATCTTCCTATCTCTAATGAATGGTGATATTTTAGTGTATCTTTAATTTCATCTATATGAATATATACCCTCAGATGGTGTGCAGATTGTATCTAGTTCTTCCCTTTTCATCCTGCATGATCCTTGTCCACATCTACTCATAAATCTTCCCCAGAGTATCCACTAAATATTCTGGGTATCTTCCTCTGGGACTTTATTTTGGTACCAGTATAACATACAAACTGTCCATCTGTTATCCCCAATTCGTGCTATATAACCAATGCACTTCGTCTTCTGGTGCTACAGCTCTTCGATATTTTTTTATGTCACTTTTTGCCCACAGTTAATCTTTGCTTATATGCTCTAGCTATTTGTGTCCATCATCCATCATTGCTATTTTAGTGAATCACATCTAATTCCTGAGGGAATTAAATCAAGGATTGTGATATTCCATGACTAATAGCCATTTTTCATTGCTAAAAGAATATCAATGTTAAAGAAATATTTTGTTTTATTTAAAGAAAGTGTTTGGGATCACTAAATGTGCTATGCAGTTTTCCAAATGCATTCTTTCTTTTATTCCATTTTGATGATACTTCAAGTACTTCTTTTTGATATTTTGAGATATCATTGTACTACTTCCTATATAGATCTCCTTTGTGACTTAGAATCGCACCCTCTTGCTCAGACCCAATTCACATGCTCATCAAGGCATCACCTTCCCAACGTTCTGATCTTCTTTAAGAATGAAGGACAAACATCATCATCATCATCAACATCATTATCATCATCATCACCCTCTGAGATGTGGACTTCGGTCTGGTTGTTATTATTATTTTTCTTGATGTCATATCTACTTATTATGTTAGAGCCCAAATATAGAACTATTGTGTGCATGATGACTCCATGATGGGATTCATGAGCAACTTTTTCAAGCACATACACATATTTTCCATTCTCCATCCTCATTGATGGACACTATAATCTGCTGTAGAAATTTTAACTCACATTTTCCATTTATCATCTGCTTATTATCTAGGTTTTTCCTTAAATTCTCTGTGAATGATCTGACTTAATTATATCTCACAACTAGTGCTGAATGAATTTAGAGAAAGAGAAATCTGGATTTGAATTCCAACTCTAACACTTAATAGTTTTATGATACTGGAAAAATCATTTAAACTTTCTAAGTCTCAGTTTCTTCATCAATATTATGGGAATAATACCTACCTCACAGGGTAGACATATGGAAATGTGTTATATACCTTGAAGGACTATAAAAAAAATGGGAACATTTTGTGCTCTATCACTGTTCTGGAACCCATGCATAGTGCCAAAGTAAGGACATTGTCATACCACAACAGATTATATAGGAGCAAATCCATATGAGTCAATAATTCAGATTTAGCATCTGTGAGTCTGATTAATTGCTCTGAAACTCCTGCCAGATCACTGAAGACATGCCTGTAGGGTCTCAGATAAGACAGGGACTAGCTTAATGAGATTTATTTTATCATACCATCTCTCAGTTTATGATCTTTTGTTATTGTTGTTTACTCTAAATATTTTCATACGAGGAAATATGTCTACTTTCATGATGACTTGATACTTGAAAACTTTATTTCAAAGGTATTTGGGGTCAAAATATACTAACAGTCATTCTGAATATAACTTTAAATACAATGTAATTTGCCCAAAGTAAAGAAGTCCTTTTCTCTTCTATTATTTTCATTTATTCTCTGATTAAAACAAACTTCAAAGAATTAAGTAAATCAAATTTGGGAAAAGGAACAATTTTGTTTAACTTCATTTTTGCTACCACCTTCCTATACTCGTTCATAGATTCCAGTGATACTTTTAATGTGACCAGGGGTGATTTGAAGACAAATGGAAAACCTTACCTCACAATTTTCCTTAGTTGTTTTTTTTCAATCTTATCATTCTGGTGAGACTTTTATTTGATTTTGTAACAATTTGTTCCTTTGGGCTTTAATTCCCTTTAATTAAAATCACAATGAAGGCTAAGCAGCTTTCACCTCCCAACTGAGGTTTGCATCTAATCCTAAGGAAGTGTCTGGAAACCATCCTGCTTTGATTATAATTGCTCTTTAATGAAATAAGATTCATGAAGACAACTGTGATTGTGAGCCTTGACACAACGATGCTAATACAATTTCCTATTTTCCTTCCCAAAAAGACACAAAAAGATAGGCAGAGAATAGGCTTTGGAAATTTTTTTTAATCTTTTCAAGATTAGTACCCATGGTAAAAGAACTGACACTGCATTAAAAAAGAGAGAGAGAGAAAAGAAATCAAAGGAAAACATCCCCAGTTCAATGGAGACATCCCCCCCCACCTTCTCATTAAACTAACCTTAGAAGAATCATGAACTAACAATTAGCACATGCCAAAGCAGGGGAAGGGGTAAAGTCAGAGAATAGTTCTGAAAAATTAATAAGACTCTAAAAACCTCCATAAATGAATGAAATAACTTTTTCAAAAACCCATGAGTCCTTGCTTCTTTGTGTATATGAGTTTTGTGTGCTGATACACACATGGAGAGGCAAGAGAGGAACTCATTATCTCTGTTTAAACCTTATACATAGTACTGGCATGTTGGCCCTCTGAGCAGAGAGTGACTCAGGGGTTAGCCCCTCTTCCAGTCAACTCTGTGGTGCACTGTGTGGCCATTAATTTAAATGTTGTGCTAATAGAATTTTTTTCCCCTCTTCAAATTCAAGAGGAAGATTGGTCTAGTGGATGGAGCCCTGGGAATCAAACACTCCTGAATGCCAGCAACCAGACCTTGCCCCATGACCTTAAGCTCCACTATTCAATCTACATAATTGCAGTTCTTGGGAATATGGTGGAAAAAGTTAATGACTCCCTCTTTCAAAAAAAAATACACTCTTTTCCCCTCTGTATGGTATGAACAGAAATATAAAACCAGAGAATAAAAGGAAATAAGAATAGCTTATGTTGGAAGGGAGTGCCATATTCTCTAGCTCTTTCTATAACATCAGCTTTTAATGTTGTAATTCACAAAGGCACTACAAAAACCCTTTGCTTACACTGATTCTTGTGTTCAAAATGCCTTGTTCCTCCATGCTCCTATCACCACTTGTGAGTACCTGTCAGTCAAAACCTAGCTGAAAGGTTACCTTCTTCATGAAGTCTTCCTGATCCTTCCAGAAGAAAGTCATTCCTCCATCATGAGTACTCATAGAATTAGAAGTGTTTCTAATGTACTGATTTTATTCTAATTTAAATTATTTTATTATCAATGCACATATATTATTTCTTCTACTAAATTATAAATTCCTTAATGGCTGGGGTTATGTCTTCTTTATCTATATATTTCCCTGAGCATCTAGTGCAGTGCTTTCTGCATAGTGCCTGCTTAAAAAATGTTTGTTGAATGAATATTGTGGAATACTTTTTCAAAGAAGCAGTTTGAACTACCTACTTTTCATTGATTTCAATCTTGGCCCATTCAATAAAATACGAAACATGGGCAATTTAGGAGGCACTCTGGCTGTGCCTGCATGAGCAATCCAATGAGAAAATCATTTATCAATAAATCATATACCCAATGATTAATCTGATCCAGTTGCCTTAACAGCTAAAAGAATTCAACACAGGACCATAGATGGTAAGATGATAGGATTGACCATTCAGAGAGGGAGTAATTGCTTATCAATTTAACATTTTTGAAGTTAAAAAAAATCTCACCCTTCATACTGGGCTAGCTAGCTGTATGAGTAAACACAGACTGTTTTTCAGTAGTTTATGTATGCTCCCATTTTCAAAATGTTTTTCTTTTGCTTTTTTTTCAAATACTACCCACACATACACTGTATAAAACAGTCCCCAATTCTAAATATCATTTAACTATAGCAGGTTCTTCTATTATCTCTATTTTATTTTAGCATTCAATTCCCTGGCTATTTCTTAGCCCCCCCCCTTTATTATCAGATAAGTGTCCCACTTTCTATTTTGTTCTATGTGGGATGATATAATCTTTTATTATTTCCCAATAGTTTACTTGCTACTAAGCAAGTTAACTCTTTAAGGCTACCAGGAAGCATTATCCTTTTGATGGTTTGAAAGATTTAATAATAAGATGGGATTCGGTGAGGCATACTTTTGAAGCTAAGTGTGATGTCCCCTTTTTTTATTCAGTACAAAGTTTAAATGACAAGAAACTGATTTTCTTTTTCAGCCTAAATATTGATGATTTTTCCCTCCTGGCTATGAGGCTTTATCAGGTTACATAGCCTCTAGTTTATAGGGAAGAGATGGTAAAGTAACAAGATGCTTTATTTTCAGGACCTGAAGCAAGGTAAGTCGTAATTTTGTCACATATGAGAATCAGAATCTGATTTTCAGGAATATGATGTGCATGATGACTTCATGATGGGATGGATTCATGAGCAACTTTTTTGGACACAGAAACATTTCCCATTTCCTTGATTGTAAGCACACATTAAGTGGTCAAATAGAGAAAGATGTTAAAGTGGACCAGAGCATTCCCATCCATTCCAAAAGCTCTAATAACTCCAATTAGTTTAAAATGCTGTTGAAAAGGTTTGTTTCCTTTTAAGCTGTCAAACTTTGAGCCATTAAGCATTGTATTCTGAGAGCTTCTACCTAGGTCTATAGCAAGATCAAGCAACTAGTTGATTTGTTCAATTCTGTGAAATGGAAAAACCTAGAAGAGGACCAAAATGCTATCACTATGTTAGAGTCAAATTATAGTGTAATCAGATTTATAGTTGATCATACCAAGACAAATTTGAAAGGCTCTAACACAGGTCAGGCACAAATAGACCCTGTGAACATTTGAGATGGATTCTCTAAATTTGCATATTTCATGTTTCCTTTAAGCTACTTCAGTTCTTCTTTGCTCTCAGAGCACAGCATGTCCTCTAATGCCATGCTGGTTGGTCCAATGCAATGTCTCCCACATCACACAATGATTTCCAAAGTTGTAAAGACAGACTTGTAGTGCTTTTTCTGATCACTACTTGATGCGCTTGCCCTGTGTGAGTTCTCCCTAAAATAATCTTTTTGGTAAGTATGTGTACACACACACACACACACACACACACACACACACACACACACACACACTCTTACACACTCACACACTCACACATGCATGCACAAAGCACATAAACTGACCTGTAATTTGACTCAGTAAGAAGTAATTTTCTATTCTGACCTCTGGTTTCATGGGCATATGGGGAGGAGGGGCTCTTGAGGATGAAACTCTCTCTGCTAACCCAGATTAGCAACTATACTGTAATTTATAGTTTTAAAGAATTTGTATTGAGATTAAGGGACTTGCCTCAAGTCATACAGTCCAGGATATGTCAGAGGCAAAACATGAGCTATAATCATCTGAACTCCAAGGACAGTTCTTTATATGCTGAATCCTATTGCCTCTTTTCACTGAAACAAATTCACTAAACCAAAAAGCAATTGTCCCTATGGCATTACATAAACTACAGTCATGGCATTGCTTATACAATTGTCAGTTAGGAAAGACAGAGAGGGGAAGGTCAAGGTGGAAAACTTTATCTAGGAATTCTCAGTCCCCATAGTAGAGGGGAAGGAGCATTGAATTTGGAGTTAAGCATACTGAAGTTCAAATCTTCTTTGTGTTAGTTAATGGTGTCTAAGACCTGAGCATAAATTTTGCTTCAGATGCTTCCTAGTTGTGCCTCAGAGTTTGTTTCCTCTCTAGAAAATGGGAGTGATAATCCTAAAAACTCCTTAATTTTAAAGAAATGTTGTGAAGTTAGTGCTTTTTAAAAATTAAAGCACTATATAAATGCATTTAAATTACCTTAGGATTCTTTTTCAGCTCTCAGTTGCCTTATCTAGATAATAAGGAGACTGGGTCAGTTCATCTACAAGGCTCCCTTTTGACCCTAAATCCTATGACCTTATTACCTTATGATCCTCAATTTGAAATGCACATTATTAAAGTGACTAGCATCTGAAAAGCCAGGTTCCCTAACACTGGAACCTTTTTATGGTGAGTGAATAACTGAATAAATACCCTGATGCCAGCCATCACTATCCCCCCCCCACAAGTACAATATTGGCTCCTAGGCAGCTGGCTAAGAGTCAGAAAAACACACACATCACAGTAACGCAAATTCCACAACTGCTAAGGGGAAGACAATCAAGAGAGTATAAAAAAAATTATACAAGATAGACATGCCCAGCGCCCAACTGTTGAGTCTCTGATATTCAATTACCTCTCAGTATCTCCTGGCCTCTGCCTATACTGTCCCTACCACTGTCTGCTTTAACCATTGTCTTGATAAGCTGGTTAATCAATGATACATCACCTCCATTCCCTCTGTTTGATTCCCACAGTACACTGCTTGACTGCATGCGGGGTTGGGAGTAGGGGAGAGTGCTAATGAAATCAGCTCATGCCTCCTCCCAGCTGTTCCCCCCACCCCTTCGGCAAGATAGAAGCATCTAGGGGAAGACTTGCTCAGTCTCCCTGTGCTCCCCTTTGCCCCAGACCTGCTGTGCGTTTCTCTGACAGCTGCTCTCCTAGACAAGTGTTCCCCAGACAAAGTGCAAGCCGGGATTCAAGTCTTTAACTTGAATGAAAAATATTTCTGCTGCACAAATTCATAGCCAACTTGTGGAAGTTTATGGAGACGATGTTGCTTGCAAAGTTTTGGGCAGAAGGCAGATCACTGTTTGATCTTGTATGAAATAAGTAGAGCCCTCTGTGGTCCTAAAAAAAAAAAATCTGAAACACAACAAAACAAAAGATAATGAAGCAACAACATTCTTTTTTTTAGACTTTTTCAAGACAATGGGGTTAAGTGGCTTGCCCAAGGCCACACAGCTATGTAATTATTAAGTGTCTGAGGTAAGATTTGAACCCAGGTACTTCTGACTCCAAGGCTGGTGCTCTATTCACTGAGCCACCTAGCTGCCCCTTTTTTTTGCAGCAACAACATTCTTCAAAAAAAGATGAAGAATAATTTGTGTTCTGAGCAATATTCATTCTCCTATTTGGAAAACCACATGAATAAACCAAAAAACTTTGGTTTCTTTAGCCTTGTAAATTCACCTTTCTTCAATGCAAATCCCAACTCAGTCGCTGCCTTAACAGACAAATTCTAAAGAGATACTGAGTCTAAGAGGTTAAGTGACTCAACCAAAGTCTCACAAGGAGTAAGTGCCAGAGGTAGGAATTGAACCCAGGCCTTCCTCCCAGAATTCAAACTCTGAACTTTGATCCATTGGTTGCCACTGTACTTGGGGACAGAGTTACCATTATTCATGGTATGCTGAACTTCAATTGATGTTTATGAATTACTAGAAGAGAGAATCCTATACAATATTTTCTTTTTTCAGACCTGTCTTACCCTATATCCATGGTGACAGGTTCTGAGAATTATGCTCATCAATGTCAGAATATTAGCAGATATCAAAGGGACCAAAAGATTCTGGCCTATGCCTTCATTTGGCAACATGATGACAGCAATTTGGGGGAACCATCAAAGTATTTTGTATGCTAAATATACACAAAACTGGATACAAATTATGTTTCTTATTGAGAATGTTTATGACAACTCCAAACAGCTATTAGCAGGGGAAAAAAGTCTTGGGTTGCTTGTGACAGGTATGGTGATCATGCATGACCATGTATGTCTTCCTCTTGCAAATGAAGCATGCCAGCTCTTGGAATCAGCCCATAGGGAAGTGAACAGGAGAAGCAGTGTGCTCTACTGGAAAGAATATTGGGCTTGGAGTCAGGAAAGTCTTGATGTCTAGTCTCTGCCCAACCTTAAACACAACAACTTCACAACATTTGTGTACTGGTGGCAAGATGATGCCATCCCTTGAGCCTGGATGTGTACTTGTCACATCCACCATGGAGCCAGGACACATATCTATTTCCAAGGGGTAATGCTCTTTCACTTCTGCAACCAATTAATGTGGCCTTGAAGTTATATCCCTTCCCTGAACTTTAGTCATTTTTGTCTATAAAATGGCAATGATAATATTTGTAATACCAACCCCACCAAGGTCCTTATGAGGAAATTAATCAACAAGAGTTTAAGTACCTATTATGATCAGTCATTTTACTAAGTACTGGGAATACAAAAAGCATTTAGGAACCATAAAGTCATCAAAATATAGGTATCTTTCCTATCATTTTTGTAATAGTATTGGATTTTACCAAGAAGTTTCTATTTGTTTCCAGTTCAGAGACTTACAACTTCTACATCATTCTCCCATGAATAGCATAAAATTGGTCCCAAACTAAGGACTCTATTTTCTATTGCTTGCATGAAAAAGTTCATCTCAAGCTGGGACAAATGTTTGAATCTGCCAGATCAGGTGCAAAAATCTCAATAAGATATGATTTAAATACTTAGATGATAAGTACTTGCCTTGTAGAAGAGTAAGTTTCTTAAAAGTAAGTAAACTTGCTACTGTATTTGTGCTTCTTTCATTGTGGTAATATAAGAGATAGGAAAGAGAGCAGAAAGAGAAAGGTAGATAGATTTGGACATGGAGACATAGAAAGATGAAGACACAGACAAAGTCAACAGGGAAACATTTAAAGAAATAGAGATAATCTAGAGAAAGAGAGAGAAAGACAGAGACAGACAAAGAGGTGTATAAACAAGGAGAGAGAAAGAAAGGAGCTAGACTCAAATACAGAGAGATTCAGAAAAAGACAGAGAAACAGAAAAGTCAGTGTTGTTGAGGGGCAGGGAAAGGTGTGTGGGAGGAGACAGAGACAGAGAAAAGACAAGAGAGACAGGAATGGGAGAGTGATAGCAAAACAGAGGAAGGAGAGAATAAAAGAGAGGAGAGAGATAAAGACAGAGACACAGAGAGAAAAAGAAAGAGAGGGAGAGGGAGGAGAGAGTGTGTGAAAGAGAGAGAAACTATTTCAAATGAAAGTAGTTTCAAGGAATTTCTTCCAAATGTCCCTTTTACTTATGACATATTTCCATGCATGATTTAATTACCTGCAACAAATTCCAAGTCAAATTGAGCTGTGCTGAGAAATACCAATCACAATTCCACAATTAGGTTGTGTTTATTTAAAAAAAAACTGTCTTCAGCAACTGAACTGCCTTCAATTCTTTTGGGTATAATTGAATTCTACTCAAAGTTCTGACAAGTCATTCTGTAGTAGCTTGATTCTCTGCAGTCTCTCTGATTCCTTGACCTTGTATATCCCCTAATTTATCCTGGATGAGAAGCAGCATGCTACAGTGAAAAGATAATTTGATCTACAATTAAAGGAAATGAGTTCAAATCCCATCTCTGGTGCTTCCTACCTGCATAAACTTCCTACCTGTATAGGTGACCTGGGTCACTTAAGCATTTAAGGTTTCAGTTTTCTCTAAGGTACCTTCCATCTCCAGATCTAGGATTATATGATTAACCAGACTGTGGAACCAGTACCTTGGACAGGAGAAATACAGGGAATTCTGGATCACTTAGGTCAGTGCTCTGTAGAATAGGGATAGTGTGGGAAGGGAATAGTATTTATATAGTGCCTGTTTGCTAGGTGCTATGCTAAGCACTTTGTAATTGATCCTAGCCACAGATAAGTACTATGATTATTTCTATTTTTACAGTTAGGAAACTGAGGCAAGGAGAAGTTGTGACATATCTGGTGTCCTTCAGGTAATATATGAAGCCTTATCTGAGACCAGATTTGAATTCTGGTCCAGCACTTTATCCAATGTACTGCCAGTGGTCTCTGCAATCAAATGATTAATGGTTGGATCTGTGGGTAGTATACCACTCTTCCTAAAAGAGCCAAAGATGAGACCCTTCTCTAACACTTATACCAACACTTACCTTTCATCTAATTCCTCTCCAATTATGTTTTCTCTCTCCATTTTGCACTTTCCCAAGTTCCCTTTTTGGACATGTGGCAGTACCCCTCAAGATATTTATAATTCAGTTATAAACTAACTGTTACCAGGAACCCATGGCAACATCTGTGCAGATGCCTTTGCATTGGAAAATTTTCCATTACTCCTTGTCTACCAGCCCCTGTTCTTACTGGGATCATCTCATGGCTATGGCAGGAACCTCTTGACTACAGTTACTCTAGTGAGCAACCACCTTGCCTCCTGTCTTTTTATTTTATATTGAGTTGATTGCAATATATATGGTAGATCATGTTACATTATTATTATCTTTCCCTCCAAACTCCTCTTTTTTATACTTTCCTAGTTTGTGTGTATTTGTGTGGTAACAGTAACTTGTCCCAGGTCACAAAGCTATTAACCCCCTACTTATTTTGAAGGCAATATCCTCTTTTCAGTTACTGAGGTATACCATGTTGATGCCATCTTTGACTCTCCACTCTCCTGGCTCTAATAGTTGCTAAAATTTACTTAAATATGAATTACTTTTTATTTCAATAACATCTCTTTCATACCAATCCCTTTCTCTCCATTCACAACCACTACCTTGGTTCAAGTCCATATTACCTACACCAATACAATGCTATCTAGTTGGTATTCCCGCCTCAATGCTTCCCTTCTCTGATCTAATATCCACGCAACTGTCCAAAAGATTGTTTTTCTTTTTTTATTAAAATATTTTATGTATTTGTTTTTGCTTACTACATGCAATAGTATTTTTTACCAATCATCATTTTTTGCAAGGTTTGAGTTTTACATTTTTCTCTCTCCTTCCCTTCCCTTCCCTCCCTCTCTCCCTAAGAGAAAGCAATCTAATATAGGCTCTATGTTCATAACTATGCTAAACATAGATCCATATTGATCATGATGTGAGAGAAAAATCATGTCCAAACAGAAAAAAGAAAACACTAGAGAGAAAAAAATGACACAATACATAACTTTTAAAAATTGAAGATAATAAACTTTGGTTTTCATTTAAACTTCACAGCTCCTTCTCTGTAAATGATGGTATTTTCCACCAGAAATCTTTTAAAATTGTCTTTGATAATTGTACTGCTGAAATGAACAAGTCCATCATGGTTGATTCCATGCTATTGTTAATATGTATAATGTTCTTCTGGTTCTGCTCATTTCACTCAGCATCAATTCATACAAGTCTTTCCAGGATTTTCTGAAATCCCTTCCCTCATGATATCTTATAAAACAATAGTGTTCTACTACATTTATATACCACACTTTGTTTGGTCATTCCCCTATTGATGGACAGCCCTTCAATTTCCAATTCTTTTCCATTACAGAAAAGAGCTGCTATGAATGTTTTTCCCCAATGTGGGATTTTTACCCTTTTTCATTATTTCCTTGGGATTCAAACCCAGTAGTGGATCAAAGGGTATGCACATTTTTATTGCCCTTTGGGCATAATTCCAAACTGTTTTCCAGAAAGGCTGGCTCAGTTCACAGTTCCACTAACAATATCCCAGATTTCCCATATTCCCAACAACATTTATGTTTTCCTTTCTAGTCATATTGGCCAATCTGAGAGGTATGAGGTTGTACCTCAGAGATATTTCAATTTGCATTTCTCTAATCAATAATAATTTAGAGCAATTTTTCATATGACTACATAGAGTTTTGATTTCTTTATCTGAGAATTGCCTTTCCATATCCTTTGATCATTTATCAGGTGGGGAATGTCTAGTTCTTTTTATAAATTTGATTTAGTTCTCTATATATTTTATGAGTCCTTTACCAGAAATTCTAATTGTAAAACCTGTTTCCCAACTTACTACTTTCCTTTTAATCTTGGTTGCAGTGGTTTTATTTGTAAAAAACCTTTTTTTAATTTAATATAATAAAAATTATCTAGTATGTTTTTCATAATGTTCTCTATCTCTTATTTGGTCATAAACTGCTTCCCTTTCCATAGATCTGACAGATAAACTATTACTTGTTCTCCTAATTGGCTTATAATATTACTTTTTATGTCTAAAACCTGTACCCTTTTCACTCTTTTCTTGGTATAGAGTGTGAGATGTTGGTCTATGGCTAGTTTCTGTCATACTATCTTTCAGTTTCTTCCCCAGTTTTTATCAAAGATTGAGTTTTTATCCCCAGAAGCTGGAATTTTGGGGGTTTATCAAACAGTAGTTTACCGTGGTCATTCCCTGCTGTCTTTCACACTTAATCTATTCCACTGGTTCTACCACTTTATTTCTTAGTGCCACAGTTTTGATGACCAATGCTTTATAATTTAATTTTAGAGGCCTCCTTCCTTTGCATTTTTTTCATTAATTTCATTGATATTCTTATTCATTTATTCTTCCATATGAATCTAGTTATTATTTTTTCTAGCTCACTAAAGTAATTTTTTGGAAGTTTGATTGGTACGGTACTGTCCAAAGGATTTTTCTAAGATACTTACCCCTACTCAGCAAACAATAGAATGCTCTGCTGACTCTAGGATCAAATATTATTTCATTTTTATCTACTCTGCTTAAATTCTTATTTTGGAGTGAGTTTTATAATGTCCTTAATTACTAACATAGTATTTGTAAATAATTTATAAATAAATATATACTTATTTCATATGCATCTTTGTTGCTTTGTTTAATAATAAGAAATCATGATCAAAAAAAATTTAGAGATTACTATCTTTGTTCTCTGGTTTAGCACTGTGGCAAATTTTGATATTGACCTTACTGCCCTTTACACAATGCAGATCTTTAGTGACTACATTCCTGCCTTTTATATTCTACCTGGGTCCTTGGTTCTATATTACTCCATGGACTAAATTTCCTATTTCTCAACCCCAACCTACCTGTCCATGACTAGACCTTCATTGTTGTAACCAGATCTCTGTGATGCTGAAAAAGTGTCAGTCCAGATCTTTGAAAATTGTCTATGTCATCTGATTTGCCCTTCCTTGGAAAGACATCATGGTTCTTAGTTTCATTTTGGACCTGTGATGAATGGCCATGTGCCCATTCTCTCTATGGACTTACTATCTATTTGGGGGCTAACCTTTGTGCTCACATCCCATGCCTCAAATAATTGATACTTGGCCTTACTTCAATGTTTAGACCACTGATCCTCATCTGACATATTGGAGGATCTGCTTAGACTCTCAGGACCAAACTTGCCTGGTCTGCCCTTTCCTACTGACACCTGAGCCTCAGTCATGATGTCTGCCTTGCTTGGCTTTTTTTCAGTAAAAACAGAATTTTACCGGAAAGCATCTGCCGTCACTCTTAAAGGTCAAATAGTCGGTGAGCTGAATTATGCCTGAAATCAAAGTACTAAATAAATTGAGTAACCTAATAAACAAAGACCTTCACAATAGAAGACAGTTTAAAAAAAGATGCTTTCTCAGAAGTTGGTTATTAGTATATATATATGTATCATTCAATTCAACAAATATACACACACATACATACATACATATGAAATACCTTCCACAAAAGTACTATCTGTTTCAAATCCTCTAAATATATGCCAACAAAAACAAAGCTCTAAAATGTCCTTGGGACAGACTGAAATTGCTAAAGTATGAAAAGGTTCATCAACAATAGATTGGTCACTTAATGATGAACTATTTGACCATGGCTACTCATAAAACCAAGAAAAATATAAAATGATTCCCAGTCAATCAATCACTCAACCAGCAGGTCTTACTTTATACTAGGTACTGTGTGAGATGCAGGAAAGTCAGAGATAAAAATGAAGCAATCTTTGCCATCAAGAAATCTATAATGAAGCAGAAACAACATTGCATGCAAATACATTTTCATGATATAACTAATATTTTGGTGAGGTTGGGTATAAGGAAGGCACTATTAGCTAAGGGATAGGATATAGCTCTTGAAAGGTCTCTTGAAGAAAGTACCACTTTAATTCTTTAACAAGTCTGTCAAAGTGTAAAAAAATTAAGTCAGAGGATGCAAAGAGTCACATCTATTAACATTAATTAAATTGTTAGTAAGCTAAATGTATTATCTTTGTCTAATGACTAAAGGGTTGCAGTTTTTCAAGACCCCACAACAGTGTATTAACAATATTACTATACATGAAATTAAAAGACATAAAGAAATTATAGCTAAATGAAAGACTGCCTAGAAGGGAAGAATAAACATATTGGTCATCATTCAGGCAAAGGCAGCAAAAACATCATTTTAAGAGAAACTTGATCAGCTTACCTTGGAGCAACTTATATGTCATTATCTGTTGAGGAGGGTAAAGAAATAGAAAAATTATATGAATTAAAGAGGAAGTAATCAAAAGAAGACAACATAATTATTAATATTCAGTGACTTAAATGTAAAGGTAGTCAGTCACAGGAAAGAATAGCAAAAAATATTGAGAAATATATTTCAGGAATAAAAAAAGAAAGATGTTAAAGACTATTCAAATACATATATATATATATATATCATGAATTTATTCTTCATGAAGAAAGTCAGAACATACTAGACACAGAGAATATAAAAAGGGAAGGAAGGAAGGAAGGAAGGAAGGAAGGAAGGAAGGAAGGAAGGAAGGAAGTTAGGAGGAAGGAAGGAGGGAGGGAAGGAGGGAAGGAAGGAGGGAAGGAAAGAGGGAAGGATGGAGAGAAGGAAAGTAGGAAGAAGGAAGGAAGGAGGGAAGGAATTATCTTTTAATAGAAGGAAACAACCAGTTACTGATGTGGAGGTCTTTTTTGCAATCTCTTGTCTTTGGCCAGTAAAATAAATAACTAATGAAAGGGAAGGTAAAATATGAATATGAAATCAGAAGACAAGATAAACGTGCAGAAAAGAAAAAACTATATTGGATAGAATTATAACAGATTCGACCTGATCTGTACAAAGCCAATTATTGATGTAAAAAATGGTAACTAGATATAATAAAAAATATAGATTCAGAATGTCAGCATTTCTTAATATTTACTTAATAGATATAGCTATTACTTTAACAAAGAATTTGATAAACTGTAGGAAAAATCTGAGATGGTAAGTAGTAGTTCTTGCTAAGCAGAAAGATATGGCAATTAGGGATAGTATTAATCTAGGATAAAAAGTTATTTGCAAAAAATTCTGCAAGAGGATGGAAGATTATAAATAATATCATATTTTAAAAAGAAACAATGAAGAGCATCAGAGGGGAAAATTAGGCTGCAGAAAATTTGATGAGAGACCCAACAAAGTTAGAAGATGCCAAGAGTATTTAATAACAAAGTGGAAGAAGAGCAACAACCAGATGAAAATAGGACAGATATGTCATCAGCTGCTAGTTAGATTGTCACTGACAGTGGAACTACAATATTTGAATATTAATACTACATTCTTTGTTGTGTGCTATGAGAAAGTAAGAATGATTTTAAATAAGTTCAAGATAGAAAATTCATCTGGACCAGGCCTATACATACAAAATTCAATTCATGCTGAGAATGCAGAATTCTGAAAGTATTAAGAGATTATGTCTCAGGATATTTAGAGAAAGGTAAGAAGATACTAAATTAATGACAAAAAAAGTGATTATGATCATTTATTAGATTAATGTAAAATCATTTACTAAACACTAAGTGCCAGATATTGCTATAAAAGCTAGTGATCTCAGCACCAACAAGCAAGATAATCCATATTTTCAGGAAGCTTGCTTTCTAATAAAGGTGGACAATCCATATGGGGGAATAGTAACAAGGAGGAGATTTGGGGATGGGAAAATCAGAAAGAATGGTAGTGAGAGTCACTGAGTAAATGATCAGGAATGGTAATGTTGACTTGATCATTAATCTTAGAACTAGATTTGGAAATCAACTGACATAGCCTGAAGATGACCAAGAGGTGGCAAGGTGGACCTGAGTCAGGGCAAGATAAGAGGAAACACCAAGCAGAGCCTATGGTCACAAGTATAAGAACTTAGGTTCCTGACAGAGGTAAAATTTCTAGGGTGGGCTGCACAATGTAGAATTGAATGATAATTGGTACATACTTGAGTCACGTATTTGTATTCTCACCTCTTAAAAAAATTAATATTTTATTTTTCCCCAATTCCATGTAGAAACAATTTTAACATTCATTTTAATTTGTGTGAAACTTTTGTGAGAATAATCTTGGCAAAAGATATTTTTTATTCTTTTTAATCTTATCATTATTTTCAATTATTATGATTAATATATCCAAAATTAAGCAGTAAATAATATGAGTGTTTCCATTTTCAAGTACATTAGGAAAAAAGGTTTGAAACTTTAAACCTTTCCTAGCAACAGTTCGCTTATCTTTTAAAGTAAATAATAACTTTAACATTTGACTTTCAAAGCTACCCTGCTAGTTTGCTCATCCTTTTGGCTTTCTTTCTGGTTTCTTTTATGTATTTTTTTTAAAAAATGCTTAAATGAACCTCTTTTCTTTTCAGTAATACTTCACTAATTCCCCTCTCATGCTTACCTCCCTTTACCCCCCTTTAAAAAATTAAAGAGAGTTTTTATAATAGATGTGTAAAGTGAAACAAAACAAATTCTCAGAGGGTGATCATACAAATGATAGAAAGGTGTAGAGAATACCAGAACCCACTGTGCCTATGGTTTATAATTATTGATAACATAGTGGAATTAACAGATTAAAATATTCTGTTAAAGCCTCTTTCCCCTTGTTTTCTCCAAAGTATTTGCTAAGATCATTCAAAATTCTTTTAGAATTATAACCACAGAGACAAAATTGATCAACAATCCTCTGATTGTCAATATAAAAAAATTATGTATTCCAAAGGTATTTGTCACTGATATAGATATCCAGGACATGTCACAAGTGGGGGTGTCATTCCCTACACATGGTTTGCAGATTACATTGTACTGATTCCAACAAGGACCAGAATACCACAGGGATCCTAAGTAAGACCCACAAATAGGCAAAGTTGATTGGCCTACCCAATCCACAGAGGAGACACAAAGAGGAAGAATGGCCAGGCCCAAGATTGTGAGATGCAGCCTGTGAATACAGCCCAATTTAGTTAGTCTGGCAGTACATATATTTTGGACAAACAATGATCTAGGCTCAAAATAAAATAGGAGGATAGAGGGCTGGATTACATTTGGGAAATTACATAGGGCTTTCAACAGTCCCAAGCTGATCCCTAAAACAAAAATCCATCTTTTTAACACCAATATTGTTCCAGCAATGCAACATGGCTATGAATCAAAGAACACCACAGTCTCAGTAGAATCAAAATTGCAGGTGACCCAGAGCAATGGAGACACACAAAGTGAATGTAAGAAGGCAGCAGCATATTATCAATGATGATTTGTGACAAAAAAGAGGCATAAAAGATATCATTCAGGAAATGCATAATCAGGAAAGGATGTAGGTGAGTCATGAAGCAAGGAATAACAGATGGATAGCCCAACTGCTATTCTAATTCTGACATATTCTTAAGAGACCAGGAACAAGGCCTCTAGTTTATTGGGTGAAATCTTCACAGAGGTTTTATGAGAGGCTATGGACAAGAATCACACAGGAGAAGACGGATTAGATTGGTTGTGATCTGTACGATTAGAAGTAGGGGAAATAAACATTTACAGAATGCCTGCTATATGCTGAACAATATGCTAAGGGATTTTATTTTTTTGAAGGATTATCTTATTTGATCCTTGCAACAACTCTGAAAGGTAGACACTGTTATCATTTCCATTTTACATTTGAGAAAACTGAGGAAAATAGAGATGAAGCAACATGCCTAGGGTCATACATCTAAATTTGAACTCAAGTCTTCCAAATTCCAGATCCAGAGTTCTATCCATTTGGCCACCATTTGCCTTATAGATCTATTGAAATATTCAAGTATTGAAATATTACCACGGCCTCTTATTTTAATCTTTGGCAGTTAGAGCTTGCCTTCAAAATACTTACAGTCTATTAGAAATGTATATGAACAAGTCTAATAGTTTGAGTACATTCAAGAAAGCTTCATGAAAGAAGTAGAAAACACTATCTAGCATAGTTTACTTTGTATTGAAAAATAGATTAATAGATGAGGTATTTTATTGGACCCCCTCAAGATATTAAAAGACTCTGGGAAATATTCCAGTCCATAAATTTATACTCTGGAGTAGTTTTAGAGAAAGATAAAAAATTGTATTGGATAGGATGAAATGGGGAATTAAAGGGGAAAGAGTTGTATTCTTCCTTAAGTAGATGGGTTGTTTACACTTACGTGATATCACAGATCCCTCTAAACAATTATTAAAGTATTAATTAGCTTACTATGAGACCTAGCAAGGTTCTGAGGGAATAAGTTAGAAAGATAAAGATGAAAAAGTATCTAACAAAATGCAGTATCCAGGGTAACAAATTCAGGCAGATATCATGTATCACACCAACATGAGTTGCGAAGAGCTAGGCGTTGGAGTGGATTATTGGAGAGTTGGAAGAATGGAAAAGAAATTGTAAGGAGGTAAAAGGAAAAGAAAAACAAAGGACATTTGCTTTATAGTTTTACCAAGTCTAGCCTAGTTGGTTCTGGGTTTGCAAATGATAGAGGTTCTTTTCCTTACCTGCTATTACAACCTCACATTAAGAAAAATTTTGACTTCTATGTGTGTATGTGAGAGGGAGACAGAGAGAAAAGTCACAGAAAGAGAGAGAGGTAGAGACTGTGGGAGAGATGGAAAGACAAAGAGAAAGAGACAGAAACAGAGAGGCAGGGAGGGAGAAAGAGACAGAAAGAAAAAGACAAAGAAAGAGAGACACAGAAGAACACAAAGACAGGGATAGAGAGGAAAGAGAAGGAGAAAGAGAAGAGAGAGACAGAGACAAAGACAGAAATGAAGTCAGAGAGACAGGGACAGAGAGAGAGAAGAATGACAAATAGACAGAAACAAAGAGATAAGATACAGCAATAAGAAACTTAGAGAAACATAGACAAATAAGAGACAGAAACAAGAGAAGAGACAGAGAGAAAAGAATAGAAACAAACACTTAGATTTTCTCTGGTAGGAGTAAAGAAATTCCTTCTAGTGGTGCATGTTAACATCTTCTTTGGAGAAACTTAGAGTTGAATGGAGCAGTAAAGTCAAACTCAAATAGAAATGAGGTCCTTAATTTATACAAGGTATATATATATATATATATATATGTGGATCCCTGTGGGTCACATATTGACTTAGTTTTAAAAATGAAACTTTATCTAATTTTATAATATTTTCATTTATTTTGTTAAATAGTTTCCAATTTCACTTTAGTCTGGTTTAGGCAGCACTCCTGAGTGACTGTTTTGATCACACCTTTGACCTAGAGCATGGAGAAGTCTAGTCACTTGTCCAAGGTCACATAGACAGTATATGCTAAAGGTGGGATTTAAAGTCAATTCTTACTGGCTATGATACTGATTCTGGAAAATGGGCAAGTTATTTCACCTCTCTGTGTGCCTAGAAAACTTCCTTAGACTACATTACAGAACAGTTGATGATCTGCATTGGTAGAAAGAATTTCCCAACCAGGATCATCTTTCACCTTCCCCAGAAAAAGTAGATGTGATAGCCATTAAATGACCTGAAGTTGTTTTTTTTGTTCATGATTCTTCTTCCAGTAAAAAAAAAAATCTTAAAAGAAGTAGATTAAATTTTGGATGAGGGTTAGCTAGGTGATGCAGTGGATAGAACAGGACCTAGTTCAAATCCAGCCTCAGACACTTAATAATTACCTAGCTGTGTGACCTTGGGCAAGTCACTTAAGCCCATTGTCTTAAATAAAAATTCTTAAAAATTTGGATGAGACACAGGAGGTAATTACAATTATTACAATTCTTTTGTCTATTTAAAAAATATTTTCTTTATCTATAAACTATTGTTAACTAGTTGTAAGCAATGTATGGCACAAATTTCCTCCTCTATTCCCTCTTCCCGTTTATAGACTTATTTGATCTGTTCACTTTTCTTGATTCTATCAGGGCTAGTTTTTCCTTATTTCTTGTCCTCCTAATGCCAGTATCTCCACACATCATCATTAACTTATATGTTTTCTGGTTTTTAGGTTCTTTTCACCATTTACCTCCATCTCATTGGACTGTTCCAATATTCCATCTAATTTTCAGTCTAAAAAATAATTTTTTTCATCTAGGTTCCCTCTTTTCCATGTTTTACTTTAACAAGCTTATAACCTTTCCCCTATATTTAGCCCAGGAGGAATAACAGTCAAAGACTGATCAAGTTATACAATTACGGCTCACTTTGAAGGCCAATATCAAATTAGAAACTGCTTTAGAGACAGTGTTAGCTTCCCAGAGCTCTGCCACAGACAGTGCCTGGAAGGCAGCTGGTATATTCATTAACCACTTGGGTCCATTTATTAGCAGCTTGCCTTCCAGATAGGGATTACCTTCTCTGATAACATGGCTAAAGGACATAGCTATTAGACCCACAAGTGACTGAGTTCCTGTCTGGGAGGTTCCATAGAGGTTAAGCAGACCATAGCCTTGTACCCTTAGAAAACTTTCAGATCCTTGAGATTAAACATCAGAAGAACTCAAAAACTTTGATCATGTCACTCTCCTCTTCTAAAATTTTAGATGGCATCTTGTTACTTATAAAAGAATATCCAGATTCCATAGCCTGGCATTCAAGGTTACCATCTGGTCTCAATCTACCTGCCAAGTCTCATCTTCTATTGCACCCTCCTCCAAAGAACCTTTCACTGTTGGATTGATGGAAGGCATTCTCAATCTCATAAAAGTTAGGTTTTTGAAATCAGTCCTTGGTCTTTGGTGCTATTCTAGCTATCTTCCAGGAGATGTGACACGCTGAGTGGAGTTCTAGTGTTCTAATGCATCCTTTCTTGTTTCCTATACAAAGACCCAAACTTCATGTTCTCCTTAAAAGCCAAGTCATCAATGAACTTCTTATTGGATATAAATAAGTGCTTCTTATATCCACTCTTCAACTTTTGGTTGACTGCAATAGATTGATTTTCAATGTTACCAATAAATGTGATACTTATTTGCTTGATAATATCATTTTGGATGGCTAAAATGTACTAACTATGGCAATTAGTGTTCAAGGAAGAATAGAGTAATAGATGGCAAACCAGCCTGGGAGTCAGGAAGATTTGTTCAGGTCCCATCTCTAACACTTACTGGTTGTGTGACCTTGATCAAGTGACAGCTTCTCAGTCTTAGGCAGTTCTCTATGAATATAAATTGCAGCACAGGAGCCAATCAGCATTATCAGAAGGACTTTCCTTACCTGGGAATACACTATATGAATGAAATCACTGGCTCAGTCCAAAAAAAATCCCACAAAATGGAAACATCTGCAGGATATTTTTCTCTCATCTTTTACTAACCATTTAATGTCATAGAATGTAGAGTAAACCAACTTTAAAGAGCATCCAGTTCAACTCCCTCACCTTATTAATGAAGAAAAGAGAGCCAAATGTAGTGAAATGACTTATACAAAGCTATGCAACAAAGCCAAGATTCAAATTTTGCAAGCTACCTCTCTACATTTTTGCCTTTTGATTCCAGTTACAGACCTTTCCTTCTCCAACAGCATGATAAAGAACAATATGATAGATTTGGCCATCTTCATCCAATTCTTGTTGCTATGTATCTTTTTTATTCTGAAAATCCTCTTTTATTTTGTCACTGGCTACCATACCTCTGGTCCTTTTTCACCAAGATCATTAGTCAAGCACAAAATATATCTAGTCAGATGGGTATTTTCTACTATCTTTCAGAATTTTTCTATATTTCTGTGCCTCTATATTTTGGTTTCTACTATTACAAACACCTCCTGTCTACCTATACAATTATGACTTGTCCTTAAAGACTTGCCTCACATTCCATCTTTGTAATAAAACATTCCTTGACCACCTCTGCCTGAAGTGATCACTCCCTCTTTTGAACTCCTATAACAATTGTTGTCTATGCCATTTATTGGACAATAAATCATATGCTGCCAAGTGAAATTTCTCCTATTGCTATTTTAACCTATTTTTTTTTTAGCAAGGCAAATGGGGTTAATTGGCTTGCCCAAGGCCACACAGTTAGGTAATTATTAAGTGTCTGAGGCCTGATTTGAACTCAGGTACTCCTGACTCCAAGGCTGGTTCTCTATTCACTGTGCCACCTAGCTGCCCTTAACCTATTATTTTACTAAAGCTATTGAACTTTTTGTTGTTACTTAACTTTTTCAAAATTTATATCTCATCAATTCTATTTTAAGTTCCTTTAGTCTAATCACTCCATCTTCTGCTTCTATCCATCTTACTTCTCCCTTCTTCTCATTCCCCATATGAGAAGGGGAACACTGAGAAAGTCATAGAAGATGTAGTGAAAGGACAGCAAGACAACAGTTGTGGGTTATAGACTAAAGGACTTTATTAGCTTCTGTCCCACTCTGAACCTGGCAGATTGTAAAGTCTTGAAAAAACAGAACTCCTTGGCTGGTCGTTGCCAACTGGTCCATGGAGCATATAGTTCTTTTTGGCACTTTGTATTCCTCTGTGCTTTAGGGAAGGGAAGTTTTATTTATGTTTTGGGCCATACATCAAGTTGCCTGAGGTCTTTTCCACAGAGGGTGGTGAATGGTTTGGGTCCTTCAAAAGAACTACTGAATTTTTTCTTATTTTTCTCATGTATGCCTGTGTCATGAAAATCTGGCACCTAAAGCTAACAGGATATACTGATAATACTATCTTATGTATCATGAGCATTCAATAATTATTTATTCATTTAATTGGAATACATAGAATCAATCACCTGAAAGTCTTAAGAAAATGATGCAGGGACAGCTAAGTGATGCTGTGGATAGGGCACCAGCCCTGGAGTCAGGAGAACCTGAGTTTAAATCTGGTCTCAGACACTTAATAATTGTCTAGCTGTGTGACCTTGGGTGAGTCCCTTAACCCCATTGTCTTAAATAAATAATTTTTTTAAAAAAAGAAAATGATGCAGTTGGATGGGAAAATATAAAATGAAAATGGGTATATATTGGAGAAACATTTATGTAAGATAATATATTGTACAAATTGCAATGACACAAATTTAATGTGGTTTTATTTTGTGACAGCAAAATCTGTACATATTTGTGTATGTGTGTGTTTCTTCTAACATTGAACTAACCCAGGGCATCTCTCCTTGACCAGATAAAACAAGAATGAGCTGGATTTCCCACCTTTAGTTAGTTCTGGCAATTGAATGAATATTTCATACCATGCAGACATTTGTTTTTAAGTCTATGAGTTTTAAGAATGGCTATTACTCCAAGGTAACCTGACTATAGCCCTCTAAGAGGATTGTGGTATCCACTTTAGTCATTGCAATGGCTCTTGATGAGAAGTCAAAGATCATTCAAGCCCACAATCAATTAGGATCATTTGCATCAAAATGGAAAGGAAAGTTCCGTCCAAAACCAAGCAAACAAACAAACAAACCCCAAAACAAAGCCAAGAACTGGCAAATTATTTCTGCAAAACAGACTAATTAATCCTCAGAAAATGAGCAAAAACCTTCGGGGAGTTCTGGCAGCTGGAGGGGTATTTAACGATTCCCCTTCAGTGCAGTGTAGGTGTTTCAAAGTTGGAAGAACAACAAGACCAGTCAAAAAAAAAAAAAAAAGAAGAAAAAATAGATGCTAACTGTTGCTATGAAGAAAAAATGTTTGTTATGGGCAAGATAGTACAAAGACAAGAGCAGGGGCCACAAAAAAATGACCCCACAGATCAAATCCAGCCTGCCTCCTGCTTTTGTGCAACCTACAAGCTAAGAATAGTTTTTACATTTTTAAAAAATTATTTAAAATGTTTTTTAAAAATGGGACTATTCTAATCTTTAATTATTTTTAAATTTTTTTTTAAAATGCATTCTTAGCTTGTGGGCCTTACAAAAGCTTATGACTGACCATTTTTGACCAGCAGAGTCATTGTCCAAAACTATCAGATCCTGGAATAGAGTAATGATGCTTGGGAAAAGATCATTTTTTACTGATGAAACTCCCTTTTTCATTAGAATATATAAGAATCCTATCTAGACAATTTACAAATATAGTATAACATTGGGCTATACAAAATGACACACATAATGAATTCAGGGATACCAGGAAAATGAGAGAACATGGATGAAGAGGCACAGAGCAATAGAAGTAAAACCAGAAGAAAAAAATAACAATACAAAAATATACAAATATATTCATAATGTAAAAATATATAAAATTACCATAATCATTGAAGAAAACATCATAAAAAGATATAAGAGCTCTTATCAATGCAGACAGACCAACTGTATTTGGACATTTGTGACAGGGGACCATCTTTTGCAGGAAGGTGGTAAATTATAGACATGGAATAAGTCAAGAATTCTCAGACATAGCCAAGGAAGTGGGGAGGATAGGGAATCATAGGGAAGTGACTCTTTAAAAGACCATCAATAAAACATTTTTTAAAACAGAAAAGTATGTCATCTTTTTTTTTTAGGTTTTTGTAAGGCAAATGGGGTTAAAGTGGCTTGCCCAAAGTAACACAGCTAGGTAATTATTAAGTGTCTGAGACCGGATTTGAACCCAGGTACTCCTGACTCCAGGGCCGATGCTCTATCCACTGCACCACCTAGCCGCCCCAGTATGTCATCTTTTGAAAGATACTGTGAGGATATACATTGTAAGATATTTGAAAGATCTTATAATGCTTCTAAAATAATGGAGAGTCACCCTTTTGGCAAGATAGATGAGTGAGATCTTGTGTATATGCCCAGCTCCCCTTCATCACCTCATAACACTTAGAAATACTCAAAATAAACTAAAAGATGGTGGAATAAAGATATCTCAACAAGAAAATCCCCACAGGGAAAAAATCAGGAGAGACACTGAAGAAAATGAACAAAGTAAAGCTCCTAATACAAAGAGGAAATGCAATGGGATAAAGAGAGAATGTCAGGAAGAAAAAAAACAGTAGGAAAATTATAATTCTGCAATCACTACAAACAGAATGCCAAAAGAGAGAATGAAATGGTTATAAGAATACCAAGAGCAGTTGGAAGATGCAATTTAAAAAAAGCCTGAAATAAGAGGGGAAAAGTGCACTCAGAAGTCTTTTAACGAAAAACTAAACAATCAAAGCAAAACAAAACAAAAAACCAGAATAGGTGACTTATAAAAGAAGTTAGAAAATCTAAATATTTTGATGGGCAATCTGGAAGGTTAAAAAAATGGGGGGAAAAAGAATTCAATTAAAGACAGAAAAAATGGAAAGAATGCATCAGGCCTCCAGATACATACATGTATGTATCTGGATATGTATTTTTAACAGAGAAATCAGTACTCAGTCACTGACTTCCTTTAACTAAGAAAGTCAAAGACAGAAAACTATACATACATACATATATATATATATAAACTATAGAAGCACTTTTTAGAGTTGAAAAAAATTGAGAATAGACAAACAAACTATAAAATACTGTAAGAGTGGAAAGTTTCAATTTCTACCCCAATTAATGTTAACATAGAAGGCCCAGACTTCTTGATTGAATCAATCAATCAAAGGTGTAAACTGGGTAAGATCTGGTCCTTAATCAGTTTGGGAGGAAGCTTTGATCATTGAATGAAGATAAATGATAGCACACAGGAAATGTCTTGTAATTGGCTGAAAGAATCAAACATACCTCTGGGCCTATTATAACACAGTAAGCCAATTTGTCTTGTGGAACTCCAACATCAGAACCTTCTGATGGTAGGGCAACTTCAGCCAAGCCCCTGAGAGGAAATCATTGGGGATAAGAATGTCTGCCTCCCCACTCCTCTCCCCCATTCCCAAGCAATTGTGTGAGTTTGAGGCATCTATTAGAGCCATGAGATATAGAAAAAAAAAGCAAATAGAAATTTGGATGAAAGGTAAATTCATGAAAGTATTCTAAAAGGTTCAAAACTCAGAACAGAATTATACTTGAAGTTAAGTTCATGAGAAATCTATGAAGAAAAAAAATTTCAAATAACCAGAAAATTTTTTGAGTTTATGTTTTGGTCATGAACTCCCTAAATTTACTCTGCCCAGAGATTTTGGGAAGAAACTGTATCCCCAGTTTAAAAAGGGGAGGATGTTTTTGTAGCTGCTATTACTTTCTCAGTGAATATCCCTTTTGGAAACACTAATTGGTGCAAACTTTTTGGTTGATTTTGAAAAGTACACCAGAGAGGGGGGTCCATAAATGACTATACTAAAAATCCTAACCACTGCCATCCTGAGAAAAGAGAATTAATCAGCTACTCACTAGGGCAATTATGTCAAACAGCTTGGAAATGGTCCCTAGGAGCCACACACTGACTTAGAAACCACAAATTGCTGTGATCTATGTTATGGTATTTTTATTTATTTTGTTAAACATTTCACAAATACATTTTCATCTGGTCCAGGCTATTCTCATTGAGACTGACACCTCTGCCCTTGAGAGTACCAAATTTGCCCATACCAATTGGAAGTGGAAGAATGAGAATAGAATGAGTGCTACCTATTAATGTAGTGGAATGTTTAGGTATCATAAGAAATGAAAAAATACAAACAATTCAGGTAAACATGGGAATACTTGTATGATCTGATGTAGGGCAAACTAAGCAGACTAAGATAAAAATTCATGCAATGATCACATTAAAGGAAAAAATTGAGAGATATTAGAATTCTCATCAGTACAGAGTACATTCCTCTAGGATGAGAAGTGATGAATTAGGCATATATTTTCAGAAATAACCACTGTGTTTATTTCTTTTGCCTAACTCTATTTCATTTATAAAAAGAGAATTCTGTTGTGAAATGATAGTGATAGAAAAGAAAGCACCAATAAAGCATGAATTTAAAATAATTACAATAATAAATAAAATAGATCTTGAAGAGATAATGTAAGAATCATTGACCTCTCAGGAAAATATAATGAAATAAACTATCAGAATAACATATTTTTGGAAATTATAAAAGAATATTTCTTAGAACTGATATAATGAAAGGATAACTAAAGTGATAACTAAAAGGGATAGAATTCACAGTATTACACCAGAGAACCCCAAGCTTAACTCACCAAAACTGCAGTAGCAAAGTTCCAGAACTCCTATAAAATGCTGAATATAGCCTGAGACAGACATATTTTGTCAAAGGAAACCAATTGAATATTATCCTAAACTATTCACGGCTAAGGAAAAAAACACAAGACATATGATTTCTCTGGTATCAAAAACTCCTGGAGAAGGAAACTTCTAAGTATGCAGATCAACACCTTTTCAGCAACTTCTCATTTTAGAAATTTATCTAGAAAACAGAGTTTAAATGACTTGACCAGTCAATGGAGTGAGAGAAGGGCGGGGAGCAAAAAACAAAGCTTTGTTGATTTCAAGGCTGGATGATCTACATTCAATAAACAATAATACTTCTGCATAATTAATCTTGAACTATTTTTATAGTATTTTTATTTTTTCCAATTATATGCAAAGACAATTTTATCATCATTTTTAATATTTTTTAATTTTTCCTATTACATGCAAAAATAGTATTCAATATTTTTTCTTTTGTAAGCTTTTGAGTTCCACATTTTTCTACCACCCTTCCTTCCCTTATACCCCTCCCAATGGCAGTGAGCAATATATGTTGTACATTTACAATCATGTTTAACATATTTCCATATTAGTCATGTTGTGAAAGAAGAATTAGAACTAGAAAGAAAAAATATAAAAGAAGTTTTAAAAAGTGAGCAAAGGGCATGCACAGTTTGTTTGCCTAATCCAGAACTGCTGACATCCATTGAAAAAAAAAGAAAGAAAAATTGAAATAGAATCTACTGAAGATCAAAGATAAATTCTTTGCATCCAAGAACAACATATCCTGAAAAGTTGATCTAATTGTATAGTAGGGGAAAATGAAAATGCAATAGAATTGATTGACTCCTGCATTCTTTTTTAGAAAACCAAAATATGAATGAAAAGCAATTATTAAGCACTTAGTATGGGCAAAGGAATGTGCTAGACTATGGGAATGTATGTGTTTTTGTGTGTGAAAAAAAAAATATATATATATGTAAATACATATATACATATGTTTTGTCTATGTATTATGTGCACATAAATATGTATAATACAAACATTTATTCTACTTCTAGAAGTAGAATGAAGTAAGCATTATAAAAGAAAACAATTATATTGAAATTTTGGTCATCAAAATATTACTTATAAGAACAAGCTTATGGATGCCAGTTTATGAATATTTGCACTCAATTGATCTAAATAATGCAAACTGAAGATAGCTAGCACTCATTTGGAAGGAAGGAAGGAAAGAAAAGAGGGAGGGAGGGAGGGGAAGAGAAAAGGAAGGTCTTCCTAACAATTAGAACTATGCAAAAGTAAAATGTGCTATCTCAGTTGGTTGTGAATCTATTCCCTGAAAATTTTCAAGTTAAAACTGAATTTCTATTTGTACAGGGGAATTTCTATTCAAATATGTGTTGAGTTAGAGGACAACTAAGATCTTGTCCACCTTGTAGATTTTACTTTTTTGGTGATATTTAAGTTAAATTGGCTCTTGGGCAGGGATGACTTGAATTTATCAAGGCTACCTTAAAGATATATTTTTAAGAGTCATGGATCTATTCAAGAGGATCTTGAACCAAAAATATAGAGAGAAAGGAAAAAAGTGCTACCCAAGCCAAATATATTCTAGAAAGGAAAATGTCAGTAAAGAAGGCCAATAATTCTCAAGATACTAACCATATACAAGAGGGGTATGACTAGGGCCATAGGTCTATCCACAACCACAGATTGGGGATAATAATCAAGGTGAATGAAAGAACCTAAGATAAGGAGCTAAGCTCTTTCTTATAAGTATCACTGGGATTTGGAAGGATGGAAAAAATTCCTGTTATCTAACTATAGAAAAATAACCATCATTTTAAATGGACAGACTTTACATGTGTATGTGGAGGATCTTTTTTATGTAAGGATAAGTAGAGACACAGAAGCAATATTTTGGTGAAACTCCAATTCAAACTACCTAGCCAGAGGGAAGACATGAAATGTAAATTGGGAACTGAGATCACAAACCTGTCACAGAGGCAGGATGTAATCAAGGGAATATAAACTATCCAGAATTCTGTTATAGGTCTCTTTTCTAAAAACAGAGCTGCTGACAAGTTATTGACTTGCCTTAATGATTTCATTTTTGAAATATGTAGAAAATGACAAGGGAAACAACTTATTCTTAACCTGTTTCTGACCAATAAGGTAGAATTGGTTCCCAAAGAAGAAGCAATTGGAATCTTGAAAGGAAGTGATCAAACCAACTTTTAGTTTTTATGAGCTAAAAAAAACCAGAAATTCTGAGCATAGACTGATATACAACCCAGTTGCCAGGAGAGCAGATTTCAAAGAATACAGAGTAAGGAGAAGAAGCATCTGTGGGCTAAAATTTTAAAGCAGAAATTGATCCCAGAGGTATAGGCTGCTCTTAAGAACAAAAATCTGATGACACAAAAATAATTTCCATGGAGAAACTATCTCAAGAGACTGATGAATATGCACAGAGAACTTGTGGACCAACTTAGATTAAAAAAAAATTCTGTACAGAAGATTGAAGCAAGGGCAGGTAACTAAGGATGAATATAAGAATAGTCCACAAGATAAATCTGAAAATGAATGCTAAAGATAAGAGCATATAATTCTTTAACTCTCCTAAGAGAAGAGTCAAATCAAATCAACAAACAATTATTAAATGCTTATGTTAAGTAGGAGAGAGATATAGAAAGTCAAAAAAAATGCCTGACCTGAAGGAGCTCATGGTTTAATCAGGGAGACAACATGCAACACCCTATATGAGCAAGATGTACATGAGATAAACTGGAGAAGATCTCAAAAGAAAAACACTAGTGTTAAGAGAGAACTGAAAAGCTTCTTGGTGATAATAGGATTTGAATTAAGTCTTGAAGAAGGGCAAGGAAGGCAACAGGTGAGATATGAAGTCAGAATAGTGCAGATAGGGCTATAGCCAATGAAAATGCACAATTGGAAGATAGAGTGTTTCATGATGATCATTGAGATCAGTGCCACTTCATGTTAAAGTGTATGGAGAACAGCAAGTGTAAAAAGATGGGAAATGTGAGAAGGGTTCAGGTTATAAAGGTATTTAAATGCAAAACAGGATTTCATATTGGATTTTAGCAAAAATATGGAGTTACTAGAGTAATGTTTGAATGAATAAAATCATTATAACAAACGATAGAAGGCAAAATATTTCAACTTTTATTTTGCTCTGTTTTCAGACCAAAAAAAATTTATTAAATTCCTACTATGTGCCAAAAATTGCCTAAGTGCTAGGAATTCAAAGAAAGGCAAAACACAGTCTTTGCTTTCAAGGAGCTCATAGTTTTTGACAAGGAAAATGATATTCAGATGGAGAAAACAGAATAGAAATGGTTATAAATAGTTGAAACTCAAGACAAGTGAGGAACTTAGTTGTCCTTAATGAGTTCTGGTCGCCAGAAAGGATAAACTAGATTCCAGGATCTTGGAGTAGGGAGTTGCCAGAGCAGGGCTGGTGGTTGGTTGGTGGATGGTTTCTTTTTGTCCTTCAGTATGGAAGACCAAAAATGACATCACTATGTAAGAGACAAGTTACAGTGTGTTCAACTGTGGCTCATTAGACCATTAAAAGCTCACCTGGGCACAAAGAGTACATGTGATCACCTAGGGTATGTACTCTAAACTTCTGTATCTCACATTTTCTTTGAGCTGCTTCCATTCTGCCTTTTTCATGGAGCACAACACCCTCTCTGATGAGAGCATGCCATGCTAGGTGGTTCTGTGCCAATATCTTCCATGTTGCACAATCCATTCCAAAATTCTTAAGAGAGAGAATTTTAGAGTGTTCCTGTATCTCTTCTTCTGATCTCCCCCCCACCCCCCATGGAAAGCTTGCTCTGTATGAGTTCTCCATAAAATAATCTTTTTGTTAAGTCTATGTTTGGCATTGGAACAATGTGGCCAGCCCATCATAGTTGCAATCTCTATTGTAACATTTGAATGCTTGGCAGTTTAGTTCAAGAAAGGACCCCAGTGTTTGGTATCTTCTCCCACCAGGTGATCTTTGGAATCTTCCTAAGACAATTTAAATGGAAGTAATTCAGTTTTCTGATGTCATGCTAATAGACTATATAGGTTTCACAGGTATACAACAATGAAGTCAGCACAATGAATTCATAGTTTGGCAATCAATCTAATATCTCTTCTCTCCCACACTTTCTTCCAGAGCCTCCCAGGTTAACTCTGCCAATGAGTATATCAACCCCATTTTCAATGTGTACCTCCCTGGAAAGGACACTGCCAAGGTAAGTGAACTTATCCACAGACTTCTTCATGTGCTGTAACTGATGGTTCCACATATGGAGGGTGTGATGCTGGTTGATGGAACACCTGTGTTTTCTTGTTGTTACTTGTTAGCCTAAAATTATCACAAGCAGCAGAAAACTGATCCATACTTTGTTGCATCTCAGCTTCAGAGGCTGCATGGAGAAGACCATCATCAACAAACAGAAGATCATGCACCAACACTCCTTCCACTTTGGTCTTGGCATGTAGCCAAAAGACAGAAGGTGATAAATCATGAGCTCATCCTTAATTTCTCAAACAATTTTAAGACTTATTATTTAATAGATGGTTTTTAGTACTTAGAAAAGGAAGTAGTGACCACAAAAAGTCATCATGGGTAAATGAAGACTTGGATGCTTCAAATTAAGCTCATGCCTTTTTTTGATGATTTTTTGAGGGGGTTTTTGATAGTTTTCAGTCATGTCCAATTCTTTGTAACTCCATTTAGAGTTTTCTTGGCAGAGATACTGGAATGGTTTGTCATTTTCCTTCTCTATCTCATTTGCAGATGAAGAAATTGAGGCAAACAAGGATAAGTGACTTGTCCAGGGTCATACATCTAGTAAGTCTCTGACATCAAATTTGAACTCTGGAAGAGGATTCTTTCTGACTCCAGGCCCCACCATCTATCTATTGCACCACCTAGATAGGTAACCACTTAATAAGAAATGATGAATTCAGTAAGGCATTATATTTCATTTCAAAGTGATATTATTACCTCTAGTATTATTTATTTGGTGATAACATGACTATGGCAACTATATGTCACAGTGAATAGAGTATATGTCCTGGAGTCAGAAAAACTTGAGTTTGAATCTGATCTGATACACTTACTAGCTATGTGTGAGATCCTGGGCAAGTTAATTAACCTCATCTGCCTCAGTTTCTTTAATTGTAAAATGAGAGTCATGACGACACTTACCTTCCAACTTTGTTGTGAAGATCATAATAAAATGATATTTGTGAAGTACTTATCATAATACTTGATTCATAGCAATTTCTTAATAAATACTTAATTCCCTTTCCTCTTTCCTCATAAAATAAGTTATGTTTTACTTTGGCATGTGAATTAAAGATTAACTTGGAATACTATTGGAAAGCAGAGAATTAGCACTTCCAAAATGTATTAAGAAAGTCAAGGTGGCTCTGATTAGGTTTCCAGTTTTTCAAGTCACAAATGGGAAAGAGATAAAATATCCAACAAATTACAGAGTGGGGAGAGATTTTTTCCATTTGCTTAGGCAGACACCATAATAGAATTGGATATTCAAATATGCAAATATTCTATTACCTATGTGACTTTGGACAAGCCAATTTCTCTTTTTGTAATTTCAATTTTCTCATCTAAAAGAAATCAGTATAGATTATCTCTTCTATTACTAAATGCTATAATCCTATGATTTTATATCTTTGGGGGTAAAAATGCAGAAGTGTGACTAAGTACATCATTAAGTCAATTTTCTCTTTCAAGTTGTATGTAGGACTGCCTAGGAGGGTCTTGTCCTTGTCTGTGTCATTTTATAAATGCTCCACAGATAATAGTTCAGCTAACTGAAATTTAGAAATGTTTGAATGAATGAACAGACCTAAAGAATAGCATTGATAGGATCCAAGTCTCTTAGGGAAAGGGAAAGGAAAGTCTCAATAGGGTACTCAAGATTCAAAGGGAAGTCTCTAATGGGGTGCTCTAGCAGTCTGTCCTTGGCCCTGTGCTGTAATATTAGTATTAGTAATTGGAATGAAGACACATATAGCATGCTTTTCAAAGTTTAAGGTGACAAAAAAAGCAGGAAGCCTTGGACAACAGAAAAGAGATTAGAAAGAAGCACAATGGACTGGAATAATCAGCCAAATCTACCAAGGTGATGTATAATAGAAATAAAGCAATTCTTACATTAGAATTAAAAAAATGTAAAAGTATAGGATAGGAATGGGATATGAACTGGTTTAACCTGAAGAGTTATTCACTTGACACAGATCCAACAGTTTCAGTGGACTTCAGGCTGAATCGGAGTCAACAGTATCATATGAAAGTCAAAAAAAAAAGAAAAAGCTAATGCCATATTGGGTTGAATTAATAGAAATACAATGTCAAAAATGATAATGTTAGCCCTTCAAAATTTTACACTGGTCAGATCATAGCTATAGTATTATCTTCAGATCTAGGCACCATATTTCAGAAAGTACACTGACAAATGATTATGTCCAAGAAGAACAATGAGCTTGGTAATTTGTCAGACCCTTCCTCGGAGCAGAGGTAATGATGTTTTGATTGCCTATTTCTGAGAAATATATGAAAAGCATGGGCATTTCTGTGGTGGCAGAGCAAACTTACTCACTCCTTAGTCATGTTTAATGATCAAGGCAGAGTCTATAGAATCCAAGGACCAGACTGATTAAAGAAAGGTGAGAGGTACTCATCCTCAAATCAAGTCAACTCTGACCTAGGGTTGAAGTCCCTCAATGAGTAAATCTCATCCCTCGGGCTGTTTGTAGGACTGCTTAGAAGGATCTTGTTCTTATCTGTGTCTTCTTATAAATGTTTCACAGAAAACAGAAAACACTGTGATGTCATTGCAAGATAAGCAGGATGACTTGCCCCCTCTAAAGATGTATTCTGACCTTTTTGGTTCCCAGTTGGTACCCTCTTGGTATGTCCTGGTCACATGTGTTTCCTTTGTATCATTTTTTTTTCTACTAACAAATGGAAATAAAAAGACAAAAATGAAATACTCCCTACCCTTAACAAACTTATATTCTTGGAAGGTTATAAGTGTTTTCACTTCACACAATAAAAAATAAAATGCATTGGAAGGGAACATAACTCTTCAGAAAACTTTGTGAAAGACTCAAATGAGCTATTGCATCAAGAACATTAGATACAAAGTTGGGAAAATAACAAAGAGATATCAAATGGAACAGATTTCCTAGAGTTCCTGTAGTAATGTAATCTAAACATCTGTGACAGGAAAATCATAAGAGTTTTGCTAACATTTAGGTATCCAATGTGTTTTAATAGGAAAGTAAAAATAATATTTAGGAATATAAAGTCAGGGAAATAGCTCAACTTAACCAAGCACAACTTGAAGAAAGGTTCCAGAAGCTATATAATTATAGAAATATAATTTTCAAGGTATCTCAAACAGGAGAGAATAGAAAAAAATTAGAAATTGTATTATTACAAAAATCAATTGTAAAATTAATGTCAGAAACTACTCATAGATATGCTTGCTTTCTCATCTCTACCAAATTTTTATTAGTATCAAAGGTTATCTTTGATTTTTCATTTGTACAGATATCTAAACACATTTGTGTGTGTGTATGTGTGTCTGTGTCTGTGTGTAAAAGGAACTGGTGGGTTTTCACAGATAATGTTCTACAAATCTTTCTAGCAATATAGTTGTCTAAAAGATACAGAGAATAGCAGCAGGGAGAAAATCACTTAACCTTCTGGTGCTGCAGGCAACCAATCTTTCTTAGAAAAAGATGATAAGCTGCAGAGTAATTGCTGATCGCTCTTAGTAGGAGTCTCTACCAGGTAGTTGCCTCTACTGATGATTTAATAAGTCTAGACAATAAAGAAATAAAGAAATAAATAACTTCCATATTAAAACCAAATTAGTGTTCGTTTTAAAGTTACCAAAATTTTAAAGAAACTCAATAGGTATTCTTCATATCAAATTACTTTACAAAGTAAAAAATAAATATCTAAAAAGCTTCTAAATCACAGCAAAGAAGACAAGATGAATGTGAAATTGATTGAGGATGTCTCCATGGAGTTTAATTGAAAATGTATTAGTGTTTCTTACTTCTCACTTGGTCATTTCAAATTCAATAATGAAAAATTGCTTAAAACTAGTCACACTTACAATCCTTTATGGAATGCATTTCTTTTAACTTTGCATTAACAAGTTTTCACTGCCTTCAGAATCCATATAGCTTTCTAAAGCAGTAATTCACTGTACATAAAAATTAAACATAGCTTGTTTAAGCATTTGACAAAGTGGTTCAATGGCTAAAGCTTGACCTTGAAGTCAAGAAGAACTGATTAACCTTTGCTTCACTTTCCTTTACTTTAAAATAGCAATAATAAGAGCATCTAACTCCCAACGTTGTTGTGAGGAACAAGTGAGATATTGTAAAAAACTTAGCAAAGTACCCAGTATAGAGTAGGAGCTTAATAAATGTTTCTTTTCTTCCCCCTTGCCCATGATCATACAAGGTACTCCTTGAGAGATACAACACCAGGGATCTTCTACTTATTACCTTTTCAAATAAGAACTTACCAAGGATATCTATGTTCACTAACATTATTTGCTACTGTCAATCAGAGATGTTCTATAGAAATTCCAAATAGAAAAATAATTCCTCATAGATGGAGAGGTCATCCTGCTCCTCCTTTCTATGGATGACATTTTGTTGATTTAATCCAATCCCAGAATATGAAAGGGTATCTTGAAAGAGATTGACCCAACAAACACAATGGCATAACTGAGTGGCTATAGAATTCATATTGACCACAATATGAGACACACAGTTGGATGGTTAGCCCATTAATTTAGTCCAGCTGTACATCTGGACAGAGAATGCAGATGGACAATGAACTGGACCCAGAATTCAATAGGAGGAGGAGAATGAATTGCATTGTTTTGGGAAAATCACAGTCTTTTCACTCATCCCAAGATGCTCTTTGACACAAAAAATCCATCTTTTTAATACCAATGCTCTTCTGATGATGCTATATGGTGGCAAATCATTGAAATTGCAGATGACCCAAAGGGCACTGAATGACACATGGTGGATATAATCAGGCCACATCATGCTTCCAACAATAACTTGTGTTTGAGAAGTGGCATAAACTCCATTATGGAGTAGTGCATGATTTAAAAGGAAAGTAGGTACATCTTATTACCAGCCCCAAATGGACAACCTGAGTTCCATAGTGGTAATCATAAAATATTGACAGAACTAGTAGAAGAACTCATGTTTAATGGGTTGATTGTCTATGAAGCATTTATGAGAAGATACAGATAAGGAAAAGACTAATATGTAACCTGAGGGAAAGAATTGACTCAAGAATAGAGTCCTAGGGCAGATTTGACTTGGTGAGTACATCAGACATCCCATCTCCCTACTCTATAATCAGCCTGGTTCTGGGATTCTATTGAGCTCCGCTTTTACCCATCTATTCTAACATCAAAGATATGCCCATGCCCACCCCTTTTCTCCGTATATTCCTCAAGGATGGATAATCCAAACATCATTATCTCTGCTCCTTGGAAGGGCCTGAGAACCTACTCTCCTCTGGCTCAAATTTAGTTCCTAAGATTCTTGAGTTGTAGGTTTCCCAAGTTGATGCTCCCTTCCTTGACTGCTACTTCCTAAACCCTTGTACTTGTTCATGCTAGCCCTATAATTTCTGTCCCATCATATAATCTCTGTCCCCCCTTCTCTACATTTTCTCTAAGATCCCTGTTCTATTGTTGACAAATTGTCCTTTATTCCTACTCCCTAGAAACTGTTTTTGTTTTATACTTAATTATATGGGAATTTATTCTTCTCTCCAAAAGAATGAAAGTTTTTGAGGTAAGGGATCTTTTGTTTTGTCTTTATACATCCATCCAAGAATAATATCTGAATCATAGTAGGTGCTTAATAAATGCCTAGTAAATTGAACTGAATCAAATTAAAAGGATTGACTAGAATGAGAAGACAACAAATGAAGATTTACACATGTGAAGGGAATAATTACATAGGAAAGGTCATTTTTTTCACACAGAAAAAAAGAAAAGGGTTTAAAGCTTGACTATAGAACAACCAAATGGCATTTCTACTTTCTCTTCTTTCATTTACTCTGCTCTTCTTCCTATCTATCCATTCTAATAACAGTCTTTCTACTGAGTAGAGGTCCTCTAACTTACATCTGCGTCATGTGGGCCTGTGAGAAATAATAAGATCAAATAACAGTAAAAGGACTAAGGTCCAATTTAATTTAATATGTGCTGAATACATACATACTGAGCAAACCTCGAGTCACTGGAGGATACAAGAAACCTTGACTAGGATTTGAAAAGATGGAAGGGAATCAGATACCATAGCAAACATTGGAAAATGAAAACAACTATGGATGTGAAGAACAGGGAGTCTAGTCTCAGTACTTATATTAAAAGATATAGGGGATGATAAGGAAGTTAGGTAAAAAAGGCAGATCCAGAGTCTGAAGGATTCTTAGCTATGGTTGATTAGTTAATTATTAATAATAGCAATTACAGAATTCCTTAAAGTTTTCAAAGTGCTATACAAATATTATTCCATTTTCCACCCAACAATCCTCAAATAGCAAACTATTAAAAAAACTAATTTTATAAATGAGAAAACAGAAGCAGGCAAAGATTAAATGATTTGCTGAAGGATAATGTTTAAGGATAGATTTGTATTAAAATCTTCTTGAGTCTAGGTTCAGTGTTTTTACACTGAAGGTATAAAAGGTCTAGCAAGCTCAGCAGAAAATTCAAGTAACCAGTGTTCTGAACTCTAAGTTAATAATTTTTACTGTACATCTTTATATGATGAGAATCTTGTGCCTTCTACTTCTTTGCCCCTCCTCATTAGAGAAGGAGAAGGAAGGGGAGGAGGAAAAAAGACTATTATGTGCTCTCAGCTAAGTGCTTTACAAATATTAGCTCATTTGGTCCTCACATCAGCCTTGGGAGGTATACCCAAGTATACACAGATAATAAAATTCAGAGATTGGATTTGAACTCAGGATTTCTATCTCTATTCCCACCATTGTATCTACTGTACCACTTAGCTCTGTTGGTATTCTCAACAAGGTATCTACATTACTAGTCTTACATGAGAGGAGTCATCAATAAAAACATTCTGAAATAGCAGAATTTTTAAAAATAATTTTTCTGTTCCCCTTCCTGCTTTCAATTTCAATTAGATCCAATCCAAACAAATAATCATTTATTAAATACCCACTCTTTGCAAAATAGAAAACCTACCAGAGTATAATGAATAAAGGGTCAGCCTTGAATTTGAGGAAACCTGAATTCAAGTCTTATCTCTTACACATACTAGCAAGGTGACTCTGAAGAGAGCACTTTATCTCTTGGAACTACAAACACCCAGTTACAAAGATATTTTTTTATTGGAGGGAGTTTTTACACCAGGAATTCACTATGTAATAAAATCATGAGTGTACCACACACACACACACACACACACACACACACACACACACACACAAGGATCTATTTTAGTTGCCAGGAATGTAGACAAAATTAAAAAGGACCCCTGTCCACAAACAACTTGCATTCTACTAAAATTGTACAACAGATAAATAGGGATTTTTAAAGCATTATATTTTAGAAGGGAGAGAACACTAACAATTAGGAGAGCCAGAAGGGCTTCTTATTTTTAGTTATGACCATAGAAGTAAAACATGAAGAGGTGTAAGTGCCTTCCAAACTTTGTGGGGACCTTGTGAGAAATTAGTCTAGAGTCACACTAGGAAGCCATGTAAATGCCAAACTAAAATTTTGGAAGCTACTGAAGAAGCTTGAGAAAAAGAGCAATATAGCCAGATCTGCCTTAGGAAGATAATTTTGCCAAACATATCAAGAATGGTTTAGAAAAAGGAGAAATTAGAATTCAAGAGTCTAATTAGAAAGTTATAGCAAAAATCAAGGGACAAGAGGTAATGAAGGTTTGAATGAAAGTGGTAGTGATGTGACTGGAGATAAGGGGTAGAGGCAAGATGTATAGTTGAGGTAAAATAGACAAGGCTTGACAGTTAATAGGATATCATAGGTGTGAGGAAGAAAGGACATTAGCACCCTTAAAAGTAGAATAGGCTACCTCAAGAGGATAATGGATTCCCCACTATTATCATCTTCAAGTAGGGGTCATATGACCTTGTTGAGTATATTATAGTAAGAATTCCCTATGACTACTGATTCGATAAGATGGAATACAACTTCCTATAACTATTCTGGGATTTGTAGACCCGAGCATTTAAAAGATTGTAGGGTCTCCAAAGAAATAGAAGGTGAGGTGGACTGAAAAGGGAAAAGTAATAGCTAATATGTATACACTTAAGGATTTGCAAATTACTCTACATAGTTGTTAACATTCTTCTCTGTAGAAATCCCTATTCCCCCTATCTAATTTATTTTTTCTAATATGCTGAGAGTATAGAAATGAAGCAACTATTATAGAAATGAAGTAACATGTTAAAACCATGTGTACTCTAAACAAGCAAATAACTATTCTTGTGGAGAGAATAGAGACATGTGGTTAAGATGATAAGACAACACTATACATTTAGCAGTTGAATGGCAATATTAAAAGTTTTTGAATAATTCAATGTCAGGTACTCTTTAGCAGAATGCTTGACCCTGTGAGGTTGATTATTTTTATTTGGGATTGGATAAAAGTATAAATGACATACTTATCATTTTCATAGTGGACACAAAGCTAGGAGAGGATAAATACTATAGTAAATGGCAAAATCAAGATCCACAATTATTTTGAAAAGTTAGATTACTGGACTGAATCTAGTATAATGAATACAATAAGAATAATGTAAAATCTTGCATTGGATTAAAAAAGCCAGTTTCACAAGCATAGCATTGGAGAGGCATGGTTAGATAACAATTTTTCTAAAAAAAATTCTAGGAATTTTAGTGGATTACAAACTGTCATGGTAGCAAAAACAAACAAAACAAAACAAAAAACCTAATGACATTGTGGGCTATATTAAGAAAGACATAGTTTTAAGAAATAAGGAGGCAATAGTACCTCTATACTCTGACCTAGTCATTTCACATGAGAAATATAATATAAAAATATCACATATAAATAATTCTGAGTTCTATGGCATAATATCATATATATATATATATATATATATGTATGTATGTATATATGTATGTATATGTATGTGTAATAAGCTAGAGAGCATCCAGATGAGTGCAAACAGGATGTCAAAAGATTTTGAGTCATAAGGATAATTAAAGGATCCTCAAAGAACACCTGCAGAAGAGATGACTAGGACGATGCAAGCTATCTTCAAGTTTTTGAAAGGCAATTATGTGGAAGAGGGATAAAATTTGTTGGCCATAGAAGACAAAAACCAGAGTCATAGTTCAAGATGCAAAGAAGCAAATTTAAGCTTGATGACAGGAAAAAAAACAAAAACTTACAACAATTAGCATTATCATAAGGAGAATGGACCATCTTTTTTTAATTTTTTCCCCAATTACACATAAAGATAGTTTTAAACATTCATTTTTGGTAAGATTTTGAATTCCGCAGTTTTCTATTTCACTCCCCTCTCCCTATGACAGCAAGCAATCTGATATAGGTTATATTCAGCCATGTTAAAAATATTTCATATGAATAATATTGAGAAAGAAGAATTCCCCCACAAAAATGGGGGAATCATGAGAAAAAAAAATGAAGTGATAATAGTATGCTTTGGTCTGCATTCAGACTTCATGGTTTTTTTCTCTGGACATGGATGACATTTTCCATCACAAATCTTTTAGAATTGTCTTTGATCATTGAACTTCAGAGAGGAACTGTCTATCACAGTTGATCATCACGCAATGTTGCTATTAATGTGCTTAATGTTGTCCTGGTTCTACTCACTTTTCTCAGCATCATTTCATGGAAGTCTTTCCAGGATTTTATAAAATTCAATTGCTCATGAGTCCTTACAGAAAAAAATAGTACCTCATTATATTCATATACTACAATTTGTTCAGCCATTCTCCAATTAATAGGCTTGCCCAAAATGTTTAATTATTTGCTATAAATATTTTTGTATGGTTGAGTGTTTTTTCCCTCTTTTATGATTTCTTTGGGATAGGAACCTAGTAATGGTATTACTAGATCAAAGAATATGTATAGTTTTATAGCCCTTTGAGCATAGTTCCAAATTGCTCTTCAACACAGTTGATTCAATTCACAATGCCACCAACAACGCATTAGTGTACCAATTTTTCCACATTTCCTCCAACATTTGTCACTTTCCTTTTTTTGTCATTTTAGTCAATCAAATAGGTGTGAGGTGGTATCTCAGAGGTTTTTTAAATGTGCAATTTCTGATTAATAATGATTTAGAACAATTTTTCATGTGACTATAGATACTTTAATTTCTTTCTCAGAAAAATGTTTATTCATATCCTTTGACCATTTATCAATAAGGAAATGAATTGTATTCTTACAAATCTGACTCAATTCTCTATATATTTTAGAAGTGAATTTTTTGGGGGTTGGAGCCAAGATGGCAGCGTGAAGGCACATGGCATGAAGGTAGCATTTCCTGGAAGCTCCTTCCCCCCCAAAACTCCAAAAGTTGTCAAATTATGACTCTAGTCAAAATTTAGAGGAGCAGAACCCACAGAAAGACAGAGTGATACATTTTCCTAGACCAAGATAACTTAGAAGTTCCACGGAAAAGGTGTGTTTCACCAGGACCAGGAGTTGGAAAAAAGCCCTGGACAGAGCGCAGCCCAGGCCAGCCCAGCCCAGGGATAACCCTGAACAGCTTGAAGGGGTGGTGAGAACTCTGCTACACCAGAATGAGTGTGGAGTGAGGAGCACTGGCCACAGAACCTGCAGCGAGAATTGGGAGAAACCAGCCTGCACCTCCAAAGCATAGCCCACAGCTGGTAAAGGGGTCAGGGGAGACTTTAGAAATCTCTCTTCTCTCCCTGGGGAGAACTGTTTACCCACACTCAGATCCAGGTTGCAGTTTGGGCTTCCATATTAAGATATCCTCACAGCTCCAGGGCAGAGGGGAGTGCCTGTGGTCATCTACATATCAAAGTACAGACAAGAGAGCATAAGACCTCGGAGGAATAAAGATCCCAGTGGGGTGTCCCCTAGAAATCCCAAAAGCCTTGGAAGTGCTGTAAATTAGTCTTTGGCTGAGGAAATGAGTAAACAACTGAAAAAGGAGAATGTGACCATAGAAAATTACTTTGGTCCCATGAAAGATCAAAACACAAACTCAGATGATGACAAAAATCAAAGCTTCCATATCTAAAACCTCCAAGAGAAATAAAAAATGGAGTCAGACTATGGATGATCTCAAAAAAGACTTTGAAAAGCAATTTAGGGAGGTGGAGGAAAAATTGGGAGGAGAAATGAGAGTGATGCAGAAAACTCATGAAAACAAAATCAGCAGCTTGGTGAAAGAAATACAACAAAATTACTTGAGAAAGTAATGTTGAGGGGGTGGCTAGGTGGTGCAGTGGATAAAGCACTGGCCCTGTAGTCAGGAGTACCTGGGTTCAAATCTGGTCTCAGACAATAATTACCTAGCTGTGTGGCCTTGGGCAAGCTACTTAACCCCATTACTTTGCAAAAATCTAAAAAACAAAAATAATAATAATGTTGAAAACCAGTTTAAGCCAAATGAAAAAAAAAAAGCAAAACAGAAGGCAAATGAGGAGAAGAATGCCTTAAAAAAGCAGAATTGGTTAGCTGGAAAAGGAAATTAAAAAAAGCACTCTGAACAAAATAACTCCTTCAAATGTCGAATGGAACTAAAGGAAGTTGATGACTTTGAAGGAAATTAGGAAGAAATAAAACTCCCAAAAAAGTCAAAAAAATAGAAAAAAATATGAAATATCTCATTGGAAAAACAACCAAACTTGAAAACAGATCCAGAAGAAATAATTTAAAAATTATTGGGCTACCTGAAAGTCATGATCAGGAAAAGAGCCTAGACTTCATTTTTCAAGAAATAATACAGCAAAATTGCCCTGAGATCCTAGAAGCAGAGGGTAAAATAGAAAGTGAGGCAATTCACCAATCACCTCCTAAAAGAGACCCCCAAAGAAAAACTTCCAGGAATATTATAGCCAAATTCCAAAACTCCCAAGTCAAAGAGAAAATACTAAAGCTGCCAGAAACAAATAAATCAACTACCATGGCTTCATAGTCAGGATTACACAGGATCTGGCAGCATCTACATTAAGGGTTTGTAGGGATTGGAATATGATATTCTGGAAGGTAAAAGATCTTGGTTTACAACCAAGAATCAACTACCCAGAAAAATTGAACATCCTCCCACAGGGGAAAAGATCAACTTTCAATTTCCTATTGAAACAACCAGAGCTGAACAGAAAGTTTGATCTCTAAGTACAGCACTCTGGTGAACCATAGGGGGGTGGAAAAGAAGAACTAACTATGAGGAACCTAATGATATTGAATTGTTTGAATCCCTGCATGGGAAGAAGATATTAACTCATATGAACTTTCTCATTTATAAGAGCTATTAGAAAGAGCATATATAGACAGGACATAGGAATAAATGAAATGCAATGGTATAATATAGTAAAAAGATGGAGTCATTGGGTGGTAAAGGGAAGTACTGGGAGGAAGAGAAAGGAGAGTAAGAAGGAGGTAAGATATTTCACATAAGAGTCAAGAAAAAGTTTTTTCAATGGAGTGGAACAGGGGAAGGTAAGGGGGAATGAGTGAGGCTTCATTCTCATCAGAAATGACTCCAAGAGGAAATAACATATACACTTAATAGGGTATAGAAATTTCTCTTACCCTAGAGAAAAATGAGAAGGGATAGGATAAAGGGAAATGGGGGAAGGGATGGGGGTGAATAGGTGATGGAAGAGAGGGAAGATTGTGGGAGAGAGTATTCAAATACAACACACTTTTGGCCAGGGCCAAGAGGAAAGAGGAGAGAGAGACTAGAATAAATGAGAGTGGGGAGGAATAGAGTGGAGAGAAATACAGCTAGTAATAGCAACTGGGGGTAAAATATTGAAGCAACTTCTCTGGTGAACTTATGATAAAGAAGACAACTCATTGCAGAGACAGAACCATTGGAATCTGAACAAAGACTGAAGTAATTTTTTTTCTCTCTCACTATTCTTTAGGTTTCTCATCTTGGTGGGGGGGAGGGTTTATGTTTACTCTTATAACAAAATTATTGTAATAATATAAAATAAATAAACCAAAAAAGAAAAAAAGAAATGAGTTCTTTATCAGAAATGCTAGCTATAAAAATTGTTTCTCAGCTTTCTGTGTTACTTCTAATCTTGGTTATATTGGTTTTATTTATGAAAAAGTTTTAAATTTAATTTAATCAAAATTACCTGTATTGCATTGCATAATGTTCTTTATCTCTTATTTCATCATGAATATTTCCCTTTCCATAGAACTGATAAATTATTCCTTGTCTTCATAAGTGGCTTATGATATCACAATTTATATTTAATCATGTACCCATTTCAATCTTATCTTAATATATGGGGTATGAAGGTCTATGCCTAGTTTCTGCCATACTATTTTCCAGTTTTCTCAACAGTTTTTATCAAATAGTGAGTTCATAGTCCAGAACCTAGAGATTTTGGATTTATCTAACAGTGGATTACTATAGTAATTTATTATTCTTTCTTTTGTGAATAATCTATTCTACTAATCCACTACTCTATTTCTTAGCCAATATCAAATGTTTGTTGATTGTTGCTTTATAATAAAGTTTTAGATCTGGGACAACAAGGCTCTCTTCCTTTACCTTTTTTCCATTATTCCCATAATATTCTTGAGCTTTTCTTCCTCCAAGTGAATTTTGTTTCTATTTTTTCTAGCTCTATAAAATATTTTTGGTAGTTTGGTTCATATGGCACTGAATAAATAATTTAATTTACATAGAGTTGTCATGTTTATTATAATAGCTTAGTCTAACCATGATCAACTGACATTTTTCCAATTGCTTAAATCTGACTTTGTGTGAAAAGTATTTTAATTGTGTTCATAGAGTTTCTAGAAACTTTCATATCAGGTAGATTCTCACTATTTGTCTACAGTTACTTTAAATAGAATTTCTCATTCTGTCTCTTAGTTACTGAGCTTTCTTGGTACTATATAAAAATTCTAATGATTTATGTGGGTTTATTTTATATTCTGCAACTTTGTTAAAGTTTTTAATTGTTTCAAATAGTTTTTTTAGTTGTCCAGGATTCTGGAAAGAGGGATAATTTTATTTCTTCATTGCCTATTCAAATGCTTTAATATCTTTTTTTCCTCTTAATTTCTAATCAATTTTAAATAGTAGTGGTGACCATAAACAGTAACATGGGGGTGATGATCAACCCTGGTGGACTTACTCATTCCATCAGTGCAACAATTTTGGGGTATCTGTGATGGAGAATACCATCTGTATCCAGAGAAAGAATTGTGGACTTTGAACAAAGACCAAAGATGATTACCTTCAATTTAGGGGGGAAAAGCCATTATCTTATTATGAAATTTTGCTATCCCCTACTTCTTTAAGGATATGATTTCTCTCTCATCACATTCAACTGAGATCAATGTATACCATGGAAACAATGTAAAGACTAACAGAATGCCTTCTGTGGGGCGTGGGGGGAGGGAAGCCAGAATGGGGGAAAAAATTGTAAACTCAAAATAAATAAAATCTTTCTAAATAAATAAATGGTAGTGGTGACAATGGGTATCTTTGTTTCACCCCTGATCTTATTGGGAATATTTCTAGCTTATCCCTGGTACTTACAATGCTTATTAATGGTTTTAAATGAATATTGCTTTATCATTTTAAGAAAAAAATCTTTTCCTATTTTCCTTTAGTGTTTTTAATAGGAATAGGATGCTATATTTTGCCAAAAATCTTTTTCAGTGTCTTTGAGAGAATCATATGCTTTTCATTAGTTTTGTTATTGGTGATGAGTTATGCTGTTTTCTTAATAGTGAACCACCCCTGCATTCCTGGTACAAATCTTACCTGCTTATCATGTATTACTATGTACTATATTTCTATAATTTCTTTACCAATATTTTAGCTAAAATTTTTATGTCAATATCATTAAAGAAATTGGTCTATAATTTTCTTTCTCTGTTTCAGTTTTTCCAGACTTATGTATAGCACCTCATTTGTGTCATTTGAAATTAACTGTTCTTTAAATGTTTAGTAGAATTCAGTTGTGAATCAAACTGACCTTGTAGATATTTTGTAGGAATTCATTGATGGCATGTTTAATTTCTTTCCTTCTGAAAAGGGGGTATTTAAGAACTTTATTTCCTCTTCTTTCAATACAAATTAATAATTTTCATAATTTATATTTTTGTAAATATTCATCCATTTCATTTAGATTTCCAGATTTATTGGCAAAGAATTGGGCAAAATAGCTCCAAATTATTACTTTAAATTGCTTTTTCATTGGTGATGTAAGAATATTTTTCATTTTTGATACTGATAATTTGGTTTTCTTTTTTTCTAATCAAATTAAGCAAATATTTTTCAATTTTATTGGATTTATTTCATAAAACTAACTCTTAGTTTTATTATATCAATAGTTTTCAATTTTATTAGTCTATTTTGATTTTCAGAATTTCTAATTCAGTATTTAATTGAGGATTATAATTTATTTTTATAGCCTTTTTAGGCATGATCAATTCAATGATGCATGTAACCATTTAGAGATATAAAATTTCTTCTAATAATTGCTTTGATTGCATTCCACAAGCTTTAGTATGCTTTCTCATCCCATTCATTCTTTAAAATTAGATTTAGTTTTCAATTATTTTTTTTCTATCTTTTCTTGACCCATTATTATAATTTTATTGCCTCATGATCTGAAAATATATATTAATTTTTCTGCCTTTCTGTATTTGATTGTGAAGTTTCTATGCCCTAATATATCAATTTTTGTGCTGGTACCATGTACTACTAAGATGAAAGTATATTCTTTCCTCTCCCTATTCAGTTTTCTCCAGATATCCATCATATCTAACTTTTCTAAAATTCTGTTCACTTCTTTAACTTCTTGTTTATTTTTTGGTCAGATTTTATCTAATTCTGGAAAGAGAGGTTGAGGTCTCCTACTAGTACAGTTTTCTTATTTATGAGTTCCTGTAACTTCTTACCTTCTCTAAGAATTTGGATGCTATACCACTTAGTGAATATGAATTGATATTACTTCATTATCTCTGGTACCTCTTAGGAATATAGAGCTTCATTGCCTATTTCTTAATTAGATTAATTTTTGTTTTTTTCTTTGTCTGAGATAAGGATTACTACCCCTGTTTCTTTTCTTAACATCAGCAGAAGCATAATATATTCTAACTCCAGCCTTTTACCTTTACTTTGTATGTTTCTCCCTCCTTCATATATGTTCATTGTAAATAATATATAATAGGATTGTGTTTTTTTAATTCACTTTACTATCCTCTTCCATTTTATGGGTGAGTTCATTTCATTCATATTCACAGTTATGATTACTAACTCTGTATTACCCTCCATCCTATTCCCCCCATTTGTATTTCTCTCTCTCCTTTAACCTTATCCCTCCTCACCAGTGTTTTGCTTTTGACTGCCACCTGTCCTTCTGTAAATCTGTCCTTCCTTCCCTCAATCAATCACCCTTTTTTATTTCCTCTTTCCCTTCCTACTTTACCCTCCCTCCATTCTGCTCTCCCTTCTATCAGTCCCTCCTCTTTTTTTCCCATTTTCCCTCTGAATTCTTTATAATGTAAAATAAATTTCTAAACCCAAGTGAGTGGTTTTGATATTCCTTCATTGAGTCAAATCTGATAAGAGTAAGATTCAAGCAATTGTCACCCTCTTTCTTCCTTTCCTCTCCTGGATCTATTTTCCAGGTCAGTTGTTTTCCAAAGAGATAGTTTACATTTGCTTTTCTTTTTTTTTTGTTGTTTCGTTTTGTTTGATACTTTTTTGATGTCTCATTGTCATGCGTTTTCACTTGCCCAATGCTAATTTTTAAGGAATCAATTTTACTGATTAGCTTTTCCATCTCCTTTTCCATTTGGTCTATCCTATTTTTTTTAAAGGAGTTGCTTACATTTTCCATTTGATCAATAGTGTTGTTTTGGGTTTTTTTTTTTAGTTTTTGCAAGGCAATGGGGTTAAGTGGCTTGCCCAAGGCCACACAGCTAGGTAATTATTAAATGTCTGAGGTCAGATTTGAACTCAGCTACTCCTGACTCCAAGGCCAGTGCTCTATCCACTGCGCCACCTAGCCACCCCCCAAGCTTCTTAATCTAGGGGTCAGAACCTGCTCACCTCCACTTTCCACACCCAGTTTCACGCTGGGAAAGCTAACAGCTTCCCTACTGCACCAAGGTTTCCCCACCCAGTTGTTCTGGCTACACTGGGACTCACAGTTTTCCCTCCATGATGGATCTGAAGGTTTCTTAGTTGATCTGCAGTGCCACTTACCTACTGAAGTAGGACCTAGGAGCCTTAGATGCTGATCTGCCCTGTGACTGAGAGCCTCCCACTGTCTTTCCCTACATCCACCTGCTCTGAACCTTTCTTCCCCTTCACCTAAGTGAGACAGACCTTTCCTGAAGAGTCACCAAGGTAACTTAAACTGGAAAATTGGTCCTCTCTGTCTTTTTGTGTGTTCTGTTGCTTCAAAATCCCTTTAATGGCTTGATTAAAGCTGCTCTTGAGAAAAGTTGGGAAGAGTTTAGGAAAGTTCTTGTCTTCTTTCTGCCATCTTCAGGAATGGACCATCTAAAGAGATAGTTCCTTGTCTCTGGGGGCTTTTAGTTTTACCTATTATAGGTATATGATGATGATGGAGATTCCTTTCAAGGAGCTATTGCAGTAAGTAAACACTATTGTTCCTTCTAGTAAATTCTTTGATAAAATGAGATAATGAGTAAAATATATGAATATTAACATGTACTTTTTAGGACACCTGCTTTGATTATCATTAAATATTAACAATTGAAAGGATCATAAAGAGTTACTAGTCAAATCTCTTCATTTTACAGAAATGAAAACTTAGTCCCAGAGATGTGACCAGTGCAAGGTCACATTTTTTTAAATTACACTTATAAACAATAGTCTTAGGACTCAAGAATAAATCTTCTGATGTCTGAAACTGACAAAGTATTTTCTACTAATATTTTATATTTCCTAATGGAGTTCTGCACAGTGACATTGGAATATAGCTAACAGTTAAGAATTTCTCTAGAAGCATAAATGTACAAAACATAAAAAAATTAAGGGGGTTTTGTTGACTACGCAATCCTTGATTAGTTAAATTAATCATATTTACTTAATTAGATTAGAGAATAAAAGAAGCTTATAGCCCCTATCATATTCTAAGTGCATCATCTTATACCTTCTAAAGAGGGAGGGAAGACCTTGAGTTACTCAGACCCAATGTGAATTATTGGCAGACTTTGTAAAGAGTGTGAATGGGAGTGAACCATTCACAGCTGTGATGGAAGTCTGAAGAAGTACACCTCATTGCTCTTTCAAGGGATTTAAATTTCTTTCATTAATTTGTTGGAATTATAGTACAGTTAGTCATCATCTTGCTGAGGATCATTCTAAATGTCTTTTAAAAAAACAGCAAGTTCTGTAGATTTTAGGAAGTCATCCAAGGAAAAAGGTACTCTTCTAATTGAGAAAGTTTTTTTCCCATAAATTGAAAAGAGATCCAGTCATAGAGGAAACCAGTTCTTGAGAGAAAATAACTCTTTGCTTATTGAGGCAGGAAAACAATTTCTCTCTTCTCCTCTCTCCCCTCCATTGCAAATGATATTTTCAGTGTATTAATTCATGCATTAGGAGATACTGTACTGGAAAGTAGGACTAGGTAATCTAGCTGTCAAGTGCACAGCTCTAGCAGTTGGGAGTAGATTTCAGAGAGGAATGAGTCTTGGTAGCTCACCTGCACCAAAGGGGTAACATGAGAATGTGTAAAGAAAGACATTAGAACCCTATAGTATTAATGAAGCAAGTTACATTGGTCATGTGGTTTACAAATGCTTGCCTCTTCAATCGAGTATTTTTATGTGCAAATACCCACTTTTCCTAATGATGTTATATTTATAGGTTTCTGTATTAACCACTTTGTCATGAATGTCTATACTATGCCATTTTAGTTAATGCTTTTGTTTTGAGCTAACTATGCCAGATAGCTGACTTTTGCAGGTAAAAGTACAAGTAGGCGCTTGAACTAAATCACCAGAAGTGTGGACCCATAGAGTACCTTAAATCTGAGGTAATTGTTCAGCAAGGAACTGAGTCAACCTGGAAGTGTGAGCTGAAGAGTATTCCTGTGGGAGTGTAATAAGATGGGGAGGGGGGGAGGAGGGGAGGAAAATCTATAAATGTAACAACATTAAAAAAATCTGTAAAAAAAACCCTGTTAAATACTCAAAATTAAGAAACTGATATACTTGGAAGAATAACAATGATTGGGATTTCTGAGACCAATCTGACCTAGATGGAGTTAGACTGGAAAGACATCATTGTAAAGAGGAATACTAGACAAAATTTTGTGAGATGAAAGATATAATTTGGACCAGAATAATAAGAGGAAGTTCTGCAAAGAAAGACTACCATATACAATGGCTAAGAATCAAAAGAAGCCATATTTCTTCATGAGATGACAAGAAAAAAAACAGTGAAGTTTTAGAAGGAAATGAAATCACATGGCATAATATAAAAATTGAAACACTGAATTTGAAATGAGAAGTCTCCAAGAAAGAGCAAAAAAGGAAAATTTGGACTTGAAGTCAAGGAAAACCTTCTGAACAACTACCAAAGGTTGTTTCCAAAGGTTGCATGGTGGATCAAACAGCAAATTTATAGAAAAAATTAATGATTTCATCCTAGATAATGGCAACAATGAGACAAAAATACCAAAACTTATGGGATACAACCTAGGCAGTTGTCAGGGGATATATTATATCTTTAAATGCATACAGTAATAAAACAGAGAAAGAGGAAATCAATGAACTAAACATGCAATTAAAAAAATTGGAGAAAGAACAAATAAAAAAAACCCCAATTAAATACCAAATTAGAAATTCTAAAAATTAAAGAGAAATTAATAAAATCAAAAGAAAACTATTGAATTAATAAATAAAACCAAGAATTGGTTTTACAAAAAAAAATAAAATTCATAAACTTCTGGTTAATTTGATTAAAAAGAAAGTAGAAAACCAAATTACTAGTATCATAAATAAAAAAAGGTGAACTCACCACCAATGAGGAAGAAATTAAAGTAACAATGTGGAAGTATTTTGCCCAACTGTATGCCAACCGATTTGATAATCTAAGTGAAATGGATGAATATTTACAAAAATATAAGCTGCCCAGGTTAAATGAAGAAGAAATTAAATATGCAAATAACCCTATCTCAGGAAAAAAATTCAAGAAACCATTATTGAACTCCCTAAGAGCTCCCTAAGAAAAAAGCTCCAGGGCCAAATGTGTTTGCAAGTGAATTCTATCAAACATTTAAGGAACAATTGATTCCAATTCTATATAAACTCTATGGCAAACAGGTGAGGACAGAACTCTGTCTAATAGTTCTATGACACCAATATGATGCTGATACCCAAACCAAGAAGAGTCAAAACAGAAAGAAAATTATAGATCAATCTTCCTAATGAACACAGATGCAAACATCTTAAATAAAATCTTAGCAAAGTGATTACAGCAAGTTATCACTAGGATAATACATTATGACCAAGCAGGATTTATCCCAGGAATGCAGGGTTGGTTCACTATTAGGAAAACTGTTAGTTTAATTAACTATATCAATAACAAACCTATCAGAAATCATAAGATAATATCAATAGATGCTGAAAAAGTCTTTGACAAAATGCAACATGCATTCCTACTAAAAACACTAGAGAGCATAGGATTAAATGAACTGTTCCTTAGAATAATAAACAGTATGTATCTGAAACCATCAACAAGCACTATATGCAATGGAGATAAGCTAGAGGCATTCCCAGTAAGATCAGGGGTGAAGCAAGGATGTCCATTATCACCACTACTATTCAATATTACATTAGAAATGTTAGCTTCAGCAATAAGAGAAGAAAAAGAAATAGAAGGAATTAGAATTGAGAAGGAAGAAACAAAACATTCTTTGCAGTTGACATGATGTATACCTAGAGAATCCTAAAAAAAATCATCTAAAAACTTTTAGAAATGGGGACAGCTAGGTGGTACAATGGATAGAGCACTGATCCTGGAGTCAGGAGTACCTGAATTCAAATCTGATCTCAGACACTTAATAATTACCTATGTGACTTTTGACAAGTCACTTAACCCCACTGCTTGTAAAAAATAAAAAAAATTAAAAAAAACTTTTAGAAACAATTTAGCAACTCTAAGTCACAGGATATAAAATAAACCCTCATAAATCCTCAGCATTTCTATATATGACTAGCAAGATACAGCAGCAAGACCTAGAAAGAGAAATCCCATTCAAAATAACTTCAGACAAAAATAAAATACTTAGAAATCTACCTGTCAAGCATAGAAACTCTATGAAAACAACTACAAAGCACTTCTCTCACAAATAAAATAAGATCTAAAAATCTGGGCAAATATCAACTGCTCATGGATAGGACAAATTAATATAATAAAAATGACTATTCTACCTAAATGAAACTACTTATTTAGTGCCTTACCAATCAAAAATTTCAAAAAATTACTTTAATGAGTTAGAAAAAATTATAAGTAAATTCTTATGGAGAAATAAAAAGTCAAGGGATTTAATGAAAAAAAAATCACAAAGGAAGCTGACTTAGCCCTAACAGATCTAAAATTATATTATAAAGCATCAGTCATCAAAACTGTCTGGTACTGGCTAAGAAAGAGAGTGGTGGATCAGTGGAAAAGACTAGGTGCAATAGCAGGAAATGATTAATCTACTATTTGATAAGCCCAAAGAGTCCAGCTTTTGGGATAAATACTCTCTCCCATAAAACTTTTGGGAAAATTGGAAGTTAGTATGGCAGAAACTTGGATTAAACCAACACTTCACACCCTATACCAAGATAAGATCAAAATGGATACAGGATCTAGACATAAAAGACAACATTATAAGCAAACTAAGAGATCAAGGAATAGTTTGCCTGTCAGATCTATGAAAAGGCAAGCAGTTTCTGACCAAGGAAGAGATGGAGAACATCATTAAAAACAAATTAGATTACATTAAATTAAAAAGCTTTTGCAAAGACAAGACCATTATAACCAAGATCAAAAGAAATGTAGCAAATTGGGAAACAATTTTTACAACTAGTATTTCTGACAAAGGACTCATTTTGAAAATATATAGAGAGGGGTGGCTAGGTGGCACAGTGGATAGAACACTGGCTCTGGAGTCATGAATACCTGAATTCAAATCCAGCCTCAGACACTTAATAATTACCTAGTTGTGTGGCCTTGGGTAAGCTACTTAACTCCATTGCCTTGCAAAAAAACCTAAAAAAAAAAAGAGAGAGAGAGAACTGAGTCAAATTTATAAAAAACAAAAACAAAAAACAAAAAACAAGCCATTCCCCAATTGACAAACTGTCAAAAGATATACAGAAGCAATTTACAGATGAGGGAATCAAAGCAATCCATAGTCACATGAAAAATTGCTGTAAATAATTACTTATTAGTTAAATGCAAATTAAAGCATCTCTGTGGTACCACCTCACATCTCTCAGACTGGTCAATATGACCAGAAATTATAATGATCAATTTTGGATGGGATGTGGGAAATCTGGAACACTAATATATTGTTGGCGGAACTATGAACTCATCTAACCTTTCAGGTGAGCAATTTGGAATTAAGTCCAAAGGGCAATAAAAATGTGCATACCCTTTGATCCAGCAATACACTACTGGGTATTATATATGAAATAAAGTATATTATATATAATATAGCATATTATATAATAGCATATTATATATAATAATATATACTATATAATATATACTGTAGTATATATTAAACCCTGAAGAGATCATGAAAAAGGGTAAAAACATCACTTGTACAAAAATATTCATAGCAGCTCTATTTATGGTGGAAAGAACTGTAAATTGAATTAACATCCATCAATTGGGGAATGGCTGTACAAATTGTGGTACATGTACATTATAAAATTCTATTGTTCTATTAGAAACCAGGAGGGATGGGAATTCAGAGAAGCCTGGAAGGATCTGAATCATCTGATGCTGAGTGAGATGAGTAGAGCCAGAATATTGTACACCATAACAGCAACATGGGGTTAATGATCAATCTCAATGGACTTGGTCATTCCATCGGGGACAATTTTGGGGTATCTGTGATGAACAATACCATCTGTATCCAGAGAAAGAATTGTGGAGTTTGAACAAAGACCAAGACTATTGCCTCTAATTTTTAAAAAAGTTATCTTATTATGTAATTTTGCTATCTCTTATATTTTATTTTTTTTCCTTAAGAATATGATTTCTCTCTCAACACATTCAATTTAGATCAATGCATAGCATGGAAACAATGTAAAAACTAATAGACTGCCTTCTATGGGAAGTGGGGGAAGGGAAGCAAGACTAGGGGAAAAATTGTAAAATCCAAAAAATTCAAAGGTTGCATGGAACAGGGTTGTGCTGTTAAGTGCCTAATAACCAACTCTTCCACAAAGTGAACACAGAATCTTCATTAATAACATTTTCTCCTCCACTTTCTTAAGTCTAAACAATCAACAAAACCATGAATCAAGTTCTCATTTGTTGCGTTTACCAATTCTTGAGGTGAAAATGCTCACATTAAAAAGTAAGTATTGGTTCTTAGCAGCCTCTATGAGCTGGATACAGTAGAGCTTTGAATGGGAATAGTGGGTTCCTTATCAGGTAAATTATGGTGGAGATTCTTTGGGTGGCACATATTGAACTGGATGAGTGTGCAAATCCCTTCCAAATAAGAAATTCTATACTTCTAGAAATCCTAGTTTTCTCCCACAGAGAGAGTGAAAGAGAAAGAGAAAGTATTAATTAGGTCCCTCTCCATTAATTCCTTCCTGGTCCAATCTTCATTCTGTACTGCCTTAAAACATACAAATTTCTCCCATCCTTAAGAACCTTCACTAGATCACACCATCTCCATCAACTATCATTCTATTTTTCTTTTATTATTCTTTTTTTTAAGGTTTTTGCAAGGCAAATGGGGTTAAGTGGCTTGCCCAAGGCCACACAGCTAGGTAATTATTAAGTGTCTGAGACTGGATTTGAACCCAGGTACTCCTGACTCCAAGGCCAGTGCTTTATCCACTACACCACCTAGCTGCCCCCTTTTATTATTCTTAATTAAGCTGGTAGTAAAAGGTAACCATTTTCTCTAGTTCCTCTCTTCTCTTTCTCCTCTAAGCCCATTCAGTTTGACTTCCAGACTCATCATTCAAATGAAATTGCTCTTTTCAGTGCAACCACATATTTCTAAATTGACAAATATAATTTCTAATTTTTATTCATTTTTTTTACTTCTGTGCAACATTTGACACTGTCAATCATCTCTTTTCCTGAATGCTATCTCTTCTGTGAGCTTTCTCAATTCTGTTCTCTCTTGGTTCTCCTGTTGCATTTCTGACCATTTCTTCTCAGAACCACTTGCTGGGTGTTTATTTATATCACTATGGATGTCCCCAAAAACTCTGTTCTGGATCCTCTTCTCTTTTTCCTCTTTATTCTCACTCAGTGATCTTATCCATTCCCATGCATTCCCAATTATCATCTCTATGCTGATAATTCTTAGATTTGGTTATCCAACTTTATTCTCTCATCAGAGTTCCAGTTCGGCACCATCAACCTCTTGAATACTTCAAATTTCCCTTGGGTATCTCAAACACAGAACATCCAAAAAAGAGTTTTCTGTATTTTCCCCAAAACTCTCTTCCCTTGTCCAATTCCCATTTGTTGTCAAGGGCACCACCATCTTTGCAATCACTCAGGCTCACAACCACTATGTCACCTCCATTTCTTCTGTCTGATGCTCCACATCAGTTGCTAGATATTTTTATTACTTTCTCTACCAACCTTTCGCATCCATCTCTTTTTCTTCCACTCATAAAATCACAACTTGAGTTCATGCAGGTCTACATCACCTCTCCCTTGAAGTATTGCAACAGTCATCTAATCAATCTCTCTGCCTCAAATTTCTTCCTATCCCAATTCATCCTTCTCTCAGCTACCAAAGGGATTTTCCTTTGATGAAAATTTAATACCTACTCAAAAAGATGCTGGGTTTTTTTCCCCCTATACCTGGAATTGTCCCCTCCCAGTCACCAATTCTTAGTTTTCATCTTCCTTTAGGGCACCACCTCCTCCTAGTTCTGCAGTTACTAACAACATCCCTTCTGGGATCACTTTCTATCTACCCTGTATTTAACTTGCATTTCTGATTTATATAAGTTGTTTCCCCTGATAGAATGTAAGCTCCCTTGAGGGCATGAACTCTTTGGTCTTTGTGCTGTGTCCCAGCACTTTACAGAGCACCCAGGACATAGAAAGTGCTTAATAAAAGTTTGTTGATTGATTGATACCTGTGTGACCTGGGGCAAATCACTTAATCTTTTTAGTCCTCAATTTCTTCATCTGTAAAATGAAAAAGTTGAATTGGATGACCTGTGAAGTCCCTTCCAGCTCTAAATCTATCATCCAATGAGGACAGTTATACATGTTGTGTGGAAGCTGGTAGGTGTGGGTAATAGATGGATTTTAAAGCCAGAGTGCTGTATTTTATTTTGACAGAAGAGCTAACAGAGAAACATGGCAAATAATGACATAGTAAAGATCATAAGATTATAGAGCATAGATTTAGAGCTGTAAGGGGCTCTAAAGTCATCTACTCCATCCCTCTAAATATAGAGATATGAAAACCAGAGACATTAAGTGATCCACAGGTATCAAATACAAGTAATCCACAGGTACCAAATATCAGAGAAAAGATTTGAACCCAGATCCTCTGACTGCAAGGATGTTAAGTGAATCAAATAATTCATACTACCATGTATGAGATAGGGGAAGATAGGAAGGTTATTGATGCTGGTGTGAGGTCTACAAGGATCAAGATAGTATTCTAGCTATGGAAATAAAGAGAAATGAATTATTTCAGTATGATTTCTTTTTATGACTTTAAATAAATTAAGTTGTCCACCAAAAATCTGTTTCTTTAGATAGATGAAGAGATAGAGATGGAGAGCAAAACAGAGAAACAGAAATAGAGTTATTGACAGACATGAATGTATGATGTTGGATTGCTTTATAGCCCATCTCCTTTACCAGTCATATATGTTCTCTAAAATGTCTTTAGGCCTTTTCTCAGAAAGAAATCATTCATGGAAGCATAGTGTAACTTCCATACATTCATCATGCATCTTTTCTTTGCTATTTAGGTCATTGGCAACCTCATTTCTTCTGTCACTTAGCACAGTATAGGACACTAGTAAATATTTTAAAATGCTTGTTGAACTGGATTGAATTCATTTCAATGTTTGTAGATCCACAGCCTTATGGTATCAACAAGAAAACAGTAATATTATAAATCTTGGCTTTTGTGACAGGGAGTTAGGAATCATTGAAAAAAATAGCATTATCCCTCAAATGTTATCCAATTATTGGGAAAGAATTCTGGAGTTTAGATTTATATCACCTAAGTTTGAATCCAAGCTTAGTCTTCCACTAGCTGTGTGACCTTGGGTAAGCCACTTCACATTGGTTTGCCTCAGTTTTCTCAATCCTAACCACCTAGGGTTGTTGTGGAGGCAGCTATGTAGCACAATGTATAGACTGTTGGGCTGGAAGTCCACATGACTTCTCCTTCTGAATTTAAATCTGACCTTAGGTACTTACTAGATATGTAACCTTAGGCAAGTCACTTGACCCTGTTTGGTTCAATAAAATGAGTTAGAGAAAGAAATGACAAACCACTCCAGTATCTTTACCAAGAAAACCCCAAATGGAGTCATAGAGAGTCAGACATGATTGAAAAATAGATTTACTCTGAGCATCAAATGAGAGATTTGTAAAGCAATTAGCATGGGGCCTGGAACCCAGCAAAAGCTTAATATATGATTATTCCTTTCCCCCCTTTTTTTTCCTCCATGAACGAACAAGAGTATCTAGAGAACATTGCCATTAGTAGGGTTCCTCTTCTACTTTGATTTTATCCTGAACACTTTTCAACATTGATGAACACCTTTGGTGAGCAATTCATCTTCATGTTTGATGTCTTATCTGATGTTGATATTTAGCAAATAATTAAAGAGTCATCTCCACGGTCATCTTGATCATGTAATATAATATTTTAGGAAAGGGGAAAAATATTCCTGAAAAACATTTCAACCAAACAACTAATTGGTCAAAATATTGGGATGAATAATAATCAAATGTTTATGAGGAAAATTTTCACAATGGTGAAGATACTCTGACATTTAGGAGGGTAAGTATGACCAAAAACAAAAATGGTTCCCTCCAGACAGAAAATCCTATCTGTCATGCTATTGAAATTACCCTTTCATTAGACTGTCAACAACTGTTTATTGTCAGGAGATTGCAATATTGTAGTCATCTAGCATATGATCAGGGAATTTTTTTTTCTGTTCCAGGAAACAAAAGAACTGATGGTCTCATTTTGTACAACTATCTCATTAACTGGGTCTATTTGCCTGTATACACCAGAAAAGACATTCTGATCACCTTTAAAAATAGTTAATGAGGATATTGAATACATTTGGGGTCCTGTGGTTTTGTCAAGTGGTTTATTGATTTCTAAAAATTGAACTATGAGATAAAGAACCAAATAAGTGATGGTCACAATATAGTACCTACTTAATTTTGAATATATTGGAATTTCAAACCAGCATATCACCCTGTATAGTTGTAAAGAAGCTCTAGAGTCTTTCTGGCCTTACATAAGGAAAAGAACACCCACAGAGTTATGGCCCAAGATGGGCTGTTGAGAATAAGTTGTGAAGGCTATTCCCAAATAGATAAATGATGGAAAAAATGTAAATAAGAAGTACTTAAAAGAAGAATTGAGAGTTAGAAATAATCATATGAGGAATACCTGAAAAGAAATCTAGAAAGGTTTTATATAAAATGATGCTTGTCCTTCATTCTTGAGGAAAATCATGACATCAGGGAGGTGATACCATGAAAAATACATGAATTGGATTTGAGTGCTGCACTAAGTCACCAGTCTTACTTTCTCCTACAGAGTCATCTGGGTCCAGTAGCCAGATATGGATCAGGGTGGCAGGAGATGGCTTTGGATGTGAGGCAATCAGGTTTAAATGCAATGGTGGAATTCAACTGGTTTGCATTGGTTCAGGAGAAGTGATACCTAATTTTATGTTGAGTTCACCAGTTTGAAATGGCACTTGTAATCAAGGTTCTCTCCTAAGGTGGGCCCCTGGGGGGCTGCCCATTGGGGGAATCACAAATATACATTCCTTACTCTTTTTTAAAGTTCATCTGTGCAACAGCATTTTCTAAGTGCCCAATGTAATATTCATTTGGTTAAAAAATATTAATGGAATTATGCTTGTAATGTTTATTTATTCATTTTTAAATCTCATTATACCTTTGATGAAATATTACATTTTAATTCTCTCATTTTTGCTATTTCAGTAAACAAACATTTAACATAAACAGAAAAATTGCCAAACAATCATGGGGTGATAAGCTGCATTTGTTTCTGATTTGCGTTATGCCCCAAATTTCCCCTAGATATTATAAGTGCACTGGTGTTCCCTGAATGGTGACACCAATAGGAAGTTGGGACTCAGTGAACTAGTAGAAATATAACTTTCAAGGGTTATCTTATCACCTATTTCAGAAGCCATGAAAGTAGAAGGAAAAAAGAGTTGGAATAGGTAGAATGAGTTTTGGTTCTGCATATGTTCCAATGTTGGCTTCTGTGGTCACATGGCTACTTTTGTTCCATAATGAAACATTTGCTTACTGTGAGTAATATAAAAAAAGCTATTTTCATGTACCTCTTTCATTGTTCTTATTTGAGTATTAAATGCATGAAATAGTAAACTGCCTTTTGTTATATCTTTTTGTATACTTAAAAACAGATATTAAGGGGTGGTTAAGTAGCGCAGTGGATAGAGCACTGGCCCTGGAGTCAGGAGTACCTGATTTCAAATCTGACCTCAGACACTTAATAATTACCTAGTTGTGTGACCTTGGGCAAGCCACTTAACCCCATTGAAAGGAAGGAAGGAAGGAAGGAAGGAAGGAAGGAAGGAAGGAAGGAAGGAAGGAAGGAAGGAAGGAAGGAAGGACTCAGACCTCAGGAGAGGAAAAATGTAAAGATATGTAGATCTGGAAGTTATATGCATAGAACTTATTATTGAACTCATGAAACCCAATCACTCAGTCAAAAAGGTTTTAGATTATAAATGTATACATACATATATATATATATATATATATATATATATATATACACACATGAGAGCAATATGTTAAATTCTGGTACTTAATGTATTATCTCCGCATTAAGGATCTTACATGCTATCAAAGGAAACAACATATACTTATATATATTAATAGATACAAACTAAATCCGAAGTAAATAACAGGTAATTTTAAGGAGGGAGGTATTAGCAACTGAGGTGCAGCGGGGGAGGAAAGGTCTTGTTTAGAAGGTGGTATATAGCTGAGGTTTGTAGAATAATGAGATCACCAAGAGAAGATGGAAAAAAAACAGAGGGCCACAAACAATTCCCATGGGGTACTCCCACACATAGAGAATAGAACATGGATGGATGAAGATCCTGTAAAGAATGAGAAGTTTCAGTAGGCTGTAGGGAGGCTTTACCTCTGGATCCAGCTACAAAAAACCTTACAAGGAGACAGGAGGAAGATAAATAAGGTGGTCTTCTCAACTGCAGAAACCAAGAAGGATGAGTCCTAAAAAAAAAAGGAAAAAAGAACACTGAACTTAGCAATAAAGATCACTGGTATCTTAAATGATGGTGATAGTTTCAGTCATATGATGAAGAAGGAAATCAGATTATAAGGGACTGAAAAGTGAGTGGGAGGTGAAAAACAGGAGGCAAGGAGTGTAGACAGCTTTTTTCCTTTGCTAGGAAAGGGAGAAGGGCCATCGGAAGGATGATAGACAGCTCAAGCAGATGGTAGTGATAAGTAAAGAGGTTATTTTTTTGTTGATTGTTCTTTAAGGTTGAGGGAGATCTGGGCATGTTTGCAAGCAGGAGGGGAAGGAATGAGAGCATAAGAGAGAATGAAATCTGAAGAGAGTTTGGAGCATACTCTGAGAGGAGATGAGAAGGGGTCAAAAACATATTTAGAGGATGTGTTGCCAAGAAAAAGAGAAACCCTTTCCTCAAGAGTAAAAGAGGAAAGAATGGTAGAAGATATTGAGGTGATTTGAAGTATAGAATGAAAGACAAAAAAGAGACAGAGGAACTTCCATATTTTCCAAAGAAATATAAAGTGAGGTACTTTGCCAATGGGGATCAAGAACAGATTTAAGTGAAAGTATCAGACAGGGCCCATTGAGATTGGGTAGTATAAATGCATTCTGCCATGTTATAAGACTCCTTTGGTTCTGTTGTTTAGCAGTACGAGACTCGAACTAGAGGATTTAGCAGCCAGGATTGAGCTTTAGAAAGGAATTAACAATAATAGGGAAAAGTAGCAACATTAGAAGACAGTGCAAAGTCACTATTTTGAAGAAGACAAGAGAAATGATTGGCTAGAATACTGGAAAACCGTGGAGAGACTACAGGTTTGGTGAGGAATTCCTTCTATAACACCTCTTTGTTAGGGTGGCAATTCTTATATGACTTGTCTTGCTTCCTCTTGGAAATGTAGACTAGAGGTTCAGATTTTTAATCTGGGATCCATAAACCTAGAACTGGTGCATTAATTTAAATAGGGGGGAAAGATTGTAGCTTTATTATCACTAACCTTTAATTGAAATTTGGCATTTCCTTTAGTTATTTTAAAACATTATTCTGAAGAGTTTAGAGGCTTTGCTACAGTGCCAAAAAAAAGGTCCATGACACTAACACAGTCCCCAACACAGTGCTTCATATGAATTCCCATGTATAGATTACCCTCCCACTTTAGAATTGAAGATCCTTGAGGGTACACCCTGTCTGACTCCTATTCATATTTCTATTGTTTATGTGATTTGTATCCACATTGACTGTGAATATGCATTTAATGTTTTTTTCAGTCATACTGTAAGTGCCTTGTTCCCCTAATGAAAGGGGGAAAATGATGGACTTGGGATCAGAAGACCTAGATTCTCATCTCAGCTCAGACCACTTGACCACGTTTGTGACAGACAGGGAAGTCACTGGGTCTCTTATTTCTTCATAACTAGGTTGGGTAGATAGGGTACCAGAACTGAAGTCAGGAAGATTAACTTTCCTGAATTCAAATCTGGTCTCAGACACTTGTTTTCTATGTGACCCTGGGTAAGTCATTTAATCCTGTTTGCCTCAGTTTCCTCATCTATAAAATGAACTGGAAAAGGAAACATTAAATTTCTTCAATGATAAGAAAACCCCAAAGGGAGTCACAAAATTGTTGGAAAAAAACTGGAAAATAACTTAACGACAATATAGTGAGGTCTTTGAATTACATGACTTATAATGTTTCTTTTTATTCCTATATCTATGATGCCTCATTCATCATTCCTCATACACTTTGCTAACAAAATTGCTCCACTTGTGGTTCTCCATGCATAATATAATATCATGTCTTCATGTCTTATGAGAATTGCTACCCTTCCTTTTAAGTTCAGGTACCACCTTATAACCAGGGTTTTTAAAAAAAAAAAATATTTGCGCACTCACAATTCACTCCCGCACAGGAGAATTTGTTAGTGTTCTCTCCCATACCTCACTACTATATATTTAATTGTTATTTGCTTATTTGGGTGCATGTGGCATTCACCTCCCCCCCTCCAAAAATAGACTATAAACTCATTTTTCATTGGTTTTTATCTCCAACACAGCGTTTCATATGAATTCCCATGTATAGATTACCCCCACACACACTTTAGAATTGAAGATCCTTGAGGGTACACCCTGTTTGACTCCTATTCATATTTCTATTGCTTATATGACTTGTATCCACATTGACTGTGAATATACATTAAATGGTTTTTTCAGTCATATTATAAGTGCCTTGTTAAACCAAATTGAATTAAGACAGCTCATTTCACTTTTGGACAGATCTAATTGTTAGCAAGTTCTTTCTTCTCCTGAGCCAAAGTTGGTTTCCATTTAAGTTAGTATTCAATACCATCAGATATTGAGTATCTGCCACAATGGTAGGCAGTCAGTCTTGTCAGAATTGATAGCTTCCTATCTAATCCATTTCCCATTGTCAGTTGTGAGAAAAGTGGTTGTGTAACATAAAAACAAACAAGCAAAGGTTAGATTTATTTAATCTGGTTTATGTAACACTACTCAGTGAAGTGACAAGAAACCCAATATAAGCCTCTTCTTCTAGTCCTTCAGGAAACTTCTGCAACTCAACACACCACTAGAATGATTCTTCCCCAAAGACTGACTTTCAATCACTGAGTCAGTGATGCTGGGGGATCTGAATACTAATGACTCTTCTGGAAGCATGAACACCAAAATCTATTTGGAGGTCAAGGACCACTTTATAGTAGCATCCCAGTGAAGTAGGCTAATGGAAAGCTTGAAGAGGACCCATATTATATAGTCACTTACACAAGAAATATGACATATAGTCCAAGATTTTTCACCAACAATACTGAACTAAAATTTATTTACTTAATTCTGCCACCTCCACAGCACTCTATACATTGGTGATAGGTTGAATGGAAAGTTCTTTATCTCAGGGCTTTAAAGTTAGAGGTAACTTTTCCTCCTCTGAAGTTTTTTTTTTCTGTCAACATCTAATGCCCTAGCTTTGAATACATTCTGCAATTAAGGTGCTTAATCAAAAAGCCCATGAATAATAAATATATACTCAATTTTAGTTGTTACATAAGAACAGAAGGGCTGTTTTTCCTCTTCTCTCATTGGTGTTACTTCTTTGCCCTGAGTTAAAAAGAGTCTAGGATGTCTAATACAGTATCTAAAATTTCGGCCCAGGAGCAGTAGGATAATCAAATTGATGCTAATAGAAAAAGAGGGTGAGTCAGAAATTAATGCACAGAACACACAGTTAGCATGCTCGTAAGGGTTGTGTTAATGGAAGTTTTAAAGAGAATTTTTCTGTATGCAACTAATCCATTAAAATAGCTCTGGGTTGACAGCCCACTCCAGTCCCTGTGTAGCATTAGGCCAATGTGGCAATTTCTGCAGATCAGAGCCATTATTAAAGCAGATGAGATGGCCAAGAGTAAGATGATTGAATGAGGGTCTGTGGATGTTGTTTTCAGATTGTCCTACATAGGGAAATGCAAAGGAAAATTATCTTTATGATGAAGGCTCATAGTACAGACAGAGCTTAGTAATGGAGGCAAATATATGGGAAGTTTATGGACTGTATAAAGACAAAGACGTTAATGCCCATTTTGATACATGCCTTTCATTTTCTTCTGACTGAGGTTCCAAACTCTAAAAGCTTAGAATTCATTATGAATAATTCAGAGGCAACACACAGGTTCATTTAGAGATTTTTAAAATCCCCTACTTCACTTTGGCATTTTATCTATTAGGTGGGAAAAAGAAGGGGGAAAAAAAAAAACTTGGATATTTCTTGGTAAGGAAGTTAATTTACCTCCCTCGCTCCTCCAACATGCACATGCACACACACACACACACACACACATAGATACATAATGAATTCTTCTGTGCCTTCAAATTCATATCCTGATTGGTGATCCAAGATAGTATCAAACAAAACCAGGCTTATTAGCCACCATTAGTAATAATGATAAATGAATCATTGACTATATTATGGGATTGATGTATCCTCAAGAAGATCGTGATCATTATCTAAAGTCTAAAGTAAAGGAGGAGGTGGGATTTTGAATATGTTGCATTTACATCACATTCTCTTTAACAATAGCTCCAATTGTTCCTTATTATATGGCATGATAAATAACTCTTTACCAAAGATTGTCACTCATCAAAGATTTGAGCATTTGCGTCAGAGATGTTTCATTTACTGTAGAAAGTTCAAGAAAAGTGTAATGTACTTTGGGCCACTTTGCAAAGTTAAATTCATAACTTTCAATCCTTTTGACTGTAGAAAATCTGTTTCCCAGAGTTTTAGAATAGAAAGCAGGCACAGCTGAGAGAAATCTCATGATGGCATTATTTCCTTTTATCTATCATGGTAGTTCTACCTTTAACTGACTTCAGTCTCTCAGGACCTTCTAATTCCTCATTTGGAATAAAAAGAGTTAGAACTAGATTACCTCTTTTCCAGTCACTGAAGAGTCTTAAGTTGCAGACCCCCAATGTTGTCCAAACATCAATATTTAATATATTCTGTGATGATATGTTGATATATGTTGTGCAGGGTTCAATACATTCCTGGAGACAGATGGCAACTGACTATTTTGGTATTTTGTAATATTCTATTTTTTAATATACCCAGGTCTATGTACTTGGATTACCAATTTATGAAGTCAGTTACATAGACTAGAAACTGTATATTTAACAGTGTTAACTCCAGTAGGTCTTTTTTTGCCCCTAATGTTTTCAAGGGGAATTGGATCTCATAATATTTTTATTAATAATCACCAAACTGTCTGTAGGGGAGTGGACCAAGCTATTGCCTAGTTGGAAGAACTAAAGTCCCTCCTAGTTTTTAAGATTCATGAAAATTGGGGTGGCTACGTGGCGCAGTGGATAAAGCACAAGCCCTGGAGTCAGGAGTACCTGGGTTCAAATGTGGTCTCAGACACTTAATAATTACCTGGCTGTGTGGCCTTGGGCAAGCCACTTAACCCCATTTTCCTTGCAAAAAAAACCTAAAAAAAGAAAAAGATTCATGAATATCATGCCATCTTCTTACTATCTCTGTCCATCACCTCAGATCCTTCCTCCACTTTTTGGGGATGGTAGGATGATGGAATGGGTATGAGACCAAAGTCAGTCTGACTCAATGTAAAACCCAAGATTAATTCATTGCAGTATCCCTAGATTCCTTACTTGGTTGTACTTAAGGGGGAGAAGATTGAAGATTGTGTATTCCTATGGAAAGGTTTTCAACCATAATTAGGCAGGAAGGAAAACCCCTTTGCTTTTCAGTACACACACACACACACACACACACACACACACACACACACACACACACACACACACTCCACCACTAGCAGCAGCAGCAGCAAGGAAGTTATTTAACAGTGTTAGGACTCAAGAGAACTAGCTATTTCTAAAGATTTATCTGGGTTATCTACATCCCTACTTTTCAAAGCATAGATGACTATTGGTCAGGACTCCTCTTTCTGACAAGATGACCAGCTGAATCTAATACTTGGTTGTAGAGCAGCTAGATGGCAAGGTGGTTAGAGGGCTCAATTTTTAGTCAAATGGACCTGAATTAAAATCATCCCTTAGTCAACTACTAGCTGCGAGTGCTGGGGCAAGTCACTTAATCTCTGTCTGCCTCAATTTCCTCACCTATAAAATGGACACAATAATAGATTCCCATGTTTGTTGTGAGGACAAATTAAAATAATATTAATAAAACACTGTAGATCTTAAAGCACTATAGAAATGTAAGCTATTATCATTATACTATTATTGTTACTGTTGAAAGGTGTTCTATGCAGTGTTTTAAACATCAATCAATGTCTTTACTCTTGAAAAGAGGTAAATACAGTTTTAATAGCTTAAAAGTGCACTAAGACTTCTAGAACACTTTGAATAAGCATGAGATATAATCTCTTACTCTCATTTTAACAATTTTGTCTTTGTCCTGTGTGTGAGATTGGTCCCTTGGGTTTGCCAGAGTTAAATTAGAATTCTCAAAATTGGATTACCTGTGTTAGTTCTTTTCTTTATTTTTCTTTATTTCTTTCTTATTTTCTCTTTGTATCTTTTCTATGCCTTTCCTTTGCTCTTCTATGGCATAAACACAACCCAATTAGCACATTAAGAGGCAGCAGGTCATCACAGACTGAGGTGGAGTCAGGAAAGCCTGGGTTCAAATCTTGTCTCTGCTACTTCATTCCTAATTTAGGAATTAACACACAAAAGTCATTTATTAAGTGCAATATATATGACATTATGTTCCCCTCCCCAAATACAGCCATGTTCCTTTTCTTAAGAAGATCAAATAAAAATAGTTCTTCTTGAAGAGATCATTTAAAAATATGAGCCTCAGTTTCCTCTTTTAAAAAAAAAAGATTGGTATTATAATATCTACCTGATAGTTCTAGAGAGATTCAAATGAGAAAATGTATTATAAAGGGCTTCACGAGTATCAAGTTGTTTCATGACAGTTCTCAGGAATAAGGAAATCCCTCCCAAGAGGATGTGATTCTTGCTGACAGCACCATGTTTCACCAGTTTATGTGCAACCACAACAAGGTGAAGTCCTTGTCCTGATACCCAGTTATGTCCAAGTTGAGGTTTGTGGGGCAGTTAGGGAATCAGGAAAAATAATCCCTCATTGAGTTTGGATGCTGAGAATAACATACAAAACAATGGGAGTTAGTTCAATGCAAAGTTGTTTTGCAAGCAATAGGGAAGAATGGGAAGAGGAAAAAATATATAAGCAATATACAGTCCAAGCACACATATTATCATAGAACATAACTCACATAAGGGCAGTACTACTTTGAAGAGTTCAGAGACATGAGTTCATTCAGCAGAAAGGGAATGCCCTTCTCAAAGTGAAGTGCTTAAACTCCCATTGTGAATTGCTTCCCTTAAATTGGTTGATTTGCTTACCAGGGATCAGAGATAATAAAATAATGATGATGATGATGATGATGATGATGATGATGATGATGATGATGGAATAAAACATTGGGGGGAGTTATGGGGGGGGAAATATTATTATATGTTGGCTCTAGAGGATATGTCTGAATTAGGCTTGTAGAAATACTTTGATAGCTATCTCAAAGAACTTGCCCACCCCACCCAAGGGAGACAGATTACTATCTGAAGGAGAATAGGAGAAGAGGCAGTCAAACTAGCTGCTCTCTTCTCATGGGGCAGGTAAGAAGAGGTACAAGATTAGAATTATAGCAAACCCAATTATTAATATTGTCATTCTGGAAGAATTACTATTTTGTTTTTGTTTTGTTGTAGTTGTTTCCCCTCAGGTTCAAGAAAGTTTTCTGGTCATTCTACCTTAAGAAGGAAGGTCAGCAAGAACTTGAAAGTTATATCTGAAGATTTGACTCTTTCTTACTAAATGTTATTTATACAAATCATATTCACACAAATAGTAACTAGTGAGTAAATACATTTATCCAAGCAGATAGCAAATAGCAATCAGAGAAATTATACTGATTAGGATATATTAGACAATATTCAGATTAGAAGAGATCCCCCCCCAAAAAAAAGAAATAGATTCCCTACTGAGAGTGAGGAAGTTCCACAGTCTCTAGGTTGGCAAAATGGAAACCAAGACAGGTTGATTACCCATTTTCTAATTACACTCTATCTTTCAAAGTCTTTTCTCTGTCTTCAAGTTTCTCTTCCGTAAAGAGAATATGGAACCCTATGTGTTATATCTGAGAGTTGGACAGAAGAAAAAAGTTTCTCCCCTTCCAAGTTTTTGAATCAACTTCACCCCTTCCTTACTTAGACACACAGAATTGAATCACAGATGTTTCCACCAATGAGGAAGATTTTTGCCAAGGTTTTAGGTTTGAACCTGGGTTACACAACTTTTATTGTCCTTAATTTTTTAATTGTCATTAATTAAACAATTAATCAACTAGCAATTTTAGTAGTTATTTCTTATCTCATGGCTAGCAGAATACCAAGACAAATTAAATAATACCTTCTATTCATGAACTTACATTTATGGAAGGCAACAGAGATAACAATGACAATAATGTTAATAAATCAAATAAATCATCAAATAAATAAGCAGTATTTATGTAGCATCTACTATATATGCCAACCACTCTAATTGCTTTATAAGTATTGTCTCATTAAATCTTTGCAATAATCTAGTAATAATAATAATAATAATGTTGTTGTTATGATGATGCCCTTTTATAGTTGCAGAAAATGAGGCAAAGAGAAGTTAAGTGATTTGTTCAGGGTCACACAGCTAGTAAATTCTTCAGACAAAACTTGAACTCTGGGCCATCTGATTCCACGTCTGGGATTCTATACACTGTACCACCTGGCTATTCCAGGACAGCTAGGAAGTTGTAAATATGGGATCCTAGTGAGTTTGTGGTGCCCTCCAAATAAATAAAAATATTCAGAAGAAGGGTGGATGTAGGGGAAAAGATCATAGGTTATATTTTGGACATGCTGAATTTGAAATTCCTATGGGATATTCATTTTGAAAAGCCCAATCAGGAGAGAGCATAAGTTGTTTAACTAGATCTCTGAATCATATGCATAGGGATTTTATATAACCTAAAAAAGCTGATAAAGTCATTGAGAAGAAAATGAGGAGAAGAGAGCTCACTGAAGACTCTTGGGTTATGCCCATATTTGGAGATCTGATTGTGGGTGATAGATTGAGTGTTAGAATGGACATTAGAGGTTATTTGCTTTTTTTCGGTTCCATCATTTTAAAGAAAACAAAACAAAACAAAAAGCTGAGATTTACAGAATTTAAGTAATTTGCCCAACAGCAAATAGGTAGTAAATGGAAGATTCAAAATGTAAACTCAAGTCTTTTGATTTCAAATCCTGCATCCATATCATTGCTTATACTATACAGTGTTGTTTTATGTTGACCTTTTCCCCTAATTGTATTATTGGGTCCTTGAGAACAGATCATGACTTATACTTCTGTATCTTCCAATCAACAGATATTAAACCTACAAAGTACACACACTCATAAAATATTGGCTATCGATTAGCTAAGGGACAGAAGACCTGTGTTCAAATAGTAGCTCTACCGATTGCTTCATTTGTGATCCTAGAATCTCAGAACCACTCCACCACTCAGTTTCCACATCTGGAAAATCAGAGTATTTGACAAGATAACTTTTTATGCATTCCAGTTCTAAATCTTTGATCCTATGGGTTGTTTACTGCATTCATAATTTGCCCTAATGTTCCAGTGTTTTCATTTTTATCCTTATAAAGAATGGAACTCTAAGTGATAAGTAATGTAAAAACTAATAACAAAATCATATTGAGAGCAAATGCTTTTGGCTGCCTACTATTATCTACTCTAGTACCTTTGGTTTCTCCTAAGAAATGTTGAGGTCATGAAATATTGCTGGATTAAATCAAATTTTGTCTTCTTTCCAGTGCTGAAAAAAATAACCTTTGTCTCTCTTTATATAGGTCTTTGCTGGGCAGGTCCCTGGAGAGCTAGGAGTAGTTCTTCATCACAAAATTGGTCCAAAGGATGGAGCTCAAATGAGTTCTCATCCTGTAATAGAAATGGAAAGCCTGTGTTAATTGTCTTCTGCCTCATAAGTCCACAGAATGAATAACCAACTGGGTGACAGCTTAGGTTTCATTGCCATAGCAGCTCAGACCAGGACAAAGTCACAGAGGCAAAAGTTCCAGGTGGTGTTTACAACTTTGATACATGCATAAGAAGGGGAGCTTTGCTGTTATTGGCTCACATGTACTAGGCAATTTTATTGCCTTAATTCTCTCAGATGGACATTCTGAAAGTACTGGCAATGGTTGTTTCCAACACAATGTGTCCCAGCCAGAAAATCATGGAAATATTTTGCCTAACTGGGTCCTTGGCTAAAAACAAAAGTTGGGAGGGAGCACTTATATAGGAAGGAGATTTTGCAATAATATTAGGAACTTTTATGAAGAATGTTTGATAACCAAGATATATAAAGAACTGACACAAAAAATATGACCGAGAGACCTTTCTAGTAGATAAGTGGTCAAAAGGATATGAACAGAAGAATTGCAAATAGTAAACAATCTTATCAAAAATTCTCCAGATCACTAATAATAAGAGAAATGTAAAATTAAAAACAGGTCTCATCTCTCACTAATCAAATTGACAATGGTGATAAGACAAGAATAATCAGTGTTGAAGGGACTGTTGGAAGAAATTCACATTAATATACTGTTGATGCAGTTATGAATTAGTTTTACCTATTCAAGAAAAACAATTTTGAACTATGGAAGGAAAGTTTCTAAATTGTTCCTTGGTTTCTTTGACTAAGCAATGGTATCAATTGCATATATACCTAAAAACAAAAACAAAAAGTTCAAAATATTCATAGCAGCAATTTTATGATACCTATCCAACTGGAAAAAGAAAATGTGTTCTCACTGATGGGACAAATATTTTCATGTATGAGTAGAATGGAATATGATTGTGTCATAAGACATGAGGAATTCAGAAAAATGTTGGAAGATATGTGGATTGAGTAAAGAAAGAAGAACCAAAAGAATAATCTGCACTGTGACTGCACTAATGAAAATTCAAAATGTAACCTGTGGTTCAGAATTTGAGGATCAGAGCTATCATAGGCTGGGTTCAATATTGAAGATGTCCCTCCTCCCCTTAAACCAAATAACTTTGACTCATTTTGCCTCCCATCATGGCTGCTTCCAAGAATTCTCCAAATATAACTTGAAGGGGTGGCTAGGTGGTGCAGTGGATAGAGCACCTGGAGTCAGGAGTACCTGAGTTCAAATCCAGCCTCAGACGCTTAATAATTACATAGCTTTGTGGCCTTGGGCAAGCCACTTAACTCCATTGCCTTGCAAAAAATCTAAAGAATAAAAAAAACCAACAAATATAATGAATATAAATCATTTTTAAGATTCTACAGATATAAACAACAGGTTTCAAATTCCTACATAAGTGCTCAAAATAACTATTCATATCAGATGCATCCTCCCCCACTCCAATCCATACAAAACTCACAATAGCCTGTAAACTCTCTCTCTCTCTCTGCCTCTCTGTCTCTGTCTCTACCTCTTTGTCTCAGTTTCTCAGATTGTCTGTCTCTGTCTTTCTCTCTCTGTCTCTGTCTGTTCTATCTATCCATCTCTGTCTCTATCTCTCTCTGTCTCTCTGTCTTTGTCTTTGATTTTCTCTGTCTTTGTCTCGCTGTCATTCTTAGTCACTGTCTCTATCTCTCTGTGTCTCTCTCTGTATCTGTCTATCTCTGTCTTTGTGTGTGTGTCTGTCTCTCTTTGACTCTGTTTTTCTCTATCTCTGTCTTTGTCTCTCTCTGTTTCTTGTCTGTCTCTATCTCTGTTCTATGTCTGTCTGTCTCTATCCTTGTCTCTGTCTGTCTGTTTCTCTTTGTTTCTGTCTCTGTCTTTGTCTCTCTGTTTCTGTTTGTCACTGTCTCTCTTTGTCTATGTCTGTCTCTCTTTCTCTAACACACACACACACACACACACACACACACAAACACACACACATACTACCTTTTCCACTATGGCTTCATGGTATCCTCCACTTTCTTGCCATTACTTGGGAGACAATATCCCAGAGTTTCTCCTCCTGTTCATCTAAATTTGTCTTAATTACTTTCTGTATTATTTTCACATCATGAATTACAAAGTTGATTTAATGTCTTGCAGCTTGCCCTAGGCTCTGACTGTCAGCCCTTCCATTACCACTCTGATCTACTAAAGGGGCTTTATTTGAAGCTAGGAACTGTAAAAACAAAACGGTGGAAGCTATCTTTACCACAGGACCTCCCTGCCCAACATTACCACCAGTCCTGTGTTGCTTAGATTTCCCCTGATCTATGGTTTAACCTCCTACTCCCTGAATCCCTCTGATTCAAATAAGTTCAAATGTGATCAAATGAGATAATGTATGTAAAGAACTTTGTAAACCTTCATGAACTATATAAATGTCAGCTATTATTATTATTCAGACTCCTGCATTCTGAGGAAGGGAGAGGGAGGGAAAGAATCTCTGCTACTACCTCTCCATGCATTTTCACCCAATTTCAGTTCATTTCTTTTCTTCCTCAATCTGAAATATTCCTTGGCCTCCATTTCTTCTAGAACAAATTCTTCATCGCCTTAAATCACTTTCTCTCATATTCCTTTCATCTTGTAGAATTCATTGAAACCTGGCTTTCTTCTGGTTAATTCACTCCTAGATACCCTTTTAGTATTTGCCCCCTCCTTCTCCTCAGATGGGCCTAATTCCTCTGCCACTTCTAGACTCTCTGATATATTACTACTCAATAATCTTTCATCGAGGGGAGTTTACCCTATTTGTTACAGCTGTTGTACAACTAGATTTTTAGTTTATCTATGGATTCTAATCCTTACTTCTATGCTTCATGACAACTATTCATTTCAGTGACTCTGTGAGTACTTTGGTCTCTAGGTGCATTAGACAATTCAATTTCCATATATAGTCAACTCTTGACATACTTCAGGTTTCACCTCTGTCATCTTCTCATCATCTTTCCTCTCCTACTTAAATGTTTTTGTTTCCTCAATGATTCATCATGTCTTCCCAGAACCATAATGTTGGATTCTAGATCTAGAGCTAGATAGCTCAACCTTCTCATTTTACAGATGAGAATATAGAGGTCAAGGAAGGTAAAGTGACTTGCTCAACGTTACACAGTCAGTATCAGTTCCTCTGACTATAGAAAAAAGGTTCTTTCCATTGTGTCCCATTATTTCCCAAGATTCTGTCCTCGGCTCCTCTTTTTTTCTACATATTCTTTCCATTGCTGATCTTATCCACAACCAAAAGTTAAATTATATCTCTATAGGATAATTATTAATTTTTATACAGCCCTAATCTTACTCCTCAGTTCCAATCCCATATGGGTATTCTGCCAGCATGGTAAACTCAATAAATGGAAAACTAAACTCAACATTTTCCCCACTCAGTCTGCCCCTCCCATTTCCATGCACATCCATCCCATTTCTGTTTGAAGGTAAAACTATGTTCTCTGTGTTTCAGATTTGCAAACTCAGAATAATCTTTAATTCCTATCTTTCACCTGCACAACATGCAATAACATGTCTATTTGATCTCTATATCTGTTAGTCTGTCCCAATCTTATTTCTAATCTTCATCACTTCACATCAGGACTATAATAACAGTTTCATAATTGATCTCCCTGACTCCCATCTCTCTCCCTTCTCCCATCCATTCTTCACATGGCTGTTGCCAAATAACCTTCTGAAGGTGCATTTCCTATAGACTCCCTACTGACACTTAAATAAACTGCAAGCTTACCAGTGTCATTCCTCTACTTCGGTTTTTCAATGCACATTTCCAGCCTTCTTTTCACCTCATCCACCTTTGCATAATCTAGAATTTAGTCAAGTTAGACAACAAAGTTCTCTGAATTCCACATATTATCTCCTTTCCCATTGCCCTTGTACAGACCTTTGTTAATGGCTACATTCCCTCGAAACTTACAGCCCTTCAAAATATTCTCTCCTCTGTATGACCAACCCCTCTAATTTCCCTTTATCTCCATCTCCAGATGAAAGCATTCTCCCCCTTTTCAAATATTCCTGGAGCACCTTTACTTGACCTTTGGTGACCACTATCTCTCCTTATCTTGTATTATACTTATTTGTGTTTATATCCTATATGTCATTGCCCTCTCCCACCTCCAGTCAAATATAATCTGCTTTTAACACAGGCTATGAGTCATTTTGATCAAACCCTCAACTCCTAATACCAGTACCCTCTCTATATGTTTGCTTCACAAAGAATTTTAAAATGTAATAAAGGGCATATATCTATGACTTTATTTATATATGACCTTTGAGAATAAATAAGATTCTTTTATCTTGTTAACAACTTGAGGTCTCCCCTCTAGAAATACTCCTCCTTCTGCAATGCAGAGAACACAAATCCGTGCTGTTGGTGACAAGGATAAACTGCACTAACTAAACACATTGAAGGCTTGATTAATTAGAATCTGGTAGTCCTGGTAAATTGGTTTGTGATTAACTAAATGTTTAGCCAGAAAAACACCTCTCTGTCTCTTTTTTGTGCCTCTGTGTCTGTGTCTGTGTCTGTGTCTGTGTCTCTGTCTCTATCTCTGTCTGTGTGTGTGTGTCTCTGTCTCTGCCTCTTTCTGTGATTGTCTGTCTCTGTCTCTCTGTTGCTCTGTCTCTGTTGCTCTGTCTCTGTTGCTCTGTCTGTTTGTCTGTCTGTCTTTCCTTCTCCTTCCTCTAAACTTTTGTTGACAATCCCTCTTAAAAGTATCCACACAGGGTCCTGTTTAATAATTACAGCTTGCCGCATAGAATTTAATCTTTGATGATTCACTGTCTCCAGGTTATTATTATGAAGCTCAATGATGATTAAAGGATACAGTAGACAGTGTTGGCCCTAGGAAAAATTATGAAGCAGGCAGAGCTTACATGTGGCACCCTCCCCCTTCCTGGCACCTATTTTGTTACAGGGATTCCAGTTAACGGTTTAGGTTGGAAATGGAGAAAGAAATAAATGCATTCCTGAGACGGTATTAACTAGTTTGCTACTTTAAGCTATATACTTCTTCTCTCAGAGATACTTAGGTAACATATACACTCTTACTCTATTCTCTCAAAGTCTTATTACATTTTTATTTCATCGTTCTGAGGTACCTAAATTTTGATGTGTCTTTTTTCTTCTGTAAGTAACTTGAGTCCCCGCTGTCTACATTCTCATTTGGTAGAAGTCAATGACAATAGCCTAATTCCACTTAATATCTAAAAGTGGATATTTACTACAAAGATATAACTATTTATTCTGACATCTTCAGGTGGGACATAATCCTCTTTAAGCCTGCTTAGTCTAAAAAAAGATTAAGCTGGAATTATAGCCTAGCACCCTCATTGATCTTACCAAATTCTTGAGTTTCCATTGAGAGAAAATTTCTAAGGCCATTACAGATGGTTTCTCCAGGGAAGGTATGGGTAAATGAGTACTTTTGTTGGTTTTGCTGGGTATTCCTTCTGGATTTTTAAGTCATTTTGCTCTGTAGACAACTCTATTATCTGAAGTCAGATCTCTTTAAGACAGAAATGCCAATAGTGCTTTTGATATTAATACTGTGTTGGCTACTATTTTCCCTCTATACTTTGATTCCTCTGACTGTCACTTCCAGCCTTCAAAACTCCTAAAGTCAGAGACTACACTCCTTGCCCCAAGAATAGAAAATAATAAAGGAAAAGACCAAGGAAGGCCCATTTCTCAGGGATCTCTCAGCTTTTAAGTCCTCCCCCATGATGCATGGTTTCATTAGACACCATCAGTAAAAGAATCACCTTCCTCTTCCACATATAAATGAAGCAAAGAGACAGATAGAGCTGACATCGGCCCTTATATAGCCATGATAGCTCCAATTATGTGACCAATGGAGAAATACTTCTTTTAACCACATGGAAGGCCAGTTAGAACCAGTGACAAAATGTCTATGCATCTTCAAATCATGATGCTCCTGGAAACAGTTCTTTAGCATTCTCTATATATAAAGACACCCTCTTAGCAAATTGTTTACTGTCTGAATGTGTGCCAAAGTCTCATTACACTTAATTTTTCATGTAGAATTTATGGAGACAAAAATCCCTCAATACCCAAATATGAATCTCTAATGACAGGAAGACTGAACTGATGGAAGAGATGTTTAGGAAGTGATATGGAAGTTGATATCAGAAAAATCCTAGATGTCTTTGGAATCACATTTTTTATACAATCACCTAATTTACCTTTTCAAAAAAAATCTCTTCTGAATAGTTATAAATGAAGGGAGGTTTAAGAGATTGGGCACATTTCTATTAACTCAAGATTACATAGAGATAACAATTCACTTTCTTGTTATAGGAACATAGATCTAGAGTAAGAAGGGACTTCAAATATTACTGATTCCAACCCCTTTATTTTTCAAAGGAGGAACATGAGAGAAAACAATTCACTTACCAAAGATCATACATGTTGTGTTAGTGGTAAGATGTCAAACCATAATTTTTGATCCCAGAGCTATTGCTCTATCCAGTGTACCATGAAACTGTTTACTTTTTCTCTCCTCAAAGAAGATTTAATTTAATTGAATGGTCTAATTAAATAAAGATACTCACAATTTTACTCAATATTGTTGTCATCATAGGATCATATTTTCAGAGCTGAAAGAGCTGAAAGGGATCTTACAAGATTAACTTTTCTCATTTTACAGATGAGGAAACTGAGTCCAAGAAGACAAATGACTAGCCCAGGTTCATAAAACTAGCAAATGTTTGAAAAAAGGATTTGAATCTAGGTCTGCCAGATTTCAAATCTAGCACCTTCTTCAAAACACCATGCTTGTTAGAATTTAATTTCTTAATAGGAAGTGGGTTTGGTAACAGCTTAAGACAGACACATAGAAGAAGAAGAATATTAGAACATGCCTGTTGATTCCATGTACCAAAGAGAGAACTGTCCGTTTTTTAAGCATTCTATGAAATTTCCAATTAGGGTCATCCATTTTGACTTAGTAACAATAGAATTTTTTCTCTTTTTTTTCCTCCTCAACAGTCTTTTAACATCTCCTTAAAGCCAGATTTGGCTAAAAATATTATATTCACTCCATACAAGAGAACTGATGTTAATCTACATTGCCAAGTAAACTGTATCCTTTAGAAGTAGCTAATTATCTGAGATATAATGGAAAATAGTAGGAGAATTTGGACAGAAGAGATTTCAAGACAAACTCTACTTTTAAATTCTAGACTTGTCTCTGTGTGTTTTTCAGGGGCTGGAAGTAAGGGGAAAATGAGCACTGTTGATGGTTTTCCAGGGTGTTTCTTCTGGATTTTTAAAAATCATTTTACCCTAGAGGCAAATCTATTACCTGCAGACAGATCTGTCTGAGGCAGAAATACCTAATAGTACCTTGGATACCGTTTCATACATCTGGCACAGACAAGCTTATACATAGCACTAGACAGATGAGGCTGACCTGAGAGAAGGAAAGAACAGGTGGGTTCTACACAAATGTGTGTGCAAATGTGGGAGTAGGGGTATAGGAGGGAGAGAGGAAGGAGAGTGTGGTGGGTTTGAAATTGCTGCAACTGCACTCCCAGTAGATGCTTTCCACCAGATTCGGTTTTCGCTTTTTAAAATTTTATTCGTGTGCAATTACTCTGACAGCCATCAGGTCGGTGGGGGAGCTGTTGCTCTCTGAAAGAAATGAGAGTCTATATTTCCAATACAGTAATCATTTGTGTAAAGCTCTTTCCTTCCCGCCGTGATTTTTTTTCTCTCCCTTTTGCCCTTATGTTTTTGCTCCCGGGGAAGGTCTTTTCTACATTTTGGGCAAAGAAATAAGTAGATCTCAAGTTACTGAAAAATAAATGTCATTCATGAATATTAAAAAAAAAAACCCTGGCTGTGAGTGGAAACTTCAGGTTTCACTTAATCCTTTTATTACTCATTTCACAGACATTCTTTAATTATGAAGGGAATGTCAAGATCTGCATGTGAATACAAACGGGGCGATAATGCTAAAGTAATCAGGGCCAGTTTATTTTTTTTTTAAAGCTCCGGGTTTGGCCTTTGCCTTTTTCCTGCCTAGATGACCACTGCAGGCAATCTTAAAGCTTGTGCCACTTTTTAGGAAGTAAATCTTGAGCACATTAAAATGTGGTTTCATATACTCACTTGCTGGGCAATTCTGGGCAAGACATTTCCATTTCTGTTGAACCTCAGTTTACTCCTCTGTAAAAAGAAGGGCTTGAATTTCATGGCTTCTAAGATAGCTTCTATCTCTAAATCTATGATACCCTATGATTTAGATTCCTTTAAATTACAATGAGAGTCTAAGATCACTATCACATCCATAAGCCATATTACAATTTTACTCTACTAAATATTATTTTATGTAGAGATGAGATAAACACTGAACTTGTGATTTCATTTCAATAATGAACTCATTTCTCTTGGGTCTGGACTCCAGAATTCCTATACCATGCCTGCAAAATTTCATTCTGAAAGTTCCATCCAGTCCTGAAATTCACACTTTGCAAGTGTACTGCACCACTCTAGCCTTTCCTTAAGATTAGAAGTCTTCTCTCAGAAGTGAATTTGTAGTTTCATAAGCAATTTTTTTGTACTGTGTTATAGAAATTTTTATTTTAATCCATAACTTAAAAATAATTGATTTTTTTAAAGGAGGATAACCAAACCAGCCTTATTTATTACTTTCCAGGCTACCCTCTATGTTTTCTCTATCATACCTCCTTTCTCTTCCAACTACTTTAATCTCCTTACCCTTTTCAACTTTTTTTTAACATTATTTTATTCTGGACTCAAATAAAGCAAACACTTCCATAACATAATAAAATAGGGGGAAAAAAAAGATGATAGTACATGAAACTACAGATATAGCATGTATAACTTGCTATTCCTTTTAAATATAGAATAAAGTTAGCAGGTAATTTTCTTTTTTCCCTTTTTTTCTTCCCTTCCTCCTTCCATAAAAATGACTATCATTAGACACCAATGTGTATATGTATATAAAACCATTTTATATATATATATATATATATATATATATGTGTGTGTGTGTGTGTGTGTGTGTGTGTGTGTGTGTGTGTGTGTATTTCTGTGGTTCTAAATAGCATCTTCTTTCATATGTCCTTTGCAGTTAATTTAGGTATTTATAATAGTTACTCAACAACTTAGTCAACTCAAAGTTGTTCTTAAACCAATATTGTTTGCAATGTTCTCTTGGTTCTGCTCATTTCACTCTTATATTTACTTTTTGCATGATTTTATTCAAGTCTAACTAATTTTTCAATGATCATCAAATTCAACATTTCTTATAGGACCGTAGTGTTCCATCCCAACCACTCTATAGTTTCTTGTTCTCCCCATTAGAATATTAGCTTCTTGAGGACAAGGACTTTATTCTTTCTGCTTGTATTTGTATCCCTAGCACTTAACAAAGTGCCTGAAAACAAATACTTGTTGGCTGAATGACTGATGAGGAAACTCCAGCAAGTCTTCTCTTCATCTTACAGTAAAAACTATCTATACCTAGGAAACCAAGAGGTTAAGTGACTTTGAAGTCTTTTCTAATTCACTTCCCTATATGTAATTGACACAATTCACTTAAATATGATAATACTTAAATGTGATTTTATTCTAAAATGTGAAATACTGTGATTTCATACATTTTTAATTCCATCTAAGAAACCACTATTATTATTCTCATTTTGTAGACGGGGAATTTGAGACTGAGAAAAATTAAATAATTTTACCCAGGTATTAAGTATGTGAAGTGAGATTTAATTTCAAATCTTTCCTGTCTCCAAACCCAGAAAAAAAGAAACAGAGAGAAAGAGAGAGAGAGAGAGAGAGAGAGAGAGAGAGAGAGAGAGAGAGAGAGAGAACAACAAGGAGAATGAATTTTTAAAAATATACATTTCAGCTTACCAGATCATCCTTGAAAATCTATAATCACTTCATTCATAATTAAGGTCCTGTGATCCGTGGTTTTAGATCTTTTCTTTACTAAACCAGGTTGCAATGTTTTATCACTTAAATAAAAGAGTTCTTATGGCAAAGATGTTCTTTATTCTGTGACCAAACTGGTGATGAATCTCTCCAAATCTAGCTAGGTAGGTCCTTGGAAGTCCATCACTGAATGACATTTGAAACCATTCCAGCCTGCAAAGCTAATACTTGTCTGGCACAGTCTTTGAAGACCCAGGGTCACCTCCACTTCTATTGAAGGGTCAGAGTAGAACTTATGTAGGGAATACACCATACCCCAATAGCATACATTAATTAAATTTTTGACAACAATCAATTTGAACTATTATATCCAACAGTCATTTAGCTAGCTGCAGAGCACATAAATCACTATTTATTTAAAGTGGTTCACGTATATTGAAAAACAAGAAGTAGCCTAGATAGTGGATGGAGGGGTTGGCCTTCAAGAAAAGTAGACCTGGGTTCAAGTCCTTCTCCTATAATACCCAATTAGAATAAATCCAGGAGTCAATAAAAATGTCCACTTGGTCCATTTGATTAATAGTCCATAAATATCAAGCAGAAGGAAAAGAACAGGGTGGGGGGGAATCTCAAAGAATGATTTGGTTTGGGTTGGGTTTTTGGTTGTTTGGGGGTATTTTTTTTGCATTAATATTTGTGTTTTTAGAAAGGCCTCTGCAAAACCATTTTAAACTCAAACTCATCCTGGTATTTCAGGTATAATTTTGGTTGTCATAAATTTGTCTGAACTTTCAGCATTTGATCCTCCCAGAACTTCATGGAGTTTATTTTAGATGAAAAGTTCTGATTTAGTCAAGTCAACAGAGCCTTAAGTTAGGAAAATTCTTGTCTAAGTGAAGGTTGGTTTCTCTGACTAATATTACATAAGTCTTTTCATATGACCTCTGATATTGAGCCAAAATTCAATTATTAAAAGTATTTGAGTAACAAAAGTAGAATTATATTATAGTGTCTGTGGATAGACAGGTAGTAGAACGGGAAGTTTGGAGAAAAGTTGACCTTTTCTTGGATCTTTTGTTCCAATATGACAGCAGAGTCAATGGCTCTCCTCATTATCTCCTTTCTCTGTCATAGCTCAGTCATCTCTTTTCTTCTCAAGTATAATAAAAACACAGTGCTTTTTCCAACCTCTCAAATTCACACCCAAAATTTTTCTCACTGGTTCTGAATTAACTTCTTCCCTTCTGACAAATTCCTTAAAGGATGATGACTTTCTCACACAATGACTTTGATTGATTTGAGGAGGTATACAGGTTCTGTTCACCCTCAGTTTTCATTATTTGATTCACTCAAAAAGTTAAGGAAATTCTAGTTAAGGGAATATAGCTAAAATAAGATTGTTTGAACACTACCTTACAATGTAGTACCTGTGTGTCCATGAGAAAATCACTTAACCTTTCAATGTCCTAAGGCAACTCCTTAATTGATAGACCAGGTCTTTTTGATTGAAGCACACAATTCTCTCCAAGTTGTTAGCCATCCTACCTTTATTCCTTTTCTTCAACCAAGAACAAAAAGTATATGAATTTATGTGTATATACTTCCATATACCACATATATTTTATAACTTTATAATATGTAAATATATCACATATTTATTTCTATAAAGTTATAAAATAATTATAAAAGTCTATAAATAAAGTTATATTCTTACATATATTAAATTAGATAGATGGATAGATGATGGATAGATGATAGATAGATAGATCATTTACCTTTGTACATATTTCATCGAGAATGATATTAACTCCTTGAAGTAAGGGCCCTATTTTTATTTTCGATTTTATAATCACAGTACCTAGCATAGTAGCTAAAAGATAGAAAATAATTTTAAAATGTTTGTTTAATTGAATTAGATTGTATACTCACATGCATTGGGGATCCAGTTTCCTACAACAGTGAAATTCCTACAATAGTTCATCGGACTGAACTGTACTATATAACAAGGAAAACAAAGGGGCTGAAATCAAAGTATGCTGGAACTTAGAATGATTTTGAATGACTGTAGACACATAAGATGTGGTCTGGGATACTAAACACTGGATTTAGAGCTAGAAAACCCACTGATCACTATCTTTTTTAGCTTTAGCAGGTCAATTGACCTTCTGTGATCTTAACTCCTTATCTTTAAAAATAAGTATTGGACAAAAGTTATCTTAAAAATCTTAATCTAATGATTCATGATAGCTTAGAGATAGATGTGGATTATAAAATTTATGTTTATAGAGAACAGGCTCTGTCAGGTATTACCAAACCTTGAAAGTCTTTACATAGATTTTGTGTTTGTAATCCAGACCAGATCAACAGAAGAAGACATACTTCTAGAGAGGTCCCTGGACACTAAAGATGGAGCTAGGAATAGTTGAGTGAGGTATTCAAATGTAGGAAAACTCTATGCACTGGGACAAAAGATAGGTTCCAAAGGTAGCAAAGAGAAATCCAAACTTATGCAGGTTGCAGTAATAGATGTCAACCAACAGCTCAGTTACTTGCTACTCAGTTCAGGGTACATGCTTTTGTTTGTTTTTTTTCAGGCTACAAAATTAGAGTTGACTAAGGAAGAAACCTGTACCTATGAGGGGCATTCCAGCATGAAGAGTAGTCACAGACCCTATAATCTGTATCCCAGGATAAGAATAAGTTCAGAAACAAGCAATATCTGTGTGAATCTGACCCCAGGAGTGGAGGAGTATCTCAGCTCCACACTTTGGTCCAGTCTGAAACTTCTGATTGAATAACTAAGGTGTGAGAATCCCAGACCAAAGTAAAACCTTCAGTTCTACTACTCTGAATCATTAGAGCTTTCTACTTGACTGATAATGGCCAAGTCCAGTAAAAGCCCTCTAGTAGGTCAAAGGAAACAAGTCCAAAGGTATATTGCTCAGATCAAAACTCAGCCCAGAAACTTGCAGAACTTAGAAGAGGAAAGCCAAAAATTAGACTTTATTTTGGATCAGAGCACGCTGAGAACACTGAAAGTTTATGGGTTCCCAGTCTGTGTTGTCCCTGTGATTCTGGAATAACACCATTAAATAGTTCCAGGAAAGCAGCATCAGCACCAGACCATACATTATCTCCATAAATGCTTAATCTGGCCCTCACATAAAGTTCAAAACAGATAATAGGGTGGAAAAATGAGGAAGCAAACAAACAAAAAAAGAATTCAACCATAAAAAATTATTATGGTGACAAGGATGATCAAAAAAATAAACCCAGAAGGAAAAAAATGACTTCAAAGCATACAAAGTTTCAAATAAAACCATATTTTAGGCACAAGTACAAATAGAATTCTTTGAGAGATAAAGCAAGAGTTTAGATGGAAAAAAAAAAACTTTCATTCATGAAACGAGAAAGCTGGGGGAAGGAAGGGAGAGGAGAAATTGAAAAGAAATAAGAGCTATGGAGGAAAAAATTATAAAGGGAATTAAAAGATTGGCACAAAAGTTACAAAACCTTACTAATGCAACAAACTCCCTCAAAAGTAGAATGAACCAAAAAGGAATTAATGATTTCATGAGACAACAAGAAATATTAAACCAAAGTCAAAGACTGAAAAATGGGGGGGGGGGGGGAGATAGCTTATAGCAAAAACAACTGACCTAGAAAAACAGAGGAAAGAAAATATAAAGATCATTGAATCACCAAAGAGTGAACCATTCAATAAATCATAAAAGAAAAGTGCCAAGAATTCTTAGAACCAGAGGGCAGAGTTGAAATAAAAAGAATCAACTAGCCACCTCCTGAAACTCCAAAAATAAAAACTCTCAAAAAGTATTATAGCCAAAATCCATAGTTTTCTTACTGAAGAAAAAGTACTGAAATCAGTCATAAGAAAGAAACCAAGAACTGATGATCCATAAGCAAAATTACATAAGATTTAGTAATCAACAATATAAAGGAGGTGAGAGCCTAGAATACAACATTCCAGCAAAAAAATTATGAAAAAAAAAAGAGTCAAGAGCATAGAAAGTTACTTAACAGTATAATTGGACAGATGGAAAGGAGATATAAAAATTCACTGGAGAAAACAAGGTCTTAAAGAATACAGTTGACCAAATGAAAAATAAAGTACAAAAGTTAACTGAGGGGACAGCTAGGTGGCACATTGGATAGCCCACTGGCCCTAGAGTCAGGAGGATCTGAGTCCAAATCCAGACTCAGACACATGATACTTAATACTTACCTAGCTGTGTGACCTTAGGCAAGTCACTTAATCCTACTGCCTTGCCAAAAAAAAAGTTAATTGAAGAAACAGCATAAAATGTTTGAATTGGGTCAGTGGAAGCTAATGACTCCATAGACATCAATTATCAATCAAATTCAAAAGAATCAAAATATGGAAGAGAATGTAAAATACTTCTTGGGAAAAACAACTGGCCTGGAAATTAATATCAATATCAACTGATATCAATATCAATATCAAAATCATTGAACTATCTAAAAAACATAATCCAAAAGAAAGAAAGAAAGATCTGGAAAGCATCTTTCAAGAAATCAGAAGGCAAAATAGGAATTGAAAGCAGCCACTTATCACCTCAGGGAAGAGATCCCAAAATAACTCTAAGGAACATCATAGACAAATTTCAGAGACACCAGGTCAAGTTAAAAATACTACAAGGGGCAAGAAAGAACAATTCAAATATCAGGGAGTCACAATCAGTCTAACACAGGACTTAGCAGCTGCAACATTAAAGGTTTGAAAGTCATGGAACATGATATTCCAGAAGTCAAAGGAGTTAGGACTACAACCACGAATCACTTAACTGGCAAAATTAAACATCTAAGGGAAAATAGGATTATTTTATGAAATAGAAGAATTTCAAACTTTCATAAGAGGAAGGCCAGAACTAACCCAAAAATTTGACCTTCAATATCAAAATCCAAGAGAAACATAAACAGGTAAAAAGAAAAAAGAAAATATCAGGGATTCAGAAGAAATAAAGTGTTTACATCCCTACATGGGAAGATGATTCTTGTAATTTTCAAGAATTGTATCACTAGGGGCAGCTAAGTGATACAGTGGATAGAGCACTGGCCCTGGAGTCAGGAATACTTGAGTTCAAATAGGGTCTCCTACACTTAATAATTACCTTAGCTGTGTGGCCTTGGGCAAGCCACTTAACCTCATTTACCCTGCAAAACCCTAAAAAAAAAAAAATAATTGTATCACTAATAGTAAGCTAGAGGTGATATAGATAGAGGGAAAAGAGCAGAAATTGGAGAGTTTGAGAGAATAGCAAAAAATTAAGAAATGAGCAAAAGAAGAACAATAGTACAGAAGGAAGAAAGAATAAATTATTTCACATGAAGAGATGAAAAAGACCTATTTCAGTGGAAGGAAAGATGGGAGAGTGGTCAATGAACATCATTTGAACCTCAACACTCATCAGAATTGATTCAAAGAGGAAATAACATATACAATCTGTTGAACATAGAAATCTACTTTGCCCAAAGGAGAGGAGGAGATTAAGTAAAGCAGTGGAAGGAAGGGGCAGGACTGACCAAAAGAAAAGCAGATCAGAGGAGAAGGTAGACAGAAGCAAAACACTGATAAGGAGGGAAAGGTGAAAAAAAAAAAGAAAGGACAAATACTTGAAAAATTGGATGGAGGAAAATACAGTGATAGTAATCATATAAAACAGAAGTTGATAGAAGAGTAGATCAAAGATCAGAATCCTACAATATGATGTTTACAAAAAACATACTTGAAACAAGTAATATACATGAGAATAAAGTAAAGGAGCTAGAACAGAATCTAAAAAAACCTAATTAAAAGAGAAAAGGAAACTGCTAAAAGATACCATAGACAATGAAGCAATATCAATACTAAATAGATATGCACTAAATGATAGACCATCCAGATTCTTACAAACAAAAGCAACCACCAAGATTAGAAGCAAAACAGAAAGCTGGGAAGCAATCTTTACAGTAAATCTCTCTGATAAAGGCTTTATTTTTCAAATACAGAGAGAGCAGAATCAAATTTTTAAGAATGCAAGTCATACCCTAATTGATAAATGGTCAAAAGATATAAAGACTGTTTTCAGATGAAGAAATCAAAGTTATCTATATGAAAAAGTCCTCTAAATCACTTTTTTTTTTTGCAAGACAAATGGAGTTAAGTGGCTTGCCCAAGGCCACACAGCTAGGTAATTATTAAGTATCTAAGGCTAGATTTGAACTCAAGTATGCCTGACTCCAGGGCCAGTGCTCTATCTACTGCCACCTAGCCACCCCCCCCCAAAAAATCACTTTTGATCAGAAAAATGCAAATTGAAATGACTCTGAGATACCATTTCATATCTATCAGATTGCCTAATATGACAAAAAAAGAAAATGATAAATGTGGGAGAGGATGTGGGAAAATCGGGACACTAATACACTGTTGGTGGAATTGTGAGCTGATCTCCATTCTGGAGAGCAATTTGGAACTAAACCAAAGGCAAGTTAATTGTGTATAACCTTAGATCCAGCAATACCCACTACTAAGTTCTGTATCCCAAAGACATCATATAAATGTACTAAATATTTTGTACTAAATGTACAAAAATATTTATAACAGCCCTCTTTGTGGTGGCAAAAAATTGGAAATTGAGGAGATTCCTTCTGAATGCAGAATGAAGCATACTTTTTTAAAAATTTTATTCTTTCTCATGGTTATTTTTTCTTTTGATCTGTTTCTTCTTCCATAACTGAGACTAATATGAAATATGTTTTACATGATAGCACATGCACAACTCTATCAAATTGTCTACCATTTTCAGAAGAGGGGAGGGGAGGGAGGCAGGAAAAAATGGAATTTAATAACATAAAAATGAATGCTAAAATTTTCTTGATATGTAATTGGAGAAAAAATAAAATACTATTTAAAAAATAAAATAAAAAGAGAGACCCCTTTGCCACATTTGGGTTATATTAAATGTTTTCATATTATTTTGATGAATCAAATGATTTGTCTTGCTGATTTTTCTTTCTTTTTCTCTTTAAAATGTTATTTGCTTAAACAAGATAGCTCTCTGATATGGAGAGAAGGGGGAGAAGGATACTGGGGAAATTTCTAGTGATATAAGAAACAAAACTATTAATAAAAATGTATTAAAAAATACAACATTCCAGAAGGCAAAGAATATAAACTTATGGCCAAGAATAATTTACCCAGAAACACTGAGTATAACCCCACAAAAATGAAAATTGGTTTTTAATAAAATAAAAGACTTCCAAATATTCTCAATGAAAAATAGAGCAGCAGAGAAAATGTAAAGGGAAAATAAGGTAAACAAAAGCAAATAAACATGAGGAAATAAAAAAAACCCAAAATATTTACATTCCAGTATAGGGAAATGAAAGGCTTAGGTTCTGTTACATCTTAATGAAAAAGGAAGGGAGGGGAAGAGAAATACATTAAGGAGGGAATGGAGAAAAAGAATGAGGGAATTTATCTCAAATAATTAGAGTATACAGGTAGTATATACAAACAAGGACAAAGAAGATTACAAGAGAAGTTGATACTTGAACTACCTTCTCAATTGAAATGATCATAAAAAGTTGGGCGAGGAGAAATATACACATGAAGAGCTGGGTACAAGAATATATTTCTGTCATTGGTAGGGAAAGATAAGCAGGGAGAAGGGGGAATAAAAGAGAAAAAGAAAGAAGGAAGTAGTCCAGAATAAAACAAATTCTAACTGAAGATGTCAAAAATAAAATTTTAACAGATCTTTTTGATGAGACAAAGAACTGGAAACTAAGATAGAGCTCTAGAATTCTATTGTGCTGTGAGAAATTGTGAAGGTCAGAGAAACCTGGAAAGATTTTTAGGAACTGAATTAGAAGAATGATTTATACAGTAACAACAATATTGTAAAGTCAAACAACTTCAAAAGATTTAGAAACTCTAATAGAATGACCAACTACGAATCCGGAGCATTTATGATGAAATATGCTATACACCTACTGAGAGAGGTATGCAGATTAAGACATATTTTTTATACTTGGACAATCCAAGAATTAATTTTTTTACTATATTTATAAATAAAGTTTGGAGTTTCTTTTCAGTTGGAGACAGAGAAGTGAGAGGAAGAGATGAATCTTTTGATACTTGAAAAAAAAATTAATTAAACAAAAGCAAGATAGTACTTAAACAGGACAGTCCTCTCAAAATTCTACTCATCCTTCATCATGAGTCCTATTTTTTTTTCCTTCTCTTTTTCTACCACAAACATATGACCATCTTTTAGTTATTTTTCACATTTGGCATCTCCTTCACCTCTTTCTGGACTTTAGCATTTCTAGCCTTTATCTTTTTAATCACAGCTTTTTAAAATCTGAGTTTATCAATAAGTATCAATTGTAGCCACAATTGTCTCTTTCCCTCTTTTTCATCCTAATCTTTCTGCCTATGTGTTCAATTTCACTCTGAGGAAAATGATACATGGCTTGAATGGATAAGAGTCAGGATTAGGAGTCAGAAGATGTGGGCTTGAATTGTCTCTGACTATTCCTGTCTGTGTAACCTTGGACATATTATTTCACCTCATCAAGCTTCAGTTACTTCATCTGTAAAATAATAGGTTTGGCCTTGATAAAGTATAAGGTCCCTTTCAGATCTAAGTCTATGATCTTATGATCTTGAGTCAATTTTCCTGTGAAAACATTGGGTCACTGAAGTTGAACATTCTTCCTATATATTTCTGAACGTTCAAATTCTTATCCACAGTCTAGAATATAGTCTTTGCTTAGCCTTCCTCTCCCCCATTATGAACTCAATAATGGAGTACCTACTTGCTGCTGCCCTGCCCCTCCCCAGGTTCCAATCATTTTGACTTTAGCATCAAGTTCTTTCTGGTTGGAAAAAATAAAGGCCAGTGTAAACTAACCCCCTTTCTACTTTCTCTGACTTGTGAAGGATGAAAGTGTCATTAAAGTAAGTTCAAAAACTATCCACTGATTTGGTTTGGAAAGCTATAGCAGACATCTAAATACTTGAAGTTACTCATCCCTATGCTATCAAGCCCCTGAGTCAAATAGACAACCTGTTTCCCAAATTTCTGATTTAATTACATACTTCTGCATATTATTTATGTGGTTCTCTGACATCTCCATATATACAGATGCACCCTCACAGATTCTGAGTCCCCTGGCTTCTCTTTTTCTATGTGTATAAACTGAGAACTGTAACAACCAGAGAGTTTCATTTTGAAATGAATCTTCACAGTTGCCAAAATGATTAATCATTATATAAGGCTTGGTATTCAGAATCAACATGATCTCAATCTCACTATTTTAACTTAAGTAGGGGGATGACTGCCCAAATGCACTCTGCCTTGATTCTCAGTCATAATTTATTGAGGGACACAACAAAAACCTTTTGGGAATCTCGCCTCAGGGTCCAAGTTATACCCTTAAAGTATTCTCACTCCTAAATCAACATTAAAAGAAACCCACAATATGATTTCTCTCCCATCACATTCAACTTACATTAGTGCATACCATGGAAACAATGTAAAGACTAACAGATTACCTTTTGGGGAAGAGGGAAACTAGATTGGGGGAAAATTATAAAATTCAAAATAAATAAATAATTTCTTTTAAAAAAAGAAACTCAGAGTCACACTCTGACTTGTACCTGAATGAGAAACACACTGACACAGTTCTCATATTTTTTACACAGGCACATCATTAACTCATCTCTCTCTCTATCTCTGTCTCTGTCTCTCTGTCTCTGTCTCTGTCTCTGTCTCTCTCTCTCTCTCTCTCTCTCTCTCTCTCTCTCTTTTCCAAATGCTCAAACTGCACTTATTACACACTCCATCACATATGTCCAAGGGCTGGCTTCTATCTATACCTCCTTCACCAATTACCAATGTCAGGGGAAAAATCCGGCATGGTCTCTTTATAACCTAAGGGATAATCAAATATTTCTCTAGGCATCTGTAAGTCCCCTTTGCTTCAGCCTAAAGCTGTTTAACTTTCAAATTTATTATCTGCTTTCTAACACCGGAATGACAATATCACTTCTGTGTCTCTCTTCTTTTTTGGAGTTTTGCTGAAATGTTCTCCATTTTTTCCACCTCAGTTTCTTGGATTTACTTAGGTGAGTATATCTTTTTATTATGCAATGATATTCTGTTGCCCCTTTGTTCTATTCTGTTCTTTTTTGAATAGTACCCTTTCAGAGTTATAGTCTAGTCATGAACACTATTTCACCAACTCTCAATAACATCACTAAGTAAAATTTCCGTCTTCTCATGAGAATACTAAATTCACTTTGTTTATTATCTACAATTTTAAGCTTTGTAGATTGCCTAGGACACTGTTGAATTTCAAGTTGAATCTTATGTTCTCTGAACTAGTGGCCATCTCTTCAGCTATTCTTCTTCTGCCATACTTGTTGCCTTGGCAGGTTTCTGTGTTGGCAATTTTCTTTCTTCTTCCCCCCCCCTTCTTTTTCAATTTAGAGAACTATTGATCAGATTTGTAAGACTCCAAGTAAATATGTTTTTACCATATGCTGCATCCATTCTAACCCTGGCCAAGAGCCCATCATTCCTGCTTTTCCAGCCACAGTCCAAAAATCCAAACCCCATTTCAGATACCATGTTCTTAGCCAGCTGTTCACTTCTCAAAGTTTTATTTTTCTTTTCTGAATCCCTTACCCTCACAGGTGATGAAAACACCACCTGTGCACCTAAAGTAATCAGATTTTTGTTTTCTTTGAAGGGTTAGAGAGGTTTGTTTTTTTTTTTTTTGCCAAGAACTTCATAATCTTTACCAGTACTTCTGAGGCTCCTAGAGCAGCTTCATATATTTCTATGTGCATTATCTAGATTGAATTAAGATCCTCAGTTTTAGCAAGTCTGGAGAAATTATCTAGCATGGATCATCACTATGTAATACTTCTTTGTTATCTCTGCAAAGTCATCCAAAGGATGTCTTCATATCCCTCAGCAGAGAATCATCAGTGACTATTATTTATCTCTTCTCATTTCTAGATCTCTCTACCATCATTTTCTGAAGCAAAAGATTCCCTTTCTTCCTGAGACAGTCTAACTTCCTCTCTAAGAAGAGGTTCATCTCAATTCCTTAGCTCTACATTCTCATTAGACCTGCTCCTTTCTTTACTCTATTATATTCCTTTACCCTACAACCTAGAGATGCAAATAAAATTTCTTGTCATTTGTTTTCCTTTGTTTTCTTCTTGAAGTACTTCAGTGATTACCTGGAGAGCGATCCCTTTCACCTTTGCACTTTATGCATGAACAATTTGAACACGGATAATAGGTAAAATTTCAGCCAGAGCTAAAATCAAGATTTCAGTTCAAATGTAGCTTCAGACACTTACTAGTTGCGTGATCCTGGGCAAGTCATACTAACCAGTTTAGCTCAATTTCATCATCTATAAAATGGGTGGTTTTACCCCATTTTGCCTCCTAGGATAGTTGTAAGAAAAAAATGAGATAATAATTGCAAAATATTTGGCAAAGTATTCAGCACATAATAATTGCTACAGATATTGTTGTTGTTATTGTTGTGTGTCAGCAATGCAAACACAATACACTTTCTGGGATTCATTGAAAAATTTTTGCCTCAGTCCTTTGTCTTCTTTTTGACTTCTCTCTTTGCTAACCCTTGGAAAGACATCAGAGCCATAATGAGGAAGGTGAAGGAAATAAGCATTTTAAAGGAGCTACAAGTCCTTGAATTAAGCATATTACAAATATTATCTCATTTAATTCTGATACCCATGGACTATGCCAAGAGTATAGGTAGACCCCTGAAATTTACCTTGACCAGCACATGCCTATACTAGTCCTGATCCCAGGTTTCCCTGTTGTGACATGGTTTCACAGGTTCAGTTAGTATGGCAGTGTGGTCCAACTTAATTGCATTTAAACTGAGCTCAAGAAGTAATCTACCAATATAGATGGTTTGACATGTGTTATCACAAGATTGCTAGAGGTTATTATCACCTTCATTTTACAGATGAAAAACTGAGTCAAAAGGAAGTTAAGTAACTTGCCCAGGTTCACACAGCTAGTTGAGCATCAGATGTGAAGTCTGAACTCAGGACTTCCTGACTCCAGGCCTAATACTCTATCCTTTGCATCACCTAGCTTGATAATTTTAGAGTAGATTGCCCTTTCTTTCTCAAAAGTACAATGCAATTTTTTATAACCCATTTCAACTATACCCTAACAAAGACAGAAACAAACCCAAACAAATATACAAGCAGTAACCCCATTATTTGTTTAGATATCTGATCCTCTAGCTACATTCCTGTCCCTTCCTGAATATTTAACCCTCTACATGAGAGAACTGCTTCCTTCATATGCCAGTAGGAGCTGCCATTTCAAGTGAAGGACTTTATCTCTTAACAAATTCAAGTGATCACATCATTTCAACATCTTTAAGGGAGGAAGAATTCATAAACCTCCTTTAGGATTAAGCCTGAAGAAATTAAGCCTGAGAAATCTCCTAGGACTCTGGGATTTGGAGCTAGAAAGAATCTTACACATCTTCTAAGCCAACTTTCTCATTTTACAGACAAGAAAATGGAATACTAGAGATACTGATTTGCCCAGAGTAATACAAATGGCTTGTGGTTGAGCTAAGATTCAAACCCAGATCTTTTGACTTCAAATTTCTTTCTACTATTCTATCTTGCCATTGCAGAGTCAAAAAGTGATTATTTAATGTGCCTACTATGTGACAAACACCAGACTAAACAGGGTCTAGCACATAGAGTATAGTAGGTGCTTAATAATATTTATTGACTATATACTGTGACTATTAGTGATGCAAGAGAAGGCAAAAACCATTTTCTACACTTCAAGAGTTCATCAGTTGGGTGAGACAACAAGAAAACAAGTACAAAGAAGAAAGGAAACCAGAATGTATTAAGCAATTGCTAAATGTTAAACTATAAAGATACAAATTTAAGCAAAAAGACATGCCCTCAAGGAGCTTACATTCTTACAGAAAAATAAAACCCCAAAGGAAGCTAAAGGGGAAAGAGAAGAGCATTAAGGAGGGACCAGGATCCTTATAAAATGTTTTTCCTTTATGATAGGACCAAGGTTCTACCTTCCACAATCCCAAGAGGGAATGACTTTTCCTAAAGGATAGTGAAGTTACCCCCCAAGATCTGAAATCCTACCTAGTATAGCTTTCTGGTCACTTAAGAACATAAAAGTCCCACCCAGGTGGAAGAGAAGGGGGACAGGCCCTCTGACTCATGTATGTCTGAAGATTGTGTTGTTCTTCAGGCATTCATTCAGTCCATCCAATTCTTTTGACCCCTTGGACCACAGCACTTCAGGTCCTTCTCCACCATCTCCTGAGGTCTATCCAAGCTCATGCTTGTTGATCCCATTGCATTCTATTTGTCTTATTCCTTACCATCCCCCTTTTTCTTTTCCCTTTAGTATTTCCAAGCAACAGGGTCTTTTCCAGTGAGTCCTGTATTCTTATTATATGGTCAGAATATTTAAGCTTCAGTTTCAGTATTTTTCCTTCTTTAAGTTGGAATTAATTTCCTAAACTATTGATTGTTTTGAATTTCCTACTGTTCATAGGATTCTCAGAACTCTCCTCTAGAACTACAATTCAAAAGTATTAATTCTGTGGAATTTAGCTTTCCTTCTAGTCCAACTGTCACAGTCCTGAAAAAAAAAAACAACCCATAGCTTTGATTATATGGACCTTTGTCAGCAAGATAATGTCTCTGCTTTTTAATATACTCTCCCAATTTGCCATAACTTTCCTTGCCAGGAGCAAATGTCTTTTAATTTCATGGCTGCAGTTGCAGTCTTCAGTGATCTTTGAGTTCAAACATAAAATCTGATACTGTTTCCAATTCTTCTTTATTTTTCAGGAATGAATGGAACCAGTTGCTTAGGTTTTTGGTTGGGTTTTGCTTTGGTCTTTTTTTATTTTAATGTCCAAGTTAGCATTTATATTCTCCTCTTCCAGACATACTTCTAAATGAACGTACATGGGGGGAGGGGGAGATTTTCTAGAGCAATGATGTCAAACTTAAGTAGAAACCTAAACCATAGATAAGTATCCCTGTTGCCACATATTGACTTAGAAAATCACATGTTGACATTATCTATCTGGTACATTTGGGAACTATTCCTGTTGGACACCTCTGCTGTAAAAAAAAGTAAGTATCACTCAAACCATTTTACAATTCTTGCTATTTTAGGACTATATAAATAATATTTGGTTATCTTAAGAATGTCTTACTCTATCCCAAAATCAAGTCTTGAATCAACTCCATCCCCTAATACCAGGAATAATGGTTCTTTTTTTACATATAATTTTCCATTGTTTTGGTTTTTTTTGTAGGCAGTTGATGAAGAGAGGTAAAATAAACTGCCACTGCTCTGGAAGTGGAGGAAAACTCCTTCCTCTGTGTGAATATGACTTTCAGATGTCTCTTCCCTCAGGTTTCATTTAAGGAGAAGGAAAATTTTCCTTTCTAGACCCAGAAAGATATAATTAGTTCTGAAATTACACTGATCTTTATAGTGGATCTCTCTCAATCTGCTATTCTTAAAGCCTTTTGATTTATTTCTATGAGCAGCAAAATCTCAAATTTTTACAGTAGCTTTCTAATTATGTTCCTTCAGTTTGCTTCTGAGCCCCCAAATCAGCTCTTATAAGTCTTTTTTTCCCTCTGGTAAGAAAAACTTCCTCTCTTTTGGTCTACTTCTTAAACGTTGAGCTTATTTCTTATGGTCAAGTAAATTCCTTAATTGAAATCAAGTATTGAGTGAAGGGATGTGAACCTAGCACACTGGATTAACCATGAAAAGAAAAAGTGTTGTTTTTTTCTCTAAAGTAGAGATGTTCCCCTAATTGTTCCAGTCCTGCAGTCTGACTCTTGGAGCTACAGATTGCTGTCCCAAGCTCTTGTCTTGACTATATCTCTCCATTGTATCTATTACCTGATCTCAGGGATGCTCTTTGATCCTTTCTTCTTGCTTGCTCAGTTTCCAAGTCTCCTCTTCCTGATTGATGGTCAAGGTTAGACTTTTGCCCAAGTCTCTGTGCCCCAAAGGCAGGCTACATTTTTTAAATATCACTTCGCTGTGAGCTGAGAACTTCAGACCAGAAACTTCTGCTACCAGTGCAATTTAGTCCCACCTCTGTAACTTTGGGATTTAAGGGGATTATCTGAGACCCTGACCTGTTCTGTACTATTGAGACTGTTGCATAACTTTGAGCTATTAGAGGTAGAACCAGAACCCTGACTCTTAAGCAAGCTCTTTATCTAATACACCATGGTGCCTTTTCTAATTATTTGAATTATTCCCCACAAGAAAATACAATCTGCACAAATAAATGAAAATATACTTATTAAGTAATTACTATATTCCAGACACCCTGCTATAAGCAAATTTAAGAGATAGTCCACATTTCCTTATTGGGGGGGTAGGGGAGGAGAGGAGAAGGCTAAGGATCACACAGCTGAGGTCATATTTGAATTCAATTCCTCTTGACTCCTGCTCTATCCACAGCAACACCTAAATGCCCCCTAGTCCCTGCTTTCAGAGAGCTTACATAATTTATTATATAACACATAGAGAGGAGGATAAAAAGGAAGGATGTTTTGGTCTATGGAGTCATAGGAATTATAAGTGGAGCCACAGGACAGTTGATAATTATATTCAGAGCAAAGTGGGGTGAGGGAGTATACGATCAGTGGCAAGATCAATGACAAAATTTACAAGTGAACTATTGCTAGATATTGTAGGAGGATGTAATTTATATTCTTACCCTCAGTCTAGCCCAGGGCCTTCCCCAAACATAGAAAGATCTATAAAGGCATCAGTGTATCATTATATCCTCTACTGGCATAGGTCACAACTCTTCTGCCACTTAGCAGATAGTCTTTAAAAGTTGCTGAAAACAACCAAGATGGTAGAAAGGAACTAAGAAGCTCCCTAAATTTATCCCAGTTTCCCTCTACAATAACTTTAAAAGAAGTCTCTAAACAGATTCTACAGTGACAGAACACACGAAAAAGACAAAATGAAACAACTGTTAAATTCAAAATATCTTGGAGGGACTTCAGGAAAGGTCAGTCTTACTTGGGTAAAAGGGGAGCACAATCCATGAGACTGGGAAGCCAACAGGAGGCTCATAGTCAGTTTAGATCCCAGGATATGAGATCCCAGAGCAGAAAATCAGAGACCAGGTCAATGGCCCCAAGAACTAAAAGTTTGGAAATGTTACCCATGTGCCCCAGGAACAAAGCTCAACTTTCCGCTGTCTTGTAAAAGGTTTTTTTTTTAATCTATGGTTTTCTAGGATCTAGTAATGCAGGGCAGGTCAACCACCTTCACAGCTAATGGGGCACAACCCACCTGGACAATTCCATGACGTCCATCTGTATGTAATTCAATGGTCAATTTATCTATCAGGTTGACACTTCCAGACTGTATTGTCTTTCTCACAGTGGAAGCATATTCTGGAGGTAGATGTAATATAAAATGACTTTCCAACTCATGGGGAGCATCTTCTTTGTTCTTTCTCATCTTTTGTTTTGAAACAGTCATTTCCGTTTACCTTGCTTCACAATAAATGATTGTAGCATTCAAAATCAACTGTGTGGTGACCCCAGGAAACACAACCTGGCTAAACCTCAGTAGTCTTGTGAATCTCAAGGAAAAGACAAATTATCACCTTATCTTAAAAGTCTGAGTTCTGTGTCTCGGAGGTCAAATGATCTTATATGAGCAGGAGATGCCAGTAACTGAAACACTACTCTTCACCCCTTGACCTCAAAGCTCAACTTACAAAAAAAAAAAGAAACCCAAAAAGAACCCTAGCTATAGAAAGTTACTATAGTGACAGAGAAGATCAAAAGAGGAGGAAGAGGAAAGCAATGATAAGATTCCTACATGTGAAGGGGATTATGAATTGGTCTCCAATTCAATAAGTTCTCTTGGAAGAACTCAAAAAAAAAAGATTTTTTTTAAATCAAATAAGAGATAGGAGAAGAATTGGGAAAAGAATTAAGAGTCATAAAGGAGAATTATGAAAAATTAGAGAAGGAAAATAATACCTATAGAATTGGTCAAATGGAAAAGGAGATATTAAAAACTAACTGAAGAAAATAAAACCATAAAAATTAGAATTATGCAGGTAGAAATTAATGACTCTCTAATACCTGAAGAATTCATCACACAAAATCAAAAGACTGAAAAATGGAAGAAAATGTAAAGTACTTCATAGGAAAATGACTAATCTGGAAAATAGATCCAGGAAAGAAAATTTAAGAATATTTGACTACCTGAAAGCCATGATCAAAAAAGGAGCCTGGACAATATCTTTCAAGAGATTATCAAGAACAAGAGGGTAGAATGGTCCTTGAAAGAATGCAAGAATCACCCCTTGAAAGAGATCCCCAAATAAAAACTCCAAGGAGTATTGTAGTCAAATTTCAGAAATATCAGCTAAAGGAGAAAATATTGCAAATAGCCAAAAAAAAGAATCAATTCAAATACTAAATAACCACAGTCAGAATTATGCGGGACTGGGCAACTTCAACATTAAAGGATTAAAGGACCTGGAAAATGATATTCCAGAAGTCAAAGGAACTTGTATTTCCACTGCCCTGCAAATTTCAGCATATTGTTTCAGGGGAAAAGATAGTCATTCAACCAAATAGGGGACTTTCAAATTTACCCGATAAAAAGACCAGAACTGAACAGAAAATTTGATCTTCAAATACGAGACTCAAAAGATGTGTAAAAAGGTTAAAAAAAAATAAAGAACCAAATCTGAGAAAGAAAATTATAGATCAATTTCCCTAATGAATGTTCATAAGCAAACTTAAAATAGTTTAGAGCAAGTTATCACCAAGATAATGTACTATGAAATGGTGGTAGGAACTGGTATATCACAGGACTGGTTCAAAATTAGCAAAACTATCAAAATAATTAATGCTATCAATAACAGAACTATTAGAAATCATATGATTATCTCAATAGATGCTGAAAAGTTTTTGGCAAAATTTAGTATCCATTCTTATTAAAAAACAATAGAGAGCATAGGAATGAATGGCTTTGTCCTTAAAATGATAAGCCATATCTATTGAAAACCATCAATAAGCATCATATGCAATAGGGTTAAGTTAGAAACCTTCCCAATAAGATCAGGGATGAAATATCCTGCCCATTATCCTGCCCATTATCACCATTGCTATTCAATATTGTACTAGAAATGGTAGCTTTAGCAATAAAAGAAGAAAAAGAAATTAAAAGAATTAGAATAGGCATTGAGGAAACAAACTATCACTCTTTGTACATGATAAGATATTCTAGGGAATCCATTAAAAAAGTATTTGAAATCATTAACAACTATAGCAAAGTTGTAGGATATAACATAACCCCCCTAAATCATCAGTATTTATTTATATTGTCAACAAAACCCAACAGCAATAGGCAGAGAAATCTCCAAAACAACTTTAGAGGTACAATTTTCGAGGGGCAGAGCCAAGATGGTGACAAGAGAGGATCCTGTCTTAGGCGCTCTCTCATAAAACTTATAAACTAAGGACTCTAACTAAATTTTTGAGAGACAGAACCCACAGAGTGGGGCAGTGAGGCAGTTCTCCTACTCAAGATAACTTGGAAAAGAGCAGAAAGGCTCTGCTCCCTGTGGTTGGAGGGGCAGCCCACCAAAGGAGTGGACCACCAGAATGAAAGAACTTCAGTCTCCTGGAGGCAGTCCCAGGGTACTGGGAGCCGTGGCTCACAGCAGCGGGGAGTTTCCTGATCTACACCCCGGGGAGCACCAGGCACAAATTGGGGGAAGTAGGGGGTGGACCTCTGCCAGAGCAAGCACTGGAAGCCCAGCCCTCAGGGCTGCCAAGGCAGTCCAGATCCAGGAAACAGAAGCAGGCGGGAGCAGTAAGCAGGAGCCCCCAGGGCATGAGCCCATTGAACCAAGGGAGGGGAGTGAAGAGAGAGACTGCTGAGTTCTGCCCTTGGAACAGGAATCTGGGGTTCTGACCACATTCAGATCCTGATCACAGTCTAGGCCCCCCCATAGAACAGCAGGGCACCCCCACCTCAGCCCCGTGGCAGGGGGGGCACATATGGTCATTTACAGATCGGTAGGGAGGACAGAGCCTCACACACTGAGACCCTTGTGGGAGTGTCCCAAAAGCTCAGGAAGCATCCCCAAAACAGGCTAAGGCTAGGAAAATGACCAAGCAGAGAAACAAGAGGAACACCATTGAGAAATATTTTGCCTGTGAGCCCAAGAAGGATCAAAACACACAGTCTGAAGATGAGGAAGCACAAGCTCCTGCATCTAAAGACTCCAAGAAAAACAGAAATTGGGCTCAGGCTATGACAGAGCTCAAAAAAAGACTTTGAAAATCAAATGAAGGAGTTAGAAGAAAAACTGGAAAAAGAAATGGGTGAGATGCAGGAAAAACCTGAAAATGAAGTCAGCAAGGGGTGGCTAGGTGGCACAGTGGATAAAGCACTGGCCCTGGAGTCAGGAGTACCTGGGTTCAAATCTGGTCTCAGACACTTAATAATTACCTAGCTGTGTGGCCTTGGGTAAGCCACTTAGCCCCATTTGCCTTGCAAAAAACTAAAAAAAAAAATGAAGTCAGCAGCTTAGTCAAGGAAATCCAAAAAAATGCTGAAGAAAATAGCATGCTAAAAATCAGCTTAGGTCAAATGGATAAAACAGTTCAAAAAGTTATTGAGGAGAAGAATGCTTTAAAAAGCAGAATTGGCCAGATGGAAAAAGAGATAAGAAAGATCTCTGAGGAAAACAAATCCTTCAGACAAAGAATAGAACTCAGGGAGATTGCTGAATTTACAAGAAATCAGGACTCAATACTTCAAAACCAAAAAGAATGAAAAATTAGAAGAAAATGTGAAACATCTCATTGAAAAAACAACTGATATGGAAAACAGATTTAAGAAAGATAATTTAAAAATTATTGGAATACCTGAAAGTCATGATCAGGAAAAGAGCCTTGACATCATTTTCAAAGAATTACTACAGGAAAATTGCCCTGATATCCTAGAAGCAGAGGGCAAAATAGAAATGGAGAGAATCCACAGATTCCCCCAGAAAGCAATCCCAAAAAACCAACCCCCAGGAATATTATAGCCAAGTTCCAGAACTTCCAAGTCAAAGAGAAAATATTATAAGCAGCCAGAAGGACACAATTCAAATACCATGGAGCTGCAACCAGGATCTCACAGGACTTAGCAGCAACTACATAGGATTTGGAATATAATATACCGGAAGGCAAAAGAACTTAGAATGCAACCAAGAATCAACTGCCCAGCAAAACTGAATGTCCTCTTCCAGGAAAAAGATGGACTTTCAATGAACCAGGGAAATTTCAAATGTTCATGTTGGAATAGCCAGAGCTGAACAGAAGGTTTGATCTTCAAATACAGGACTCAGGTGAAGCATAGAGATTGGAGTAGAGGGAAATATGAGGGACTTAATGATGATGAACTGCATATATTCCTGTATAGAAAAAATGACACTGATAATACTCATATGAACCTTTTCAATTAACAGAGCAGGTAGATGGAGCTTTTATAGATGAAGCACAGGGGAAAGCTGAATTTGAAGCTAAAATATGGTATAAAAATGAAGTCAATAGGAAAAAAGGGAAATGTAATGGGAGAAAGAAAAAGGAGAGGGGGGAATAGGCCAAGATATTTCATATAATAAGATTTTTCTTTATTACAATAAGATATTGCAATGATATGGAAGGGGCAAGGAAAGGGGGAATGAGGGAATCTTCGCTCTCATCAGAGGTGCTAGGAGAGGAAACAGCATGTATACTCAATGGGGTATAGGCATCTGGAGTAAGAAAGGGGGGGAGCAGGGGGAAGGGGTGGGGATGTGAATGAAGGAGGAGAGGATGGACCATGGGGGGAGAGTGGTCAGATATAATGCATTTTTTTTTACTTCTAGTAAGGGGCTGGGATTGGATGGCCTGTCCGGGACCATAGGGCCATGTGGATGCTGGGCCTAAGGGGTGTATGGGGGCTTAGGGTCTCTTGGCCTCAGGGCCAGGAATCTGTCTGCTGCACCACTCAGCTACCCTACAGCAAAGTCAGTGAAAGGAGAGAAAAAATATAGTACTTGGTAGTGGAGAAATACGAAAGGAGGGAGTTGTGATCAGCAATGGCAATGGTGGAAAAATATGGAAGTAACTTTTGTGATGGATGTATCATAAAGACAGAGTTGGTGGTGTTGGAACACAGACTAAAGTACATTTATTATTAAAGTACATTTATTATTATTATTACTATTATTATTATTATTATTATTATTATTATCATTATTATTATTTTCAGGGGGGTTCAGGGCAAATGGGCCTGGGTGGCCTGCCTGGGGTCACATAGCAGGATGATCATTGGGTTTCGTAGGCCTGATTTGGACCCGGGTGCTCCTGGCTCAAGGGTCAGTGCTCTATCTGCCACCTGGCTGCCCCTACTATTATTACAAAACAATTTAAAATATTTGGGATCTACCTGCCAAGACAAACTCAGGCACTATATGAGTATAATTACAATTTTCATATAAATAAACTCAAATCTAAAAAACTAAAAAAAAATCAGCTATTTATGTATAGACTAAGGAAATATAATAAAAATGATAATTTTACATAAATTAATCTATTCATACCAATCAAACTACCCAAAACTTATTTTATAGTGCTAGAAAAAATTATAATAAAATTTATCTGAAAGAACAAAAGATCAAGAATATTAAGGGAATTAATGAAAAAAATGTAATGTGATCCACACTTACCAGATATAAAATAACATTATGAAGTGATAGTTATTCAAATTATTTGGTATTATGTAGAACTTATACCAGATTGCTTGCTGCCATGGTGGAGAGGAAGAGAGGATGGTAGGATAATGTGGAGCTCATAAACTTGCAAATAGATGATTACTGAAAACTACCTTTGCATATAATTGATAAAATTAAATTCAATTAAATTTAAAATAAAACTATTTGGGACTGGCTAAGAAAAAGAATAGTGAATCTATGGAATAGATTAGGTTCACAAGACATAATAATAAAAAATTACAATAAACTATAGTTTGATAAATCCAAAAAACTCTAGTTTCTACAATAAGAATTACTATTTAACAAAAACTGCTAAGAAAACTGGAAAATAGTATGATAGAAACCAGGAACAGACCAAAGTCTCACACCCTACATACAAAGATTGGGTCAAAATGGATACAAGATATACTAGAATGGGCATAAGATAACAGAAGTCAATTAGAAGGCAAGGAAGCAGTTACCTATCTAATTTATGAAGATAAGGAGAATTTATGACCAAACAATAAAGTCATGAAATGTAAAATGGATAATTTTGATCTTATTAAATTAAAAAAGTTTTTGCAAAAATAAAACCATTACAGCTAAGATTATAAAGAAAGCAGAAAATGGGAAACAATTTTTCCAGTCAGTATCTCATTTATAAACTATATCGAAAATTGAGTCAAATTTGTAAGAATGTCATTCCCTATACAGTCAAAGGATATCAACAGGCAGTTTTCAGATGAAGAAATTAAAGCTATCTAAAGTCATATTTTAAAAACTGCTCCGTCACTGTTAATTAGAGAAAATCAAAGCAACTCTGAGGTACCATCACATACCTATCAGATTGACCAATATAACAAAAAAGGAAAATGATTAATGTTGGAGGGTGTGTGGGAAAATTAGGACACTAATGCATTCTTGATGGAGTTGTGAACTGATGCAAAGGGTGACAAAATTTTGCATGTTTGATCTAGCAATACCAACAATCAGAGATATCACAATGAGGCATTGGAGGAAGACTTTAGTGGAAGAATATTAAGAGCATTCCACTGAGGAGACTCTAAGTTTATTCAGTTTAATTGATGAAATGCATCCTTATGTAGCATCCTTATGTAGTATGGTTAATATTTCTTGACACTAGAGCCTCTGAACCACTTAATAAAAGTCAGAAAATGCAACCAATAAGAGAAATAGTAGCTGATAAATCCTGCTTATTCTCAAGGAACATAGCTCAATTACTCTAAGTCTTGTCAGCTGAAAAATGTCCATTTATCCAAAAAGATATAAAGCTTAATGTAATGGAAAAAACACTAGAGTAGAAGGAAAGAGGCCTCAGTTTCCTCATCTTTCAAATAAGATAGCAGGTTTATGTGGGATGTGGATAATCTCTAGAATCCTTTCTATTTCTTAAAATCTAAAATTCCATGAATCAACTATCATCCTCATGTGACTCTCATTTCTTTTAATATTTCATGATGTTTCATATTTAAAATGACTTATATACTGTATTTAAAAGGTCTATCTTTTTAAAACTGGTACACTCAGTGTTGACTTCTGATTTTTTAAAAGCACTAAACCTACATGGCTGCTGGGTTTCATGATATTTCAAGGGAAAAAAAGGAATCAAATGCTTGAAAAATTCTAAGAAATCTCTCTCCTGTGGCAGAGTTGCTTCCAATCTTTTCTTCCTGTGACCCTAAAATAGACACCAACTAGGCTCTGGAGGCTTAAAACTAAAGGAAAAGATGAATAAATAGTAGCCTTTCACCTTTAAACTGTAGGTGCCTTTTAAACTCACAGTTCCCAAGAACTTTAGCAAGAAGTAGCCCTTAGGGGTGGTTATCTGTGAAAAGGAGAAACAGTTCTGTTCCATTTGTTTTGTATATATTTTACATTTATTAATCTTGTACATGTCATTTTCCCCTCAATATCCTTGAGGGAAGCCTACTTCTTTTTTTCTTTCTAGCATCTGGTATCTCTTATCAAAAATGACCAAAATAGAACTCCTTATACTTTCCTCCCCCACTTCTACCTCATTCCTCCCCTTCTCAACTTTCTTGTTACTGGATAGGGAGCTGCTATCCCTACAATCAATCAGGTTTTTAACCAAAAGGTCATCATCAACTCTTCACTCTTTCTGATTCCACATATCTGAGCAGTTGCCAAATCCCATCATTTCACTCTCCAGCTTCTTTCACAAATTTTATTCATATATCTACCACCCTAGTTCATACTCTCATCAACTCAGGACTACTGAAATCATTTCACAATTGGTCTCCTTGCCTCATTTCTTTTTGTTTTAATCCTTCCTCCACACAAGCGCAAAAATGATTTTTCTTAAGGGATAGAGCTGACCAGTCACCCCACTGCTTGAGAATCTCCTGTGACTCTCTTTTACCTCTCGGAACAAATATAGATTCATCTATTTTTCATTTACATCTATTTTTCATTTAATTCTCTTCATAATCAATTCCCTTCATAGTGTTCCTGTGTCTCACTTGCTTCCATGCTCTGTATGATTCAACCAAACTGATTGACTTGATCTTTTTGACATTTTAGATTCCATCCTCCATTTCTATGCCTTCTCACTAGCTCTCATGGCTGGAATATTCTCCCTCTTCATCTATATGCCCTGTGATCCTTGGCATCCTTCAGCATTCATTTCAAATACAGCCTTATGATGTTATGAAGAAGAAATTTCCTGGTCCTCTCAACTGCTGATTGTCATCTCCTCTAGGGTTACTTTATATATGTGTGTGTGTGTGTGTGTGTGTGTGTGTGTGTGTGTGTGTGTGTCATATATATGTGCATATGTATAATTAAACTATCATCTTAGACATTGTATATCTTTATGTGTCTATATGATTGCATACATATGTATGTAATTGCATAATTACAGAATAGGTAATGAACCCCTTGAGGGAATGTACTATCTTTTACCTATTTTTTGTATCCCCAGTGTTTAGCACAGGGCCTCATATAAAAGTACTTAATATTGATTAAGTGGTGGATGTGTATCTTTATACAAAGAGAATTTGCATTATGTTGTTTTCTTTATTAGAACACAATTTCCTTGAGACCAAGAACTTTTACTTTTTCTTTGTATCCTCCCCCCCCCCCAAATTAAATGTAGTGACTAGTATAAAATAAAGACATTGATTGAATGATACAAGGGCTGATTTTATTGTTGTTGGGATGGGATAAAATGGACTGGGGGGTGGGGGCTGGTTCAAGGTGGAGGAAGGGGAAATACTCCTAGGTTGATTTTTTACATTAGTTTATTAATATTAGTTGGTGGAGTTGCCCTCTTTACCCTACTGGTTACTTCCCTGTGTAATGACCAGATTCCTGGTGCTGAAGTTAGGTGTAAAACTCCCAAAGTCCCTGCCAAAAGCTTAATATTATATTACCTATAGCTTAAGAATGGCTGCATCACAGGTGTTCCTTGCCTCTTAAGTTCTCAAGGTTGTAATTTGATTTTGTTACTTGTGCTTTTAGATATGCAGTTAGGTGTGAACGTGAACCTTAGGTCTTAAAGCCTTTAATTTCTCTATTGATGGTATTTAGGCTCTATTTCTCTTTTTTAATTGTTATTCACATCACTGGACAGCTCTCTTGAGCCTTCTCTGAACTTGGTTCAACTATGGCTTGAACCCAAAGGACGGAAAATTGTGAAGAGAATTCAGACAGGAAGACTAATTAGGACCGAGAGTGTTAACCTTTTGTCATGTCACAGACCCTCTTTGTCAGTCAGGTTAAGTCAACAGACCTCTTCTCAGAATCATGTTTAAAGGTATAAAATAAAATATGCAGGATTACAAAGAAAACTTATTTCATTGAAACAAAGTTATCAAAATATGTATTTTAAAAAAAGAAGTTCATGAACCATATTTTAATAACTTGTGAATCAAGGGTCTATGGGAAGAGATATGTGCTAGAAATATTCATGAGAAAGGGAAGACCTCCAATTCAGAAAGATATACTGTTGCTTCTTTCTGGTTCCTGTCTTTCAATTCTCTCAAGTTGTTATGTTTCTATTCCCAATAGTCCCCATATCACAAATATTTATTAGGCACTTACTCTACAGGAGGCACTGGGCTAAATCCTAGGATAAAAAAAAAACCCAAAACAAAAAACCCCACAGATTTTTGCCCTCAAGGAGCTCAGATTCTAATGAGGAAGACAATATGCAATAATTGTACATATAAGATATCTACAGGTTAAATAGAGGTTGCTTCAGTGGGAAGGCACCAACATTAAAGAAACTTCTTACAGAAGGTGTTTGATTAGAATCCTGAAGGGAAATCAGGAAGCAAGAAGCAGAGATGGTGAGGTCTCTGTGGGCATGCAAGAAAACCAATAGGATATGGTTAAAAGATAAGATAGGGTGGACTATATGAGAAATAGCAGAATTCATCCTCTCTAGATCACAGAAAATATAGAAGAGAGTAAAGCAGAAGATTAAAAAGGAAGGAAGGGATAGGTTATGAAGGACTTTAAAAGTCAAAGAAATGAGTTGACATTTGATCCTAGAGATAATAGGAAGCCACTAGTGAAAGTATGACATGACCATCTGTAGTTAGAGATCAATTTTGTTGGCTGAATGGAGAATGGACTGAAATGGGGAAAATCTCCAAGTAGGCATATCAATCAGCAGGCTATTGCAGCTATCAAAGCTTGAGGTGATGTTAGCCTGAACTAAGATGGTGGCAGAGGCAGAGCAGAGAAGAGAAGAGAATATTTACAAGAATTATGGAATGGACTAGTCATCAGTTTGTATGTTGAGGACCTCCATAGTTAGCAGATATAAACTAGATGAAGATCCATCAAAGGAGACTAAGAGAGAATTGTTAGACTGGTAGGAGAAAAACCAAAAGAGAGAAATGTCAAGAAAACTTAGAGAAAAGAGGCTTTCAAGAAGAGGGTAACTGATGGTTTTAAAGCCCTTAGGATAAACATTGAGAAAAAGAAAGGAAGGCAAGAAAAAAATATTAAGTTTATATTAGATACTAGGCTATGTACTTTACAAATATTATCTCTTTTGATCCTTTCAACAACCCTGGGAGGTACATAATATTTTTATCTGCATTTTACATTGGAGAAAACTAAGGCAAATAGAGATTAGGTGATTCCCGAGGATCACAAAGTTACTAAATGTCTGAAGCCAATTTGAACTCAGGTCTTCCTGACTCCAAGTGTAGCACTCTGTCCTCCTAAGAAAGGTTCCTATGAGAGTGTTTATTTATTTATGTTATTAGTTGCTTTACTTTTGTTGGCAAGTAGCAACTTCCTCTTAAAGACCCACTTCAGGCTTAGGTGAAGAGATACCGCAGACCAATTGAAAATATGAAATTTATGAATAAATTTTATAGTTTCATGCTAAGAAACAAAACAATAAGGACCTTTGTGTTTTAACTTAAATCACTTCAAACCTATTGATTTTTTATACCAGTAATTCTGAACTCTTGGTTCTCCCCGGACTGCCCATTCCCTTACTTATTTCCTCCTTAGACTCTAAAATCCCATTCCAAATCTGCTCACCTCTTCATGGTGCTCTCTGGAAAGACTGCTCTATAATTAAAACTTTCCCTTTCTCAGTCTCCCCCCCCCATCTTCTTGCACTGAGACTGGCTTCCTCTTGATAACATGGCGTCCTTGTTGACTCTTTCCAGCAATGATAGTATTTTCATTTATATTTTCTGACACAGTGATCATATTGAAGAATTGGGGTATTCATTGCTCTCCATTGCCACTATCAGCATCTCCAGTTGGACCAAGGAGTTTCAGAAGGTGGGGGAGGAGGAAATAGGTAGGTAGTATCCCCCTGGAAGAGCTCAGCCCTTCCCTCACTGAGCTGATTTGTGTGTAGAGTTAGAGAGAAAGCTGTGGTTTGGAAAGAGTTTAAGAGAGAAAGAACTTTTAAGGGAGAGACTGAGAAATTACAGGAGGGAAGATTTCTTATTATGACTGGAAAAATTCCTATGTTTTCTCCCTGGGGTAGGAGAAGGGGGTAGTGGATTTGACATCTGCCATCTTGTTAGCACTTGAACTCTAAACTGAGTCCAGCTGAGGAATGTCCCACCCAATGGGGGGGGGAGGTAAAATACTTAAACCTTAAAGGAAAAGAGACCCCTCCACAGATGTGATGTGATTGGGAAATGAAGAAAATATAAAAGCCAGCGGTTAGGAGACACATTGATTGAAAGGAAATCACATTTAACGAATGTCTCTGCTCTGGACACATGACCTAAAAGACTAACTCCATTTTTAAGGTTTCTGAACTAGAGTTTTGGGAAGCACTCTGGAGGTTATTAGAGTTATTAGTGTTGTTATATTCTAACAAAATCTGTACAGAATGGGAGGAATTTAAATAACCTAGATTGTTAAATTAGTTTGGGATTATAAACTCTACTGTAACACCTTTGAGTTAAAGGACAGTAGTACTGTGTTACTAAGAAGAAAAATACATAATTATGTTATCAGGGAAATATGATGCAGGGAACCATGGGCATAAGGAGTATTGAGATCAGTTAGAGACAAATTTTGTAAATCTTTTGTTAAGGGAATCTTCCTTCTTCCTTTATCGTCTAATTTAGGCCATGGTCTGAGGGCCTGACCTTCAATCTGATCTGGACTGTATCCTGTTTTGGTCAAGGTCATGTTCAAGACTACCCATAAGAGAGCCCCCTCCCCAAAAGGCAAAAGCTCCAATGTGGGACTTAGGTTACTACAGGTCACCACCCATCCCATAGCATCTCAGGGAGAATTTAAGGAGATTCGGGGAGGGGGCTAGAGCTCTTTTACCTTTCCTAACTTCTGCTGAGCCTTGGAAGCAGGTTTGCCAAGATCAATTAGCAATCCATGTGGCCTTATCCTTAATCTCTACTTAACTTTCCTATTACTTTCTTTTATGTTTGTAACTTCTTTAATAAATCTATTTTCTTTTATACCTGCATTCCTGGGTCTCAAAGTGTGACTCTTCACAGGCAGAGATTGGAACTCAGGGGGAAATACTACCACCATCCCTCAGTAATAACTGTTTCTTTGAGGTTCATTCTGTAGCCACTGGCTACTTGGGTTCAGTTCTGCCTATGAGGAATGATTATTCAAGCTTGGGAAAGCAAGGATGGAAATGAAACACAAATTTATTAAAAGAATTTACGACACATAAGAAAATGGTAGGTAAAATTAAGTAGAAGTTAAGGAAAAGTCATGTGGATTTGGCAGGTCACCTGGCAGGCTCAACTGAAGTTTGGGGGTGGGGGTGGGGAAGAGGAAGGTATGCATGAGGTTTGGGTTAACCAGACCACATGGTGAAGCCCATGGAGCTCCACGTGGTTTAATGAAGAACCAGAAGAAGGCCCATACTTCTGGATGGGAGTCCAGAAGAAGCAAGAGAGCTAGAAAGAGAGGCTGTTTCTGTTAAATACCCCGCCCCCCAGTGTAGGCTGGACTGAGGTGGTGCTTGGGGTGTTTCACTGCAGTCAGTTAACTTCCAGTGGCAATCTATGTACTGGTCCTTCCTGTTTCAAGGTACTTGAGGTCCAATTCTAACAAGTCATTTCCTGTCCACCAGTGTCCAGGCCGCCAAAGTTAAGTCAAAGTGGAAATGGAGGATAAGTTACAACAGGATCAAGGGTAGACCCGAATACAATCAACAGTGTCCAAGGGAGGCAGAATCTCAAGAGTAAGGACCTCCATACATTTGAAAGATTTTGTTTCTGCTAGCTCACAGTTCTCTACATCATTTCCTCTGCATCAATTCAATCCATAATTATCAAGTATTCTAGATTCTAGAAGCTTTTATCTTTTAATCTACAAGATACATCTTTCCTTTCTTCCTTAAAGACTATAATGCTTAGCTCAGTCTTCCTCCTGCACCCATTTCCTGTCTTCATACTAGTATTCAGGCAGAATGAGATGAAAGAAATGTATTTATTTTCTTTCTTTAAATTTAACTAAATGGCAATGGACAAGGAACTCTAAAGTCAAGAATGACATTGAAAGACATCCTTTCTTCTTATGAAATCATATAGTTATAGGATTGAGTTGTAACTCACCATAGATATCTTCTAATCCAATATCCCTATCTGAAAAATTCCTCCAAATTACCCCATGGGATCTATTGGTCTTGGGTTCAATAGAATCCAAATACAAGACCAGATTCTTTTTCTCTTGGGCACTAAGAGGTTAAATAATTTGGCCAGGGTCCCTCAACCAATATTTATAAGAGGAAAGACTTGAATCCAAGTCTTTTTGTCTTTGTAGGTGTAACTATCAACTATTTCAAGTTGACCCCTATAGGTAGTAATAACTAATATATAGTAATTAATTTACTGACAGAGTAGGAATTGGAGACTAGATTCTCTAACAATTCTGATTTCCCTAATGTTGCTAATTGTCTGCACTTAGATGTCTCACTTGCACTACAAACTCCATAATCCAAGATAGAAGTCATCATTTCCCCAATACCCAGATCATCTTCTAATTCTTCCATTAATGACTCCCTGTTGCCCTGAAGCCATACAATTATCAGTGACTTCTCTCATCTCTAGTTCCAAATATGCTTCCAGTTACAGTCATAACCAATTCATCTCCAAAATCCCCCCATCACCCAGTTCTTATGCTTATACTTGCATGTCCTCATTACTTGCATGAATTAGTTTTATCATCTCCTAAATAGTCATCCTACCTGCCAGTTTTCCCTATTTTAATTTAGCCCCCACTCTACTGTCAGATAAATCATCCTAAAAAACATCTTAGATGTTACTTTAGGGTTCAGAAATCTCCAAGGCTTTACAACAGCCTACTAATTAAAGTCCAAACCCTTTAACCTAGAGTAAGGAGGCGTCCCTTTAGGGTTTCAGTAAAGCTGAAGGTCTCCAGGGGCAAAAACAGAGATATTGAAATGTAAAGGCAATGAGGTCCTTTCAGATGTAAAGGAAGCATTTCGCACCTTAGAAAGGGCCTGGGGCTTGAATAGCTCAACTGCATATGAAAGGCCAACAGAAACAATGAACTTGCCCCTAGGGCACATAATCCCTCTATATCTTTGTCCTTAGACACTCCTTTGTATAAGACTTCCCAGGAATGTGAGCAGTACTACTTGGGTGGTCATCTTAAGTAAAGGTGGAGCCTCTGGGACAGAGTATGCTTTATAAAACTAGACATCCCACCTCCTGTCTCCAGATGATAAACCTCAGATTTATGCAATCAAAAAGGAGAAGCTTCTGCCAATCTTAGGCTGAAGGGTCATTGCCCTTACTCAAGGAGCATACAAGAACTATAGCTAAAAAGAACACAATATCACTTCAATTAGAGCACAAAAACACCCATTCAAGCCTGAGGCTGAAGGTGGTGAAGACTTCAAATGCCAATCAAAGAGTAAAACTGGAGAGTCAGCAGATTGATCTCTTCAATAGAGACACTGTGCCCTTTGAAGAGCCACTGGCCCAGTCAGACAACAGTAGCCAAGAGGCCAAAGAACCAGCCTAGCCCAACCCAGCAGCTGCTGAAACCAATGAAACACCATCTCCACAGCTGAGTAACCTTCTTGACCCACAGGAACAGACTGTCCTGTCCTTTTGAGACTCTGGCACTAAGGTGACAGTTCAGCGGAGTAGCAGAAAAACTTATCAATTACCATGATCTGCTTTACCTTCCTGGAATATACCTCACAAGCCCCTGAACAATTTCTATCCATATCCATCCTTCAAAACCCAGTTCTAAGATTCATAAAGCTTTTCCAGATGGTGACAAAGACATCTGAAGTCTTTGTTTGGCTAACCCTAAGAATACTTCAGGGCCCAACCCCTTGCATTAAATAGCTTTAAGTTTGTGGTCTTTCCCACCCACTCCCTCCCCAAAACTGGAAGGGACTGAGTCAAAGGATTTTGGTCTAATAAGAATTTGTAAAATTACTGATTTTTTTCAGATCTCAGACAAGCATTATCTATCTCTCAGACCTGAAAGTGATTTGTATTATTGAAATCCTTGAGCAAGAAAGCAAGCTTAAATCATACTTGGAAGTTTTGAAAAAGATGCACAAAGTCTTTGAAAGAACAAACAAAGGAAAACTGGGCCATCATTAGCTGAGCAACTGTAGGAGTTGGGGAAACTGTAATTAGCTGAGTAGAGAGAAGTAGTGGTATAAGGGCAATGTAGTGAACAGAAAAAAGAGCTGAACTGCATGAAGGAGGGGGAGATTGAGGTGGATCACAAACGTCTTGGAACAGAGAACAAGTCTGAAAGCTTTGGGTATATTTGCCTCTACAAGGGCTGAAGGAAAACTCCAAAGTTCCATTCAACTCAACTGCCCCTCTTCATGTCTGCCCACTAAAGGATGCTCTAATATAGTCTTCTTTGAGCTAAATACTTATTGCATACTGACTTTCATATATATACAGAAACCCAGGGTCTATCATGAGATTTGCATTATGCATTTAGTGCATACTGAGAAAACAGGAGCAGAAGAAGCCAAAAGTTAGCTGGAAATCTACAAAGTTTAAATTGGGCAAGAGAGTCAGACCTCTGTGCAAATAAATGTTAGGAATTTTCCTAACTAGAATCTCACAGCTATCCTTTTTGAGTTAATAACATTTCACTGTATAGAAACTCCATAAAATAGCAGAGAAAGAGAATTCATGGGCCTGAAGACTATTATCTCACTCATAGACACAAAGAAAGCTAAGGGTGTTGCTGATTAACTCTCAAAGAGAAGGGAAATGGACTTAGAGAAGTCACAGAACAAAGATGGCACCCTAAATCACCCTCCAAAGGAAAAAATAGGTACAGTTTGGAAAGGATTAAACTCCACCCATTTCCAAAAGAAAGAAAGGAACCAAAAGAAAACCGCATCATGTATCCAACTCTACTTTCCTTAAAGGATACCAACTGGCCTCATAATAGTGTATTGAGAGTTGGTGAAAGTGAATGAATTCACATTTTAGCCATGGAGTTTTAAAACCTCTCAGGATTTATTATACAAACCTGCCAAGTTTACAGATTAAAACTTTTCTCCTCCAGGACAGTCAATAAGCTGCTTGAAGACAGGTTGAATAACAAAAGGCTAGGCAAGGTGCCTGAGGGAGAGAGAGAGAGAGAGAGAGAGAGAGAGAGAGAGAGAGAGAAAAGGGAAGCAGGGAAGCTGCAGGGAAACCTGGCTAAACTGAGTGTGAGAGGGAAAGGAGAACCAGCCATAAGGGTTGGCTAAGACTCAAGTGAGTCCTACCACTTGGCAGAGAAGCCCATGGTTCTCCTGTAGGCTTAAGGCAGGAGCACCTGGCACTAACTTAGAAAGAGAAAGAGAAAATCGCCATCCTAGCAGGGTGAAAAGTGGGAAGGGAGCGTTAATTCCAGTCCCAACTTAAATGCATTTCTTTAGTGAGCTGGACAAGGGTGGAGCTTGACTCTGAGTAGTCTCCAACAGGCAAACTATCTGCTGGTCTTTCTTGTCCCAAAGTACATTACCCTTAAGTCCAACATGTCATTTCCTATGGAAGATGATTGTCACACTTGTGTAAGCTTTACCCATCAGCAAGAGCATGGCCAAGATCAGATAAAGACTGGAAACTGGAGGAAAAGGAATGAGTTGAGGCTGCTCCCTATCATCAAATTTACATCTAATATTGGAGCCACTTTGAACAATAGGAGTCAATTCACATGTGACCAGGGTCCATGTAGCCCAGGGAGCCCTCAGACAGGCACAGATAACATTTCAAAATAAGCAAATATTTTTCCTACATGCAGATATTTTTCCTTCTACATATTCCTCACTTAGAATTTGGTTAAAAGGTTACAAAATTTGTTTCCAATCACAATATCTCTTATGTTCATAACTCCTTGCTTCAATAGGAACACAGATATTGAGTTAGATGACCTTAGAGGAGATGCATATTACAGTCAACTCATAGGACTCCTTAGAGCAGATCGTTAAATTTTCAATGTATTTATACATCAGAAGCCATCAAATGCTACAATTAGGACTTGAATTATTATTTCAATTTTTTGGACTTAGTAAAATGATAGAGAAAATGTTAGTGATACAAATTAAATTCAAAAATCTGTTGTGCACTTTCTGAGACTGAGTTTTTAAATATATACAGGCACATCCTTGCTTAAAGACACTCCTGTCCAACTCCTTCATTTTTTTGAAGATACTGAGACATAGAGGTGACTGTTTTACCTTAGGTCACACAGCTAATAATTAATTGTTAGAGTTAAGACTTGAAACCAGAACTTGATGCTACTAAATCTAGTACTCTTTCGACTACAGCTAGGTGTCTTTCTAAGTCTTTATTTGTCTTTGTGAGCAGAGCAGTACAAGTCAAGAAATGTTTGTGAACAAAATGAATACATTCTACTCTCCATCTGCAGCTCTGCAAGATTACTAATGTTTCCTTCTTCACCTTCACTTTCCAGCTTCCTTAAGGTAGGAACTGTCTTTTTCTTATTTGATTGTATCCCCAGTGCTTATATCAACATAGTAGCTGACACAAAGTTTATTGAATTGAACTTTAAAAGCCAAGATTGTGAGAACCATTCAAAATCTGCTGGTGTATTTTATACATTTGGATCAGAACAGAACTTCTCATTAGGGTCTCTTTCATTTTAGAGTGCCTTATTTGTCTAGGGAAGGATGCCTGGTTATATTTATTATGAAATGGAAAAATATTATGAAAACTCCTCAGTCTACATGGAAAGGTTTTTACTTGCTTGCTTTTCATAGCCCTAGAGTTAAAATGTTCACCTAACACTAAAAAGTGAGGATGTGTGATGTAATATTGAATATGAAAAATCCCTATCTTTTTGTTGTTTTAAAATCCATTTCAGGACAAAAGCCAGTGGGCTTGTTGCTCTGAAAAGAACATGGCAGAAGAAGAAAACTTCCAACATTTACAGACAATTTCATTGGGACCCCAAATGGTACACAGCTGTCCTTTTGGAATAGATGATACAATAAGTAGCAATTACAGAACCATTAACTTCTCTTGAATGGTTAACAGTTTTCTGAGCAGATTTCTTTTACTTTAGTTCAAGAGAGAAGCTCAAAACACCTCTTTACTATGATGATGCTTGAGCTTCCCAGGGAAAGAGTCCCTCTTGTTTGAAAACTGGGCACGATACATAGTTGATTATGGTAAACAAATAATATGTTGAATTTCTCATCTGCTCATAGGGTTTGAACTATCTCTTTAGATTGTAACAGATTAGTTTTCAGGATATGAGACCACAATTTAGAACAAATCACAAAACCACAGAATTTCAGCTTTGGAAGTGAGAGTTCAAATCCACATGAACAAGAACGATGAGTCATAATATCCCCAAGAAATGGTCATCCAATATTTTTTTTTGCAAGGCAAATGTGCTTAAGTGGTTTGCCCAAGGCCACACAGCCTAGGTAATTATTAAGTGTCTGAGGCCGGATTTGAACCCAGGTACTCCTGACCCCAGGGCAGTGCTTTATCCACTGCGCCACCTAGCCACCCCATCCAATATTTTCTAAAAGATCTCTGGGTATATGGGAAGTTCAAGAAGGACTGTCATCTCTAGTGTAAAAACTTACTGAACTCTTTTTAGTGCTGTCCTTTCATTTTTGGTATTCGTTCTTGGTTACTCCAAGAAGCTCTAGCATGCTCAGATGTCACACCCTAGTAAACCTTCTCAGCAGACTAGATTGAGAGGAACCTATGGATCTCAAACCTCTTGTGAGTTGCAGGAATGTCTAGCCTAAAGACAAGAAGACTCATCCCTGCAAAATAGGTGAAGGAGAACAATTTTTTCCATAACCACAAAGGCAGTAGGTGCTGGGGAGTTCTTAGAGCTTGATCAGAAATTGAAAGCATTATCAGGGGCAGCTAGGTGGCAGAGTGGATAGAGCACAGGTCCTGGAGTCAGGAGTACCTGAGTTCAAATCCGGCCTCAGACACTTAATAATTACCTAGCTGTGTGGCCTTAGGCAAGCCACTTAACCCTAATTGCCTTGCAAAAAAAACTAAAAAAAAAAGAATTATCAAAGTCATCCAGTACATCCTGGGTCACTGCCAGTCATCTTGACTTTTGCCTTGCTAATAGACTTCAATGATTCTAGAAGGGAGAATGAGGTAATAACTCTATACAACTCTGTCTTATTTGGATACAAGTCACACATGAGTGACATCATCCATGATACATTGGTCCTCTTCAAAAAGGAAGGACAAATAACAACAAATATCTCCATTGAGGGAGACCTCACTGTTTCCTGCAATAGTCCATTCTACTTAGACAGTTTTAATCTGTAAGAAGTTTTTCCCCCATTAGAAAATTTATTTTGCCTCCTTGAAATTCCCAATCACTATTCTTAGTGCTGTCCTCTGGAACAGCTCTTTGCTGTGGTAGTTCTTGAAATTCTTGAACACAACTTGATAGCATTACTAGCCTAAACTTTCCCTTCTCCAGGCCAATCATTCCCAGTTCATGTAGCTGATTTCCATAGGTCATAATTTGGAGGTCAAAACAACAATCTGAAACAAAAAAGACAAAGCAATACAGTTTCTGAGACTGAGATGCAACAAAGCACAGATCGATACTCTGTTGCTTTTGCTAATTTTGGCCTAATAATTAACACAAAGAAAACACAGGTGCTCCACCAGCCAACCCCACATCATCTGTGACATGGAACCATCAGCTACAACAAATGGAGACAGTATATTTTCCAGAAAGGCACATACTGATAAAGAGGTTCACACACACATTGACAGAGCTAATTCAGGGTTTAGGAGTATGAGAGAGTAGCAGTATTAGTAGGAATTTCAAACTGAAGGTCTACAGAGCCATTGTATTGACCTCATTGGTGTATACCTGTGATTTCAGGATGACATTCCAATGTCAAGCCAGAAAACTAAGTAGTTTACCTATGAATTGTCTTAGGGAGACTCTGAAGTTTGGCAAAATAAGGTACTATACATTGAGGTTCTTTCTCAAACTAAACTGCCATGCATTTAAACCAGGGATGGGGAAACTTTTTGGATATTTATAACATCATGTGTAGGCTATATTTGGTCAAATATTTAATTAATTCATCCTAAAAAGCTTCTAGATTTATTGATTTTTTAGTCCTGACTGTAGTTGCCTTGGCAACACCACACCAATAGACCTGTGAGTCGGAGGTTCCCCACCACTGATTTAAACTACTACAGAGATTCAATTCTGATGGGTGGGCTACATTTTTGGAAGACCAAACATAAACTCACCTAAAAGACTATTTTAGAGAACTCATATAGGACAAGCGTTAACATATTCATCAGAAGAAATACTACAAGGACACTTTCAAGGTCTCTCTGAATTGATCACCTGACCTGGAAAATGCTAAGGGTTGTCCAGCATGAACATGCCCACATCAAAGTAGATACTGTATTCTATGATCAAAGCAAAATTGAAGTAGCTCAAAAGAAACAAAACGTGCAAATTTTGAGGATCTAACTTAAATGTTCACATGGACTATTTGTGCCAGATTTGTGGTAGGCATTCTGAGATCATATTGATCTGAAAAACCACAGTTGCACACACTTTAACTTGATTCTAACATAATAATAATAATATCATTTTAGTCCTCTTCAGGAAAGAAGGATAACAGCCAATCAATCAATCAATCAATCATTTTTCTGGTTCCCTTCCTCTGGATAATCTCCATCTTCTCAGAATCCTTCCTAAAATGTGGATCCTAGAATTAAACCCAACAGAGCAGATGTGGTACACCAGAGCAGGCTACTAAAAAATTATGACCTCCCCTAAACTGCCACTCTCATGTTTTGCTTGCCATAGCACAGTATTGACTCAAATTGAGTTTCTCAACAACTAAAATTCATCTATTCAATGAAGTATTTATAAAGTGCTGAGTAGGTGCCAAATATGGTATGAAGTACTAGGGATACAAATGCAATAACTAAAACAATTCCTGCTCAAAAGTTAATTGATACTTTCTTGAGGAAATCAACAAGGACATATACAAACTCACAAAATAAAAATAAAGAGAACATATAAAAATAAATGAAAACTAGTTCAATGCTAAGTAGTTTGAAAGGGAAGGCAATTGTTATTGAGGTGATAAGGAGAGGCTTAGTAGTGCTTTCATTGCATCTTGAGAGAAGAGAGTCTATGTGATTTAGATGAGAAAGGAGTATATTCCAAGAACAACCAGACCAGAGGAATAGAGTTGAACCATTAAATATCATAGAGAAAATTAGTTTGGTTGAATTTTGGAGTTTGATAGGATAGTAATGCACATCAAGACTAGAAAGAGAGATTGGAGTCAGATTGTGAATGAAGAAAGGAAGAGGGAAGGAGCATCAGACCTACTTTGGTCTAGGCACTATGTTAAGAGCTTTCCAAATATTTTTTCATTTGATAATGGTTTTAAAAGATATAAAAGATTTTCATTTATTCCACAGGCAATAGGAAGTCACTAGAATTTACTGAATAGAGAAGTGACATGAACCATTCAGTATTTAAGGAAAATAACTTCACAGTAGAATATAGAAAGATCTGCAAAAGGGTGAGAAACTTGAGACAAAGAATTTAATTGAAAGGCTGTTGCAGTAATCTAAATGAAAGGGGAGGAAGGGTGAACTAATGTAGCGCTGTGTATATAAAGAGGGGGTCAGTTTTTAGAGACTTGTAAATTGAAAGATTAGCAACTGATTATATATGTGGGGTAACTGAAGGTAATGCCAAGATGCCAGAGCTGGGAAACTGGAAAAATAGTGGTGCCTTCTACAAAAATAAGGAATTTTGAAAGATGGAAAAGTTTGGGAAGAAATAAAATCATTCCTGTTTTGGACATGTTGAATGAAGTTTAGAAGTTCCAGGATATTCAGTGTAATAAGCCCAATAAACAAGTAACATGGGATAGATATTCAGGGAAGAAACTGAGGGTGGAAATATAGTCATTGGCATCAAATAATTAAACCCATGATAATTGATTGATTCACCAAGAGAATGAGTATAGAGGAAAAAAAGAGAGAGGTCTATTATTACAGATTACTCATGTTGAAAATATGCCTCTATCACTAGCATCCTCTTAGGTCAAATGCTGTGTCAGAATGAAATGAAGCACTTACAAGTAACAAAGGAGAAGATTTATGTCCCCATAACACAGCAAGAATATACAATAAAGATAAAGTGACCCCAGTTTCTCTGAACTGTGATCATATTCATCTCCATCTGAAAATCTATCTGGTCAGAAGTCATCAAGGAATGTGATCTCAAGCACCTAAATCTGAGAGACCCAGACCAGATATAGTTGGGAATTTTTATTCCTCTCTAGCAGGAAGCTGAGTTTAGGGAAGCTAGAGGTAAAGGGAATTATGTCAGGAAAAATATGGTCTTATCACAATGCACAGTTACAAAGTGTAATATGGACAATGAACCCTCAAAAGAGACTGAGAAAGAATGATTCAACAGGTACAGAGTACCAGGAGAGAATACTCTCCTAAAGGCCCAGAAAAGAGAGTACAGGAGGAGAAAGGGGTCCACAGTGTAGAATGCAACAGATAGGGCAAGGAAAGGGTAGACTAATAAAGAAATAAGATTTGGCAGTTAAGAGATCATTGAAAACTTTAGAGAGAGCAGTTTTGATCAAATGAAGTCAGAAGTCATATTTCAAAGGGTGGAAGAATGAATGAAAGAAGTGGAAGTGGAACATACATAATTGTACCTAATGGTAGCCATCTCTAAGTTGAGAGAAGGGGAACAGAAGAAAAAGCAACAAAAAAGAAAAAAAATTGAACGATAATGTTTATATTTAAAAGGAATAGCAAGTTGTACATAGCAGATTTTCAGTTTCCTGAGCAATAATCTTTTTAAAATTATTATACTATGTTATAAAATATTTGCTTTTATCCATACATTTAAAATAAAATGTTTATTTTTTAATATATGGATATCAAAATGTCCTAATATAAAAGCAGGAAGAGAAGAAAATGCTAAGCAAGGTACCAAGCTCCTTGAAAAAGACAAAGTGACAACTACAATAATCCGGATTGGGTAAAACAATTATGATAATTATTACCTTCAAAAATATCAAGGTGACTGAATGATAGTGGTCAAAGGGAAGGTCTATAAATGACCGTAAGGAGAAAAGATGTATTCCAATTCTTCCTCCATAACCTGCGTCAGGGAATGGGAAGAATGGGGAATATGAAGAGACAGCCAGTTGTGGAGAAGAGGAAAAGGGATCTTGGGGAGGGGTCAGATCTTTGTAAATATGTGCAGATATGAATGTGAGAAAGTGATCCGGTCCAACAAGAAGTTTGTTCCTTATACAATGGGAATTCTAGGGGATTCAGTGGAAGAAGCAGACATAAATGAGATAGAGTTGAGATGAATGGGAATAGGAGAATGGTGATAATTTTCTCCTATATGGCTGGTAGGATAGAGGGATAAGGAGAGAAATGGGTGATAGGAGTAGCAGAAGGTGGTATGAAAAATAAAGTTCATAGTCTACAACGAGTTGGGTTTTTTTTTTGGGGGGGGGGGGTTGTGTGCTTTCTTTTTATGGACAAGACCCTGAGTTGGGGAGGGTGTCAATTTTCACCTTTAATGAGGAAAGACAACCAGTTCCCATCCAGTTGGGAGAACATTAGTATCTGCATTCTGCTGCTGCTCTTTAGTCACTCTTTAGTGCGACTGGAAGAAATCTTTTTTCAAAAAAAATCCTCATATAAACCACATAAAAACCCATATAAACTCTTATAAACCTGACCCATTTTATACACATGAAACTGATTTTTTGAGCCTAAGTAAAAATTTGCATTTCCCCCAAAATATTTTTCTTGAAATTCAATATGATTCTAACAATATTTTTGTCAACTAATGCTGATTATATCTTCTAGTTTTGTGTTATCTAAAATTTTTGATGTGTGATCATATTAACTTTATCCAATTTATTTCTAAAAATGTTAACTAGCACAGAACCAAATTCAATTAATTCCCTTGAAGCATTCCCTTAGAGATTTCAGGCCAAGTGCATTTAACTAACTTTATGGTAGGATTTTTAACTTCTAGCCCACATTTGTATTTTTTCCACAAAAGAAACAGAAAAAGCTTTGTTAAATCCTTGCTAGAATTGGGATGAGATGAGAATTTCAGGATCTCCTATGTAAAATGCTCATTGTGAAATGTGCTAGTAAACCTAGCAGTATATTAATACATTAGAAATATCAAAATTACAAGTAACCCTAAAGAGAATGTTGTGTTAAATATGCTAACAATTATCAAACCACAGAATAAGGCACATAAGAAGCAGAATAAAAAATATAATCAAAAAGTATTATAATTTGGGGCAGCTAGGTGGCGCAGTGGATAGAACACCAGCCCTGAAGTCTGGGGTACCTGAGTTCAAATCTGGCCTCAGACACTTAATAATTACCTAGCTGTGTGGTCTTGGGCAAGCCACTTAACCCCATTACCTTGCAAAAAAAAAAACTAAAAAAAAAGTATTGTAATTTGAAATAGAGATGGGAAAGTTAGTAGCAAGAATAAGAGACAACAGATGCATGGTCCAAAGGATGCATTGGGATCTTCAAGATATTAAGACCCTAAAGAAGGCTTTTAACACATTTAATTTATGAGGAAGCTAGGTGGCATATTGGACAGAACACTGGACTTGAATTCAAGAAAATCTGAGTTTAAATTCTACCTCAAACATTTACTAGCTAGGCCACCTTGGGGAAGTCACTTAATCTCTACTGTCCCAGTTTTCATATATGTAAAATGAGAATAATAATACCACCCACCTCCTCATTGTTCTGAAGATAAAATGAAATACTGTTTAAAAGCACTTTACAAATGAAGTGCTTTATAATATTAGCTAGCATGATGATAATGACATAATTTTTAAGAACCTGCTATATGAAATGCTCCCTGTGATATGTTCTAGTAAATCTAACAGAATATTGATACGGTGGAAAATCGAAATGACAAGTAACCCTAAAGAGAATGTTGGGTTAAATATGATAACTATAAAAAAATAAACATAAAATAAAATAAATAACTATAAGCAAGTTTCTGAATGGAGTGCCTTCTACATCATTAGAGAAAATATTCACGAGTATTATAAATCCATCAAAGACACCAAATATGAGAAATTTACTATGCTAGCCAGTATGTCATGCAACAGAGCTGCATGTGGGAAAAACTGTGGGGGAAAGTGAAGGGAAAACAATAATAAAGGATCTTGCAGGGAGAAGATTCCCTTGAATTATGATCACTGGCAAACTCCAATTTGGTAGCTTCACATTGTAATTAATTATTCTCACTAGATACTGAACTTCTACTGTCAAAGGGCAGCACCCTTTCAAATTTGGTACCCTGGGGTGAAATACTAGTTGTTTCCACCTTGCTTATAATATTGATGATTTCTTTATTTCAAGATAGACACATGAAATACAGTAGGAGTAGGGGGTGAGTGGGTAGTGGGAGGGGGTAGTCTTTGGAAGTAAAGAACAGAGCCAGAACTAGTGTAAGAGAGTGGAGTCAATATAGGCTTCAGGCAATCTGATGGTTGTGCTCTTAGAATACTCATAAATCATTTCAGATCACAGCTAAACCATTCCATCTCACTGATCCATGAAGAAATCACTGACAAAAATTCTACTATATATTTAAAGTGGAGTCATATAACAGTGTAGACTCCAAGAGAATAAAGATTAATTAAACTCATCCTCCTTTTAAAGCTTGGCATTATGTCCTTAAGCACCTATTTGAATTCAAAGAAAACAAAAATCTCCTTCCTTGTCCTATATATATTTATCCCTTAAACTTGGCTCCTAGTTGGTGAAAGGACAAAGTTGCAGCTTTCCTATAACATTTTACACTTTTTTGGGAACTGAGATAATAAACACTATTTCATGAAACAACTTTGCCTCCCTTATTTCCCCAAAGCCTCTCTTTTCCAAAAATTATTCCATTTTTAATAAAAGTTCTCCAATGGATCACTAATTTTTCTGCTGTCCTATTTGATCTCATAGGGTCTCTTATTGATATCAGTTTTTCTTTTCTAGAGTAAAATTATAAGTATACAGCATCACCAAATATTTTCCACCAAGTTTGAAAATACTGCTCAGGTATTTGCCAAGGAGATAATTTTTCTGAAATATTCTATCCAGTCTGGTTAGCATTAAGTTAATCCTATATGTCAAAAACAGAGTCCTACCCTAGTCAAGTCCCACTGCTCTTATTGTCATCTATAGCAGTGTTATCAAACTCAAATAGAAAATGGATCCCACAAGTTGACTTAGAAAATTACAAATTAATGTTATCTGTGTCATGGCAAATTTTATTGATTTTGTTAAATGCTTTCAATTACATTTTAATCTGGTTCTGGCCATTCTCCAGAGTGTTGCCCTGCTGGATGGGGCCTGCTTTTGATTTTGGCATTTTTGACCTAGAACTTTTCCTCAATTTAATTGCAGGCAATGAAATCAAATGGGAAAAGTATTGCATATGGAAAAGTTTACACAAATTGATGCAAAGTAAAGGGAACAGAACCAGGAAAATATTGTACATAGTGACCCCAATATTGTACTATGATCAGCTGTGGATGACTTAGCTATTCTCAAGTTATGATCCAAGACAATTCTAAAGGATTCATGATGAAAAATATTATTCATATCCATAAAAAGAACCAAGGGAGAATGCAAATTGAAGCATACTATTTTCAGTCTATTTTTTCATGTTTTTTTGGGGGGGGATTGTTTATTTTTTTACAACATGACTAATGAAAATATGTTTGCATGATTGCACATGTATTATCTATTTCAAATTGCTTACCATCTTAAGAAGATGAGAAATGAGGGAAGGAGGAAATTTGGAACTCAAAATTAAAAAAAAAGATTGTTAAATCTTTTTACATGTAACTGAAAAAAATAAAATACCACTTAATGAAGGAAAAGGAGAAAAATACTGAATGCGGAATCAGACAATTTGAGCTATTAAGAAAGTCAGTCAATAAATATTAAGTAACTACTAAGAGAAAGAGAGATAGAAAGGGACAGAGACAGAATCAGAGAAAGAGAAAGAGAGAGATAGGAGAGAAAGCGGAAAGAGAAGAGAGAGAGAGAGAGAGAGAGAAAGACATATAGACAAATTTCCTTTGAGATGCCTCTGAGATAGATACATTTGAAAAGCAATTGGTTGGGGCAACTAGGGGCAATGGATAGAGCACCAGCCCTGGAGTCAGGAGTACCTGAGTTCAAATGCGGCCTCCTACACTTAATAATTACCTAGCTGTGTGGCCTTGGGCAAGCCATTTAACCCCATGGCCTTGCAAAAACCTTAAAAAAAAAAAGCAATCGGTTATATTGTTTCTTTTGGGCAGGAGTTCAGAAATTTGTTTGGATCCTGTCTCAGAATGCTTTTAGTAGTATAAAATAAAGTATCAATCACGTTGAACTGCTTAGGGAAAAAATGCAAATAAATACTTGAACATCAAGTTAAGAACTCCTGCTTTAGTATATAAGAAATTTGCTGACTTATTTAGAGAGAAAGGGAAGAGACTCTGCTTTAGAATGCATCTCATAATTGTGTATCTATGAAGGGTCTCTCCTATATGTATCCTCTAGCTTGTTTCTTTGCAGAGACTTTCTGTTTACCCTTTTCTTAGTGACTTCCTTGAAGCTATGATCTCAGGATAAACATCACCTGACCTATCATTGCAAATTGTTTTGTTGAACTGTGCAATTTCATCATATCTTCCTTCATAGTCTGCTCTCCAAATCCCACAAAGTGGTGTCTCCAGATGCATTCCAAAATCTCTGAGTCTCTGCCTGCTTCCCATCTGGAACTGGAAGGTTAGGGGTTTTTGAGTAGGAAAAGAGAGGAGCACCCCCCTCACCTACTCTTTGAAAGTTTCCTATTTATCTTCTCTACTTTATTTTTGTTAAATGTTAAATAATAGCCCCACCACCACCCCTTGCTGAAGAGTATACTTCCTAATTCTTGTCCCAAACTGTGGTTGGTTGTAACTGCAATTGGGGTCTACCTAGATATACACCAGCTCTAATCTTATTACATCCTAATAACTTGGGACAAATCATTTAATTCCTCTCGGCCTCAATTTCTTCCTTTGTAAAACAAGAGAACTGAACTAGACAATTTCTAATACCACTTCCATCTCTAATTTATTTTTCTTCCTTTTCCCCTTAATGAGGTGGAGGATGGTAAAGAGAAAAAGTAAATTCTGTTCATTAAAAAATAAAAGGAATGGGAGTGTGGGGGGGATGATTCAGAAGTAAAATATTGCATGTACTTTCAAATGTGATCATTGTATCATTAGTTTAACATAACAATATAATTTTACCTTTTTCCAAGACTTTTCATGAAGTGGGAGTAAATTGCAAATATATGTGATATAAAAACAAAACTCATAAAAAAATTTGAAAATGATCCCCCCGCAAAATCTCATGAATCTAATTACTGCCACTAAAGAAAAACTCTTTTAAAAAATAAAATTTTATTTATATATTTTGGCTTTATATAACCTACACCTACCAAAATATCCCTCTTCTTTGCCCCTCCCAAAGAACACTGTAATTAAACTCTTACAATAAGAGTTAAAAAATGGGGAGATAGTCATTAAAACTAATCAACGTGATCTAACATCTATCAGATTGGCTTATATGACAAAAAAGGAAAATAATAAATGTTGGAGATAATGTAGGAAATGTAGGAAAAACTGGAACACTAATGTGCCCAAAGGAAGATAAAATTGTCCATACTCTTTGATCCAGCAATACTACTACTAGGTTTGTATCCCAAAGAGAACATTAAAGGGGGGAAAGGGACTCACAGATATAAAAACACAGTTCTACTTGTAGTGGTAAAGAACTGGAAATTGAGGCAATGCCCATCAATTGGGGAATGGTTGAAAAATTTGTGAAATAGTTATATAATAGTGTACTATTATACTATAAGAAATAATGAGCAGGTGGATTTAAGAAAAACCTGGAAAAAATGAACTGATACTGAATGAAGTGAGCATAACCAGGAGAACATTGTACATAATAACAGGATTGTGTGATGATCTGCTATGATAGACTTAGCTCTTCTCAGTAATACAGTGATCAAAGACAATTTTAAAAGACTTGTGATAGAAAAATGCCATTCACTTCCAGAGAAAGAACTATGGACTATGGAATCTAAATGCAGATCAAAGTACACTATTTTGACTTTTTAAATTTATTTTTTGCTTTTTTCTCATGGTTTCCCCTTTTGTTCTGATTCTTCTGTCACAATCTAACTAATATGAAATCTGTTTAACATTATTGTGTGTGTATATATATATATATATAAACTATATGTTATTGCTTGCTGTCTTGGGGACAAGAAAAGGAAGGGAGAAAATTTTACGAAATTGAATATTGAAAACTCTGTTCACATGTTATTGGAAAAATCTAAAATACTATTAAGGTTAAAAAAGCTCACCAATTTGGTGGAAAAGAGTCTAATTATATATATATAATTTTCCACATTCATAGTGTTCTACCTCTGCAAAATTTAAGGAAGTAAATAAAGAAGAAATTCCATTGTCTTAGCTTGCTGAAATTTGTCAGAAATATCTAACTGCTGAAGACACATTGCCCAGTATTCATCAAATTTCTTTCCTTCTTCCATCAACAAATTCACTTATACTTGAGTTCCATCTAAATCCAGATAGCAAAATTTTCTCTTATAAAGATTTCATTGTAAGATACAGCTAATCACTGAGCCAATAAATAAAGATTTATTTAACAGTCACTGGATGTTTGATAATGATCATAATAATATCTGGCATTTCAATGATACTTAAAGGTGAACATACAATGTCAAATATTATCCCCATTTTGCAAATGAGGAAACTGAAGCTCAAATTTACTAAAGGTTTTTGTCATAATCACATGACAAAAAAAAGCATACAAAGTGGATCTAATTCACTTTCCATTTTGTGGAAATCTTCACTTCTTGTTATTCAGTCATGTCTGACTCTTCATGATGCCATTTTGGGGTTTTCTTAGCAAAAATTGTGCAACGGATTTCTTCTCTGACCATTTTACAGAGGAGGAAACTGAGGCAAACAGGATGAAGTGATTTGCCCAGGGTAATAAAACTAGATTAGTCTTCTTGAGAGATAACTAGCTGGAAGCTGGATAGAGCACTGACACTAAAGTCAGGAGGACCTGAGTTCAAATTTGATCTCAGCTACTAGATACTTACTGTGTGATCTTGAGCAAAAAAAAATGGGCTAGGTGAGTCTTGATTCTAACCCCAGTGCTCTATCTATTGAGTCATCTAGATTGGTATTTAGGATACATCTTTAAGCATCAATACTTGGAGTAAAGCAACAGAGAACTATGTTTTAAGTTCTTAGCACTATATTCCCCTTTTCCTGCACCCCAGATCTTCTCCACTTTTTTTGGTGCTATTCTCCCTGCCACTGATCTCTTGTTCAGTTCAATTCAACTAAAAAAATCACTCTATGTTACAGACAAAAAGAGGGCAAAAAAGACTTAATCCCTTTCCTTAAGGATCTTTCAGTGCAATAAAGGAGAATTCACAGGAACATAAAGAAGAATAATGTAAGGTAAAGGTGATAGAATCTAAGGGTATAGCAAAAGTTTACTAAAAATATTTGAGGAGGACATCTCTCTCTCTCTCTGTTTATTACCTATTTTAATATATGTCCATATTTACAAAATAGTATTCATATTGAAGATTTTTGGAAATAGAACTCATCTCTTTTAAGTATCTGCTAATTTTTTGCCATTATTATTAGGTAGTTGAAATCTCTAATAATATCAAATGAATCTGTCTCTCTAAAGAACCTCAGAACTAAATCAGGATTTGTTGAATCTCTGTAATTGGAAAGCATCTAGGTTTGGTTTCCTTAGTATTTTAACATTGAGACATTTAGCATAAAGAGAACCTGATTCCTTTTCTTAGATTCCCCAGGATAGTTAGCTGAGTAGACAGGGGGCAGAGAGATGAAAGGAAAAAGAAGGAAAGGTAAATGGGAGTGAGGGAAGGAGGGAGAGGAAAGAAGGAAGGAAGGAAGGAAGGAAGGAAGGAAGGAAGGAAGGAAGGAAGGAAGGAAGGAAGGAAGGAAGGAAGGCAGAAGGGAGGGAGAAGATAGAAATAGACATGCTACCTTTGAATTTCCCACCGGGTTAATTTAGACACAGGCTGGGTCCCAACATGGAAAAAAAAATATATATATATATACCATGAACAGATAGAACAAGATTATAAATCATTATAAGAATATATATACATGTGAGTGTGTGTATGTGTGTGTGATATATGTCTGTATTATGTGTATGTATTTCCTCTTATTTTTCTTTTGACTGAATGTTTGAAATATTTGATGACCAAAATGATTCTACTTTTTATAAAACTATTTACTAAATTTTAAAAGAATGTGATAGGTACTTCAGGAGGTAAGAATAGATTACAGAAAATAAATCAAATATTCCCTGAACAAGAAGACACCTTAGATATAATCTAAAACAATCTCCTCATTTTATAAATGAGGAAGCCAAGGTCCAGTGAGATTAAAGTGATTAAGTTTTATAATGATGAACACAACAATTTTGTTGTAGTGCACACACACACACACACACACACATAGACTGGATTTCTAGAAGGGGTCCAGCACTGTGCCCATAATAGAAGTTAATCTCATTACCAAAATTTATTTGAAGTATAGGGCATGCACAAGGAAAAATTTAAAAATAAAAAAGACTGCCAACCTCATGGAGCTTGGCAAGTAATAAGTCTAAGTTTTAAATGCTTTTTGAAGAAAAGGAAAAGCATTTTATACAGAGTTTAGGAAAGAAATCAACCTCAACTCCCTTTTCTCTAATTTCCAATGCTGTCAGTACTAACAAGAAGCACTAAAGTTAAATAACCATACATAGCTAGTATAGCAGTTAGTGAATATAAATTAAAGCATGTGATTCTTCCACTATTCTCTGAGAAGCCCCTGGCCATACTTTTTGTTGTTCCATGAAAATGACACATCCTTTTGCCACATGGGGTTTTAAAGTAGTCTTGCAATAAAATTACCTGCAGAATCTTCCCATGTATTTCCTCCAAGGAAAGAGAAAAATCAATGATTGGTATGGATCCCATACCAAGCAGGTGCTCAGTTTGCTTAGGGCTAACTCTTTTGTGTTGATTCATGGAAAACTACTTTATAAAATATATTTTTTTTATTGCTAGAGGAGCTTTGATCTGAGAGCCCTTTCAAACATCATCTTCTAGAAAGCATTGTCATATCAATTTATAAACAGAAGAAAAAATAAGCAAAAAGAGGTAAATTCCCTCGTCCCAAACAAAACAGAAAATTAGTTGGAATTGGGAATAGAAATTAAGTCTTCTGATTCCCTATCTAGCGTGTCTATTCATTTTGAATCTTTAATTCTTTAAAAAAAATTCAGTGTTCTATATTTACACCACTTCTCTGAGATAGATGTAAGTTTAACTTTTTTTTAAAAAAAAAAAACCCTTGTGCCTTCATTTTACTTGACAAAAAAAGTCAAAGATGTAATCTGTGGCAAGATTTTAAGAGATGACTTAAAATTATTTAAAAAAATAAACAAATTAGCACTTCCATCAGATTCCTACCCAGAGTTAGAAAACAGTAATAAATAATAGTAAATTATTTTGGCTATGTCAATTGAAGACAGACATTTAAAGATCCCAATGTTAATTGGAACATTCATGTGCTTTATCATAGGATCATAGATTTAGAGCTGGAAGGGACCTTAGAAATCATCCAGTCCAATTACTTTATTTTTATTTTATGGATGAAAAAATATATTCCCAGAGCCATAAATGACTTCAATATCATACAGATAGTGCAACCAATCTGGAAGATGAATACAAGTTCTTAAACTCGGAATCCATCACTCTTTCCACTGTCTCTTACTGTCTCAAACCCAAATCAACCATCTCTAGAAGTGGGATTCAGTGTGCTCTTTTATTTTGCTGACATACAGAATGAAAAGGAAACTAACTTAAAAGGCATTGCCAAAGATGATGAAGCCTTCAGCAAGAAACCGCAACCCATCAAGCCACATGCTATGTTTTCCTCATTTTTGCCCATTGAAGGCAAAGGATGCAGAAAAGGAAAATTAATTGGAGAAGTGAACACCTGGCTGAGAAGGTGGTGACTGAAAACAGTATTTGGCTTGCTGGATCGTGATTTATAATTTAAGGTTGACACATTCCTGGCCAGAGAAAGAGAGTTTACCTAATAAAGGTAGTATATTTGCCAAATGACTTACAAATCTAAGCAAAATGACTTTAAACTGAAAAGGAAGAGAGGTAAAGAATACTGCATATATATATATGTATATATACATATATATATATAAATATAATATTCCTTCAAATTAGATACCATAGGGAGTGATCACAAAACAAATAATAGCAGTTAGAACACTTGTGAATTTTTGAAGACAAAAATTGAAGAAAGAAAGTCATTGGTAAAAACCCACACCCTTACAGATCTCTATATAAATAAATGCCCAAGAGTAAACATGACCTCAAAGACCAATTGAAACTTAGTGGAGATGTCTTTTGGTGGACTATGACCCGACTTTTATTTAAAAGGAACAGTTTAAATAAAAAAGGATGAGGTAGCACCCTACATTAAGGGGGCATGCTAAGGTGAAGAAATCCAGAAACCAGAAGAGTAAATATGTGGGTAAAGGTCAAAAGAGAGAAAAAGAAAAATAATTTTATAAATAATGTATACTACAAAATCACTCTGAGAGAAAGAGGTAAGAGTTAAAGGAGCTTGGGAAATGGAACAAAAATTTGATGTAGAGACATTATATTGTAATGATGAAATTATTATGCACTACCATGAACTAGGCACTGTGCTATGCACTTTACAAATATTATCTCATTTGATACTCACAACAACCTGGGAAGTAGGGACTATATTATCTCCATTGTATAGTTTGAGGAAAGTGAGATAGATAGAAGTAAAGTTGTTTTTAAGTCTAACATAGTTAAAGTGTATGAGTTCAAGTCTTCCTGACTGCAGGTTTAATATTCTCTCTCTCTCTCTCTCTCTCTCTCTCTCTCTCTATCTCACTCTCTCTCTCTCTCCTCTCACTCTGTCTCTCTGTCTCTCTTCTCACTCTGTCTCTCTGTTCTGTCTCTCTCTGTCTCTGTAACTCTCTCTGTCTCTGTCTCTGTCTCCCTCCCTCCCTCTCTCCCTCTTTCCTTCTCCTTCTCCCACCCCTCCTTCCTCTTTTCCTTCCCCCCAAAAAGCAAAACAAAAACTAGAACACTTTAACATTATCTTCCCTTGATTGTCATTTAGTTCTTCAAATGTGGGAAAGACTAACCCAGACTAACCCAGAGATCTTATATGCTGGATCCAATTATCATTAACTTGCAGGAACTTATTCTTCAAATGGAAATAATAGAAACCTTGGGGCAAAGTGGCTATTCTCACCTAAAATGTGTGCTAGAGAAGGGAAAAAGGAATGTAGACTGACATGAGCCTAAGGTTTTATTAAAGGAGGTTTCAAAGAGTTCCAAGGAAAGATAGGTGGGATTTCATGGAATAAAATTTCCAGGGAAGTCACCTCATAAAAAAGGGAAGTTAGGTGATATAGTGGATAAAATACTAATCTTAGAATGACATTTCAAATCCAGCATTGTGGAGTCACTAGTCTAAAATGGAGATGCAAAATGGAGGATCAAATGAGAAAATACTCTTAAACTACTTTGAAAACCTTTAAGTATTGCATAAATGCTATCATCATCAACATCATTATTTCTCATGACTGAAATTCTGGAGATTCAAAGGGAAATAATTCCAGTGTGGAGGAAAAATGGAATTTTTTTGAAGAGACTAATATGGGTACATAGGGATTTCACCAATCAACTGAGATTTTTTAAAAAGAAATACAGGGAAGATAGAAGCAAGGCTATCTAAAAGAAGATGACTATAAGAATATGGTATATTCTGTAAAAATAGGATCAGGAATGTTAAAGCTAATAATAATAAAATTTTAAAATGCTTTAAGATTTACAAATAATTTTACATATTAATTGTAGTTGAAAGGAAGCTATGGACAATAAAAAGCTTTTCTTTGGTTCTATTGTGATAAAAAAAAAGTCAGCCTGAAGTCAGTAGGACTTCAAATCCAGCCTCAGACATTTCCTACCTGTGTGACCTCGGGAAAGTCACTTAGCCCTCTTTGCCTCTGTTTTTCATCTACAAAATAAACTAGAAAAGGAAATGGCAACACACTTTAGTATGTTTGCTAAGAAAACCTCAAATGAAATCCTTTAGGACGCTATTGTCAAATACAATTAATCGACTAAACAACAAATAACAAAGGATGATCAGAGCAGGTAAAGAATCTTTGCTTGGAGTAAATGGGATGACCATAATTGACATGAGAGAGAAAGCAGAGCTGTTTAATTCTTCTTTTTTTCTCCCCTTTTGCTTCTGTTTTCTCTTCAGAGGAAAGAGACTTTTATATTGCAAACAACTCTCTAGCAGAGAGTTGATGCCCAGGATCTACAAGGGGATGATATAAGAAAGCACAGAAAGACACATTCTGTTGACACAATAGCTTTCTGCACCAGACTTGAAGGTCTAGCTTACCAGATAGTCTTAACCTTCATGACTCTAATGTAAATTTTGGGAGTAGTCTATGATTACTACCATGGAAGTATTTCACATAATAATCTCTTCTTCAATTTCTTTATCATCAGAAATTCCTGTATCCTCAGCCTATTCACCCCAAGGAAAGATTTTATTCAAATCATCCCCCCCCAACCATATAACCCAATATAGATACTAAGGTTCTGAAGCAAGTTTTGAATACAGGTCCTCCTGATCTCATGTTCAGCTTTTTATCCATTGAGCCATCTAACTGTTCATATCTATCATCTAAGGATCAGTCTAGTTAAATTTAGAGAATCTTGTATCCAGCTGTTTGATTGACAAGAGATTATTTTTTTTTAGTCATACGTGATAACTCATGAAGACTTTTTAGTAAGGTATAGAGAGGTTGTGATGCCTGATAGTGGAGGAAATATTAGCTTAATTGACAGGAGATTATTATTTTTTTTTAGTCATACAACATGAAGACCTTCTAGTAATGTATAGGGAGACTGATATCTGAGAGTAGAGGGAATATTAGCATAAAACCACAAATCTTTGAGGTCTTAAAGTAACGATGTAAGGCCATTACTGAAAGTCCCTTTCAACTTCTTGAAGCTATGTCACTGTCCCCTCCTACCTGTATTTTTGCAGATATGAAAATAAGAAAGAATCATTTTGGAAACCCATTCCTGATTATAGGACTCTATTTTCCATTCTTTTCACTTTGGGGACCTTTGTCCTACACCTTAATTCATCAGACCTCCCATTATTGGGTGTATCTATTTTGGTTTTCCCCCATAGCATTCTTGTTTCAGTTTTTCCCAGCCTCTGTGCAGACTCCTCTGGTGATATCACTACTGTGTCTGTAATTAAAGATATTTAATAGATTGGGGAATGCAGGTCTAGGATTATAATCTTGAAATATTAGTTTTTAATCTTACAACAAAAGGATATGATTTATTACCTCCTTGTGTAACCTAGCAGCACTTCAACTGTTTCATGGCCTGGTAGATGGGTCAGTAATAATAATTCTCTAACCCCAATTGCAAAGCTTTGGTGTATGGCAAAGATTGCTCATTGCAGAAACTTTTAGGAAGCAAGCTGACATGAAGAATTTTCAGCAGGTTACCACCACTAAGATTCCCTAAATAAACTAGAAGTCACCCTCAAAGTTTCCTAATGAAGATATATATCTTTTTTGTAATGGAGTTCATAAAGCCTTGTGAATCTCCATTTCCTAAAATCCAATTAATCAGATTCATTATGTACATGATAATCCGGTTCTTCCTAAAGTGATTTTTATTGCCCTGGCAGAGCCCCTTTTAACTGCTTTCTGAAGTTCACTAAATTAATTTAAAATATGCATTTTCTGACTCTTTATCAATGAGATTTATTAGCTTTTTTAATCAAAAAAAATTGTTTCTAAGAAGTAGTTATCTAAGGCATAACATCTAAAGGATGTCATGCCCCCAACCAAAAAAAAAAAAACCCTAGCAATTTATTGCTAATTTTGATTAAAGGTGAAAGTATTATAACTTACTTTTCTTCTTCAGTTTGGATAACACAATGATTGGATTAAAATTAAACTGGCTGCTTTTAAGATCTCATCCGTTTGCATGACTGTAATGAGAATTCCATTTTCACAAAGAGTCCCATAACAGTGTTCTGGCCTTACACAGTACAAAATCTAGTTCTCTAGGATACCAAATAACTGGTTGGACTGACTTCTTTTATTTTGCATACCGCTGCCTTGGCATCTTGTAGACAAGCTCAAGTAAATTATTCAAAGCTACAAGGAATCAGTGATGGATTTCAAATATAATGACTCATTCATTCATGCATTCATTCAAGAAGCATTTATTATGGACTTACTGGGTGCCCATTGCAACTCTCAGGAGCTGTCTGGAATGTAAAAGAAGTAGAAGAAACAATCTCAGATTTCAAGGGGCTTGTAACTAGCTGCAAAGGGAAAAAAAAACAATAAACATACAGTATTAACAGCTCAAGAGCAATTCTGAGGTTATCTATAAAGAAATGTGGAATGAGGATCAGTCCTTCTAAGAGAATGTTCAAAAATTGCAGAGGTATGTTAGTTTGTTTGTTGATGTTTATTGCTGTGTTTACCCAATGTTTCCAAATGGAAGGGATGTTGATGGACAGATTTTAAAAGTTAGTTCAGTAGAGACTGATAGGTCAACTTTTGCTCTATCTTGTCAGAATCCAGGCCTCTAGTCCAATTCCTGGCATCTACTTTCTGGTCATCATTTTCATCCTCATTTTTCTTCTAGCTGAAACTGAGACTATAATTATTAGATACCCTGACTCTGAAAAGTCATCTTTTGCCTTACCTTACCAAGCCTAGACCTCCATATCATTTCCTGATTATTTCCTTACTATTTTTCCCCTATCCTCCATCCTCTGGCTTATGCCATCATTCCCTTTTTCATCATCCTCGATGTACCAGCTGCCATCATTAGAATAAATGCCTTGAAGGCAGGAACTATCTTTTCAGCTTGTATTTACATTCCTAGCACTTGACAGTAAATTCTCTAGTTAACTATCTACTTATTTCCTCTTAGGTTCCTTGCTTTTCATTTGGGTAGCAGCCACCAATTGAAATATTAAAGTCTTGATATATCATCAGGAAAATCTTCAGCAAGATGGTTGATTCATGTAGATTGTCTAAGAATGACAGCTTAAATTCAAAAAAATAGAGGTGAAGGCCTAGGGAAGAAACACTTCTATGAAGGAAAGTCTTCCTCAGACTCCTTAAATTACATTAGAGGTAAGTCATGCCAGAGGGCTAAGCTAGGTGGAAATTTAATGGGAGGGGAGGAATTTTAGCTCAGTACTCGAAAGAACATTTTAACCATTAGGTTTGTCTAGAAATGGAATGGATTGCCCTGCAAAATCAGTGTATTCCCCATCATTGGAAGACTTCCCAGGAGACTGGAAAAGCATCTATCATGGTGGAAAGTTGGACTCACCAACCTTTCAGATTTCTTCCAACGCTTAAGATGCTCTGACTCTGTGATTCCTCAGTGCTAATCCATTTGCTTTTTTTTTGAAAGCACTTTAATGCAGATGAAATAATGATTTATTTCTTATTGTTACAGGCAAAAACCTGTCAACTTACTGGAATCTTTATCCTTAAAAAGCAGATAGATTTAGAGGCACCAATGCACATTTTGTTCCATGATGGTCTTTATGCAACATCTATCACTGTGGTGTAATAATTAACTGGGCTCCTTTCTGCTTTGGTGTGATTATTCATATAAATAAGAAGGTAATTGATGAAAGACACTAAAAATGAAAAAAAAAACCCATCCCTTGCCATCTTTTAGCTAAGAAGAGAGACAGTGGACTTCATTTTCTGTGACCCATTAGCTACAAATATAAAAATAGATTTTGAAGACAGTTTTAAAGAAAGACAAACCATCAAGGGGATAAAAATGAAGAAAAATTTTGATCTCATGACAATTGTTTTAGAATTCTAACTATTAAGTGGTTCATATTAACAACATATATATATATATATATAACTATTTTACATATATATTGCTACATATATTCTTCCTATATATTACTTACAAATGTCTATTTTGAGGAAGGTAAGTCTATATATCCATGTTTTCAACAGTATAGGGAACCCCTAGTATGTGAACTCCCTCACTTGGTGCAGAGAGGTCATTCATCTCTTAGACAGTCTTAGAAAGATTCCTGGGAGCCTTAGAAAGTTAAATGACTGACCAGATATTAAAGAATCAATATGGATCAGAGGTACCACTTGAATCTAAGCCTTCCTGATGTCCACTCAGATTTCCACAAATATACTCCAGCTTTGGAGAAATCTGACCCTCTCATCATTATGCCTTTCTGTCTCTCTCAGTGTTATACATCTATATAGTAATGTATAAAGGCACCTAATAATCCTGTACAAGAAAAATTTTAAAAGACTATAGATTTAGTGTAGGAAGGGGCCATGGAGGTATCTAGTCCAACCTCCTTATTTTGACAATTAAGGAAAAAGAGGTCCAACAAAGTTAAGTGATCTGCCCACCATTACACAAGAAGGAAACAGTAGAAAAACCAAATCTAGGTCCACAGACACCTAATCCATTGTTCTTTCCCCTGGGGAAGATTGTGAAAGAATAGAAAAGATCGCAGATGATCTTATATTTGTAATGTAAAATAAAATGAACAAAACCAAAAAATGGTCACCAAGAATGATTGCTTAAATGATCCTATCTACTTCTGCATCTCTATGTGCACACCAAGGGCCTCTTTAATAAAATTATCAGAAGGGAACAGGCAGACTTTCACAGATGAGTCTCAATAGCACACTACATCTTCACTATCAAACATATGACTGATAGGCACAGAGAAAACCAGATACAACTATGGTTGCTATTTGTCAATTTTTTTTAAAAAAATGACTCAGTAGAGCACAGCACAGCCTTAAAAGGTCTCCTCCAACAAACTAGCTCCTGTATATACATTAATATTACACAGGGTTCCTTTGTAATTGATAACTATTCAATGATCTGATTATCACTGTCAAGCAAGATATAAAAGAGGGACATACCAAAGTTGTTCACCATGACCATAGAAAAAGAATCCCCTCTAAATTTTGTGTTGTCCTAATGATTCTTTTTGCAGATAATATTATACTAATTGCATGAAATCCCAGAATGCTACAATTATATCTGAAACCAATAAAATAGATTAATCTATTTATATTCCCAAAGAAATAGCCAAGTGCATGAAAAATTCATTTTGCCCATATTCTTCCCTACAGTTGGATAGGCAGTCTATTGAGTTAATCCACAAGGACCTGCTTCTTGGATAGGGACTGAAGATAAACCTTGAACTGAACTTAGAAATCAGTGGGAGGAAAAAGTGGTTGGATGGAATTTGGAATATTGTATTGTGTTTCTGACAGTCTCAAAGTAACTCTTGGTTGCCAGATGTAACACCAATGCTCTTCCAATGATGTTATATGGCTGCTAACCAAGAAACACTACATTCCCAGGACAATCAAAGTGGTATTTTGCTCAATCAATGACAAAGTATTTCTTAAATGACTACTAGATGCCAGATGCTAGACATACAAAGTCAAAAATGTAATAGTACCTGCCTTCAAGGAGTTGATATTTTTCCAGGAGAACAGAACCGAAGTGGAAGATTTATGGTATGGTAGGTGTATATAAGCTGTAATAGATGTTCTCATATAAAGGTGAAGACAGTCACCTAGTAAGAGCTGGTGGAAAACCAGATGGATAACATAAATACTAACAGCATCCACAAATGAAAAAAACACAGCAGAACTCCAACAGTCTGGGTAGATTTTCTTGGGCTTGGGTTCATCTAGACTAGAGGACTTTGGAGGGCCCATGAAACTATAAGAATTTGCAATCATGTAATTCTGAGACTTTTGAAAAGTCATGGATAAGATATATACAGAATGAGAGGAGAGGCTGAATTATAAATTGTACAGTTGGAAGAAAAATATTCCTGCACAGGTAAGATCAGTGAAAGGTAACATTTAAGTGCTTGAGGACCTATAAGAAGGTAAGACTTGAGTTCAAACTATACATGACCATGTGCTTACACTTTACTTTTTCATCTATATAATGAGGATATTATATCTGTAGGATCTACTTAACAGATTTGTTGTGAAAATGAAATGAAATGATGTATCTAAAGTGCCTTACAAACTTTAAAGTGTTATGTATATGTCAGCTATATTGCATGATTTTGAATCTATTAAAGTGCTAAAATATTAGTTCTATAGCTTCGGTTGCCTGTAGCTGCCATGATCTGTCAAAATACTAATGTCCCATATACTGCACAGTTACTGTCCCTCAGCAAATAAAGGAATTGCTAATATTTATGTATGATCTAATAGGACCTGAAAACCAGACCTGTGCACCTGTGCATAAATGGAGAAATGAAATTTCATATGGTTTGAAGGTGATTGATTAAAAGTTTTTCTAAACAAACCATCAAACACATTTGCTTGCCCAGAAGACTTAGATGCTAGGTTTAGTTCCACTACTACCTAGTTGTATGACTGGGAAAAAAGAGGCAACTTTGTTGGGTCTTAGTTTTTTTTTATTTATAAAGTGATATGGGGTGGACTGGATAATCTCTGAGGACTTTTCAATATTGAACATGATCCTAAATCTTCTGAGTCCAAATCCAGTGTCCTATCTGCCATGCTACCATTCTAATAAATTTATTTTTCCCTAGATAATTTTCTCATAGATTTAGAGCCTTGAACTCAGGTCCTCTGACTCCAAGCTGAGCTCTCTTTCCCATTGGCTCATGTTGATAATACTGGTTGTGCTGTAGAGGACTGATAAGGAATAAGGTTGGTCATCAAAGACTTGAGGGGATGGAGGTGACTGTACTTGTACATAAGAAGAAAGTGGGGGCTAAGGGACAGGATTAGTTATTTGATATACCCTTACTAAAAATCAAGTTTCAGCATCAAGGGGGAGATAAAGAAAAAGGTCACAGAGATGAGTCCTATCTTTACTTCTTATTTGGACTTTAGCAAATCTGTAAGAATTTGAGAAACTGGGAATAAGAAGTAATGAGTACAGTATGATAATTTGCTTTAATTTCATCCCACATCCTCAGTCTCTCTCTCTCTCTCTCTCTCTCTCTCTCTCTGCCATCCCTTCTCCATCTAAATTTCCTTTATTTCTATTGTTCATAACTAAGTCTATGAGATTGTTTAATATTATCACTTAGATACCTATGTAGGTAACTCTCTATTTTATTGAGGCTTCCCCAAATAACCACAATTTCTTCAATTAGACAGATGATCTGGAGAAGGCTAATCTCCCAGAGTGGGAGCAGACTAGAACCAGAGATAGAATGTAAACTTTTCAGAGATTTCAGGACAGAAGGACCTAGGAAGGGAGAAGACTAATTTGAAACATGCAAACTAGTACCTGCATTTGTCCACCTGCATATCATTTGTACCTATATCATCTATATTGTAAGTAGTTTCTATTGTCAAGAAGACCAACTTGAGAGTGTATCACTACCAATTCATATAAAAAGGTGAACAGGAAATAAGTGTATATTCCTAAAAGTGCAAAAAAGACTTTAGAGTTTTAGTGTACTACCAATTCATTATGAGTGCACAGTGTGATATGGCATCCCAAAAAAATTCATAATAAAGCTAATGCAATCTTTGGCTCAGAGGAAGGATGCCCAGAACAATGGAGGTGACAGTTCAGTTGAATACCACTCTCTTCAGATGCTATCTTGTGCTCAGTTATCAGTGCCATATTTTAGAGAAGACATTGATAAATTGAAGAGGGTAAACAAGATGACACAAAACATATCATGCCATGGATCAGTTGAAGGAAATGAAGACTTTCAACTGGATGGTCTCTTAGCTAACTTTCAGTTCTAGAACTAAGATCTCATTGTATTGGGGAAAGACACATTCATCTACCACATACCTCTGACATTGTCTCTCCATGAGGAAACTGGGATAAGTAGAGAGACTTCTAGAAGAGTTGTAAGGATGCATAATAGACATACCTTAGAGAGACACTGGAGCATGAATAGACAATTTTTAATTAGCTCCAGTCATGATAGCCATGTGGGAGATAATAGTCTCTTTGACCAACTGCAGCTGCAGAACTAGAACTGCAAGTGCTTTCTATAAGCCCTTGTAAGTCTTCATTAGTCAACCTTTACTATTTTCTTTGATTTCTCTCTCTTAGATTCATTCCTTTGCTCATGGTCCAATGAAACATAAGGCTACAAAGAGTGAAGATCTTGGGTTTCTTTCCCTCTGAGGATGACATATGGTCCTATGAAAACAGGATTCAGTCCTTTTAACATAATATTTGTTCTTTTATGGTTTATGAGAAATCTGTACTATCTGGTGGGTACAATCTTGCAAGAGGTCTAGGATTCTGGGAGCCTGAGCCCATGCCAGGTTTTGCAGGCAGTTCAGTAGCACTGAAAGAAGTGACCTTTGAGAATGATCTTCTAGACCAAGTCCATCATTGACTAAGATAAGGACTGATCCACTTGAACATGAACTTGAGGAAACCAAACCTAGGTAGGAAATATGCTAATTAGTATGCCCACCAAGGTAGTATAGGGGAGATTAGTGTAGAGGGAAATATTTCTATTTCTGTTCTAGTTATTTCTTTGAAATAGATGTCCTTTTATAAAAGTTAATTGATATTAAACAAATAAATGGAGAAGTAGCTAGATGGCTCAGTAGGTTGAATATTGGGCTTGGAATCAGGAAGATTCATCTTCATGAGTTCAAATCCAGCCTCAGACACTAGTGGTGTGAACCTGGGCATGTCACTTAATTCCATTTACCTCAATCTGTAAAATGATCTTGAGAAAAGAATCTCAGACAAGATTGAAATGACTCAACAACAACAAAGGTTAATGGAAGGGAGGTGTTAATTGCCTAATTAGTGGGGAGAACACAAGTTGGAGGTAGTTTGGGGCAAAAGTATTAGAGAAGGGGTGGCTAGGTGGCATAGTGAATAAAGCACAAGCCCTGGAGTCAGGAGTACCTGGGTTCAAATCTGACCTCAGACATTTAATAATTACCTAGCTGTGTGGCCTTGGGCAAGCCACTTAACCCCGTTTGCCTTGAAAAAAAAAGTATTAGAGAAGATGATGCCAGGAAATATGTAGAATTCTGAAGGAGAGATATAATTTCCTGATTCTGAGATAATGGACCAGACTACTCTTATTATATGATAATTTTGTCATCCTGTGATTTTTATGTGTAGATGAAAAGACTTAGGAGAGACATTTTAGCTATCTTCATGAATTTAAAGAGCTTTCCTATGAAAAAAGGACTAGGTTTATGCTGTTTGTCTAAAGAGTTTAAAACCAGAAGCAGAGCATTGGGGGAGGGAGAGAGTTGCCAAGAGGCAGATTTAAACTAGAAGTAATGAGATACTTAGCAATTAGAGCTATTCCTCTTACTTGAGATCTTTCAGAAGAGTCTAGATGATCATTTGCTGAGTGCATCATATCAAGATTTCTGGGTCAGGGTTGGACTCAGTGATATCTATGGTCGCTTTGAATTCTAAGATTCTGTGAAACTTCTTAGTAGTAGAGGAGATAGGGAGTTGGGTATATCTTAATAGGGGAAGTGACCCCTGAAGGAAAGAAAAAGTAATCACAAAGTAGTGATAGAAAGAGAAAGACAAATGGATCAAGTTTGGGATGAGACATGAAGCATATCCTGATGAAAAGATGAAAAAAACAAGAAATGAGGCTGTATTTACACCAGTAAGCCTAGAGAAACAGTTTTCATTTTATTTCTTGGTTATTTGGGGATTTGCTTGTGGCTTATGTGGTTTACAATGTGCTTTTTTTTTTGTAAGGGAATGGGAGGGAGTCTCTATTTTTCTGAGACTCCTTAGGCAATTTTGTTGAAAGTGAACACCCTAAAAGGCTAAGAAATTATAGCATTTATTTATCCATTTTCCTTATCACAAATGCACAACAGAATATGGCTAGGTTGGCCAGATAAATCATATTATGTGGTTTTTCTTCCTATAAAGTTACAATAAGAAAAGAAATTGGGTGCTGTTTGTGGTTACATTATGTAATTGTATGTGTGATGTTTGATGCATTAGAAACAATTTCCTGATAAATCTTAGAATTTAATTCCAAAAGCAATTTTTTTCATGATGCACTCACTAAGTCTTTCTTTCACTAGAGGCAAAAAAAATTGTTAAAGTTGGGGATTCTAAACAACATCAAGCTTCATGATATTACTTTTCAAGGTTCAAATCTGAATAGTAAAATTATAAATGAATAAATTCATCATAATGTATCCTTGGAGGTACCACAACAGGGTACCCCGGCATATTAAATGATGGTTATTTTCCAGTATATTATGGATCATGGGGCAGAAATCTGTACCAACCACTTCTGGTAATTGTGACATAGCCCCAAACACATACTTGAGCTTTAGGATTCTTTCTCTTAATAGTGGTACTTAAACAAGTGGTCCATTTTGTGTAGAAACAAGTCTTGGCAAATAAAAGTCTTGGTTTTCCCATTAGTTCTTCTGATTAGTGCTCCAGGTGTAGAAAGGGGAACACATAGTTTCTTAGTATGAATGCTGTTGATTTGAGGCATTAGGAGGTGCTTAATAAAGATATCTTGATTCATTGCAAAGAGTACTGCAATAAGAAGCAAGGTTCTATAGGTTAGTGTCCTTAGGGCCATCATTTGCTGGTAAATGTTTAATTAACAAAGCTTTCTGAGGAAAAGAAAAAGTTGCCCATGACACCTTTTAAATTTAATCTGCATTATAAAAAATTTTTCTGTCACTTTCTTAAGTCTAGACATTCAAGAAAACAATAAATCAAGCCCTGGTTTGTAGGGTTTACAGATTTTCAAGGTATAACAATTCATTCTTGTGAGGTGGTATTCCAGCAGACCCCTATTTAAGGGGTACACCAAAATATCACTGCTTATTGTAACATACCATTCCTTTTACTTGAAAATTGCCCCAACATTCTATTAGTCATAAAAAAACACTCAAAATGTGTTTAGTTTGAGAAAAATAGAAAGTTTTGACAAATGTAGAACTCTTGAGCAAATCCTGCTATCCACAAATTGTGTTTACTTGACTTTCCTAGCTGCATATTATCACATAACCCAGGGCATATCTCTTTGTTGTCACTCTCTCCTGCAGAGGTGTTCATCCTTCCAGTAACATCTAGATAAGGCTTCAGAAGTGTTGAATTTTCACATTAAAATATCCTTGAGGGTTTATTTTCTTTTTAGTGATGGTAACTTTCATGATACAGTTAGGTGTCCTGAAACTCTGCCACTCATTAAAGTTAGTCCCTGTGTCAAGAATGAACCCATGGTGTGCTTATTCCTCTATGACCTACAGTGACATGAGAGTGACTTTAATTGTAGTACTCCAGAAAGGTGGAAAGACCAAGAAGAAAGGTAATAAGAAATTGTACTTGATCAGAAGTCAGGAGGCCTAGGTTCTAGCCCTAACTTTGTCATTAGCTGTATGGCTTTGGGTATTTGACTCCTCTTGACTTCTATTTCCTCATCTGTACCATACAAGAATGGGATTATTCAACTGGACCAGAGAATGGCACTTATTAGACCCTCCACCCCTGAAATTATACTATCTGTGATTGAGAACTGGCTTTCATAGCTTGCAATCTGAAAAGTAGCCCAGCAATTCTCACTGGAATGATGATAAAAACCTATTCAACTTACTTGAATTTGTTTAGAGGAGGCAGTAGCAGGTAAGCAGAGAGCCCCATTTAAGGTGTATACAAAGCTACTTGGGAACTAGATACAACCAAGGAGATATGGTTATCTTAACACCTAGACTATCAGAGCTGGAAGAGACCTTGGGGACCATTTAGTACAACCCCCTCATGTTCCCACTTAGAAGATGAAGTTGGAAAAGTGTTTAACTGCCCATTTTACACATGCTCATTTTCCTGGGACAGATAGTCCTAAGCTTTAGAACAATGTGAAGTGGTCTGATGATGTCTATTAAGAGCAGAACAGAAGATCACACTGAAGAGTCTTTCCATATTTTAATGAATAATTTTGCTTTTCAAGCTGCAAAATACTCCCAATTTATATGCTTTAACCGCGAGATGTTCTGTGCTGCCACTGAAATGGTCTCATCTTTTTCTCCTCATATTGACTGCTTTAGCCAGCAAGATTATTGAACTGATTAAATTGACTTACTATTGAGAGCTCAATTTATATGTTTTCTCAAAGCAAATATGTTTGCTACCTAATGTTCAATGTTTTTGTTGAATGCTTTCTGCTACCTAGTAAAGCATTTACATCTGACTGTTGATCCATTCACTTAAAAAAATAGGAAGAAAGAAAATAGCTATCTTTACAAAAGGGTTTATAAAATTAAATGTTTACCTGGAACTCCCCAGAAAGCAATAGTATTACATTAGATTCACAAAATAAGTCACAGGCACATATTTTACCTTTCCAGTGAATAGTTCTATGACATTTGCTGTATTTATTGACTATCCTGAATTGCCTGTATTTATTTTTTAATTTTTCTTTTTAATAAATCTGAAGACCTGAATCCTCAGAGGGAGAATCATCCCTCTTCTTTATGAATACTAATCTTTTTATCTGGGCTCAGAATTCCATTCCTTCCTACCTCCTGAGGAGTCATGGTCAATATATTCCCCTCCTCCAACATCTTTAATTGCTCTCTTTCTCTTTCAATTTTTACAGTCAAACACATGTAGGTAAATTTTGTCTTCAGTCTTGCTTTTTTTCCTTGCCTGAAATTCCATCTATGTTTGCCTCCAAAATCTTTGTAATTCAAAATCTTTACTTCCTTCAAAGCTGTTAAAATCCCCTCTTACACGAATCTGCCTGTAATTAACCCCTATTTGAAATGTTTTTCTTCTTAAAATTCCTACAGTAACTCAAACCAATCCAACAAGCATTTCTGAAATAACTTACTAAGCACACGAAACTGTTCTAGACTCTATGGATGTAAGGCCAGACCACAAAAAGATGTCAACTTGTTGATGGGTGCAGTAACATAAGAAAAACTCCGAAGAACTCCCCCCCCCCAACCAAGCCCCTACAATCTAACATAGTTCCACAGTGGAACTTACATAATAAGGTTGATGGTCAAGACAATCCCTTTCTAACCTAGTGACCATTTGATTCTAAGAGCTATGTCTTATTTCATCAACACAACCAAAGGCTGAATCTAGTATGGGAGGTGAACCTGAGTTAATTGAAGATGGTTTTAACAGAGCTTTAAGTGTTTGCAAAGTTGTTCGGCCATTTCATTTTTGCCAGACTCTTTGTGATCCTATTTGATGCTTTCTTTTGGTTTTTTTTTTTTTTTTTTGGAAAAGATGCTAGAGTGGTTTGCCACATTTTTCTTCAGATGTTTATAAAATGGGCAAACCCTGAAGGAACATTTCCATGTCTTTTCCTTTAGAATAAGGGCCCATGGCAAAAAATTGGAGATTAAGTGAATGTCCTTCAATTGGGGAATGGCTTAACAAACTATGTTATATGTATGTGATGGAACACTATTGCTCTATTAGAAACCAGGAGGGATGGGAATTCAGGGAAGCCTGGAATGATTTGCATGAAATGATGGTGAGCAAGATGAGCAGAACCATAATAACATTGTATGCCCAAACAGCAACATGGGGGTGATGGTCAACCTTAATGGACTTGTTCATTCCAACAAGTGCAGCAATCAGGTACAATTTTGGGGTATCTGCAATGGAGAATGCCATCTGTATCCAGAGAAAGAATTGTGGAGTTTGAACAAAGACCTAAGACTATTATCTTCAGTTTTAAAAAAATGTTATCTTATTATGTAATTTTGCTATCCCCTCAATACTTTATGTTTCTTCCTTAAGGATATGATTTCTCTCTCATCACATTCAACTTAGATCAATGCATACCATGGAAACAATTTAAAGACTAACAGATTGCCTTCTGTGTGGCAGGGGGGAAGCAAGATAAGGGGGAAAATTGTAAAAATCAAAATAAAATCTTAAAAAAAAACAAGGGCCCATAGGATTGCTCCAAGACCATGTTCAATACATACCTATGAACAGGTCCTATCAAGATGGAAAGTGATTTAAACATTTTTTTTTAAATAACACTGCGTGATGGAGCAGCTAGGTAGTGTCATGGATAGAACACCGGCCCTGGAGTCAGAAGGACGTGCATTCAAATTCCAGCCTCAGACACTTAATAATTGCCTACCTATGTGACCTTGGGCAAGTCACTTAACTCCATTACCTTGCAAAAAAAAAAAACCCAAACCAAAAAACAATACCTCATGAAATCATAACTAAAGAATATTAGTTTGACATTTAAGGAGTAGAAAGATGAGAATCTACTTAGGTAGAAAGAGTGTATGAAATTTTAGTTCTTTAAAAATTATATTTTAACATATACCCCCAAGGATAAATATATGTTCATTTACTTGAAAGCCTTTCATCCTGAGGTGGCTACATGAACCTAATATAACAAGGCAAGGATGGTCAGGGCATCCACATTTGTATGGGCAGTGTCTTTGGGATGCCAGTCAATGACACATAGGCATTACTCAGTACCAATACGATGGGCAACTTTAGTGACTTGAGGTGGTCAGATAGGTAGGGATTACAACCAGAGATAAGTGGGACTAATATGCCTATTCTTATGACGTTTGCCATCAGACAAATGAGCAGGTACTCATCAGGCTTCTCTATATGCAGAGATGCCCTTCTGTTAGTGAGCCTCCACAGTGTTGCTGCTGACAGTGATGGCTATGTGGATGATACTTCCACAGCTTCCTGGTGATTATTGGAGTTTCAAGGCTGGAACCCTCAGCACCCAAGCTGGGAATCAACATCGTTTCTTTTACTGCCTCACTGTCCAAGAGACTGTTGATATATATCTTTTTATTCATGTCCAATTCTTTAGGTAATTATAAGCACAAAGGTACTTAATAAATGTGCATTGAAAAATGCCACTGTGTTTCTACTTGAAAGGAAAAAAAAAGTAAAAATCAGTAGGTGTAATAAACTGAAAAGACAGCACCATCTCTTTCTCCTTACTGTTAAAATTCTGCTACACTCTGGTGATTTTTTACCTTAACTACAGTAATCTCTTTATTTCTTACAGAGCTAGGCACAGAAGTCAGCTCTCAATAAATACTTGTTGAATTGAATTGAATTTTCAGCTCCTATTCTCCTACATCTCCAAATGACAGGAACATTTCTTCTACCTCTCATAGAAGGTTTACTGTGTTTAGAATATTGGGTTAGGAGTCAGGAGAATGAGCTTTGAATCCTGACTGACACTTCCTTGTTCTTTGACCATGAACAAGTCACTTCAATTTACAGATTTGCAACCTTCTTTTCTATTTAAAAAAGGAGAGGGGAAGCAATAATAATATAAGTATTGTATTATTTCCTCACAGGATTATTGTGAGCAAAATGCTTCATAAACCTTAAAGAATGATATAAAAAGGTTATTAATAATGTTTTCTGAATCTCTGCATTATTTTCCTTTTCCTTTTGAAAAAAAGAGAGTTTCATCACTTTCTTAAGGTTTCCATGATTCTATTATAGTTCCCCTATATATTCAAAATTTCTGACCTGGAAGTGACCATTGAGCTTTGACATATACCTGAAAAAGTTTTTTCTTTGTGATATACCCAATAAGAACTCATTCAACTTTTTAAAAAAATACCTTCACTGAGGGAAACTCATCAAAGGCAGTCCATTCTACTTTAGACAGTTACTGTATCTATGAAGTTGTTCCTTATATCAAATTTAGATTATCTCCTCTGAAACATGCCCTAGGGACCCAAGAATAAGTCAATTCCTCCCTCTACATTAGAGTACTTTCATTACTTAAACACCTGTCCCTCTCTTCTAAGTCTTTCCTTATCCAAAATAAACACCCTCTACTCATCCAATTCTTCAGTCTTCACAGAGCATGAACTCAAGATTCCAGTACATGGAAATTCTTCTTATATGGTGCCCAGAACTGAATAACCTCAATCTCATTTCTTTTTCATCTCTACCAACTCTTTGACACTGTACTCAAAGTTCCTCTATTCTTTTAATTCCATGCATGACTCACTTGTTCTTCTTCCCACTTTTGTTATTCTCTGCACTTGAGACCATTTTCTGATTAGCATAAAACAGAGCACTTTTGCCTGTCAGGCTTCTTATAAAACCCATCTTGGTCCTTGAAATTTAATGGTGATAATATCCACATCATGCTGATTGTTCATGGCATCAAAATTCTAAATTGTGGGCACTTTGAGATGGTTAAATTGATGCCCATTTGTTCAATGTACCCTCTTGAGATTGGGTAGCTCTATATGAACTTTAAAATAGCAGATTAAATTTCAGATGATGTCCTTGAAGTTTTAATGATAATACCAAAAGTTCAGAGTGTCTTCTTAAGTTGTTCCATTCCCAAATGTTTCTCCCTAAATCTACCTAAAATGTCACTCAGTCATGAGACTATGGAACTTTCTAGTTGTTTGCTACTTGGGTAACTCTGACATTCGATTCCTCAATCATTAGATTTCTTATTGCCAGTTTTTTGCCCCACATGTTAAAATTAACCATTTGGAAGTTTATAAATTAATTTTAGTATCCAATGAAGTAGTGAAATCCTACTGAGGGACATAAACCATCCTTTCTCAAACTTTTTCTTATGCCTAGTTTGTCCCAATTCTTTCCATCTCCACAATCTTACCTTAACCAGCCACTATTGAGAACCCATCCTTGACATCTCAGATCAAATGTCACTTCCTCCATGAAGCTTTCCCAGATTTCCACATCTAAAAGGGATTTTTCTTCATTGGGTTTCATAGTTCTTTGTGGTATAATGTAAAGAGCACTAGATTTAGAGAACCTAGATCTAAATCCTGGCTCTGCCATTTCCTCATTATGTTCTTTTGGGTGACACTGGCTTCCAATCTCATAATTAAACCAAAATTTTTCTTTCCAAAGTTACAAATCATATCTTAATTGACATATTTAAAGGTCTTTTTTCTTCACTACTTATTCTTCTTGACCTCTCTTCAATTCTGACACTGTCAACCACTCTCTTCTCCTAGATCTTAGATTCTTAATTTTTCTTTATGTCATAGTTCCCTTTGGTATGATACTTATAGATACCTTCTAAGAATAATGTTTTAACAAGCCATTCCCCAATTGGCAAATGGTTAAAGGATATGCAAAGGCAATTTACAGTTGAGGAAACCAAAACGATCCATAATCATATGAAAATTTGCTCTAAATCATTACTTATTAGAGAAATGCAAATTAAAGCATCTCTGAGGTACTACCTCACACCTCTCAGACTGGCCAATATGACCAGAAAGGACAATGATCAATGTTGGAAGGGTTGTGGGAAATCTGGGACACTAATGCATTGTTGGTGGAGTTGTGAACTCATCCAACCTTTCTGGAGAAAAATTTGGAATTATGCCCAAAGGGCAACAAAAATGTACATACACTTTGATCCAGCAATACCACTACTAGGTCTATACCCTGAAGAGATTATGAAAAATGGTAAAAACATCACTTGTCCAAAAATATTCATAGCAGCCCTGTTTGTGGTGGCAAAGAAATGGAAATTAAGTAAATATCCTTCAAATGTCCTTGGGGAATGGCTTAACAAAGTGTGGTAGATGTATGTCATGGAACACTATTGTTCTATTAGAAACCAAGAAGGATGAGAATTCATGGAAGCCTGGAATGATTTGCATGAACTGATGCTGAGGAAGATGAGCAGAACCAGAAAAACATTGTACACCCTGACAGCTACATGGGGGTGATGATCACCTTTGATGGACTTGCTCATTCCATCAGTGCAACACTCAGGGAGTTTTGGGCTATCTGGGATGGAGAATGTCATCTGTATCCAGAGAAAGAATTGTGGAGTTTAAAGAAAGACCAAAGACTATTACTTTCAACTTAGGGGAAAAAACATTATCATGTAATTTTGCTATCTCTTATACTTTATTTTTTTTCCTCAAGGACATGATTTCTCTCTCATCACAGTCAACTTAGATCAGTGTATACCATGGAAACAATGTAAAGACTAACAGACTGCCTTCTGTGGGGTTGGGGGGAAGGAAAGAGAGATTAAGGGGAAAAATTATAAAATTCAAAATAAAATCTTTCTTTTATAAACAAAAGATTCCATCCTGCGTTGTCTTCTCTTTTCTCTCTCTATTTTCTCTCATGGATTACCATGACTTAATACTAACAACCATGGCTTAGTTGTTATCTCTATGCAGCCAAGTCCCAGGTCCATGTCCAACCCTAATTTCTCAGCTGAGTTCTAGTCCCCCATCATCATCAACTGAACATAAAAATGTAACAAATTAAACATTCCACAGTGATCTCAAACTCAACATGTTCAGAGTGGAACTCATTGTCTTCACCCTCAACCCTCTCTGCTTCAAAATTGCCTGATTAATTTTGAAGAAACCAACTAAGTTATCCAACTTCATAACTTCACTGTCATCCTCAACTCTTCATTAGTATTCTGATACATATACAATTCCCTGACAAATTTTGTCCTTTCTACTCTAAGAGCTCCTGTATAGGTTACCTTCTCTCTACTCCCACAAGCATCCTAGTTCAGACTTTCATTATCTCTTGCCTAAATTATTACAGTAGCATCTAATTTGTCTCTCTGAATCACGTTCTGATTCCAATATATCTTTTCATTAAGCTGCCAAAGTGATTTTTCTAAAGTGAAGATTTGACCGTATAACTCCTTTCTCAATAAACTCTAGTGAAACTCTATTATCTCCAAGATAAAACTCAAAGTCTGCTTTGTGTCATTTAAAGATTTTTTTTATCACCTGGACCTTTTTGTCTGTTTTGAATATGTTTATTCTTTTCTTTTTTTCACAAATTCTTTAATCCTGCTACATTGTTTTCTACCTATAACATTCCAATTCCTATCCTTCTACTTTTGGAAGGGTTGTCCTCCAAATCCAGAATGCTCCTTTTTCATGCCTCCACCTTTCTTGAAGACTCAGGTCAAGTCCTTGCTTTTCAGTTTTCAGAGCCTTATCCTCTAAGATTACTTTTATCTACTCTGTATTTATATTATATCTAACTCTTATTTTTGCACATTGTCTTCCTATTAGAATGTAAGTTTCTTGGGGGGGCAGAAAATTTTATCTATCTATCCATCTATATATTCATCTATCTATCTCTCTATCTACTTTTTGAGCTCCTAGGTTTAACACAGGGCCTGGAATACATAAAGAGCTAAATAAATTCTTGTGATTGACTCACATAAATTCTCAGGGTTTCAGTTCCCTTATTTATAAAATTAGAGAGTTGGACTAGATAATCTCTAAGTTCTTATCTAACTCTACATTTATATTTAAATATGTTCATGTTTTATTTCCTCTTACTTGATTATAAGATTCTTGAAGGAGGTAAGATATTAGAATCACAAAGTAATAGAGTCAAAAACTCAAGTGGCTTTATATAGAGATTATCTTATTCAGTCTCTTCGTTTTGTAAAAAGAAAATGGAGTTCTATGACTCGCCCAAGGTCATACTGAGAGAAAGGTGCAGAAGTAAAATTTGAATTCTGGTCCTCTGGCTCTAAATCTGTCTCTTTACATTAGTACATATTTCTTGTGGATTGTTTATGATTGTCTCTTGACCAGAAATCCTTGTTGTTCAAAGAAAGACTCCCTTCCCCCCCAAAAAATCACCCACCCTCAAGGAGATTCCATTTTAATGGGCAAAATGCACATAGAGTATGCATTTAGATATATATTTAGACATACATATGATATATATTGATATATATGTGTATATATATATATATATATAGCATAATGAATCAGTGTATTTTCTAATATAGTACATTAGCTATAAATGCAAACCAGTAAACCCATTTCCAAAACAGTCATTTATCAAGCACCCATCATGTGCCAGACACTGTTCCAATTGCTGAGGATACAAAGGCAAACAAAAAAAAATCGTCTTTGTCATCAAGGACTGGATTTTACTGGTTATTTACTTGATGAATAAATTAACAGCTAGGTGATGGATCTGTGTCAGGTTTCTGAATGATTTTCTAAGGATATTCTTCCCCAGGGGATAATCTCTTATAAGGCACCCCTTTCTAGAGGTCTTCAAATCAAGATTAGAGGACCACTTGCTGTAGATGGGACAGATTGGGATTCTTATTTAGCTCCAAATTTGACTGATGGCTTTTGGGATCTCTTTCTACTCTGACATTCTCTTTTCTGACTTCTATGGTCCTATTCTTGTGAACTGTTCTTGAGAGACCATGTATCATAATTGGTGATGATTAGCCTCATTGGTTTATTCTGTCCTTGAAAGGTTTTGTGATTGCATTATTCGCTGTTTGTTCCATCTTTTTATTTGCATTATATTCACCAGGTACTTGGTTCTAATAGTTTGACAGAAGAGTAATGAATAAATAGCACATACTCTCCTATACCTGATACAAAGTTAAATTCAGCTTTTTCATTAGTCCTTGCCCTTAAGAGCTTGTTTTCAAGGATTTGTAGATTCCATAAATAATTCAGTGCATTATTACAGACTCTTGTGTTGCTAAAACTCCTCTGTTTTGCTCTTAGAACTGTCTTACATAGTGATCTATGAATATCCCTATGTCTCTCTCTGCCTTTATCTCAGTCTCTGTATAAGAAAAAAATGGTTTATGGCACTCAGAAGTACCATTTTGTTATGGAATGTAGGTCCATGGTCTCTAACTTGGCCTTTTTAGCAGTAAATAGCAGGGTATGGCTACCTTTTGGGATTGCAAACCAGCACCAAAGTATAGCTTATTTGATCCAAATAAAAAGAACAGACTAGTTTGCCTTGCTTTGTGAACTTTTTGGTGTGGACAAATGGAATCACTGAAACTCTCACTGAAGGGATGTCAAAAGAAAATCTTAGCTATCCCTCTCATTTAGGCAGGTTTCACCTCAACAATTCCAGGCTCTTAAGGATTTCTAGAGAAGGCAGTTCTACAAATCATAGGACTCAAATGGCTGCTTGAAAGGCATGCTATTTTTGCCAAGTGATCTGATCTTTTTTTGAAAGGCGTCGGAGTGTTCCTATTGCTTCTAATCCATATGGGCAAATGTGACCTGGTTATGAAGAGAATTGACACAGACCAAAGGACAGAATGTAGAAGTAGGAAAAGTATTGAAGATGTTTGTGAATAACCTCAACTCAACAGTTTGAGAAAGAAAAAAAAACTCTGATACTAAGAGAAGTAAACTGATTCTCCTAACTAGCTGCATGACTTTGTACAGGTCACATCCCTGTCCTCTCCCTTCCGGGACTTAGTTTTCTCATTGTTGAAGGCAGAATTAAATGATGTTTCTGCTTTGTTGCCTGTGGGTACATGATGAAACCAATTCTACTAATTCTTATTTTTGCTTTTCCAAGGGGAGTCTGTGAACCGTTCTCCTGTTTAGTTGCAATTTCTTTAAGTCTTCTGGTTTCACTGATAGCCAGAGTGTCAAAATGGATTTCTTTAATTCCTCCAGTAGTATATCAGCTTATGGGTCAATGACCATTTAATTAATCACCAAACCACATGCCATTCACTAAGCAAGGCTCTGGGAAAGAGCTCACATTTAGAATGATGATAGTTAAATGAATATTAACAGATAACTTAAAAATAAGGATGCTTACACCCCCTATTTCCTTTCCACCATTTTGCCACCATTACTGCTGCAGGACTGAAGACCATTTTGTATTTGCTTTGTTTCATGAGTTGTGGCAGTCAAAGAATCAATCCTCTGCTGGACTCACATATACAGAAATATTTATAGGAAGTCTTTTTGGAGTAGAGACAAACTGGAAACAAATGAATAACCATCAGTAGGAAATGACTAAAGAAATCATAGCATACAACTCTAATGGGTTCCTATTATGCTGTAAGGAATGATAAAAGAGATAGTTATAGAAAAATCTGGTAAAAGTTGAATGTGTAGTGAGCAGAACCAAGACAGCAGTCTATTCTATAACAACACTGTCAAAACAAACAGTTTGGAGAGACTTAAGAACACTGATCAAAGCAAAGATTAGCCATTCCTGAAGACCAATGATGAAATATGCTTCCCCTCTCTTGACAGAAAAGTGATGGATTAAATAAGCAGAATGAGACACTTATTTCTAGATATGATCAATCTGGGAATTTGGGATATTGATTATAGTAGTTCCTTTTATCCCCCCCCCCCACCCTCCCACACATGGTGGAGTAGGAAAAAGAAGTGCTTGATAATGGGAGGCAGGGGGAATAAATTGAAATGAAACAAAAAAAGTAATAAAAAGGAAATAGGTAAGGATCTTGGAAAACAGATCACAAACCCAGCACAGAGACATGACATAGTAATAATGATAAGGGACTTCAGTTTTCTAGGCATCTCCCTGTGCCAAAAAAAAGCAAGTTATAACTTCTTGATATCCTTTAATAATAATTTTATCCTTCAAAAGGTAGAAAAACCAACAACAGAAAATTATATTTTAGATATGAATCTCACAAATAGATAAGTACTCTTTGCAGAGGTGGAAATGTCAGGAACCTTGGAGATGAGTATCTTTGCTATAGTTTGTGATGTGGGAGAGGAAAGCTGAACATACACAGAATAAATAAAAACAGAATATAAAGCTGAATAAAAAGAGAAGAACGTATAAACTATAGGTCAGTGAGTTCAATCTTAATTCCTAGGAAAAGTTAACATATATAATCTGTTATAAATCCCAGGTATGAGGCACATGAATTTCAAAGAGTTCAGAGTAAGGAAAGCTAAAGGGGAGAGGAAACCCACAAGAATGTGCAAAGGAAAATATTTTCATTGAGTAGGGAAAATGGTGATTGTTTGGAAAGTCTAATATGGCCACACAGGGAACTCATTTTTAAAAGATATATTCAGACAAGAGAAGCAAGGGCAGGCAGTGGAAAATGTATATAATATCATTTCAGGGTTTTATTACAATAATGTCAGATCTTCTTAAGCTCAAAAAGAGTTGAAACTGACAAAGAAAGTTGAAGTAACAAAAAGGGCTGGAGTTTTGTTTTGTTTTAAAGCTATATTGAGAGGAAAAGGAGGATCAAAGAAGAGAAAGGACTACTACTTGCACCAGATGGAATGATGATAACTCATAATAGAGAAACAGCAGAATTGCTAAATTATAATGTTTCTGTTTTCTTTGCCAGGAGAATAGCCTTTTTCACAGGAAATGACGGAACAAAAATGGCTAAAGTGAACTAAGGAGGTCATGCTTTCCTCTCTGCTGTTCATAAAAAAGCACAAAAAGCACCAAAAAAAGAGAAAATAAATCAAATGAGAAGGTAACAACTGACTAGGAATTTGGAGCCCAGTAAGAGTTGGTCTTTTAGACCATGATTTTAAATACAGGAATGATAGACTCCTAGTTGAGGACATTGTGAGTAAGGAAATACTAAGAAGGATCTAATGCTTTTGATGAATTAAAGTCACCTGGACTAGATGAATTACATCCTCAGATACAGAGGGACGTAGCAGACAAGATTGCCAAGTACTTTAGTGAAATTTTAAAAAGATCATGGAAAATGGAAGAGCAGAGTAAATAGTGTTATTTTCAAAAAAACAGAAGAACTTATAAACTATAGCTCAGCTATAATTCCTAGGAAAAGTTAAGAACAGATCATTAAAGACTTGGCTAGTGAACATTCAGAAAAGGAAGGGATGATAATAAAGAACTAAATCAATAGCAGAAGACTAGGATATAACAGACTAAGCTTATATACTTTTTTGACTATATTGCTAAATGGTAGATGGACATTTAGAAAGAAAGGAAGAAAGGAAGGGAGGAATGAAGACAAATAAACATGCCTCAATCTGGTATTCTGAGTCCATTAGTTTGCTATCTGGAGGTAGATAGCATTTAACACAGTGAGTCTTTTGGAGTTGTAGATCATTGTATTCATCACAGTTGCAAGTTTTTCACATTTGATTGGGGTTTTTTTAGGTTTTTTGCAAGGCAATGGAGTTAAGTGGCTTGCCCAAGGCCACACAACTAGGTAATTATTAAGTGTCTGAAGTCGGATTTGAACTCAGGTACTCCTGTTCTCCAGGGCCCGTGCTATATCCACTGTGCCACCTAACTGCCCCTTACTGTTGACAACATTGTTGTCACTATGTAGATTGTTTTCCTGGTTCTGCATTTATATCAATTGGTATAAATCTTCCCAGGATTTTCCAAAATCATTTCCCTTCATCATATCTTACAGCACAATAGTATTCCATCATAGTCATATACTATAACTTGGTCAGTCATTTCCCAAATGATAGATTCTTTCCAATTCTTTGCCACCACAAAAAATGCTACTATAAATGTTTTAGTATATATTTGTCCTTTCCCTTTCCCTTTTTCCTTTTATCCCCTCAAACACCTAGATTTTAGTAAAGTATTTGCTAAAGCATCTCGTACTGACTAAAGAAGGTGATCCTAAAAAGATTGATATGAAAGGATAAGGGCAGTTTATCCCTATCACACCATATAGCATAGATTTAAAAATATCAGAACTCAATATGTTCACCAATGAAAAAGAAAAAACAAAGAACTGTCAAAAGATTACTGTAGAAAATAAAAACCTGAAAACTAACTCATGGTTCTTTGTGCTCCCATTATGCTTCTGTTCTTCACCTCACAGCTCCCTTAACCCATGCAATGGCCCTGAAACTCATGTGGATGCAGCTATTATAAATCCTTAACTCTTACTATTAATATATTTTCTTTTTTTGTTTTGGCAAGACAATGGGGTTAAGTGATTTGCCCAAGGTCACACAGCTAGTAAGCACTGAGTGTCTGAGGTTACATTTGAACTCAGGTTCTCCTGACTCAAAGGCTAGTACTCTATCCACTGTGCCACCTAGTTTCCACTTATTAACTTTCTTTCAATTTCTCATAACTTTCTTTCCTCTTAGAAAGACAACCTTTTATTCCAGGGTGCCTCTGCCCTTTTTTCCTTCTTTTTCTTCAGTTCCTATAATCCTAATACTGGCCTGGGACAGGTTTGTAAATGCACATGGATGCTGACACTTCAGACACCCAGCAGAGTTAAATAAATGTGAATATCCTTGGGAAACTCTACCACTGGGTGGGGGGGGTCTTGAGTTCCATGAATCATCAGACTAGCCTTAAGTCCTAAGAAAGAGAAAACATGTCAGGAAGGTAGGAGATAGCTGTGGATGAAGCATGAAGAATGAGAAAATTTAGGAAGGAGAAGGAAAAAATATATAGCCATGATTAAAGATATTTAATATGCACTTAGTGGGAGTGTGGAAAAGAGGGACAGGCAGCCCATAAAACTAGAAAGAGGAGCACAGAGAAGAGACCTAATTACAAAGATTGCCCAGTTAACCCCTTTGAACAGTTTCCATGGAGGCTCTCCCCATTCTGACTCAACCAGTCCCAAGGGGCTGGCACTAAAAAAAAAGTCAGATGTAGAAAAATAGGTGGAATTTAGGACTGGTAAAAGTGGACAACTGGCCCTTTTACAGGCACCCTTAGTTTGTCCCTGCAGTGGTGTACTTATTGATCACTCTCACCCTCATCACTCAGAGTTTTAAAACCTAGGGGGGTCTGATAAAACAGAGAGCAAACAGTAAGAAATGGGGAGGGGAATAAGAGTGCTGGGTAAGTTAAAGGAAAAAGATTGGCAGCAAGCACGTTTTCAGCAAGGACACCATAGCAAAATCAGCAGTGTTGGATTTAGATGGATAAAAAACTGTCTGTAGAGAAGAAATGAGCAAACATTGGAAGAAATGCAACACCACAGTAGATAAGAACTTCAAAATAAAGGTTCTTAGCATTTTAGATTTAGAACTAGAAGGTATCACTTAGGCCACCTAGTTCAACCCATCAATTTATACATGAGGAAACTGAGCTTCAGAAATTGAGGGAAGACTAGAACTCAGATCTTTGACTTTAAGTGACTTGACAAAATATGCTCAAGCAGTTAACTGTCAAAAGCAAAAAAGCAAAATTTGAATCCTTGTTCTCTATTTCTAGAACCCAGGAGCTTTCTATTGCATCATACTGAAGGCTTCCCCAAACCCCACATACACAATTACAAAAACAAAAAAGTACCAATTTTTTTAAAAATAATAAGAATGAAAAAATCTATTAGAGAAATAAAAAATGCTTTCACTAAGTGAATATAATAAAGCCAATTCTGTAACAACTGTTAAAAATGCAATGGAACAACTCCAAAATGTTCAGAAAAATCAAAGAATTAAAATGAAGATTCAGTAGTAATAAGAGCTAGCATTTATATAGTGCTTTCAAGATTCAAAACTACTATGCATAGGTTATCTCACTTAATCTACATATAAGCCCTCTTGAGCTAAATGCTGTTAACTATATTTATTGTAAAATCAAGGAAACTCAGTCTGAGGTTTAGTGACTTGCCAAAGGTCACATAACTAGTAAGTTTTTGAGTCAGGATTAGTGTTCACCTCTCCCTCATTCCAAATCTATCACTTTAACCCATTGTACCATTTAGCATTGTCTAATCAAAGATTAGAGAAATTAGAATAAAAACAGAGCCACTGTCCATAACAATCAATTTAAAAAAAAAGAAGGTAAAATTTTCATGTAAAAAATTATAAAATAAAAAAAACAAAGAGATTAAAAGAACACAAACTCTGGAACACAAGAATACTGAGTCAAATCAACATACATTTATTTAGTACTGGCTATGTACCCAGCATTTGTTAAGTGCTAGGGATATAAAGAAAGGCAAAAACTAGTCCGTGCTTTCAAAGAGTTGAGTCTAATGGGGGAGACAGCATGCAAACAACTATGTCCAATATATATATAGGGTAAATTGGAGATAATCTCAGTGGGAAGGCTCTAGTCAATCACTAAATCAATAAACATTAAGCTACTGCTGCTAGCATTTAAGAGAGATTCTGAAAATCCTCTTGGAGAAGGTGGGTTTTTAGCTGAGAGGAGGGGAGGGGAGGGCATGTGAGAGGAGGGAAGATGATGGTCACATCTGGATTTTAGGATGAATTTGACAGCTGAGTGGAGACTGGCCTGGAGAGAGAGACTTGAGTGAGGAAAACCAACCAGAAAACTATTCTAATAATGCAGACATGAGATGATGAGGGACTGCACCAGCAGTGATGCCTGTGTTAGAGATAAATGATATAGGTGTGAAATGTGGTAAAAAGGTAAACAACAGAATTTGGAAGCTTATTGATTGGATATGGGGGCAGTGTGAGAGAGAGTGAGGAATTGGAAATGACACCTAGTTTTCAAGCCTGGGTCATTGGGAGATGGCGTTCTTATAGTTATAGGAAAGTTAGAAAAAGAGGAGTGCTTGGAGAAAGATGTGAGTTCAGTTTTGGAAGTGTTGATTTTAGATATCTATGGGACATCCAATCTGAGATTTATAAGAGGCAGTTGTAAATGCAAGACTCAAAGCCAGCAGAGAAGTTATAGCTGGTTAAATTAGATCTGAGAATCTTTACATGGAGACAATAATTTAATCAGTGGGAGTTGATTAGATCACCAAGTGAAACAGAATAGAGAAAAAAGAAAAGTTTCCAGGACAGGGCCTTAGGGGACACTGAGCTTGAAGATAGAATGAAAAGAGATATAGTTGACTCTCATCATTTGTGGTAGTTATGTTCTATAAAGTCTCAGTGAACACTGAATTAGTGAATACTGAACTATTGCTCCTGGGGAAATACAGGGTTAGATTCTTACAAGCATCTGATCACAACATTTGTTTACTTTAGTACTTTGTGGAATCACCTAATCACATATAGATCTCTTTATTTCCTCTTCGTTTTTCTATGTGTACTATATTGTAGATTCATTACCATTGAATTTATAGTAGCACCACTGTAATTCATGCCTGAACAAAGTTTATTTAAAACACATATTTTCTCCATAAGGCATATTATAGCTTTCTTGTACTTAAGAACTAGATGCTTTGCTTGGGGGGCCAATTTAAAGTTAAAATCAACAAAATATGGGGGAAAATAAGAATTTTTCAAAATATGAAAAGAGGGGAGGATAATAAATAAATTGAGAAAAGAATAGTATGATAAATGAAGTAAGAAAGCATAGTATTGTCTTGTTTAACCTCAGTTGGGAGGATGAAGGAGATTCAGATTTTTCAACACTCCACACATGTCTGTGAATGACTATAAAAGCAACACAAGTATTGATTTTGGAGTTACAAATAAATTTTATAAAGTAGGCAAAATTGCAAATAAGCACTCCATGAATAATAGGGATTGATTCTAATCTGATGATTATAATTCTTTTAGAAAATATCATGAAAAGTTCTAAAGTTTCCATACTTCAAGAAATAACGCATAAAATTACAGAAGTACTATAGGTTTACAACAAAGTTCAGACTGAAAGAATTTGAGTACAAATATTGACAAATAATTTTTTATATATCATTCATCTTCAGGGATTTTTTTTTGTGGTTATACTCCAACCAGCTCACACCTCCAGGGTGAGTCCCCTAGGTTACAACTACCCCAGGTTCATGGTATCCTAGGGGTCCACTCTTCTAATGACTTAGTTTGAGCCCTTAGTTGAGAGTTTGTGGTTTTACCTTCAAAAGTCAGCTAGTTGCAGAATTAGCTCAAAGCAAAGATATTTCCTAAAATGGTGTAGCATAGACACAAATAGCAAAACGGTTCACCCATAATACCTAGGATACATTCATCTATAATAAAAATATAGCATCAAGTAGGAAAAGTGAACATACACACAAAAACTACTCTACTGGAGAGGCAAACATTTGGAAACCACGTGGCCAATGTAACTTGCTCCATTAATATTACTGGGTCCTAATGTCTTCCTCTATACATCTCCCTTTGGGTGCAGGTGAACTACTAGAGCTCATTCCTCTCTAAAGATCAACCCTTTAGCTAACTGCTAGCTAGCTTTATATTTGAGAGTTGATTTTCTCAAATCCAGGAACATCTCCAGTTGTCCTGATTCTGATCTAGCCCCTGGACCCAGATGGCTCTGGAAGAGAAAGCAAGGCTGGTCACTTAGCACAGCACCCCTTTGCTCAAATCCAGTTCATGTGCTGGTTATGACATCACCTCCTTAATGTCATAGTCTCCTTCATGAAAGAGAACAAAGGAAAAACAACAGATTCCCTGGTCCTACTTGCCAATGTTCATAGTTAATACATGAGTTAATGCACTGAAAAACATCATTGGCAATGGAGAGAGAAGAAGAAGAGATTAACTTTCCTCAACAAGAAGCAGTGATTTCCTTTCAAGAGATGGTTTCTTCTATGACAATCTCTTCTCTGTTTCCCAAAAATGAACCATTCTCAATTGGAAGAGTACCTTCTGCCTTGGATGACTTCCAAAAGTCTACAGAACTGGCTGACTTTTGAAAGGGCTCTGGGGGTGTAGCTAATCCTCAGTAAGACTATAACTAGCTGCAGTATAATTCCATCAAATTGATGTTCTTTTCCCTGAAAAGAACAATGAGGTGTAAACACTTCTTCACTCTTCTGTTAAAAGTTGTGAATGAGTCATTCCCATTCTTAATCTTTATAAAGTCTATAAATAAGTCACTCAGGATCTGAGGAATTCAACCTTTCCCCCCCTTAAGAAAATATAATATGATGCACTTAGAATTTGAAAGGGACTTTATTAGGTGTACAATCCCTCATTTCTATAATCTAATTAAGTGAGTTGGGTAAACTTAATCAAGGGTAACCTAGTCAACAAATCCCCTTAATTACATTTTGATTTGGGCATTTTTGCCTATAAATGGAGAAATTCTTACCTGTTAGCTATATGCTAAGGTTACTTCCTCAGAGCACAGTTAAGAAACAGGAAATATCAGTGGAAAATTACTAGTTATCAGGAGAGCTATATTTGAGTCGACCACCAGAGATTCTGTATTTTTTGTTTGATGCTCTCAATGTCCTTTGGAGACATTAAGGTTCTGAAAGGTTATTTTTTTCTTCTCTCTCAATAGAAGTTTAGCACTGCATCATTACTCTTCAATTATTGAAATAATTTTCCCTTCTAGGTTTCTATTTTCTGTGATATTTATATTTCAAAATCCCTACTAAATTCTGTTATTTTTTTTCATTAGAAATTTTTGGGGGCAGCTAGGTGGCACAGTGAATAGAGTAGCAGCCCTGGAGTCAGGAGGATCTGAGTTCAAATTTGACTTCAGACTCTTAATAATTACCTAACTGCATGACCTTGGGCAAGTCACCTAACCCCACTGCCTTGTAAACCCCCCCCACCAAAAAGAAATTTTTGGAAGTCCTTTATTTTATTAAAGAGTCATTTTTTTCTCTGCAAATTTACAATCACTTGTGCTAGATAAGTTAATCTTTTTTTTAGGGTTTTTTTTTTTTGCAAGGCAATGGGGTTAAGTGGCTTGCCCAAGGCCATGCAGCTAGGTAATTATTAAGTGTCTGAGGTTGGATTTGAACTCAGGTACTCCTGACTCCAGGGCTGGTGCTCTATCTACTGTGCCACCCAACACCCAGATAACTTGTTCTTGATTGGTTAAAACTACAGACTTTGTCTTTTAGAGTAGTGTATTCCAAGCTCCTTTATGGTAGTGACTGCTTAATAGTGTGATCCAATAAAGATTCTTGGTAACTCCTTAATTCTTGAATTCATTCTTTCTCACTATTTGTATTTTTTCTTTGTTCTGGAAACTCAAAAGTTTGACTATAATATTCTTGGGAGTTTTCATTTGGGGTTTCTTTCAGGAGGTGAGTGGTGGATTATTTCAATTTTGACTTTGCCCTCTGCTTCTAAACAATCTGAGAAAGTTTTTTTTTAATTATTATTCTTTTTAAATATTCTTTTAAAAATATTCTTTTAAATTTATTTTTAACATACTTTTTTTTAAATCTTGAGTTCCAGATTCTTTCCTCCCTTCTACCTCTACTCAACTTCCTGAAAAGGCAAACAATATGGTATGAATTTTACATCATGCAAAATATATTTCCACATTAGCCATAATGCAAAACAAAATAAAAAAAAGAAAAAGAAAGGAAGAAGGAAGGAGGGAAAGAAGGAAGGAAGGAAGGAAGGAAGGAAGGAAGGAAGGAAGGAAGGAAGGAAGGAAGGAAGAAGAAAGAAGGAAAGAAAATGAGAAAGATATACTTTAATTCTTCAGAATACATCAGTACTCTCTTTGGAGGTGGATAGTGTTTATTCATTATGAGTCCTTTGGAATTGTTTTTTTTATCATTAAAGCAATCATAGCAGTTCAGTCTTTCACAGTTGATCATTATTATATCATTGGGTGCAGAATGGTCTCCCAATTCCTCTCATTTCACTTCGCATCAGTTCATACATGCTTTGCCATATTTTTTCTAAAACCACCCCTCCTCTTGTCATTTCTTATAGCACAGCAGTATTGCATCACAATTATTTAATCATAACTTGTTCAGCCATTTCCCAGTTAATGAACAACTCTTCAATATCCAAATCTTTACCTCCACAAGAGACTGGTTATAAATGTTTTTGAATATTGGGTCTTTTCCTTTTTCTCTGATGTCTTTGAGGTACAGACCTAGCTTAGCAGTGGTATTGCTGCATCAGTGTACAAGCTTAATTTACAAGCTTATATCCCTTTGGGCAAACGTCCAGATTGTTCTCCAGAATGATTAGACCAGGTCACCATTCCAATTCATTAATGTATTAATTTTCCCCCATCTCCTCCAGCATTCATCTTTTCTAATAGGTGTAAAGTAGTGCCTCAGGGTTGTCCTAATTTACCTTTTGTAATCAGTAGTGATTTAGAGTATTTTTTATATGACTAGATAGCTTTGATTTCTTCTTCAGAAAACTGCCTGTTCCTTTGACCATTTATCAATTGAGAAATGGTTCTTATCTTTATCAATAGTTTGACTCTGTTTCCTATATATTTGAGAAATTAGACCTTTATTAGAGAAACTGCTATAAATTCTTTTTAATATTATTTTTAGTATCTTTTAATACAATGAAGTTTCCCTCATTATCTCTTTCAATTAGGTGAAATTTTGTTTTTACTTTATCTGAATGCTACTCCTGCTCTTTTCACTTCAGCTGAAGAATAATAGACTCTACTCTAGCCCTTCACTTTAACTCCTTGTTTACTGTACACAATATAATGCTAGATTCTGATTTCCAATACATTCTGTTATCTGCTTCTGTTCTCTGAACTAGCTCACCTCATTCATTTTCACTAACTGTGCATTTCCCTACATTCCTTTTTCTTCTGTTTATCCTTTTCTCTCTCTTCTGGTCAATGCTAGCCTTATCAGGAATGCTTGAAAGTCTTCTATTTTATTAAATTTCCATTTTCTCTCCTGAAGTATGATATTTAGTTTTGCTGGGTAGGTGATTCTGAGTTGTATTCCTAATTCCTTTTTGCTCCAGAATATCATCCTCCAAGTCTTCCAATCCTTACATTAAAATCTTAAAAATAAATCTTACATTATTGCAATCTTATAATAAATCTTACATTATTCTGACTATGGCTCCATGATGTTTGAATTATTGTTGTTGTTATTATTATTTTTCCTGCTGCTTAGAAGATTTTCCCCTTGATCTAGGAACTCTGGAATTTGGCTATACTTAGACAAAATTTTATCACTCTTGTGCCAATCTATTAATCCCTTTCCAATTCTTTCTTCCATAACTCTCATTTCCTTTCCAATTTTTTCCTCTAGCATTTTAATTTAATTTAAGAAACATTTTAATCTCTTTAATTTTTATTTTCTCTTCCTTGTGTATGCAATGTTTTAGAGTCATTTTATTCTGGGTTTCTATGTTGAGCATCCCTAATACCATAACAGTTTTCTATGATGGAATTTTTTTTGTTTATTATTTCCAAATTCGTTCCTGACTTTGGATTTTATGTTAGTTAGGAGTCTATTCTATTAACTTCTGGAGGAACTAGTCCTGATGTTGCCTTTTTGGGAGTATTGGATGTTTTATTATCCAGAATTTCAGAAACAAATTCAAATTGGAAATCTGCAAGCTTTCAGTGTTCACAAAGAGCAATGTTTCAAGACAAATATGATTGCAGTCCCCCTAATCTAAGCTCTGAAAGTACCTATCTTTAATGTGGCTGTAAGCAGCCATGTTTGTGGACTTGTTTCCGTCAACTGGAGTAGAACTGGCCTCTAAACTGTGGGAAGTCAGAGCCAAACAGAAAGTTAGAGACAGAAGAGTCATGGGTCAAAAAGAAGTTTCATTAACTTCAAAGAGAAGAAAGTACTTATAAGTGTAAATACTTCCTCCTGAGAAGGAGAGCTTAACCTGTTGGGGCAAAAACAGGCCATATATTAAAAAAACACACAAATGAACTGAAGACACAATTATTTTTAGGTCTTGAGCAACAATTCCAGTGACATGCTCATGCCTGGATAATGTAGGCATTTCTGGGTCCTGTGGGAACAGTTCTTAAGTGAATTGTCTCAAGTTTTCAGGGCTGTGGAGCCTTGTGATTATGATTAAGCAGGGTATAGAACCAGAGTTAACCTGGTGGGAATAGGAGTGCAGAATCTAGTTTAGTTTACTTGACAGCTACATAAGCACAGGGGTTGTAAGTATGTCAAGAGATGTGATGGATGGCTTTAGGCTACAGAACATTGGCTCTCAGATTGGCTCAGGGCTCTCCCCCTGGGCAATAGGGGAGTTAACTCCCTCAGGGTACACCTGGTGCTGGTCAAAGCAATATATTTTGTCAGAGGGTGAGAACATCTAGTACTCAAAGGATTGTTATTGTACCAAGCTCAGGGCACTGTCTTCTTGCTGGGTCTTAGTTCTGGAAAATACGGTGTCTTCTAATAACTTGACATTTCCTTTCAGTTTTCAATATATTGCTCTGTACTCGGCCATGATTCACAGAGCTAGAAAACTCTGCTGCTTTAGAGTAACTGAAACTTAGCCTTTAAAGCTGGGATTTCTGCCTGGCCAGTTCCACTATAAGCTTCAGACTGGAGATCTCACTCCACTCCTGGGTTCAGAGTCACACAGCTGATGTTTACTTCTAAACTTTTCTCAATCAAAGTATTAATAATTTCCTGTTCTGGAATGCCTGGTCATAGGTACCCTTCTCATTTTAACCTAGATCTTTAATGTGGAACTGGGTAGTGAGCTGCCAATAGGCACTTATTTCTGCATACAGCATGAGGTCATGATGTCCAAGTATGGATCTGGTAACCTTGTCCCAGTGCACAACCTCCATCTTATTTTTAGTCATTGAGTGTTGGAATAAGAGAGTTGGACTTTGAACCCCTACAGACCCCATCCCAGAATCAGCAAACTTCTCTGTCTCTTTTTGCCAACCTGGGCTGGGAAAAAATGAGTCATTATGCTTTTTCCTTGGCTATCTCCATCAACATTCAGGTTAGTGCATTTTCTAGATATTTTTAGAGGAATTTTGTGGGGGAGGAGTTTGCTGTGTTACCTTCTATGACTCCATCCTAATTCCACCCTCAAATTCAATAATTCTTTAAATATGTCTCCTTGACCTGTTTTCTAGGTTAGATTTTTTAAAAATATCAGCCATCCTATATATTTTTTTCAGTATTTGATTTTGTTCTGATATTTATTTCTGAGCCACTGATTTCTGTTTAGTCTAGTTTAATTTTTGAGGAGTTTCATTATTGGGGTAAGATTTTTCATACCCTCTTCTAAGCTATTTATTAGTCTTTCAGTTCAGTCCACCAGATATTTAATTTTTTTAATGTTTTGCTTCATTTCTTCTAGATATTCATATAGTCCTTAAAGAAAATTCATTTTTCTCTGTTTTGAGTTTTGTTAGATCCTTCTGTGGGAGAGTGGGTATAAATCTTTAGTGTTATAATAATAATTTTTATACTTGTTCTTTTTTATTTTTTTCTTCTCTTTAGGTCTTGAAGTGAGATTTTTGTGCCAGAGCTAGCATCAGCCCACTACTGAAATTTTTTGGTTGGGGTAGCTGAGACTATTTATCTTAATCTGTTTCCCCATCTTCATGTATTAGCCTATGCTTCCCAGGGTTAGTCCCGCTCCTTCCAATGAATCTTCAAGATTCAGAGGTCTGGGACTTCAAGGCTCTCTCTCTAGTATTTCAAGACAGAGTGCTAGGGGTCTCAGAGTTGAATACTCCTGAACCACACTGGTCATGAAGCTTTTCTGTTTCCAATGCCCTCAAGTTTTATGACAACCGTAGAGTGTCCTAATTTTCCTGGGACTTTCTTGAAGAAGCCTTCTATACTTTCTACCTCTAGATACAGAAACCTAAAGTTCCACAGACAATCAAAAAAATCATCAATTCACCAGGTGGATAGCATTCCAGAACCTATTACACAATGTCTATGTATCCTCCAAAGTCCACATGGATTGCATTGACCAAGTAAGCTGCACATGCTAAGAAGAACTGGGCTTATTGCCTTATTGGACAGCTCCAACTATGACACCCTCCCCTATGTTTAAAAAATTTCCCAGCCTTGATAAATTGACCTGGGTATATTGTGAACACAATGTCCATGATCTCAATCAAAAATAGTCTTATAGAGCTCCAGGGAGGTATTACTATTGTATTTTCATTTGTTTTCCAGTCATAAAGGAAGGAATATCAAAAAAGTCAATGTGGCATAATACAATACTACATATATAGACAAGAATCACAGTAGTCTCTGAATATAGTTTTATGGGTTTAATAAACAAAGAACATTTTACATAGTCTATCAAAGATTACTGCTTATTTTGTACTTAACAAGCACCTGTCTTGGTGTTCAAAATGGTCTTCTCCCAGCATAAGGTAATAAAGAAAAGAAAAAAAGGTAAAATTTGATTCCTATCTTAAAAGGAAATCTGATCCCTCGAGAACTTCCCAGTCTACATGAAGCTCTACCCAGAGGGATTTAGGACCAAGGGTTGAACTAGAAATAATTCTCTCACTTTTATGTGAGAAGCCAAATTAATTTGGTTTTGTGCTTACAAATAAGCTCTAAGTCCCAGGGAAGCTGGGGTACTTGGCTATTTCCCCTATCCTATAAGCTCTATCCCTTTCTCTGGACTCATACTGTCAGAGCAAATTTAATCATTGCCTAATTTTAAAAAGAAAAGAAAATTAAACTTCCCATATCAGAAAGAAAGCTTAATCTCTACAGTCATCCCAGAGAATATGAGACTCTCTCCATATTATAATTAGAGACCTGGGAATAACTGGAAGTTCCCCCCCCACACATACACACACACACTCCTTAGGCAACTGAGTTGGTACTGTGAATAAGAGTTCTGGACCTGGAGACAAGAAGACCTGAGCTCAGATCCATCAGATGCTATGTGACTCTAAATGAGCCACTTCTCTTCATTTGCCTCAGTTTCCCCATCTGTAAAGTGGATATTATAATAGCACTTACCTTCAATCATTGCTGTGAGGATATTTATAAAGCACTTTACAAAACTTAAAACCACATAAATGCTAGAGATTATTACTATTTATTTAAAAAAGTAAACTACTTTGAAGGAAAACTATTCCATTGTTCCCTGCAAGCATAGTGACAACCCAATTGAGATCTGAATAAAATTTAGACAGAGACTTCTCCAGGGTTCCTATAGTATAGGCTATCCCCTATGTCCAGAGAAATTTCTTCTGAGTCCCTATACCAAAGGGCACCTAAAATTTCCCTGCAGTAGATACCTATCTCTTCAGGGACAATCCTACAGAAATTTAAAAATTACCCGATAGCAGAAAAATAGGCTTCATTAGAGATTTGAGAAAATAAGATCAAATTAGTAGAAAACTTATTTGGTGCTCACAAGAAAGGGGGTTAAGTATTGATAGTTTCTAGATCAGTAGGCAAATTTTATCCCGCAGTTGTATCTTACAATGTCAAGCAGGCTGTCTATTTTTAATATGGGATCTATGAACATACATGCACACAAATATACACATATATCAACTATATACATGTATACAATGAAATACATATGCATGTAAGTATAAATATGTATTACATGTATTGTGGACCTATATATAAGTTCATAAAAGCATCAATACAGAATACACATACACATATATTTAAATATATACCAGTGATAAATATGTAAACATATATGTATGCATATAAAGCATTTAAAGTTTATAAAAATTGTATAATCCTCTATATTTTATTTTATATATTTCAAAACATTATTCTGAGAAGTCAAAATCTTTTACCAGAAAGATAAAGGGGTTCATGACACAAAAAGTTAATAACTCCTGATAAAGGTTTAAAATGAAAAACACTTTATCAAATAGTCCATTTTTCACATTAATCTCATTATCAATAAGAAGGAAGGAAGGAAAAAATGAAGGAAGGAAGGAAGGAAGGGAGGAAGGAAGGAAGGAAGGAAGGAAGGAAGGAAGGAAGGAAGGGAGGAAGGAAGGAAGGAAGGAAGGGAGGGAGGGAGGGAGAGGCATGGAGGCAGGGAGGGAGGGAGGGAGGAAAGGAGGAAGGGAGAAAAGGAGGAAGGAAGGAAGGAAGGAAGGAAGGAAGGAAGGAAGGAAGGAAGGAAGGAAGGAAGGAAGGGAGGGAGGGAGGGAGGAGGGAGGAAGGAAGGAAAGAATGAATATAAGCAAATAAAAGCACTAAAGATACAACTCTAAGCAAAAAATAAAAAAAAAATCTCTGCCCTCAAGGAAGATAACATAAAACAAAAAAGAAACTAAAAATAACCTGAAGGTGGTGATGAAGAAGTAGAGAAGGTAGAGGGAAGATCCAAACTTTTGGGGCATGGTTTACTGTCTGGGAGCTAGGGATTCAGTTGGGAGAAGAAAGAAAGCCCTAGTTGGGCTCCTCCACAAAATGAGGTTACAGGTAGAACTTTACAGTAAGAACAGGCAGAATGGGATATTCCAGATTGAGAAAACTTTGAGGATAGTTGGAGCTTCATGGGTTAAGAAAGCCTCAGGTACTAAAGGAAATTCCAATATGAGATGGAATGATTTAGAAGTTTAGAAAGCCAGGAGAGATTCAGTCACATAATAAATATCAGTATTTAAATATTCAATCAATGGAGTATTGCATAAGTCTAAAAGTATCTCAGAAGGGACTGGTCTGATGGGTTGTTGGTTAACAGTTTAGTCAAAAAGGGGCACATTCAAATGATTCTCCAATTCAAAACAGTACCTATTTTTCTTGCCTAATATTTTCACGTGAGGAGGCAAGCATTGCTGTAGGTCTCTGAGTGTGGAAGGGAGCTCAGACCCTCTCTTAGAGGGCATGGAAACCTGGCAATTATATCTTGGCTATTACTTATGCCTCTATAGTCTGTAATTTTTCCTTCTTTTAGATAAAGAGAGACTGGTAGATGGTTTGGTTTGGTTTTGTTTTTAAAAAGGTATTGTAAATGGTTACAACTCTGTGAACTTGGAAGGTAAGTAAGTAAGCCACCACTAACCAGGAGCTGGAACCAATGCTGACATTTCTCAGAAATCAGATGGTGGAAAAGCAAGTTCAAATTCTCAAGAGTCTGAATTTAACCCAGCATAGAGTGAAGGCAACCAAGAGGAAGCTACAATGATTCACTTATCATCTATGTTGGAGTAATACTCTATGAAAACTATTGAAAGTTTGAAGTCCTTTTCTTCAGGTGTCAAGGCAGTATCAAAGAGAATATGCCATAAGGTGTTGAAGAAAGTACTTTATAACTTTCATTCTTGTTATATCTTCACAAAAAAATATTCCTTTGTAAAAGGTAATTGATATTAGTTGGTTAAATGAAAACTAGAGTGTTAATTATTTTTAATTAACAATTTATAATATGTCAAAATGAAGACTTAAATTGGTAGCATTAGAAAATCACCCTTTTGGATGTGGGAAATCTGGGACACTAATACATTGTTGGTGGAGCTGTGAACTCATTCAACCTTTCTGGAGAGCGATTTAGGATTATGCCCAAAGGGCAACAAAAATGTGCATACCTTTTGACCCAGCAATACCACTACTGGGTCTATACCCTGAAGAGATAATGAAAAAGAGTAAAAACATCACTTGTTCAAAAATATTTATACCAGCCCTGTTTGTGTTGGCGAAAAATTGGAAATTAAGTGAACGTCCTTCAGTTGGGGAATAGCTTAGCAAACTATGGTATATGTATGTCATGGGAACACTATTGTTCTATTAGAAACAAGGAGGGATGGGAATTCAGGGAAGCCTGGAAAGATTTGCATGAACTGATGTTGAGTGAGGTGAACAGAACCAGAAAAACATTGTACACCCTAACAGCAACATGGGGGTGATGATCAACCCTGATGGACTTGCTCATCCCTTCAATGCAACAACCAGGGACAATTTTGGGCTGTCTGGGATAGAGAATACCATCTGTATCCAGAGAAAGAATAATGGACTTTGAACAAAGACCAAAGCCTATTACTGTCAAATCAGGAAAAAAAAAAGCATTAAATTATTATGTAATTTTACTATCTCATACTTTATTTTTCTTTCTTAAGGATATGATTTCTCTGTCATCACATTCAACTGAGATCAATGTATAACATGGAACCAATGTAAACACTAACAGAATACCTTCTGTATGGGGGTGGGAAGAGGGAAACAAGAATGGGGGAAAAGTTGTAAAACTCAAAATAAATAAAATCTTTCTTAAAAAAAAAATATGGAAAAAAGAAAATCACCCTTCCCCCCCCCCACAGGTCACATTTACCTATAGACCTCTGAAGGTAAGATATAGTCTTGCTCTCAAGGACTTGATTCATCAATACAAAGTGTTAGTTGAAATGTTCCTCAAAGCTTTTAAAATCTACACAGTAAAAAGTTTTTGAATTAATAAGATCAATAAAGACAAAGTTAGAAAATAACAATAATAAGTAGGAAATAAAAGGCAAATTTTCTAAACATATCAGTATTTAACATCAGAGCCATTCACCAACAGATAAGTGGTAGTAGATGTTCATAATTTTCAAAAGATTGACAGACTATAAATAAGCACAGTAAATATTCTTTGCAGATCAGACAAGGGGAAATTATAACTAATAAAAGAAATGCAAATTAAAACTACCTCAATGGTCTACCTTATTTTATATGAATTGGCAAAGATTAGAAAAGGCTGAAAATTATTCATGTTGGGACAGAAGGTAAAAAGTAAAAATAAAACTTATGTATTGCTAGTGGAGTGGTAAAATAAGTCAAAATAGTCTGAATTTCAGAACAGAACTTTTCACAAAATGTAAACGTTTCATATCCCAAGTTCCTGTATCTACTCTATTGATTATATACCCCAAGAGAATTATAAACCTAAATAAAAGATTAAGTATTTGTAAAAATATTACTAGAAATACTCCTTGTTGCAACAATAAAATTGTTGGGAAAATGACTAATAAAAATTATTGTATAAGTGTCATGGAATATCATTGTAGTTGTTCTCCTTCATTACTGAAGAGAACTAAAATGACTTCACTGTGTTAGAGTCAAGTTATAGCATGCATAACTGTGACTAATTAGAGTAGTATGAACTCTGAATGTTCTGCCATAGGCACAAATAGGACATGTGAACATTTGAGGTGGACTCTCTAAATTTGAACATCTCGCATTTTTTTTTGGTGGTACTTCAATTCTGCTTTGCTTATAGACCAAAGCACCTTCTCTGATGAGGGCTCATCATGCTGGGCAATCCTGTGCCAATGTCTCTCATGTTGCACAATCAATTCCAAAGGGTTTTTTTTTATGAAATTATTTATTTTTTAGAAAGATTTCATTTATTTTGAGTTTTACAATTTTGTCTTTAATCTTGCTTCCCTCCCCCCAACCCCACAGAAGGCAATTTGCTAGTCTATACATTGTTTCCATGGTATACATTAATCTAAGTTGAATGTGATGAGAGAGAAATCATATCCTCAAGGAAGAAAAATAAAGTACAAGAAAAAGCAAAATTACATAATAAAATAACAGGGTTTTTTTTCTTGGTCTTTGTTTAATCCACAATTCTTTCTCTGGATACAGATGGCATTCTCCATGCCAGATAGCTCAAAATTGTCCCTGATGGAATGCATAAGTCCATTAAGGTTGATCATCACCCCCATGTTACTGTTAGGATGTACAATGTTTTTCTGGTTCTGCTCATCTTCCTCAGCATTACTTCATGCAAAACCTCCCAGACTTCCCTGAATTCCCATTCTTCCTGGTTTCTAATCAAACAATAGTGTTCCATTATATACATACAACATAGTTTGTTAACCCATTCCCCAATTGAAGGACATTCACTTAATTTCCAATTCTTTGCCACCACAAACAGGCCTGCTGTGAATATTTTTGAATAAGTGATGCTTTTACCCTTTTTCATAATCTCTTCAGGGTATAGACCCAGTAGCGGTATTACTGGATCAAAGTGTATGCAAAATTTTGTTGCCCTTTGAGTGTAATTCCAAATTTTTCCTTCAGAAAGTTTAGATGAGTTCACAGCGACACCAACAATGTATTAGTGACCCAGATTTCCCACAACCCTTCCAACATTGATCATTGTACTTTCTGATCATATTGGCCATTCTGAGAGGTGTGAGGTGGTACCCCAGAGATGCTTTAATTTGCATTTAAATAATAAGTAATGATTTAGAGCAATTTTTTATATGACTATGAATCACTTTAATTTCTTCATCTGTAAATTGCCTTTGCATAATCTTTCACCATTCTCCAATTGTTTTATTTTTTGAAAATTTGACTCAGTTCTTTGCATATTTTAGAAATGAATTCTTTGTCAGAAATACTGGTTATAAAAATTGTTTCCCAATTTACTACATTTCTTTTGATCTTGGTTACAGTGGTTTTTGTCTGTGCAGAAGCTTTTTAATTTAATGTAATCAAAATTATCTAGTTTGTTTTTAATGATGTTCTTCATCTCTTCCTGGGTCATAAAATGCTTCCCTTTTCATAGATCTGACAGGTAAACTAGTCCTTGATCTTCTAGTTTGCTTTTAATATTGTTTTTTTTTATTTCTAGATCTTATATCCATTTTTATCTTATCTTGGTATAGGGTGTGAGGTGTTGCTGAGGTGTACTTCCATACTAACTTCCAATTTTCCCCAATACTTTTTTATTGGAGAGAGTTTTTATCCCAATAGCTGGACTCTTAGTGGTTATCAAACAGCAAATTACTATAATCATTTCCTGTTGCTGCACCTAGTCTTTTTCACTGATCCACCATTTTTTAGCCAATATCAAACAGTTTTGATGAATGATGCTTTATAATATAATTTTAGATCTGGGAAGGCTAAGCCACCTTCTTTTGCACTTTTCTCCCATTGCATTCCTAGAAATTCTTGACTTTTTATTTCTCCATATGAATTTACATGCAACCTTTTCTAACTCATTAAAATATTTTTTTGGAATTTTGATTGGTAGGGCACTAACAAGTAGTTTACTTTTGGTAGAATTGTCATTTTTATTATATTAACTCAGCCTACCCACCAGCAGTTGATGTTTGCCCAGTTATGTAAATCCTATTTTATTTGTGTGAGAAGTGTTTTGTAATTGTTTTCAAAAAGTTTCTGAGTCTGCCTTGGCAGATAGACTCCCAGGTATTTTATATTGTCTGAGGTAACTTTGAATGAGATTTCACTTTCTAGCTCTTTCTGCTATCATGCTAATCATATATAGAAATGTTGGGGATTTATGAGGGTCTATTTTATATCCTGCAACTTTACTAAAGTTGCTAATAATTTCTAGTAGTTTTTTAAGATGATTTTTTCAAATTCTTTAGGTATACCATCATGTCATCTGCAAAGAGTGAGTTTTGTCTCTTCCTTCCCAATTCTAATTCCTTCAATTTCTTTTTCTTCTCTTATTTCTGAAGTTAACATTTCATTTTTTTTTTTTTGGCAAGGCAAATGGGGTTAAGTGGCTTGCCCAAGGCCACACAGCTAGGTAATTATTAAGTGTCTGAGACCGGATTTGAACCCAGGTACTCCTGACTCCAAGGCTGGTGCTTTATCCACTATGCCACCTAGCCGCCCCAAGTTAACATTTCTAATACAACATTGAATAGTAGTGGTGATAATGGGCATCCTTGTTTCACCCCTGATCTTACTGGGAATTCCAGTAGCCTATCCCTGTTACATATAATGTTTGTTGATGGTTTCAGATAGATACTGCTTATTATTCTAAGGAACAATCCATTTATTCCTACACTCTCTAGTGTTTTTAGTAGGAATGGGTTGTATTTTGTCAAAAGCTTTTTCAGCATCTATTGATATAATCTTATGATTTCTGTTGGGTTTGTTATTGATATAATTAATTAAACTGAAAGTTTTCCCTAATATTGAACCAACCCTGCATTCCTGGTATAAATCCTACTTGGTCATAGTGTATTATCCTACTGATAACTTGTAATTGTTTTGCTAAGATTTTATTTAAGATTTTTGTATTTATATTCATTAGGGAGATAGGCCTATAATTTTCTTTTTCTGTTTTTAACTCTTCCTGGTTTAGGTATCAGCACCATATTGGTGCCATAGAAAGAGTTAGGCAGAGTTCCATCCTCCCCTATTTTCCCAAAGAGTTTATATAGAATTAGAACCAATTGTTCCTTAAATGTTTGATAGAATTCACTTGTCAATCTGTCTGATCCTGGATATTTTTTCTTAGGAAGTTCAATAATGGTTTGTTGAATTTCGTTTTCTGAGACACGGTTGATTAGGTATTTAATTTCCTCTTCATTTAACCTAGGCAACTTATATTTCTGTAAATATTCATCCATTCATTAAGATTGTAGAATTTATAAACTTAGAGTTGGGGAAAATAATTCCAAATTATTACTTTAATTTCCTTCTCATTGGTGATGAGTTCTCCTTTTTTCATTTATGATACTAGAAATTTGGTTTTTCTTCTTTCTTTTTTTTGAGCAAATTGACCAGAGTTTTATCAATTTTATTGTTGTTTTTTCATAAAACCAGCTGTTGGTTTTTATTTATTAGTTCAATATTTTCTTGCTTTTGATTTTATTAATTTCTCCTTTAATTTTTTTTTCTTTTTAGGTTTTTAGGGTTTTTTTAGGCTTTTTTAGGTTAAGTGGCTTGAAGGTAAGATAGATAGTGATGTTTGTCCATTCTTTTTTTTCTCTTTTTAGGTTTTTAGGGTTTTTTTAGATTTTTTTAGGTTAAGTGGCTTGAAGGTAAGATAGATATTTAGAATTTCTAATTCTGTATTTAACTTGAGGTTTTTAATTTGTTCTTTCTCTAATTTCTTAGTTGCATATTTAGTTCATTAATTTCATCTTTCTCTCAGTTATTCATGTAAGTGATTAAAGATATAATATATCCCCTGATAGCCACCTTGAGTGAATCCCATAGGTTTTGGTATGTTATTTCATTATTGTCATTATCTAGGATGAAATAATCAATTCTTTCTATAATTTGTTGCTTGATCCACTCATTTTTTAAAATGAGGCTACTTAGTTTCCAATTAGTTCTGGGTGTACATCTCCCTGACCCAATATTGCATGTGATTTTTACTGCATTACGATCTGAGAAAGATGTATTTACTATTTCTGCATTTCTACAATTGATCATTAGGTGTTTATGCCCTATACATGGTCAATGTTTGTGTAAGTGCCATTTAATGTAGAAAAAAACATATATTCCTTTTTATCCCCATTCAATTTCTTCATGAATATATCATATCTAGGTTTCCTCACAATCTGTTTACCTCCTTAACTTTCTTCTCATATATTTTATGATTAGATTTATCTAAATTTGAGAGTGGGAGGTTGAGGTCTCCCACTAGGAGAGTTTTGCTCTCTATGTCTTCCTGTAGCTCTTTCAACTTCTCCTCTAAGAATATTGATGCTCTGCCATTGGGTGCATACATATTTAGTATTGAAATTACTTTATTGTCTATGGTACCTTTTTAGAGGATATAGTTCCCTTCTTTACCTCTTTTAATGCTATCAATTTTTGCAGTTGCTTTGTCTGAGCTTGCTACACCTGCTTTTTTCACTTCAGCTGAAGCAAAATATATTTTGCTCCAACCTTTTATCTTTACTCTATATGTATCTCTCTGCTTCAAATGAGTTCCTTGTAAGCAGCATATTGGAGGATTCTGGTTTTTAATCCACTCTGCTATTCACTTACATTTTAAGGGAGAGTTTATCCCATTCACATTCAAAGTTATAATTATCAACTCTTGCTTTCCTTGCTATCTTCCCTCTGATGTATTTTCCCCCTTTTTTCATTTTATCCATATTCCCCACTATTTTGTTTCTGAATACCACCCTCTTCAGTGTGTTTGCCCTCCTATATCAATCCTCTTCCCCTTTCTTTCTCTTTTCCCTTTTTTTCCTTTTTTCCCTTCTTTCTGTTAGTTCCCCTTTTTTCTCCCCTCCCTGTCCCCACCTCTCATTTTTCCCTTTTAATACTTGAAAGGTAAGATAAGTTTCTTAAATTAACTTAACTGAGTGTGTGTGTGTGTGTGTGTGTGTGTGTGTGTAAGTTAACTTTAAGCCAAATGTGATGAGAAGATCCAGGTGTTTCTCACCTCCTCCCTTCTTCCCCTCTATTACAGTAGGTCTTTTATACCTCTTAATGCAATGAGATTTAACCCATTCAATCTCTTTCATCCTCCCATCTCCTTACTATCTCCCTTTTTAAGGAGGTCTTGTTTCTTAATCATTCCGAGTCACAGAAAAGTCATAAGTGTCCATAACTTCTGGCTAAGTATATTCTCTCCAACAGAGTTACAATTCTCAAGAGTTATTAGAGTCTTTCTCCCAGGTAGGGATACAACCAATTTCATGTTATTGGATAGCAGTCTCATGGATAAGTCATGAGTGTCCATCACTTCTGGCTAAGTATATTCTCGCTAATAGAGTTTCAGTTCTCAAGAGTTATGAGAATCTTTCTCCCAGGTGGGGATATAGCCAGTTTCATCTTATTGGATAGCAGTTTTTTCCTTTACCTTTTTTTTAACCTTTTCATGTGTCTCTTGAGCTTCCTATTTGATATCCACATTTTCTATTTAGCTCTGGCCTTTCCATCAGGAAATGTTGTAAGTCTCCCATTTCATTAAATGTCCATCTTTCCCCCGGAAGAGAAGGCTCAGCTTTGCTGGGTAGTGGATTCTTGGCTGCCTTCTAAATTCCCTTGCTCTTTGGAATATCTTATTCCAGGCCCTTCACACCCTTAATGCTGATGCAGCCAGGTCCTGTGCAATCCTTACTGTGGCTCCTTGGTATCTAAATTTTTTTCTTTCTGGCTGCTTGAAGGATTTTCTCTTTTATCTGATACTTCTGGAATTTGGCCACAACATTCCTTGGTGTTTACATTTTAGGATCTCTTCCCAGAGGGGATGGATGTATTCTTTTGATTACTATTTTTCCCTCTGGTTCCATGATATCAGGGCAGGTTTCCATTACTAAATTCTGCAATATTAAGCCCAGGCTTTTTTTTTTCTCTTCAATGTTTTCAGGAAATCCTATAATTCTCAGGTTGTCCTTTCTCAATCGGTTTTTGAGGTCAGTGGTTTTGTTGATGAGGTAATTTACATTTTTTCTATTTTTTTTATCTTTTGGTTTTGTTTAACAATCTCTTGCTGTCTTATGAAATCATTAGTTTCCATAGACTCCATTCTTTTTTTAGAGAAGAATTTTCTTCATTTACCTTTTGCAATTCTTTTCCAATTGGTCAATTCTATTTCTGTAAGAGTTTACCATTTGACCAATTGAGGTTTTGAGAAAATTATTTTCCTTTTGCATTGGTCATATTGAAGATCTGAGAGAATTATTCTCATTTTGTATTTGTCCAATTGTATTTTCCAAGGATTTGTTCTCCTGTTGTAAGGTATTAATTTTCTCTCCCAAATTTCCCTGATTTCTTCAAGGAAGTCTTTCTGTACTGGAGACCAGATCATATTCTCCTCAGAGCTTCTAGGTATCTCTGAGTTAGGGTCTTTTCCTTCTAGGAATTTTCCTATGGACCCTCCTTTCCACTGGCCTTTCTTCATTTTCCTAAAACCTTGTGTAAAGGAGTGGCTGGTTTACAGAGGTTTGGTGTTGGGATTCCTAGAGGATTTACTCACTGGGTTTACTAACTCCACATAGGCCAATCAGTAGGGGGCCCTGGTTACTTTTTATGGAGTGACTGAGACCTTGATTTGAGGCCCTCTTCCTTGGCCTGGAGGGGGGTGGTTAAAGTTGCTGAATTCTTTTATCTTTGAACAGTGCCCTAGGGCAAGGTAATTGCTGTCCCCATTCACAGCTGAGAGAGCTCTGCTGCTCACATCTGAGCCAGGGGTGGAGGTAAGCTGTAATTGTGTTTGCTCTGGGGAGAAGCTTCGGAGCCCAGGGATTGATGTTTGCAACTCTCCTGCACTGGAACTCACTCTCCAGTCCTGCTGGCAAGCTCCAGACAGTCAGTGCCACCACCAATGCATCTGCTCCCCAGTTGGTCCATGCTTCCAAGGCAAATCCAGCTAGTCCCACTCACAGGCTCTCAGGCTCTCACCCTGTCCTGTGCTCCTTGCAGAATCTGCTCTGGGTTTTGTCAATCAAATTTCTGTTAAGAGGTGTGTTTCATATTATTTATGAGGGAAGATCAGGAGACTTTAACACACAGTGCCTGTCTTCTCTCTGCCATCTTGGCCAGAAGTGAAATTATTTATCAATTCCAAAGTTCTTAAAAGACACTTTGAGAGTGTGCTTGTATTGCTTTTTCTGACTATTGTGTGAATGTTTGCCCTGTGTGACTTCTCCAAATTTGGTCTTTTTTGGAGAGCATGGGCTTTACATTCAATCAATAAGGCCAACCCATCAGAGTTGTTCTCTCTGCAATGGAGTTTGAATGCTTGACAATTTAGCAATAGAAGGGACCTCAGTGTCTGGTATTTTATTCTGCCAGGTGATCTTCAGGCAATCCAAATGGAAGTGATTCAGTTTCCTGACACAGTGCTGGGATGCTGTCCAGGTTTCACAATCAATCTTTAGCCATTCAGTTTGATAATCTGTCTAATACTTCTTATTTCTCACACTTTCTTTCAGAGCCTCCCAAATACTGAGCTAGTTCTGGCAGTGCATGTATCAACCTCATTATCAATGTGTTTATCCACAGTGTTCAAAATTTTCCCATTTGCTTTAACTGATGGTTCCATATATGGGTGGTGCAGTGCTGGGTGATGTTTTATGTGTTTTCTTGGTATTAATTGTCAGACCATAAATTGTACAAGTAGCAGAGAATCAAGACATAATTTGTTGTATCTCAGCTTCAGAGGTTGAGTGACAATCATCTACAAACAAAAAAATCATACATTAATACTTCTTCACTTTAGTCTTATTTCATTTCACTAGTGACTGGGGAAGCCCAAGAACATCATATATTATGCAGAACCCAGGCAAGCACATTGTCAATACTGATGAACTTCTCTGGGCAACCAAATATTGACATCCTCTTCCATAAGTTCTCATGGCTGATAGTATCAAAAGCCTTGATCAGATCTATAAAGATAAAGGGAATAGACTATCCTATGGCAATCACAGTAGGGGTCTGTCTTAGTTATTCTTGCCAAGATTCTTGCCAGCATTCTTCTTAATAGGTTGATCCTTCATCTGGAAGATGATTATCTATCTAAGAGTCAATGTGGCTTCAGAAAGAACTAAGGAGCAGTCATTATGGTGTTTGCTGCCCAAAATCTCCAAGAGAAACTCCCGGAGCAGAACAGAAGCCTATATACAATGTTGATAGATCTGACCAAGGTTCTTGATACTGTCAGTCATGAGAACTTATGGAAAATAGTGTTCAGCTTCTTCATAATGGATAATGCTCTCAAGTTTTCTCAGTAACATTGTCAAACACGGGTGTTCTATTAACCAACATTACACCATCCATAATCATCAGTTATAGCAAATGAAAAAGTTTTGAATATTGTTAATAAGTTCATTTAACTTTCTAGGTTATATGGCAAGAGGAGGTTATTGCTCAAGAGTTCACAGATCACTCCCTTATCCATCATTAAAACCAGCCAGATTACAAGCTTGACCTCTTTTGGTACATTGATGGTAAGGGTCTCCAGATCTTCATAAAATTTTTCTTTGACTTCATTAGAGTTTGTTATAATAGGAGCATAAGCAATGATGATGGTGGCTTAGCATTTTCCTGTAGGAAGTAATAATATAGTCATGAGTCTGTTATTCACTTCTATTGATAAACATACAAGATTGTTGACTAGAGTAATTTTGATTGCAAAACCTGCCCCAGTCTAACCATGCTGTCCTTCCCTGTGACTACTCCAGAAAAACAAATATCCAGATCTTATTTCAGTAAACTGGCCATCCATCATTTGCCAGCCTCTTACACTCAAGACTGCTATTTGGATGTAAGACCTACTGAGTCCTCTCACAAAAGTTGTTTGTCTTTCAGGGATACTGGATTTTGTGTTGTCTATAAGTGTGCACACATTCCATGTGTGAGTGGAATGATCTTTGTGATGGTGAGTGGAATTATCTTTGTAGAAATTTTTGTACAATTTTTGGTGTTTAAGTCAAAAAGTGGGATCTCCACTTGCTGGGTAATCAGGTCAAAGTCAGGTAAGTAGACAATTTTTAGGGCACTTTTTTTAGCCCTTCCTCACTCTAGGAGGTGAGCAGGGAAATTCTTAAAAGGCTGCTCAGACACCCAGAGGGCTGTTGAATCCCACTGGCTTGGTGTGCGCAGTGTAGTGACTACAGCTTCAGCTTAATCACACCTGATGATAGTCATAAATGGTTAAATAGTATGAGTGATATATTTTGATTTGGGCATAAATGAGATTTAAGTGAGGAAGACTTGCATGAAGTCACCAGCCTTACTCTCTCCCACAGTCATCACAGTCCAGTTACAGGACAGAATCAAGATGACTGATCATGACAGGAGATGCAGTGGATGACCTTGATGTCTTCCATATATAATCAAATTGTAAGCACTCCACAATCCCCACTTCAACTGCCTACATGGCCATCGGAAAAAAATGTTTACATCTAACCAATCTATCAGAAAAATCCTCACATGCTTGAGGTAGACACCCCTCCAATTCAACATGGATTTGAGATCCCTCAGTTACCCTCAACCTAATTTAACCTGTCTATTGAAATGTTTACAAGGATGTAGCTACAGTGTATGTTACAGTTTCTCAGAGCTACAAGTGAGAGGTGGATCAGATGAACACTGAAGGTAGAAAGCAGCTCTGGAAAGAGCTTAGCAGGGCAGTTAGGTGGCACAGTGGATAGAACACAGGCCCTGGAGTCAGGAGTACCTGAGTTCAAATCCAGCCTCAGACATTTAATAAGTACCTAGCTGTGTGACCTTGGGCAAGCCACTTAACCCCATTGCCTTGCAAAAAAAAAGAGCTTGGCAGACCTCACACCAGAGGTACTAGTCTTCTCTGAGAATACCCCAAACCCAGTATAGTAAGAAATAAATGATGAGGAATTCAGATAAAGATGAAATGATTTATAAGATATGATCCAGAGTGAAATATGAAGCAAAATAATATTCACAACAGTTCTAACAATGGAAATGAAAGGTTCCATGATAATAATAATAAATTAGCTCTGAAAAAATGAAAAAATCAATGAAGGTCCTAGAGAAGATAAAATGAAACATACCTCTTTCCTCATGATAGAAAGGTGAGGAACTATTATGACAAAATATTGCATATACTGTCAGCCATGTCTTCCAATGTCTTTGCTTTTGTTTAGTGTATTTTTTTGTTCACAAAGGAAAGTGCAATCAGGGATAACAATAAAGATGATTATGATGTAAAGACAAAAGGCAGAAATAGGACAGGCTTTTGAAATATAAAACAATTCAAACTATTCTTTTGGGAAACATGGAAAGATGTCTTCTAGACAATAATACATCTAGAAAGATTTGCAACTAGTTGAATGACCTGATTAGAAAATTAGTTGTAAATGATTCAGTGTCAACTTGGCAGGAGGTCTCTCATGGAGAGCCCTTGGGAATCTGTCTTTGGCCCTTTGTTATTGATTTTTTAATCAATGCCTTGAATAAAAACATAGATAGCCTGTTCATGAAATTTTCAATTGACAGGGAAAAAAACTTGGGAACAAGGCAAGGACAGTTAACACATGAAAGACAGAATCAGAATCTGACAGAATAAGAACCAGTTACAACATTGGACTGAATCTAATAAAATAAAATGCAAAAAAAGATAAATGCAAAATCCTATACTTGCTTTAAAAAAGTCAACTTAATCAATACAGGATTAAGAAAGAGTAGCTAGATAGCAGTTTGTCAGAAAAGGAAGCAGGGGTTTCAGTACATTATAAACTCAGTATTAGACAATATAATGCCATAGACAAATGTTAAACCAAATATAAATCAGGGAAATATAGATTTACAACTGGAAAGGATCTTAAAATTTATCATATCTGACTTCCTCATTTTTCTGATGAAAAAAAACTAAATCTAAGGCTTGCCCAAGTCATACAATTTAACATCTGAGTTAGGATTCAAATCTTGGTCTTCCCATCTTTATGTTTAACACCATTCACTAAGCCATGTATATCTTCCAGGAACTGTCCTTGGTTGGAATTCATCTGGAATATTATGTCAGTTCTGAGTATCATTCAGTCAAAAGCATTTATTAAGTGTTTACTTAGTCAGGCACATGGTAAATATTGGGGGAAAATGAAAGGCATTAATATGATCTCTGCTCTCATGTTTTAATGGAGGGGACAATAGGCAAATACCTATGTACACATTAGATGTATCTAGTATAAATGGCAGATAATCTCAGGGGAATGGACCAAGGATGTGGGGAGAGGAGAAGGAAAGGCTCTGGAAAAACCTCTCGTAGGAGTGGGGAAACTATGTCATAAACTAAAAGGAGAGAATTTTCCAGGAGGAAATTACCAGTACAAATGCTTGGAGTTGCAAAATGGAAAAGTGATTTAGAAACAGCAGCATATAGGTCAGTAGAACTGGATCATATTGTGAATGGAGGGAAGTAAAGTATAAGAAGTTTGGCAAGACTTCTAACCAGTGGGGTGCTAGAAAATGTTTAATGATTGACTCTCCAATTATGTATGTCTGTATATACATATACACATATATGTATATGTATATTGTGCTTTTGCATGTATATGTTTGCATAATGCATTGTGTATATCTTTGCAATGCACAATGCATATTTAAGTTTAATCTATATAATTAACATTTTCTCCATCACTTTCTTAAGTGCAAGCAATCAACAAAGTATTAAATCAAGCCCTGATTTGCAGCATTTGATGATTTCGGACATGCTAAAAATTTAATAATCGCTTGTGAGCCAGTTCAAGCTGTCTGGTACATCCCAGCTCAACCATCATTTTAAGGAGTTTTATAAAATTTTGAGTCTTCAACACTGTGGGTATGAGAATAGATAAATATATGTATATAATGTATGTATGTTTATGAATAAGTGTATATCCAATAAACTATGTAAAATGCAAAAAAAAGTTCCTCTTAGAAATTAGATCCCTCCACAATCCTTTGTGGAATTCTACTGACTTTGTGGGACTTATCTGAAAACAATGCCACATTAGTGGATGAGGGTGCTTGCAACAAATTCCCATTGCTGTTGCTTTTCAAATGTGTCTCATTCTTCTCAACACCGTGCACCCTAGTCTTCTATTCTGAATTATCTCTTTAAGTTTGCCCCACGAAAATGAGAAAATATAGGAAATGTCAAGTGAGAGAGATAGAAATTGAAGGGAAAAAGAGAAGGCAGGTAGAAATGAAACCAGGAAGCTGCATTTCACCATGCTTAACTTCTGTTATTACCACCCAGGTTTGTTCCTTTTAATGATGCATTAAGGCCAGCCTTTCACAAAATAAGACAATATGCAGCTCTAAGGTATGGAGACATCAGCTTTTTTCAGATATTCAGGCAGAAGCATTTTTTTGTGTGTTGGTAATCAATGGTTGTAAGTGTCCCTTACCAATGATTTTTATTGCAAAAAATGATATTTAAAAGTTCCAGGGCTTCATAGTTTCATGGCTTAAATGCAGCCCTCTGCAGATTGCCTCCATCCATTAGATCTTGAGGCACCTATGTTCCTCTTTTCTGTCGTTGTTGCTTAAAACTTTCTAACTCTTATCTCTCTCCTGAGAGTTTGCACCTAGATTCTCCCCAGGGACAATATGTACACTTTTATTCCATAAGAGTCTGTGCTGGTTTAGTATCACATCCTGTTGAATTCTATACACACTTAGAGAAGATGCAGTTCCCCAAAAGAACCTGTCCTCCTTACATAAATGAAACTGGTACTTAAAAAGATGCCAATAAGAAGAACAGTCAAATGTGATGAAGTAAACACAAGGGAGAAAGATAAAACTAGCTCCCAAAAGTTGATTGCTCAGTTTTCAGAGTATTCACATCTTAGAAATCAAGTCTTGATTTATTGCTTTGCTGATTGTCTAGTCTTAAGAAACTGGAGAAAATGTTAATAATGAAGATGAAACTTATACATGTAATATGTGGCTTTTTTCCCCCCCAAGAAATTCAATTGCTAAAATATTTACCAGGATATACCTAGTATATGTGGAAAACTAATTCAAAAATGAGAACATAACAAAAGAACATGAAAATCATCAAAAGTAATAGCACCATCCAAAAAAATTAAGGTGAATAAGAGGACATTAGCAATATAATTGATTACTTTTTCATTTTTGTCAAATCTTTATGAGATGACCTTCGCATAATTTTATTTGGGTGAATGGTATTCAAATCAAGCAGTTTTCAAGTACCTACTATAGTACATGTACCATTATAGGTATTAGGACAGAAAGACAAAAACTAAACAATTCTAGCATTCAAAGATGAAAATAGAAGAATAGGAGCAGACAAAATTTCATAGACATTTGACATTAGCACCCATATTCATTATCACTCAATTGATCAAAAGGTATTGAGAATGTACAGGGGGCTGGGTTTATTGGGCTTTTTTTGTTTTACTTTGCTTTGCTTTTAAAAGCATTTTCAGTGTTTCAGAACAGCATTTCAGTGTTCTTTACACTGCATTACACTGATATAAATAGATGAACTATAAACCTCACCATATGTATATTTACTACACTTTTAATAGACAGTCAAAACATTGTCTTTAGCACATAGTCATAATCCATATAAACACAAACAACAGGATTTTGTTTAGTTTAACAATGCTTATATGGAAAAAAGTGAACACTTGGAGACAGAATTTGTTGAAGACAAGTGTGAACAATAGACAATTTTTTCAAATATTTCACCTTGACAGTTGTTGATTGGACAGATTTTCTTCAGAACTAAAATGACATGAATTTAAAAGTTAAATGCTCTAAAAAGCATTTAAGCTAAGGAATTTAGTTAGGTACTGCTTCTGAATATTTTAAAAGATGTAAATACACTTCACTGCCACAATGAGGCTATATTTCTAACAGATTGAGGCAATTATGGGATGTAAAATCATTTTTTTTACAAATACTCTAAATAAACCCTGTAGTTATGTCAGTGGGGGATAATTTTATGCTTTGGGGGATTGTGGGGAGGGTTATAATGTAAAAGGTCCCCATTGAATTTCACTATATGGAAAATAAGAAAAAGTAATGCAGTGAAGAAGTAGGAGGAATTTTTTTGCCAGGATCTCAAGGTGGGATTATTAAGAGCAAAGACAGGAGGATAAAGAAAGGGAAATGTTGCTTGAATATCAAGCAAGCAGGATAATTGAAAGACTTGAAAGATGGTAGAATAAATTTTTAAGGAAAGTAGGAAAAGCAGCCACAGAGTTAGATAATACCTCATACTGATGTTCATCACCTCTTCCTTTGATTATTGAAATAGCTTCCAATGAGAGATCCAATGATCTCTGCCTACATCCCCTTTCCTTTCTATTCCATGTCATTTAGAGCTGGAAGGGAGGAATTAATCACAAAACCTATCACCCCCTCCCCATTTCTCAGATGAAAAAAAAAGATCAAGCACTAGGCACCTCTACTTCTCTCCTCCCATTCTCTTCTTAATCCTTTATAATCCATCTTCTAACTCTTTCTAAATTCTTCCAAAGTTCCTCTCTCTCCAAAATTAATGATCTCTTATCTATCCATTCCAGTGACTTTTTCTCAGTTCTCATTCTCCTTGACCTCTCTGTAGTTTCTGACACTTGATGATCACACTCTTCTCCTTGATACTATCTTCTCTCTAGCTTTTTGACACCACTCTCTCCTGGTACTCTTCCAATATGACCTCTTCTTTTTCTCTCTTTTCTTTCCTGGATCTTCCTTGGGACCATGTACTCTAACTATAGATGCTCTAGCCTAGACTCTCTTGGTCTTCACCCTCTATACTATCTCACTTGGTGACTTCATCAACTCCCTTGGATTTCAGGGCCATCTCTAAGTTGCTGATTCTCAAATCTTCCTATTGTGAACAAAACTCTTTGCTGATCTTCAATCTTACATCTCCAATTGCTTTTCAGATATCTCAAACTGGATGTCTAGCTTACATTTTCAAGTCAATCTGACCAAAAACAAACTCCTTTTCTTTCCTCCTAAATGCTCTCAACCCCTTCTTTCCTACTGTAGGGGTGACACTATCCTTACAGTCCCGCGGACTCATGACCTAAGCATTATTCTAGACTCCTTACTATCTCTCATCCCCATTTCTATGTTCTTCCCAAAATCTGTTGATTTCACCTTTGCAATATCTGTCAAATATAGACCTTCTCTCCTCTGTCACTGCCACCACCCTAGTGTAGGTTTTCATCACTTCATACCTGAACTATTGCAATAGCTTGCTAATGGGTTTGCCCACCTCAAATCTTTCCCTGCTCCAAAACATCCTATTTATTCAGCATTAATATTTGTCATGCCCTATGGTAAACACTGGAAATGCAAAAGAAGGCAAAAAATGATTATTACTTTCAAGAAATTTCTACTTTGGAGAAGAACTTATAGATAGGTAGATATGGATTGAGCCAAGCATTCAAAAAGAAGACTAGGGGTGAACTTCATTTGGAAATGTTGAAATGTGTTTACTGACTCCAGACTATTTATTCTTCCAGTGACACATTGATAAACTTTTTGAATTAGTGATAATGAGTGACCTGCAGGTCATTAGACCTCATTCTTCCCAATATTTTGTGTTCCTTTGCTTCCTCTGAATTTTGTAGAAAGCTCCATTATCCTGATTTTCTTCTAATTTCTCCATATATTCCATCTATGACTAAGATGTCAACTAAGGCATTTTAGTTTCCAGAGATCTAACTAAATGAAATTGTCTTGATTATTCCATCTTTGTGTATGTAAAGAAACTCTAAAACTCAATAGAAATAATATGGGGAGATTGATTTTGTGGGACTGTGGTCAAGGGACTTAATGTTTTTGAACCCAAGTTCCCTCTTCCCCAAACCAAAGGGGTTGGACTTTATTGACTCATAGACATAGGAGGGAACTTAGAAATCATGAAGTCAAACATGATTACTCTAAATATAATAGGAATAGATTCCTTGGAAGGGCATAAGTAATTGGAGTATGCCCAGATATTACCTGTCTAATTCCAGTACAAGCAGCTATTTGGGTAAGTTTGGGGCAAACTTTCTTCTAGTCGTAAGGATTTAGGAGTCAATAAGGAAGCAGTCAGAGAATTGGGCATTGGGACTGAAGTAAGAAAGCCTTGAATTCAAATGTGGTCTCAGACACTATATGTGTGATCTTGGTAAAGTCATTTTATCTTCTGTCTTAATCCATTGGAAAAGGAACGACAAGCCACCTTGGGATCTTTGCCAACGAAACCCCATGAACAATATTGGTGTAGTTTGATCCATGGAGTCACAAAGAGTTGAATTGAACAACTACAACTGTGTAATAATGAAGAAGTCTTTAATTGGTTTTAGAATAGAAATAGTGATTATCCAGAATTGCTGAGTTATTTCATGAATATATAATAAAGATAACAATAATAGTTAATGTTTATATAGTGCTAGGGATTATCTGAAGTGCATTATTATCTTATTTGATCCATACAACAACCTTGGGAGGTGGGTGCTATTTATTTTATCCATTTTACAGATGAAGAAACTGAGGCAAACAGATTGACTTGCTCAGGGTCACCCTATAGTAAGTGTCTGAATCTGAATTTGAACTCAGGTCTTTTATTTTTTTAGTTTTTTTGCAAGGCAATAGGGTTAAGTGACTTGCCCAAGGTCATCACACAGCTGCATAATTATTAAGTGTCTGAGGCCAGATTTAAGCTCAGGTACTTCTGACTCCAGGGCCAGTGTTCTATCCTCTGTGCCACCTAGTTGCCCCTCAGGTCTTTTTGACTTAGGTCTGGCATGCCACCTAGCTGCCACTAAGATCAATTCACCTATTCATCATTCTCTCTTTCTCTCTCTCTCTCTCTCTCTCTCTCTCTCTCTCTCCTTGTTTCTCTGTTTCTCTGTGTGTCTCTATTTCTTTGTCTTTGTCTCTGTCTGTCTATCCCTCTCTCTCTCTCCTCTTCTCTCTATCTCTGTCTTTTTATCTCTCTGTCACTGCCTTTGTCTCTGTATCTCTGTCTCTGTGTCTTTGTCTCTTTGTCTCTGTCTCTGTCTCATTGTGAGAAGGAAGAGTTAATACAGAATAAAGCCTGGAGGTACCTCCTTACACATTAAACTTACTGTTCAAAGGAACAATGGACTTAGACTTAGACTATAATGGCATTGAGACACACACATGTAGAGAATATGCATGACAAAATGATATCTCACAACTCCTACCTCTGGAAGTTCTATTCTTCTGTGGATAGTCCCTGTAAACTTACTCTTAGGAGTAATTCTGGGATGAACTTTCTAAGGATTGGTGTTTTTCTACAGTCCTTAGCCAACACTTCTGCCTGATACCCCATTTCTTTGCATCTGTTCTTTCCTGTTCTTAAGAGAATGAATTTTTTTCTGGCATGGCAGTGTCCAAGTAACCTTGAGGGTTAGAAAGACCCAGAGGTCCTATCAGAAGTTTCATTGGTGATTGCAGCTGGATAGCACTAGAGTGTTAGCGGTCAATAGCAGTCGAAGAACACTGAGGAGCACATAACAGATATAGAATGATGGGGACCCAAGGAAGGCATCTTCAAGGAGCTGAGTCTTCATCACAAAGACAGTGCCAGATATGGATGTTTGAACACCAACTATCTGAGCCAGCAGAAAGCTAGACCTAAGGGAAACCACAAAAGAGAAGAGAACTTCCAGTGTAGGAGTCACAAGTTACCACTTAGGTAGACATATTCTCTACATGTTTCTCTACATATTTAAGCTTGTCCAATCTGCCCATGGATACTATGTCTATTTGTGGTAAAGTGTAACTCTGAGTTTTGTGATAGTATTTTGTTATCAGCTAATTCTTCTTAGCAAATTTTTTTTTCTAAAAGACTATTAAATTTAGTTGATGAATTGTTAATGGAGAATACACTCAGGAGCTTTTGTTCTAGAAGCTTAACTCTACTTTGTAGATCACTGAAAGAGTAGTAGTCACCCTTCACAGGATTCCAAACTGCAAATCTGAGTACACATTAAAGGAGTGATCCCAGAAGTGTTCACATAAATGAAACTTGGATTTAAGGACCATAAGTGAAGTTCCCAGGGTCTCATAGAGCAACATTAGAATTTGAATTCATGGACCCTATCCTCCTTTTGACTTCACCCTGTGCTAGGATTTTCCCCCCATGACTTTGAATTGAATGCTTTCTGTTGTCCATTTAAATTTTTGAATTCCTAACTGTTCAATAATTCCTTACTCCTCTGGAATCTAAACTTGATTCCTTTCACATTCAAATGATAAAAAAATTCCTCTTCCTCCTCCCCATACCTCACATTTTATTTTACTTTATTCCTCTGTAATGTACTTATATTGTATTACTTTTATGGCTTATATATATCAAGAACTTGAGAACTTAAATCCACAGAATGAGGGCTTTTAAAGTTAATTTACCTCATTTATCTGCTTTCAATCAAGTTTGGAAAACCAAAAATCTGACATTAATTTGAGTCAATACATCCAGATCTATACAATGTTAACAGATCCAGCCAAGGAATACCATTAAAATAGTAAACCAGTAATTAAGACAGAAATGAATTCCTAAGTGAGTTCAGTGTCCTTCCATTTCTCTCTACCAAAAGTAGTTTGGGAATCATGTCTTACAAATTCATTACTCTGGTGGAGAGGAAATGACTCTAGTACTGAAGGCATGAGTATACTCTTGGACATTCCCAGGGTAGGAAGATGAATGAAGAGCCATATTATGTTCCTCATCTGAAAACAGACTTTTCCTACATCATCTCTATTTAGTTCCTACCCTGATTTCAGTTTCTACTATGATCCAGTTTGACTTATTTCAGTGTCTACTCACTTAACTAGTCCAATGCAGAGATCAACCTACTTCCTCATTCCATATTATTAGAGTCTACAGAAACAGTCATTATTCCTCTAAATTCTTGAGAGGAAATAAGTCTCTCTTAATCAGTCTCTAACTACATTTTCTGTCATATTATCCTGTATATGTGTAATATTCCCATACTTGACTATAAGCTTCTTGAGGGAAAATATATACATATGTATATGTATACATAATATACATATATATTTTATGTATGTTCTTTATCTCTCTAAGGTCTAAATAGAATGATCTAGACATAGCAAGTACTAGATAAAATTTATGTTGAATTAAATCTACAAGAAAACTTCCAGCTCATAAATTCTATGATTCATTGATTTGAGTTATTTTTTAGTCCCAAAGGGCAGAACCAGGAGCAATGAATGGAAAGAAGAAACAAGACAACTTTAAGTATGATGTTGGGGGAAAACAAACAACTGCTCTAACAACTATAGCTAACCAAATAAACTAGAGATATGATATTTAAGTCAGTCTGATTATTGGGGAAACACTAGTTCACTTATGCACTAAACAATAAAACCCATGCAATTGTGCAAAAATTAACTAGAAAAAGCAACATCATGTCATTCATGTTCTTAGAAAAAAGTATGAACAATATTTGTGTTCAATCACCTTTTCCTGAACCTGAAAAACCAGAAAAAATATCTAAGGTTCTACAAGTAGAAAATAGAGAGACAAATAACTAACTACCTTATTCCATAGTTATATTGTGTAGAAGTGAGCTTTCTTTGAAAAATTGTCCATGAACCTGAGAAATGTTGATGTGATCCTTGGGGAAATGTAGCATAACAGTAATATTTACTTCTCGGCAATTTAATATCAATTTTAAAACATGAATTTGAGAGCATGCATAAATGGAATTTCAAGTTTTATGCAAATATAATTAAATAAGGATAAAAAAGAGAGTGAATAGATTACTGGACTGGTAGTCAAGGGACCAAGTTTCTGGTGCTGTTTTGATTTCTGATTAATTTTACAATTAAATATATTCAGAGAGTCCATGATTCTCCATATCTTTTTCCCATTCCCATTGCAGTCACAGTCCTTAAGACCTTCATTCCAATTCTGTATTATTGTAATCATCTCCCAACTAGTCTACTTATTTCCAGTCTTTCCCATTCCAATTCATTTGATAAATTATTATCTGATTATTATTCTCAATATATAGTTCTGACTACAACACTAGCCTATTTAAAAATCTTTAGTGGTTTCTTATTGCCTCTAGATTAAAATACAAAGAGTCTTAGTCTTGCATTCAAGGCCCTTCATAATTTGACTCCCACTTGTCTTTCAAATTCTTTACATAGTAAACTCCCTTTACACACTCTATCTTCTAGTTAAACTGATCTAACTATTGCCCTGGTAAAGCATTCCCATCTCTCTCTACCTCTGCATAAGCTGTTTACCATGTTTTAAATGCACAATTTCTCTTCTTCATTTCCCCAATTCTCTACACAATATGCCCTAGATCCACACCTATCTTTGTATTATCTTGCCAATACAAGACTTCATTGAACTTTTTCAATAGCCTGCTATTTTATCTTCCTAAGTCTTTTTTTCTCCCCTCCAATCTATCTTTCACATTGATATCAGACTACTCTACAACATCAAAACCCTTCAGAAAATTTGACTTCTTATTGCCTTTTGAATAGAGTTCAAATTTCAAGACCCTCTATAGTCTTTTGCTACCCTACCATTCTAAACTTATCTCACTTAGGACCCTCCACAGATACTCCACCCAACCTGAATTCTTCACTTTCTCCTATGTAAATTCCAGGATCACCCTTCCAAGTCTTTGCTCACACCATCTTCTAACTTGGAATGCCTTGCCTCAAATATCTGCCTTTGGAAATTTGACCTATCTTTCTTGGTACACCAACCCTTGAGTTCATTTCCCCTTTCCCAGTAGTCTTTGATTGAGATTATCTGTTCAATCACTGCTGCCCAGGTCTTAGGGTTTTAACCAATTGCCTTACTGCTTTTCTGACAGATTCTCAGTACCACCTGGCTTTTTTTCCTGCCCTACAACTGTACCTCCCTCCCTTTATATATTGTTCTCCTATTTAGAATGTGAACCCCTTGAGAACAGCAATTATCCCAATATTCTATGTATAATCCCACTGATTGGCACACAGTCAATAATACATGGAACAGATTTTCCATGAAATATTCTCAGAATCTTATTCCACTTTCCCAGATAAAAATGATCCTTCCTTCTTCAGATTTTGCAGAGTACTTTATTTGTGCTTCTCTTTTGTATTTTTCATCTTCTTTGTCTTATATCTATTTGTATATGAGTTATAGCCCCTTTCTAGAGTGTAAATTTTATGAAGGAAAGGTTCAAGTCTTACTTATTACTTTATCTAGCCCCCCCCCCCCCAGTGTCTAGTATAGTATAGTGTTCTTCACAGAGTAAGTACTTCAACTATGTTCGTGAAATTGAATTCTCTACTCTCATTAGAGAGGTAGGGAGAGCATCAGAAAATCAGGGTTCTGCTCCCAACTCAGTCATTGTCTTTATGTACGACATTGGACAATTCCCTTGACCTTTCTGGGCCTTGATTTCCCCATTGATAAAATGAAAGGATTAGAGAATATAACTTCTCGCAACTCTTCCAGTGATCATGTTAAAGCAAGCTACTATGAGATGTTTTGGTTTTGGTAACAAGGCTAAAATAAATTCAAGAAATAATGGTACAAACTGAACTTAAAACTCTAGAAATGATTTATTAGAGACAGGCCCAATCATGCTAAAAAAACAATATGGGATCCAAAGGGGGAAAATATTGTCTTGATCATTTTAACTTTCTGGGCTTTGATAGTCCAAATTGACTTTCTGTGTTATGCTCAGTATATTTGGCAGCTACATTTATTAGGATGGAAGCAAACATTAAGGTGTAGTAAGGCAGAATGCTGAAAGACACAGCTACTAACATCTCTGAATCCTTTAAATCTCATCCATCCAAATGGTTTTCAGAACCTGAAGAGCTGTTTGCCTTCATGTAGCTACGGCATTTTCAACTATACTTTCATCTTCCATTGATCAAGAAGAGCTCTTAGTCTGACTTGATGCTTTCACTGGGTCTAAGTACACAGACCCAGCATCCATTCTGTTCTGTGGATCCAAAAGTATTTTCAGCTGAACCAGCAACTGGAGGAGTTGACTACCATTACTTAGATTCATTAGAGTAATTCACTGGGGCCCTCACAAGAAGGATAGCTCCATATTGTTCCCATTGTAAGAAATGAATATTTCTCCTGATAGCCGAGAAAGGGGCTATTTGAGTCATCTTTCTCCATTATATGTGGCATTGTGTAGCAAATTTCCTTAATGTTTATATCAGCAAGGTTCATAAAGTAGAAAACAATAACTGAACCACAACCTAAAAAGGAATTTAAAATATGACTCACCTTATACACAATGGCCATTTTTATGAGCATTAATTACAGAGAGTACCCGAGAAAGATGTTAGTATTTTATGGAGTGGGGGAAAATTTTGACTTGATTTTTTTAGGAAAAATCTCTCATCTTAGCCTTGTAGCTTTTAAGTGTCTGGCCCTATATAGGAAATTAGAAGAGAAAAAAACAAGTTTGTTTCCTTTTATTTCTTCCCTAGGAGATACAACTGATGAAATAATGGTCAAACTAAAAATGTTTTATATTTGTGCCCAGCTGCTTAATGCTTTCTTCTGTCATGCTTAAAATGCCTTTAATCCACTGTGGTTTATTTATGAAGCTTCTTAATTTGTTGTACGCTGGACAGGAAAAGGGTGCTTCAGAGGGACAAAAGAAGCCCAACTTGAATGTATAGAGAGGAAGAGTTGCCATCTTGGAAGCAATGACTGGATATGATTTACTTAGTAGGAACCACATCCAAAATAGCAAGACATTCATAGCTCTGCAAGGGTAAAGGGCAGAAAGTTATCCAGCATCCAGGCATAACAAGTGCTTGGTTTGTACATTGCTCATGAATAGACACTACTTATTTTCTGAGTATTTATGACAAGAATGGAATTTCTTAGCTGCCTTCTATATTCTGTGAACTGACACTCACAACTGTTGGAATGTTTGTCACTGCATGAATGTCTGCAAATGTTTGAAACATTAGAGAAGATCAATAAGTGGTTTCCTAATATTCCCCATTTTCAGAAGCAACCAGGAACTTATGATTCAAATTACTGGGATGATTTACAACCATCTAGTGGACTTCTGAAGTTCTTCGCATGAAATTAAGGGAGATTTTCACTGTTATGTACTGTTAGTCAAACTAGATACCTTTAATTTTTTTTTATCAGATTAAAAAAAGAGTAGTATACTAGAAGTTAACAGAGCTCTGACAAACTGGGGTATATATATATTTAACCTCTCTATATTTAGTTCTTCATCTTTAAGAAAAGAATAATAATGCTTGTTCTATATATTTGTCATGGCTTTTAAGAGGATACATTTGATTAGCAATGTACAAGCAGTTTTATAAAAAATTAAATACTTTAGAACTGCAATAGTTATTATTAACTAAGTTTATTAATAGGGTGTCCCCAAAGGGTTAGAAATGACATCTCAAATAGTAGCAACACTCAGTTACTGGTGAAAAATGGTATATATTTGGCAGACATTACTTCTAAAGACCGAGAGTCATTAACCTGCCTTTGTGTTCACTTCTCTGTGTCTCACAAAAGACTTAGGCTACATTGTGAATTATTTGAGATTGAAAATGAATTATAGGTAGAGCATGATACACTACTCCCAGAGGATGGTCAAGTAAGTAGAAGAAAGAGAAGAAAACAGATCAGCAATTTTTTTTCCCTATTCTTACACAACGGATATTCACTTCAAACAGTAATTCTATATTGTGGACCTACTATGTGCCAACCATTCAGAAGTAAAAAGACAATAATAAAAAGTCCATGTATTTAAGGAGATTTCTAATAATGAGAGGAGCAAATGTGGATGAGTCCTTGAGAGAAGAGGGCCACAGGACCACCTTAGGAGGAGTAAACTGGCCTAATCAGTTAAAATTTCCATGTTGATCAATATCAGAATTTGACCCATGAGAGGTGATTGTATTTTCAATCTGTCTGAGACCCAGTCTTCAAATGAAACTAGCCAAAAATATGAAATATTTAATAGAGTCAAATTTTGCAGAATTTTGTTGTTTTTAATCCAATCATTTCTCAGTCATATCACTTCATGACCCCATTTGGGGTTTTCTTGACAAAGATACTGCCTTCTCCAAATGACTTTTCCAAGGACATATAGCTACTAAGTGAGGTCAGATTTGAACTCAGGATAATGAGTCTTTCCAGCACCACCTAGCTGACCCTTGAATTACTTACGTTTCCAAAAAGTTTGCATTTTAATCTAGAGTCAATAAAAAAAATTGAAGCTTTTAGAGAAGGGTCTTGATCAGATCTGTTCATTAAGACTATCAGTTTAGTCAGTGTGGAAAGCATGAATTAGGATTGAAGAGGGATGAATATATGAACTATGAGAAATTCTGTTTGTTTTAGAAATGTGATTGGGATGCTTAAGAGACATTCAGGTGGAAATGTCCAACAGGCAGAGATGAGGGATTGCAGCTTAGGAGAGGGATAAGAAAAGTATATATAGATTTAGTAATCATTGGCCTAGACAGAATAGTTGAAACAGTGTGAACTGATGAGATGGGAGACAGAGAGATAGAGATAGAGGAAAAAGTCAGACAGACAGACACATATACAAACACATATACAATGAAAGAAGTGAAATTTGTTCTTTGAATACTTCAGAGAGAGATAATAAGTTTAAAGTAACACCTTCAGATATTATGAGGGCAAAATAGTAAATGAAATAAAGAAGAAAGGATAGAATGGTCATCTGCAGAATTGATCTTCATATTAAATGCATTATCATACAGCGAAAAGCACGTTCAGTTTTAAGGCAGAGGATATAAGTTCAAGTCATTTCCCTTCTCTCCACCTCCATTTCTTCATCTTTAATTTGAAAAGGTTGAATTTAATTACTTTTAAGTCAATGAGTAGAAATATACATTAAGTTATCAAGTTTTGAATAGACCGACAAAAGATTTTATTTTGGCAACCATGAAATATAAACTTTTCCTTGGTGTAAAATCAGTAGAAACATGTCAGCCAATGCCATAACTAGTGTGGGACAACAAAAGATTTACCATAGGGTTTTGAAATTTAGCAGGTATAAATAATATGTATAGTCACAGAAACTACAGAGCTGTTTTTTTAGTATTATGTTCGCAAGAATGACTAAAGTTAAACTGTAGTGTACCAGAGGACAGGTTTCAGAGAAGTCTCACTATAGGGCAGTATCTTCCAATGGTGGTCATTGGGAAAATGGAATACCAAACCACTAAAAAATGAAGACTGTCCAGTATAAAGTTGTCTATTTTAGCTATTGAGTAGGGTTCCCCAGGTAGCATTCCAGGTAGGGAAAATGTGGATGAGTTCTTACAGGATGAGCTGGTAACAATGAGTTATGATCCATATTTGTATGATGGGTCAGGTTTGAGACTGCCAGACATATTTGCTCAGGTTGGGCAAAAGTCAATTGCTTCCACAAAAATAATAAAGTTAAAAACTTGACTCTTTCAGAGGGTATGCTACTGAGAAGTTTCACTCTAGATGAATACCTCCCATTGATGGTCTGAAAACAAAACACTTGCCTCAGGAGAAAAAATCATTAGTTACAGTACTCTTAGTTACTGTACTCTTATTTCAAACCCATTTCTACAATTTTGACTTATTTAAAAAAAATAAAACAACAATCAAAAAATAAAGCTGATTCCTCATACCCACCATCTAATTGTTTTTAATTTCAGTTGCTACTCAGTCTCAATAAAGAGAAGGAATATTTAAAAGGTAGATGTTGTGTCTGAAGTCTTAAGATTATATTCCTTTCTTTAATTAAAGGCTTTTTTTCCAAAGTACATAGGCAAAAATATCACGCCAATAGCCTAGGCATGACAGTGACCATAGAGGAAGACAGTGCACTCTCCAGCAGACATTGTTTTATTTTGTAATGAACAAACAATAAAATAATTATGTTCTGAAATCTGAGTTTGTGGCTCACAATTAGTGAAATGGAGCTACCTTCTTTGCTAATAGTAGTCATCTATAACTCAATCATTCCTAAAGACCATGAACAAATCTTCGAGGCTGGATTCAGGTATGGTTATATTATCTTAATAAAGGGTGCTGTAGTGACTTCAGGGAGAAAAGTGAAGGTGGCAGGGCCTGTTCCTTTATAGAAATCCTGATTTTAGTTCCATTGTCCCCATTCTCAAGTGTTCTCTTACTTTCATAACCCCATCAGCTGTACCTAGACATATAATTAGATAAAGTGACCACTAGGTTGACATGATAGCCTCAAGGTTAATTGTAGATCATTAGTATTCAATATGTTTTATTGTCAAGAGCCTGACTTTGTGAGATGTTGGGACTTATTTCTGAAAGGAGATGATGAAGAAGAAAAGGATAGAGTTTAGATTAAACAAGACTTTATTTACTTGATTACTAAAATAAAAATAACAATAATAATTGTTCTTTCCAATTCTAAATCTATGTTCCTATTATTAATAACAGTAACGGGCAGCTAGGTGGTACAGTGGGTAGAGCACTGACCCTGGAGTCAGAAGGACCTTAATTAAAATTCAGCCTCAGACACTTAATAATTACCTAGCTGTGTGACCTTGGGCAAGTCACTTAATCCCACTGCCTTGCAAAAAAATTAAAAAATAACAGTAACAAATAATAATGCTAATAACAATGTAATCTCTCCCTAGAGTATTCAAAGGAAAAATTTATTTTCTTTCATTCTTTGAAAGGTAATCAAATCTAACCCCCTCATTTTACAGATGAGGAAACTGAGGCACAGTGCTATGCAATATCACATTGCATGTATATATATATATATATATATATATACATATATATATATATATATATATATTTATATATTCAGGAAGATTCAAATTCAGGTCATCCTGTCTCCAAGTCCAGCATTCTATCAAAAAGTTTGTAGAGAAGGAATAAAAATAATTGGGTTCTGATCAACCCAGGCAAATGCTAGTGGGTTGGCAATCTCATACCTGGCCAACCACACAAATATGAATCACAATTCCTTATTACCTTTCCATACTATATGAATCTTATCCCCATTCTCTGATAAGAATGTCACAGGAGAGTACCTAACATGCCCTCAGTAGCCAATATAGATCATTTTATACTGGATAGTTATTTGGTAGTCTATTCTCCCAACCCTACCAATTTTGATAACCTTGGAAAGAAATAAAAAGCTCTGTTTGATGACATAAAAATCATTGAAGGTAATTTGTGAAGCAACAGGCTATTTTCATTGCAATATCATTAAGTAACTAGAAGCTTTCTCAGTCCCAAACTTAAATGATACTCACATATTGCAAGACTTCAATAGATCTGGGATCTCATCAATATGGCTATAACCTCCAACAATGCAAATTGCAACTCATTCATACTTACCCACTGTGTGCAACTCTTGTCTATGTTTTTCCATAGTTTTTCAACCAGCAAGGGGCCTTCCTCTCTTTCTTTTTTTGACCCATGAATCAAATAAAAATATAAAATGGCCCTCCTTCCTGGGCAATCTCCTTCTGTTCCTATAGTGATTGTGGTAGAAATGGGGTTAGAGAGTGCTATGAATCACAGCTTTTAAACTACTTGTACAGCTAAATGATACTGGTCTTTAAAATTACAGGTGAGCATCATTAAATGTTTATTAAAACTTGATGATTATATGAAAGTTTCCTTCCAAAAAGTTTACAGATGTTCAGTTTCTTGGCTCAGCCTTGATAGTAGGAATGGTGGATAGAATGTTGGCTGTGAAGTTATTCCACCTCTGTCACTTACTAGCTGGGTGATCATAAGAAAGTCAATTAATTCATTTGAGTCTCATTTACAAATTGGAAATAACGGTGCTTTTAGTGACTACTTCATAGGATTGTTAAGACATTCAATTAAGATTATATATATATATATATATATATATATATATATATATAAATACTTTCCAAATTTTAAACTACTATTAAAAACCTCAACTATGTTTGTCTTTGGTCAGAGAATCTAGGTCAAAATCAGGAGAGATTTGGTTTCATAAAAATGCATTATTGCTGATTTTGCCTGAAAATTTTGCCATGCTCTCTATACAATCACCATTTTTTATGATTTTGTTAGGTGTTGTCATTTTTCCTTCTGTCAACAAGGACAAAAAGCAAGGAAGGGGAATGTCTAATTTGTCTCTTGAATTAAACTAAATCAGATCTTTTTAACCTAATGGATATTGATCAAAATTATAACCATTTTGCATTGAAGTATTAGCATATTGACTTTTTTCTCTCAAAATTATTTGGATTCTTTTAAGAACAAGAAATAAACATTCCAAGAAACTCATTTGTTCATTTAGATCCATCATTATTCAAAACTATGTGAGCATAGATACCAAGAAGCCAACTTCATAATTAGCATCTTTCCATCTAAAAAGACCATTGGCTCATCTAACAGAGTTTCTAAAAATCATGACCCCCATGGTTCTGACATTCAGGAACAGGATGTAAATTGGTCATTCAAGAGATGTCTTTGTTACGGGAAACTAACTGGTAGCTTCAAGCTATATAATGCATGCTTTTTGCTTAAAAACAAAATCCAAGTTGTTTTTTTTTATCATCTATCTATCTATCTATCTATCTATCTATCTATCTATCTATCTATAACTGACCAAGATAAAATAAGGAGTCAAGACAATTGTGAAGATGATTAGGTTTAAAATGTCCTATTTCCTAGAAAGTTACAAGGGACCTAGAACAGAAATGTTTTGGGTCCTGATCCCAGTTAGTCCTCTGGAAATATTTCCTCTTGCTGTGAAATCTCTTAAAGTTACATTTTATCCTTCTTCAAATAATATTTCTTTATCAAAACTTCTGGGACTGCAAAAACCTAAAATCCCAAATCCTAGCTTTGTAAGATTTTAATACAATTTTGCAAAAAAGAAAAGTAAAAAGATCCTTTGGAGGACAATGTCTCTCCAAGAGAACTGCAGTCTTATAGTAAATGATGACCACTGAAAAGATGACTACTTGTCAAGAAAAAAAAAAAAGGCAAAATGCATTCTTACTTTCTAAACTCTTAATTTTCTGATGTTAAAATGACATTAAGTGGGGTTCAGCAAACTAGGAGGGGAGACAATCATGCAATCCAATGAGATTATTTTGATGTTACTAGAATGAACACTTTAATATATAGATAGATATGCATATAGTTGTGTATAATCAAAGGACTTTGCTCTGTGATTGCGACTTGCAAACTACAAAGCAAAGATCAAATTGACCTTTTGAGTCTTGCCATGCAGAGGAATTACTTAGAGATAAATTTTGCTTCAATCCTTAATCATTTCAGTTTCTGTACTTAAAGAAATTCAGAGCTAGAATTCCACCACCAACTCTGATTTGAGGTATAATTTTCTAATCTTGAACTAAAATGCAAAACCATTCTCTCACTTGCCCTATTGCTCCTCACTCCCTGCCTGTTGGCTGGTTGGTAATGACTGCATTCAAATTGAAAAATTAACACTTTAGGAGAACTTTCATTTGGTTTCTCAACTTTCCAAAGGCAGGTTATGAAGTAACAATTACCTTAACATGGAATCTAACACTACCCTAATGGAGAAGAAATAGAATAATCATTACTTTACTCAATTTGTGACCAATCTTGTTGTAAGGTTTTTCTCATGGGTTTTTGTCCAGTATTTCGTCAGTAGCAGCTGACAGAGTAGCCAAAATTAAGAGGCATTTTCATATCCTCCAAGGAAGAAAAATATCATCTAAACTATTCTCCATTTTATAAAATCACTTTATCCATAATTCATTAAAACATTCTGTATTCTCCTTCACTCTCATCCAAAAAAGGGAAATAATTCATAATAGCTTTTCTTCTTCCCTATTAGGAAAGTGTTCAAGACTTGTGGGGTTTTTATTAATATTTTGAAAAACAGTATTTCAATATAATTGGTGTCTCTGCAACCTCAAATATTTTTATTTTATTCACTTAAAAATGTTATTCTGAGAAGAGGTTCATAGACTTCACTAGATTGTCAAAGGAGTCTGTGACACACATATACACAAAGATTAAGAATCTTCTGATTTCTCACTACTATATCTAAGGGAACCTAGATTCTAGAAAGTTATTCCATCAGAAATGAAGTTTCTGAAAGTAGCATACAAAGGAATCTATAAGTTCATGCTAAGAGGGCTAAAACTCTGAAAAGTAGCACCAAAATATGATGATGATGATGATGATGATGATGATGATGATGATGATGGTAATGGCTAACAATCATATAATGCTTATTATGTGTTAGGCACTTTGCTAATCACATTACAAATATAATTTCAATGGATCCTCACAACAACCCTGAGAAGTAGGTGGTATTATTATTATTCTTATTTTATGAAGGAGAAAATTGAAGCAAACAGATATTGACTTGCCCAGGGTCACACATCTAGTAAGTGACTGAGGTTGGATTTGAACTCAGTTCTTCCTATACTCTATCCACTGTACCACCTAGCTGACGCAAGAAAGATCTTGAATCCTGATTTTGTACCAGATTGCATGTCTGATGCCTGAGGACTTCCTTAGAATAATAGAGATCCTTACCAGGTTGACTGGATGTGATTTTTTCTTTATTCTATTTTGCTTCTTTTTGTTAGTCTGTTTTTTTGTCATAGCAATTATTAACATCAACAATGATGTTCTAGACAGGTTGTACCTAGCATCAATGGAAGAAGTATCCACAACCATGAGACTTTAGACCTATGAAGTTCCAAAAGTCCTAGGAAGACATAGTTCATCTTTTAATCCATTCAGTAAATACTTTGAACTTGTGAGCTTATGTCCTAGCTTATTAGTTGTGTCTCACATAAGTCATTTGATCTTTGAGTTTTCCTTGCCTGTAAAATTTTCATTCTTTGCAAAATGAAGGATTTGCTCTGGATATATGACTAAGGGTCTTTTGAGTTTTAAATTCTGTTTTTGTGATTGTATTACCTATAAGAGAGATATAGTCATGGTTTGCCTCTATGTATAAATATGCTCATGGCTAACATGAATTGATATGGTCTGAGCTAGCCTCAGGGGGAGAGAAGGGGAACAAAGGTAGTGCCCAATGGGCCAGCTGGGGGAAAGAAGTGAGCCCAACATAGTCAGGCACTCTTTTTTTCCAGTTTCTGAAAAGGACTTGCTTGAATTAAGGCTGTCATTCTTCAAATATCTGTCAGGTGTATGGATAAATTCGGATTTGAAGTGATCCATAACCCTGGTTGCACACATACATAAAAAAATATTCCTGGGCCCCCTTAAAGATCAAATGAGAATATTTGTAAATCAATTTGCATATTTCAATATTCAAATAGAAATAAATGAAAAAATTAATACAAATTTCTAACAAAACAAAAGCAAAATACAAATGAATAAAAACAAATAAAATAAAGTATTTTTTATTATTTTAATGGCAGTTCCTATCTTATACATACTAGCTGAGCTTTTTAAACACCTAATACTACTTTATATGAGAGATGATCATAGATAATATAAAATAAGCAAACCCATTTATTCAACCAAATAGAAATCAGAATCAGAGTTGTTGTATAGATTAGAATAATCCAACACAGCAGCATTGTGAAATGATCAATTTTGATAGGCACAGCTCTTCTCAGTGATACAAAGATCCAAGACAATTCCAAAATGATGAATGATGTAAAATGCTATTCAGAACAAGAGAAAGAATGATGGAGTCTGAATGCAGATGGAAGCATACTATTTTCATTTATTTTGGCTTTTGTTTTTGTGGTTTTTCCTTCTGTTATTTTTCTTTCACAACATGACTAATGTGGAAATATGTTTAACATGAATGCACAAGTATAATCTATATCAGATTGCTTGCCATCTTGGGGAGAGAGTAGAGAAGGGAGGGAAAAATATGGAGCTCTTATAAAATCTTATAAATCTTACAAAACTGAATGTTGAAAACTATCTTTACATGTAATTGGAAAAAAATCAAATACTACTTACAACATATATGTTATATATATATATACATACATATATATATATATATATATATATATATATATATATATATATATATAAATAGTCAACAAGAGTAAATGATCTCTTTGTCTGAGAGTGGGATTAGAACTCAACTCAAACCAGGACAGAAAAAGCAATCTCACCCAGAGGAAGTGCATTGTCGTAGTATCTAGAATTTTGAGCAAGTCCAGAGAAGACAAATGGTGCTGACTTCCCATGAATGTCTATCATTCTAAACTCATTCTCTCTTTCCTTCCTTGGGAATTCTCTTTCCACATGTTTTACCGAATAAATTCTGAAAATAATTCAGTAAGCTATTTTTGCAGATATGTGGCATGGAACTCAGGATTCCCACCATATGGAATTTGCAGCAGATAGTGCTGTATCCCCCTCCCCATTCAGATTTTATGATAAACTCTGTTTGGAATGCAAAGTCTTTGCAGAGATGACATTCACACAAATTTCTACAATATAAGGATGTCATAATGAACATTTCAACTTTATACAAAGTGTTATAGGATTTCATAGGAGTGGGAGCACCTCTGTTGGGGGTGATCAGAGAAGGCATCATGAAAGAGATAGAATTTTAGATTTTAGAAGGTTAGGTAGGTTTTCAAGAATCAAAGATATTTATGAGTCAAGGAAATGTTGACTGGGATAAGAAGGCAAAACATCCTGTGTGGGTTTGAATTATTAGCAAATATTCAATATTGCCTAGAATGTTTAAACTTTGCTCTATAGGAAAATGGAGGGGGGAGGGATAAAGACTGCTGAGAATAAGATAGGCTTATTATGATTGAGACATTAGAGATTATTTTGGTAGCACTATGAAGTATGGACTACATTTGATTAATGTTCAACAGGTAGTTTTCAAAAGAAGAAATCTAAACTATTAACATATATTATATTAAATTAAATTAACATATAAAAATGTTCCAAATAATGAAATTTTACCTCATACCATTAGATTAGCAAAAAGGAGAAAGAAAATTACAAATGTTGGAGTGGCTGCAGGAAAATAAGGAAAATAATGCACTGTCAGTGGAGCTGGGAATTGATCTGGGCATTTTGGAAAGGATTTTGGAACTATGCCTCCCAAAAGTTAACAATTATATATATATATATATATATATATATATATATATATATATATATATATATGTATGTATGTATGTATATATATTCCAAGACCCAGAAATACCACCACTAGACCTGTATCTCCAAGATATCAAATAAATGAGAAAAGGGCTAATATATGTAAATATGTATAGGTATATATATATATATATATATACATATATATATGTATATATATATATATATACACACATATATATGTATATATATATGGCAATAGGTATACATATACCTGGCAATAAACAAATACTGATTAATTGTAGAATGGTAGAGTAAATTATACTAAATGGATGCAATGGCATAATATTGTACCATAAAGAAAGAAACTGTCAAAGAATACTGGGAAGATTTGTATGAAATATAAATTTATATGATGTAAAGAGCATGAGAGGAACAAAGTATACAACATTTATAAGGACAAATAGCTTTGAAATACTTAAAAGTTCTGTTAAATGCAGTGATATATTGGCAAATTTTTAACTATTGGTTTTTCAGGTGAAAAAACAAGCAGGTCACACTTTTTAAAAGTTTTTTTAAGACAATTGTGTTAAGTGACCTGCCCAAGGTCACACAGCTAGGCAATTATTAAGTAGCTGAGGCCAGATTTGAACTCAGGTACTCCTGACTCCGGGGCTGGTTCTCTATCCACTGTGCCACCTAGCTGCTCCAGGACATACTTTGAAACTTAATCTACATTATTAACAATCTTCTGTCACTTTCTTAAATCTAGATCTATCATTAAAACAATAAATCAAGTCCTGATATGTAGCATTTGCCAATTTGCTGGACATAAATTATTCACATAAGAGTTTCACAAATGAGTCTCATGAGGAAATATGATTTTGGTTTCATCCTACTACTGGTTCAATGCAGTGACCAATCATGATTCTAATGAACCAGTGATAAAGAATGCTACCAACCTTTTGAGAGAGAAAGGTAATGGACTTGAGATCAAGAATAAGGTCTGCATTGGGTGGAGGGTTTTTTTGGACATAGCATAAGAATTTGTTTTGCTTAACTATGAATATTTATTAACAAGGGTTTTCTTTTTCCTCTTTTTTTCACTTGTGGATTCAATGGAGGGGGGTAATACGTTAATTGAAAATAAAGTTCATATGCCCAAAGGGCAACAAAAATGTGCATACTCTTTGACCCAGCAATACCACTACAAGAGATGATGAAAAAGGGTAAAAACATCACTTGTACAAAAATATTCATAGCAGCCCTGTTTGTGGTGGCAAAGAATTGGAAATCAAGTAAATGTCCTTCAATTGGGGAATGGATTAGCAAACTGTGGTATATGTATGTCATGGAATACTATTGTTCTATTAGAAACCAGGAGGGATGGGAATTCAGGGAAGCCTGGAGGGATTTGCATGAACTGATGCTGAGTGAGATGAACAAAACCAGGAAAACACTATATACCCTAACAGTAACATAGGGGCAGTGATCAACCTTGATGGACTCACTCATTCTATCAGTGCAACAATCAGGGACAATTTGGGGCTGTCAGCAATGGAGAATACCATCTGCATCCAGAGAAAGAACTGTGGAGTTTAAACAAAGACCAAGGACTACTCTCTTCAATTTAGAAAAAAACCTGATATCTTGTTGTCTGATCTTGCTATCTCTTGTACTTTATGTTTCTTCCTTGGAGATATGATTTCTCTCTTATCATGTTCAATTTGGATCAATGTATACCATGGAAACAATGTAAAAACTGACAAATTGCCTTCTGTGAGGGGTGGGGGGAGGGAAGTAAGATTAGGGGAAAAATTGTAAAATTTAAAATAAATAAAATTAAAAAAAAAAGAAAAAAGAAAACATAAAAAAAGAAAAGAAAGTTCAGAAGGGGGAAAAGTAGAGATTAATAGGGGAGAGAGAAGATAGACCAACAAGAAATGAGAAGTCTCAGTTAAATATAAACTCTTCAAAATTTACATATAGATAGACAAATTACAGATCTGCATCAGCGGAGGGAGTTTTCCTACATGTTTCCCATACCAATGAAATCAAAGGTCCAAACTCCTCAAAAAATGATATATTTCTCCTCCATGTAGGTCCTACTCTGCTGCTTCATTTAGACACAGAGGTGCCAATGAGTTCTCAGAGTCTATGGGAGCCCAAAAACAAGCTCTGGAAAGTCTTGATGTGATTCTGTTGCATCAGTCCAGATAATAAAAGAAATGTTTATTCTTGGAATGTTTGAAAAGAAATTCTACTTATAATTTGCCACCATTTTCTTCTGTAAAGTGTGACAAGTGAATACATATTCTAAACCAATGTTTCCATAGGTTGCCATGTTTCTATTTTTCAAACTGGAAATCATGGCTACTTGAGTAGGGACATTTCTAAATTTTATACCCTTCTTTTTTGTAGTGATTGGTTTATGTCAGTTAAAATTCTATGAGAAATGGTGTAATCAAAACCTATATTCTTTCCTGGGACTATACTTCATTTTTTAGCATCAATAGTTGGAATAGATCTGGTTGTATTTATTATAATTTGACACAACATCTTTGCTTCATCTTTTATTCAAATCTGCTCTTGATTTGGGACTGTGCTTTAAATACTCAATGGTCTGATAAGCACAAAAAACAGATCATTCAGAAATGACTCCCATACTGATGGCCAGCTATGTCACGAATGGCAAGATATAATCAATTTCATTTTTATGATGATTGATGCTCATCATATCTAATTCCTCATGACTCTCTTCTTGAAGAGTATATACAAATATTCTGCAACAGTAGAGAGAGTTTTCCTAGCTGTTTCCCACACCAATGAAATCAAAAGTCCAAACTCCTCAAAAAATTATATGGTTCTCCTCCTTGTGTGTGTGTGTGTTTGTGTGTGTGTGTGTGTGTGTGTGTGTGTGTGTGTGTGTGTATACACATTGAGGTTTGAAGTTTCTGAGTAGTCTTATGAGCATTTGAATATTTTGTATTTTTCTCCAGAATCATAATTTCTAACATTTTTTGCCTTCTTTTCCTTTGCCTTTTTTGTGTTAAAGTTACTGTGTATTAATGATTATCTTGATTTAGTTTCTTGATTTAGCTTGTCAGTTTCTTGATAGGATTTTTCTACTTCACCCTTTGAAGCAGATGTTAGCCCTCAGAATGTCTTTTTCCTTCTGGAATCTTTTGCTTCTACTCATCACTACCACTACAAAATAAGTGAGCAAGAGTCTATAAAACATCAGCTCTCAAGCCTATGATGAAACCAAATCTGCAAACCCCTTTATTTGCCTTTCCAAGGAGAACATGTGGACTATTGTTCCATTTACTACAACTTTGTTTTTGTCTTGTGGTTTAATTTATAGAAATAATGTTGAAATTGTTTTGATTTATTTCCTACAACAGCAAATCAGTTATGTAACCACCAGATAAAGCTCTCATATTTTGCGTGCCAATTGTCAATATTTATAGACATTCTAAGGACCATGTCATTTTTAGCATTACTTTCCTTATCTTTTCCAATACTCTACAAGATGGGACCAAGGCAATACCACTACTGGGTCTATACCCTGAATAGATCATGAAAAAGGGTAAAAACATCACTTGTACAAAAATATTCACAGCAGCTGTTTGTGGTGGCAAAGAATTGGAAATGGAGTGATTGTCCTTCAATTGGGGGATTTTTGAACAAATTGTGATATATACATATATATATATATATGTATATACACACACACACACACACACACACACACATATATATATGTGTGTGTGTGTGTGTGTGTGATGAAACACTATTGTTCTATAAGAAACCATGAAGGATGGGAATTCAGAGAAGTCTAGAAAGACTTGCATGAACTGATGCTGAATGAGATGAGCAGAACCAAAAGAACATTGTACATCCTAATAGCAACATGGGAGTGATGATTAACCTTAATGGACTTGCTCATTTCATCAGAGCAATAATCAGGGACAATTTTAGGGTATCTGCAATGAGGAAAACCATCTGTATCCAGAGAAAAAAACTGGAGTTTAAACAAAGACTATCACTGTCAGTTTAAAAAAAAGTTGTTTTATGTATTATGTAATTTTGCTATCTCTTATATTTTATTTTTTTCTCAAGGATATGATTTTTCTCTCAACACATTCAATTTTGATCAATGTATAGCATTGTATAGTAAAGATTATCAGACTGACTACTATGGGCAGGTGGGGGAGGGAAGGGGGGTTTGGGGAAAAATTGTAAAATTCAAGACATTACCAAAAATGAGAGGTAGAAACTAGTATTGTATATAATTGGAAAACAAATAAAATATTTATATTTAAATTTTTTTCCCCTCTTCCATGGGTCCTCATAGTCAAAGAATTCATCATCTTGTGACTAAACTGCTAGGATGGGCAACTCCATACTTAGCTAAGTTAGTCCCTCCATAACAGGCACAGATAACTTTTATAGCCATTGACTAATACAATATCTACCATAAGGTAATAATAACTAATATTTATAGAGCATTTATTATGTTCTAAGCACTTAACAAACATTATCCATTTAAGCCTTCTAATCCTGGGAAGTATTTATAGATGAAGAAACTGAAGGAGTTATGTGATTTGTCCAAGGTCACACATGTAGTAAGTGACTGAGGTTGAATATGAGCTCAGGTCTTCCCAACTTAAGGCTTGATGCTCTATCCACTGCATCACCCATATGGACATTTTTAAAATGTTCCTTGAGTGATTGATTCTTGGATCATAGATCCTTGGAGTATAGTCTCAGTGTTGGGACCTCAGGGTAAAAGGGTATGAATAATCTAATAATGTTATATAGCAAATCTCTAGGTTTACTCTCCAAATTTCAGTTCACACTGAAATATCAATTTCCTGAAGTGGATTCAATACTAGCTAGCATTTATATATCACTTTAAGGATTCCAAAGCCCTTAACATTTATCCTCTTGATCTTTAAGACAACCCTGTGAGGAGAATCACTATCATTATCCTCAATTTCCAGATGAGGAAACTGAGACAAACAGTAGTTAAGTGATTTGCCCAGTGTCACACATTTAGTTAGTATCTGGGGCTTGATTTGAGCTCAAGACGTCCTACCCTTGATCCCTAAGACTCCACTTTGCTATTTAGTTATTTCTCCATTAATATTTCTACTAGTAATTTAGGGTAGTTTCATAATACTATTCATAATCCCCATCAGAGTGATTTCTACTCAGTTAATCTCAACTAAACAGGCAGAATTTATAGAAATAGGTGCTTAATGTTCTTCAGCCTTTATTTTTTGAGGGGATCAATGATATCATGGGATAATTTCTTACTCCATTGTTGAATTGAATTTGAAGGCAGAATTGCACAAAGTAGACAGCCTCACTCTGTCTTCCAGAGTTATCCAAGTCCAGTGGCATAACAAAAGACAGGATGATTGACAATGGTCCAGGATTCAGTGGATGACCTTGGCATCTGATATCTGACCAAAGTCCAAGCGCTCTGCACTTTAGACTTCAGTTATCTATGTGACTGCTAGAATAATTATTCTCATTCGCCATTGAAGAAAGTCTTTATATGCATGGGCTAAATACTCCCTTAACCCTTTGAAAGGATTTAGCCCATCTGCCAAGATGACATACTGAGGTGTGACCTCAAGGCATGGTTATAGTTGGAGGCAAATGTTATAGTTGAATGCAAGGTGGACACCAAAAGTAGATGAGCAGCCCTGAAAAGGGCTTGGCAAGCTCTCCTACTAGAGGTACTAGTCCTTTTTGACCACCCATACAGTCCAACATTTATCTAAAGTGGCATAGTAAGAACTCACCCCAAAATGGTGAGTTCTCCCTTACAACTATCTACAGAGTAGGCTTAAAACTTAGTGCATGTAGCAAAGTGGTAATTTACAGATCCTCATCACCTGTAGACATTTTTCTCCTTTTTTTAAGAGTTCTCATAAATGACTAGGGATGGGATCTTTCCACTGGGATTCTGCTATTGGCTTTGCTCAGTGGATCATTTGTCCTGGGGTCTCTATGCCCACTATTGTTAGTCACTGTTGTCCCTGGAATTCTGTTAGGATACCAATGAGAAGTTCAAATCCTTCAGCCTTTAGAAATTCACAGTGTCATACTCTGATCAAAAGGGCAGGGATTAGGTAATTATTTCTTAGGAGTTTGGCAAGAACTACTGGCCAGAGACTCAAATGTCCAGATTCTGAACTAGTATGCTATTTTATACAATGAACCGCCATAGGCTAAGTCTCCTCAGCCAGTCTCAACATACTTCCTGTGCAGCAACATTAAATTTCATCCAAAGGTTTAAAGTATTCTACTCCTTCCAAACTTGACTAACTAAATTGTTTCCATTTAGTTTAATGCCTCTGATAGACTGCCTGATTGATTCAGTAGTTGGTTTAGCACCTGATTAAGGTAGCCACTTTTTTTGGAAAGGTGTTTGATTAATTAAATCAACTTTGACCTTACACTTGTATTATCTAAACTTCTTTGCCAGAATAGTTGATCAAAACCCAGTTCTAATGGCCTCCAATACTTTAGTATCCCTTCCTTCTCATCCCTACCTCCCAATATCCAATCAATGAGCAAGTTTTGCGAATTCTATCTCCATAACATCTCATAACTATTTCTTTCTACTCAGACTACAATAGCGCACACCTTTACTCTCTCTCCTGGGCTACTGTCATAGACTCCCAATTGATCTTCCCATTTTCAATCTCTTCTTTCTCCAGTATAATTCTAAAGCATACATTTGAACATGTCACTTCATTACTCCAGCAACCTTCAGTGACTCCCTCTTGTTTAGGATTAAATGAAAACCCCTCCACAGCCTAGCTCTGCCCTTTTCTTTACCTGTTAATGACAGGTTCTTCAATCTCTATGTTCCAGCCCACTTTATGTCTTCTGTATATATATTTCATCTCCTATCTCTATGCATTTATCTAGACTGATGATGTCAAACACAAATAGAAAAGGGAGCTACTCATCTGTACATAGAAATCCCTGGGGGCCACATATTGACTTTGAAAAAAATTACTTCATCAACATATTAAAATCAGACAGGAACTAGATATAACATATGTGTGTGTGCTTTTTTTCTGAATTTGACAATTCAGTTTTTAATATCCATGTGTATTTATAAACTTATTTATTACATACATATACACAAATAAGGTAAGAACTAGTTAAAGATATAAAGAAGCATATATTTTTATGTATTTTGTTTGTAGCTCTTATAACTTTTTTCTGTTAACATTTTATTTGTTTTCCAATTACATACAATAGTAGTATCTACCTATGATTTTTTGTAAGGTTTTGAATTTTACAATTTTTCTCCTACCCTCCCTTCCCTCTACCCCCATAGAAGGCAGTCTAATAGTCTTTACATTGATGTAAATTGAATGTGTTATAAGAGGAAACATAAACCCCACTCCCTCCCCCCCCCCAAGAAAATGAGAAATCTCAAGAATAGAGAGAGAAAAAATGTACTTCAATCTGTGTTCAGATTCCAATGACTCTGTCTCTGGGGTGAGTTGCTTTCTTTATCATAAGTCCACCAGAGAAGTTGCTTCAATATTTTTCCCACAGTTGCTATTACTAGCCATATTTTCCTCCACTCTATTCCTCTCCACTCTCATGTATTCTATTCTCTCTCTCCTTTCATCCTGGCCCTGGCCAAAAGTATATTGAATCTGAGTACCCTCTCTTTCAATCTTCCCTTTCTTCTATCACCTATCCCCCCCTTCCCTGCCCCCATTCCCCCTTATCCCATCCTTTTCTTCTCATTTTTCTCTAGGGTAAGATAGATTTCCTCACCCTATTAAGTGTATATGTTATTTCCTCTCTGAGCCATCTCTGATAAGAATGAAGGTTCATTCATTCCCCCTTACCTTCCCCCTTTCCACTCCATTGAAAAATCTTTCTCTTGACTCTTATGTGAAATTTCTTAGTTTCTTCTTCATCTCCTTTCCCTTCCTCCTGGTTCTTTCCTTTATCACCCATTGACTCCATCATTTTACTATATTACACCATTATATTCAGCTCCTTCCTATGTCCTGTCTACATATGCTCCTTCTAACAGCTCTTATAAATGAGAAAGTTCATAGGAGTTATCAGTATCTTTTTCCCATGTAGGAATACAAACAATTCAATATCATTAAGTATACATATATTGAAGGGCTAGGAATTTGATTACATCATAGTCTATTTATATCCACAGCCCCCTTTTCAAGCTCCTTCCTCAGGAATACAATGCAAGAGCTGAAAGTTTGATCTAGTCAATTTATATCCACATTCTCTAAAAGAAGTACATTTCACAAGAGCTACAAGTATTGTCTTCTCATAAAAGGTTGTAGACAGTTTAGTTTTTATTAACTAAAACTCCAATCCCTTTCATTTACCTTTAAGTCATCTCTTGCTCTTAAGTCTTAAATTTGAAGATGCAATTTTCTGTTTAGTTCTGGTCTTTTTACTAGATAGATTTTAAAGTTCTATTTTGTTGAAAGTTCATTGTTTTCCCTGAATGAATAAACTGAATTTTGCAGTAGATTCTTGGTTGTAATCCAAGTTTCATTGTTGTCTGGAGTATCATATTCCAGGATCCTTCAGATCCTTTCATGTTGAAGTTGATAAGTCCTGAAAAATCCTGATCATATCTCCCAGGTATTTAAATTGCTTCTTTTTAACTTTTTGAAATATTTTTCCCTTGAGTTGAGAATTCTGAACTTTACCTACAAGATTCCTTGGAGTTTTTATTTTGGGAATCTCTTTCTGGGGGGGTGATTGATAGATTCTTTCAAGTATATTTTATCTTCTTCTAGTATATATGGGGAAGTTTACCTTAATAATTTTCTGCATGATCTTGTCCAGGTTCTTTTTTCTGATCTTGGCTTTCAGGTTGTCTGGTAATTCATAAACTCTCTGTTCTGGATCTATTTTCCAGGTCTGTTATTTTTTGTAAGATGTTATTTACATTTCCTTCCATTATTTTCAGCCTTTTGGTTTTCTTTGATAGAATCTTGGTGTCTCACAGGGTCATTCTTTTACATTTGTTCAATTCTACTTTTTAAGGCTTTATTTTTTTCAGGTAGCATTTCTGTTTCCTTTTCTAGCTGGTTAATTTTATTTCTAGCTAGTCAAGTTTACTTTTAAAATTATTGTTTTCTTCAGTTAATTTTTCATAATTCTCCTGCATAACTCTCAGGTCTTTTCTCCATTTTTCATCTTCATCTCTTCTTTGTTTCTTTAAAATCCTTTTAAATTGAAAACACCAAATTATCAATCCACTAGAAGCTTCACATATAGACATTTTGACTTTGGCCTCTTCTGAGATAGTGTCTTTATCTCTTCTATCAGAATAGTAGTTGTTAATGGTCAGCACTTTTATTTTGTCATTTTGTCAGTTGGGTTCTAATCTTTTGGTATAGGATGTATAGCCCTAAGCTTTTTTTGCTGGGGGCTGCAATTCTTGTCCCTGACTTTCTACTCTGGCATTTCTGGTATGCTCTGATTCTTGGTTTGCTCCCAGTGCTTCAGATTCCAAAGACTCAAAACCTTGCTCCCTTAACTAGGATTGGGATCCTCACTGCTGGCGGGGCTCTGCTGGAACCTTAGCTTCACTATGGCTAAAAGTCTCTTGTTGGCTTCCCCACTCTTCCTCCTACACTGGGTTTTTCTACCACTTTACCTATACCACATACCTTTTCCTGAATTTCCTACAAGATTTTGTTGTTTTAGGATCTGTTTAGAGGCTTCATTCACAGTTTTTTTTTTTGAGAAAAACTTCCTAGCTTTGTGCCACTATCTTTGTTCCACCCTGGAAGTCCCCAAACATATGCATTTTATAGCAAAGGGGAAAACCAAAATGATAGAGAGAAGCTAGAAAGTTCCCTGAGCTTTTCCCCCAGTTTTCCTTTGAAAAAATTTTAAATGAAAACTCTATCAGACTTTGGAGTGACAAAATCCACAAAAAAAGATGAAGTAAAACAATTATTCAACTCTAGAGACTTGCAAAGACTTCTTGGAGAGACTTCAGGGCTCTTAGCCACACTGCAGATCAATAGCTCAGTTCCCTGGGTTCTGGCTCATCAGACCAGCAGATCAACAGGCAAGAAGAGTAAGGGTCCCAACCCCAGCACAGAAGGCACACTGAGAGCCCAGAAGCCTGGGGCAAAACACAAGACTGGGTTTGGCCACCCTAGCACAGGGAGCAAGCCACTAACTCATGAGGCCCCAGTGAGGAAAACCAGTGACCAGACCCTTGGACCCCAGCACAAGAAGCTTGGTAGTGAGCCCCCCGTAACCCAAGAGCAGAGCTCCACTTTTAAAAGGAGTTTTAAAAAAAAGCCCCTAATCACAAAAAGCTACTATGGAGACAGAGAAGAACAAAACTCCATCTTAGAAGAGGAAAAACAGTGGCAAAATTCTACATGTGAAGCTCAACAAGAATTATGAATTGGTCTCAAGTGCAAAAACAATGTCCTCTTAGAAAAGATCAAAAAGGAGTTTAAAAATCAAGTAAAAGAGGTAGGAAAAAAACTGAAAAAAGAAAGGAGAGTTATGCAAGAGATTTGTGAGGAAAGGGTTAATGGTTTGGAAAGGAAGCACAAAAACTGACTAAAAAAAATACCAACTGGGAAAAAAATATTAAAAACCTAACTGAAGAAAAAATTCTTAAAAATTAAAACTGAGTAAGGGGAAATTAATGACTCTTTAAGACATCAAGAATCTATCACATAAATTTTAAAAATTGGAAAAATAGGGGGCAGCTAGGTGTCACAGTGGATAGAGCACTTGTTCTGAAGTCAGGAGTGCCTGAGTTCAAATCTGGCCTCAGACACTTAATAATTACCTAACTGTGTGGCCTTGGGCAAGCTACTTAACCCCATTTGCCTTGCAAAATCCTTGGAAAAAAACTGGAAAAATAAAAGAAAATATGAAATCAGTGGTGGAATTAAGCCTGTTCACACTAGTGCTATAGAATTGATAACTAATTTTACATTGAGTTTGGTGAACTGATTGTTAAAATGACACTTGTAATCAAGGTTTTGTCTAAGATGGACTTCTGACAGTCTCCCAATGAACAAAATCATAATTTTACATTCCTTACTCTTTTTTAATGCTCATCTGCACAACAGCATTTTCTAAGCACCATAGTAATGTTCATTCCATCCATAGGTGAAAAAAATTGACAGAACTATGCTTGAAATATTTATTTATTCATTTATTAAAACTCATACTTTTGGGGGGATTTTTTTTGGCAAGGCAAATGGGGTTAAGTGATTTGCTCAAGGTCACACAGCTAGGTAATTATTAAGTGTCTTGAGGTTGTATTTGAACTCAGGTCTTCCTGAATCCAGGGCCAATGCTCTATCAAAACTCATTTTACTTTTGATCATTTTAATTCCCTTGTTTTTGTTACTTCAGTAAACAAACATAGAATGTAAAAAGAAAAAGTACCGAACAATAAGCTACTTTTGTTTCTGCTTTGTATTATGCCCAAAATTCCCCTGTGATATTATGAGTGTGCTGGTGTTCCCTGAACAGTGAAAGCAATGAGAAGCTAGCACACAATGAACCAAATAAATATGGATTTCAAGGGTTATCTTATTGCCCATTTCAGAAGCCATGAAGGTGGATGATATAAAGAATTAGAATAGGTAGAATGAGTTTTGGTTCTGCATAAATTCCAACATTGACTCTATGATCATGTAATTGTTATTGTTCCATTAAGGATATATTTATTTACTGTGAGTAATATAACATATGCTAGTTTTGTGTGCCTCTTTTATTGTTCTTATTTGAGTATTAAAGGCATGAAATATTAAAATACCTTTAGGTATTTCTTTTTTATATACTTAAAATGGCCGTTAGGGTTGCTAATTTACTGGAATCCCACTACTGCATAAAATATTTCAAAGGGAAAAAATATAGTCCTCCAGGAGAAATAATCTAAGAATTATTAGACTTGAAAAGCTATTATCAAACCAAGAACTAGACAATATGTTTCAGGAAATCATCAAGAAAAACTATCCTAATATTCTAGAATGAGAGAGTAAAATAGTCCTTGAAAATATACACCCATCACCTTTGAAAGAGATACCCAAATAAAAATTCCAAGGAACATTGTAACCAAATTCCAGAATTATCAACTCAAGGAGAAACTATTGCAAACAGCCAGAAGGAAACAATTCAAATACCAAGGAGCTACAGTCAGTATTACACAGGATTTAGCTGCTTCAATAATAAAGAATCAGGAGACATAGAATATGATATTCAGAAAGGCAAAGATGTCTGGATTCCAACCAAGAATCTGTTACCTTGCAAAAATTGAGCATATTCTTTCAGGGGAAAAGATAGGTATTCAAATAAATAGTGTATTTTATCCTTTCCTGATTAAAAAAAAAAACAGAACTGAACAGAAAATTTGATCATCAAATACATTACTCAAGAGATATGTAAAAAAGTAAACAGGAAAAAAAGTTACTGTAAAAGACTCAACGGTTTACATCGCTACAAGGGAAAATAATAATTGTAATTCTTCAGAATCATATTTCTATTTAGACAACTAGGAGTATACTTAGAGTGTGGGGGTATAAATTGATTATAATTTGATGATATTAAAGATAAGTAATCAACCTATGAAAAAACAGAATTGTATTGGTAGAGGAAGGGAGAGGCAGAAGAGGGTGAATAATAACACATCAAGAGACACAAAGGATCTATAATAGTGGAGGGAAAGAAGGAAGAGTGTGACCACTGAATCTTAATTGAATTTGACCTATGTATCTCACAACTGGGTTTAGACATTTATCGTATCCTATAGGAAAATAGGAAGGAAAAGAACAAAGAAAAGAAAAGAGGGATTGATAGAAGGGAGAATAGGTTAGAGAGGAGAAGAGGAAGAGAAATAGTGGATAGGGACTAAAGGAAGGAAGGGCAATTGAAGAAGTGGTCAAAAGCAAAATGCTGTGAGGAGGGATAGGTAGAAAGACAAAGAAAATTATAAATAGGGATTGATAGAATGGAGGGAAATACAGAGTTAGTAATCAAAATAATGAATATGAATGGAATGAACTCTCATAAAATGGAAGAGTATAGCAGAATGGATTAAAAATCAGAATCCGGCAATATGTTGTTCACAAGAAACACTTTTGAAGTAGAGATACACATTGAATAAATATAAAAGACTAGAGCAGAATATACTATGCCTCAACTGAAGTAAAAAAAAAACACCTTGATCTCAGACAAAGCAAAAGCAAAAATAGATCTAATTAAAAGAGATTTTAAAGGAAACTGCATCTTGCTAAAATGCATCATAGACAATGAAGCAATACCAATACTAAATATATGCACGCATCCAAATTCTTAGAGAAGAAGTTAAGGGAGTTACAGGAAGAAATAAATGTAAAGATATTCTAGTAGATGACCTTAACTTCCCTCTCTCAGAATTAGATACATTCAGTCACAAAATAAACAACAAAGAAGTTAGAGAAGTGAACTGTATCTGAGAAAAGTTAAATATGATAGCCCTATGGAGAACATTGAATAGAGATAGAAAAGATTATGCCTTTTTTTGGCAATACATGGCATAAAAATCTCACAATCAAATACAGAAAGGCAAAAATATTAAATGTATCTTTCTCAGCTCATGAGTCAATAAAAATTACATGTAACAAAGGGCAATGGAAAGATAAATGAAAAACTAATTGAAAACTATATAACCCAATTCTAAAAAATGCCTTGACCAAACAACAAATCATAGAAAGAAGCAATAATTTATCCAATATAATGACAAGAGTGTGGGGCAGCTAGGTGGCACAGTGGATAAAGCACCGGTCCTGGAGTCAGGAGTACCTGGGTTCAAATCCAGTCTCAGACATTTAATAATGACCTAGCTATGTGGTCTTGGGCAAGCCACTTAACGTTGTTTGCCTTGCAAAAACCTAAAAAGAAAAAAAAAGAATGACAAGAGTGAGACAACATATCAAATTTTATGAAATGCAGACAAAGCAATCTTTAGGAGGAATTTTATAACCCTGAAGGAATGCAGAGATCATTAAATTTTTTATGCAACTAGAAAAGCTAGAAAAATGAGAAATTAGAAATCCCCAGTTAAATATCAAATTCCAAATCCTGAAAATCAGAATTTAATGAAATTGAAAATAAGAAAATTATTGACCTAATGAATAAAATGAAACATTGATTTTATGAATAAATTATCAGAAAGCATATGATTGTCTCAATAGACACTGAAAAAGCTTTTGACAAAATGCAGCATCTATTCCTATAAAAATTATAGAGCATAAGAATCAATTAATTTTTCCTTAAAATGATAACAAGTATCACACTTAATAAGGTAGAGAAATCTATCTTGCTCTAGAGGAAAAAAGGAGAGGAAAGGAATGGGAGAAAGGGGATGGGGGAGGGAAGGGGGCTGTAGATGTTAGAGGAGAGGGAAGATCATGGGAGATGGTAGCCAGATACAATCCATTTTTGAGCAAGGACAGGGGAATAGGTGGGAGGATAATACAACTAGCAATAACAACTGTGGGAAAAAAATATTGAAGCAACTTCTCTGATGGACATGATAAAGAATATGATCCATCCTAGAGGCAGAGTTGATGGATCTGAATGCAGACTGAAGTATACTTTTTTCCTCTTACTTTGTTTTTCTTGAGGTTTCTCTATCTTTGTGGGGGAGGGGAGATTATGTTTACTTTTACAACAAGACTATTGTAGTATTGTGAAAATTAATTAAATAAAAAAATGATAAGCAGTATCTATCTAAAACCATGATATACAATGAGCATAAGTTAGAAAAGCCTTCCCAATAAGATCAAGGGTGAAACAAGATGTTCCCTACCATTCAAAATTGAATGAGAAATGTTAGTTTTAGCAAAAGAATAGGCATTGAGGGAAACAAATTATCACTTTTTGCAGATGATATGATAAACTTAAAGAATCCTAGAGAAAGCACTAAAAAACTGCTTGAAACTTAATAACTATAGAAAGGTTTCAGGATATAAAATAAGACTACATATACCATTAGCATCATTTCTATACATTAACAACAAGTACAAGAGATAGAAAGAGAAACTTTTTTTTAGGTTTATTTTTTTGCAAGGCAATGGGGTTAAGTGGCTTGCCCAAGGCTAGACAGCTAGGTAATTATTAAGTGTCTGAGACTGGATTTGAACTCAGGTACTCCCGACTCCAGGGCCAGTGCTCTATCCACTGCACCACCTAGCCACCCCTAGAAAGAGAAATTTCATTCAGAACAACTGTAGACTCTAATGCATTGTTAGTGGAGTTGTGAATTTATCCATCCTTTCTAGGAAGCATTCTTTAATTATACCCAAAGGGCAATAAAACTGTGCATAACCTTTGATCCAACAATACCACTAATGGGTCTAGATCCCAAAGAGATCACAAGAAAGGGTAAAACAAAAACCTCACAGGAATAAAAATTTTATAGCAAGTTTTTTCATAGTGACAAAGAACTAGAAACTGAGGAGATGGCTATCAATTAAGTAATGCCTGAACAAATTGTAATATATGAATCTGGTGAAACACTATAAGAAATCAAGAGGGATAGTATTTCAGAATAGCCTGGAAAGACTTTCATGAGCTGATACTGAGTGAAGTGAGCAGAACCAGAATAGTATTATTCATGCTAACAACAACATGGGGTAATGATCAACTATGATGAACTTGAACATTTCAGCAGTATAATAATCTTGTGATAGACTATCCATAACCAGAGAAGGAAAGAAGCAACTGTGGGTTTAAATGCTGACCAGAATTTAATGTCTTCAGTTTTAAAAAGTAATCTTAGATATTATGTTTTTTATCCCTCTAATGATATTTTTTCTGGGTTTGGATTTGATTCTTCTCTCACAACATGATTAATACAGTTCTATGTTTAACATGGTTATTTATGTATAGCTTATGTAAGATTGTTTTCTGTCAGGGGAATGGGGGAAGAAAAAAAAAAAACCTTGCCAAGCTAGCAAAAAATGATTGTTGAAAACTACCATGAGGCAGCTAAGTAGGGCAGTGGAGAGTACTGACCCTGGAGTCAGGAGGACCTGAGTTCAAATGCAGCATCAGACACTTAATAATTATCTAGCTGTGTGACCTTTGACAAGTCACTTAACCCCATTGCCTTTCAAAAAAGAAAAAAGAAAACTACCATGGCATGTAGTTGGAAAAATAAATAAAATATTTGATTAAAAACAAATAAACAACTGTAGACAACATCAAATATCTGGGAGTCTACTACAGACCCAGGTACTATATGAATATAATTATAAAGTATTTTTCACTCAAATAAAACCAGATCTAAATCACTGGAAAAATGCTAGCTGCTCATTGGTAGTCTGAGCTAATATAATACAAATAACAATTCTTTCCAAATTAATCTACTTATTTAGTACCATACCAATCAAACTACCCAAAAATTATTTTATACAACTAGAAAAAAATGATAAGAAAATTTATCTGGAAGAACAAAAAATCAAGAATATCAAGTGAATACTGGGTCTATACCATGAAGAGATGATGCAAAGGGGTAAAAACATCACTTGTACAAAAATATTCATAGCAGCCCTGTTTGGAAATTGAGTGAATATCCTTCAGTTGGAGAATGGCTTAACAAACTGTGATATATGTATGTCATTATTCTATTAGAAACCAGGAGGGATGGGAATTCAGGGAAGCCTGGAGGGATTTGCATGAACTGATCCTGAGTGAGATGAGCAGAACCAGAAAAACACTGTACACCCTAACACCAACATGACTTGATCATTCCATCAGTGCAACAATCAGGAACAATTTTGGGTTATCTGGGATGGAGAATACCATCTCTATCCAGAGAAAGAATTGTGGAGTTTGAACAAATATCAAAGACTATTACCTTCAATTTAAGGGAAAAAAATTCATCTTATTATGTCATTTTGATATCTCTTATACTTTATTTTTTTCCTGAAGGACATTATTTCTTTCTCATCACATTCAATTTGGATCAATGTATACTATGGAAACAATGTATAGACCGGCAAAATTGCTTTCTGTTGGGGGAGGGAAGCAAGATTGGGGGAAAAATTATAAAGCTCAAAATAAATAAAATCTTTGGGGAAAAAAAGAATATCAAGTGAATCTATGAAAAAAAATTCAAAGAAAGTGGCCTAGCCTTGCCAAATCTAAAACTATATTATAAAGCAACAGTTACCAAGATTATTTGGTACTAAGAAACAAAGTGGTAGATATAGGGTAGGTTCACAAAACACTGTAGTAAATAACTATTATAATCTACTGTTTGATAAACACAAAGTTTCTAGCTTCTGGGTTAAGAACTCACTATTTGAAAATAACTACTGGGAAAACTAGAAATAAAAAGATAGAAAATAAGATATATATATATATATATATATATATATATATATATATATATCAACATCTCACACCCTATATTGAGGTTCAATCAAAATGGGTGTATGATTTAAACATAAAAGGTGATACATATACCAAATAGAAGAGTAAGGATTCATTTACCTGTCAGATCCTTGGAGAGAATAAGAATATATGACTGAAGAAGAGATAGAGAACATTATGAAATTCAAACTGGTAATTGTGATTTCATTAAATTGAAAAGGCTTTGTATAAACAAAATGAATATAACCGAGATTAGAAGCAAAACAGAAAGCTAGGAAATAGTTTTTACAGCCAGTGTTTCCAATAAAGGCTAATATTTATATATATTCAAATAACTGAGGCAAATTTATATTCAAGTCATTCCCCAATTGATAACTGGTCGAATGATATGAACAGGTATTTTGCTGATGAAGAAATTAAGTCTATCTATAGTTATATGAAAAAAATTCTCGAAGTCACTATTGCTTAGAGAAATGTAATTTGAAAAAAAAACTTAGATTCCACTTCATACCTAGCAGACTAGTTAAAATGACAAAAAAAAGGCAAATGATAAATGATGGAGGGGATGTGGGAAAATGGACACTAATGCAGTCTTGGTGGAGTTGTGAACTGATTCATTCATTTCGGAGAGCAATCTGGAACTATGTTCAAAGGGCAATAAAACTAAGCATACCCTTTGATCCAACAATACCACTACTAGACCTGTATCCCAAAGAGATCACTAAAAAATGGGAAAAGATCCACATACCACAATATTCATAAGAGCTCTTTTTTTGTGGTGTCAAAAAAAAAACATTAGAAATTGAGGGAATGCCCATCAATTGGGGTATGGCTGAATAAGCTGGAGTACATGAATATAATGGGATTTTATTGTTTTGTAAGAAATGATGATCGGGGGCGGCTAGGTGGCATAGTGGATAAAGCACCAGCCCTGGAGTCAGGAGTACCTGGGTTCAAATCCGGTCTTAAACACTTAATAATAATTTAATAATAATTACCTAGTTGCGTGGCCTTGGGCAAGCCACTTAACCCCATTTGCCTTGCAAAAACCTAATAAATAAACAAACAAATAAATAAATAAATATTAAAAATTTAAAAAATGATGATCAGACAGATTTCAAAAAAACCTGGAAAGACTTAGTTGTACTCATGCCGAGAGAAATGAACAGAAGCAACATTGTGCAATGATCAATTATGATAGACTTAGCTCTTCTTAATCACAATCAAAGACAATTCTAAAAGATCTGAAATGGAAAGTGCTATCCACATGCAGAGAAAGAACTATGGAATCTGAATGCAGATGAAAGCATATTATTTTTACTTTTTTTATTTGTATTTTGTTTTTACCCTTCACATAATTTTTTTTCTTTTTAGTTCTATACTTCTTTCACAATGTGACTAATATGAAAATATGTGCAACATGATAGTACATATATAGCTTATATCATATTACTTACCATACTAAAGTGGCAAAAATGATTGTTGAAAATTATCATTACATGTAATTGGAAAAAAATAAATAAATTTTTTAAAAAAGAATAAAGTTTTTTGATGCTAAGTTCATCATAGCATTTCTTTTAGCATAGTGTCTCATTGAATTTCAATGAGTTCATCTGAATGTTACTTTTTCTCTTCCAACTTCTTTTTTTTTGGTGGGGGGAGTCAAATCATTCTTTAATACAGTTGGAAAAATTGGAGCAAAGTATGAACAATTAACTTTGACTCATCTTGAATTTATAGGGTCCCAAAAGTTAAGCAAAACTCTTTATATGTATATAATATTTAAAAAAAAAACCTAGAAAAGAGAACAGCAATTTTATCAATCATGGCAGGGGGAAAGCAAAATGTAGCCTTATAAATTGCCAAAACAAGGTCTATTACTCTCTTAGATCATAAAAGATTCTGAGGTCATAAAATAACTTTTTGTTAATCCACTGAGTATCATCATTAATGAAGTAACAAATGAAAAGAAAAATGGAGACAAATGCTCAAATAGGAAACTGCTTCTGTTATAGATGTGAATAGATGAGACTCATATGCTGTGGCAGATTATCTACTATATATATATATATGTATATGACTTGCTCCTCTACATGGGAGGAGCTACCAAGAATAGTTGAGAAATTAAAATGAATGCAAAACAAGTTTTACAGTTTCTATCTTCAAATCTCCTTACTGAGTTAGTTCTTACCATAAAGTAACAATAAGTAAGAAGGAAGGGCCTGGAATAAATGTAAGAATTATAAAGGCTCAACTATTAATCCCCAAACTCTCCTGCAACCAGTCTTCTCATCTATCACCTTCTACTTATTAATATATATGTTTCTAGCAAAATAGTGTTACAGAGAAATAGGATAAATTCAAACTAGGCAACAAAAAAATGGTGAAATGTAAATGCAGTCAAATTACAATATTAACAATCTATATTGTCCTCAACCCAAAGGATGGAATGTGAGCCATTTAGCAATGTGAGGACAACAGGGACTTTGCATGCCAGGGCCTCTCATTTCTCCAGGAGTGTTTCAAGTTGTTCTTCTAAGGAACTGAGCTGTTCCTTCTCTCATTCTTCTTGCTGTTTGAGCTCAACCAGCAAAGCCTGAAGACAAGTCTTGAGTGCCAGGTTTTCTACTTTGATGATGAGATCTTCCTGTCATTTTGCTCACCCTTGGGTCTCTTGTAGTTTACTTTTCATCATATCAATCTGCTTCTGAATTCCCATGACTATCTGATTTGTTTCCTCATTTTCTTGGTGCTGTTCATCAGATTCATCAAGCTTGTCTTGTAATTGCCTCTCTAGGTCTTCTTCAATTTCAATGATGTTTATATCTTCATCATCATGAGGATCTCTCTCATCTTCCTCTTCACTACTGCTGCTAATATCATTAAATATCTCCTGAAGCTCATCATGTTCTGAGGAGTCATGGCCCTGCTTATGGTCAATCATGCCTGGAGAAGCAATATCTAGACCTGCTAGGGAAATCTGGTTGTCTGCTTCTTTAGTTTCATCTTCTGCAATTACCTCCCATTTGGCACTGACAGCTTCTGCATCTGTACTGAGAAGTCTTTTTACTTCTTTTTCCACATCAGGTGATTCAATATATTTCTTCTTGGCTGTCTTGCAAAATCTTCTCTTTCAGACATTCTTGAGTGGTAGAGTGATACCATGCTTCCAGATGAATTTCCTCTCCCTATCCTTATCTTTTTTTCTTACTCTTTTTGGATCAGTATAAGTAGTAGCAGCTGGTTCTTCCAGAGGTGGGTAAAGATCCCCATCAACACTGCACACAAGCATCTGGCAGATATCCGCTGTCTTGTAAAAGGTTTTTTTTATCTATGGTTTTCATGGATTCAGTAACGCAGGGCAGGTCAACCACATTCACAGCTAATAGGGCACGATCCACTCATACAATTCCATGACGTCCATCTGCATGTAATTCAATGGTCAATTTATCTTTCAGGTTCACACTTCCAGACTGTATATCCCTTCTCAAAGTGGAAACGTATTCTGGAGGTAGATGTAATAAAACTGACTTTCCAATTCATGGGGAGCATCTTCTTTGTTCTTGCTCATCTTTTGTTTTGAAACAGTCATTCCTTTCACCTTGCTTCACAATAAATGCTTGTAGCATTCAAAATCTTTCTGCTAGCCCATAATTTATGGGAAGATATGGTCTTGCACAGAATGGGGTAAATTGTGAACTCACAAAGTAGATCACAGACCTGTTGAAGTTCAACTGTGTGGTGACCCTAGGAAACACAACCTGGCTAAACCTCACTTTATCTTAAAAGTCTTGACTTCTGGATCTTGGAGGTCAAATGATCTCACATGAGTACGAGAGGCAAGCAACCTAAGCACGGCTCCTCAGCCTTGCATCTGAGGACGGAGTTTCTCTTCCAATTTCAAAGGAAAATGGAGGACCAAATAGTTAAAAAATTATCTCACATTTTAAATCCTGCAAATCAGTTTTCAAATTTAAAAAGTAATTGCTGTATATTTGAGGCAAATTAACTAGAATTACAAGAACCAAACAACTCTTAATAAAAGATAATTTTTTTTAATTCAAATTTATTTTTATTAAAGATATTATTTGAGTTTTACATTTTCCCCCAATCTTGCTTCCCTCCCCCCTCCTCCACAAAGAGAGCACTCTGTCAGTCTTTACTTTGTTTCCATGTTGTACCTTGATCCAAATTGGGTGTGATGAGAGAGAAATCATATCCTTAAAGACAAGAGAAGTCTCAGAGGTAGCAAGATCAGACAATAAGCTATCTGGTTTTTTTTTCTAAATTAAAGGGAATAGGCCTTGCACTTTGTTCAAACTCCACAGCTCCTTATTTGGATACAGATGGTACTCTCCTTTGCAGACAGCCCAAAATTGTTCCCGATTGTTGCCCTGATGAAATGAGCAAGTCCTTCAAGGTTGAACATCACTCCCATGTTGCTGTTAGGGTGTATGGTGTTTTTCTGGTTCTTCTCATCTCATTCAGCATCAGTTCATGCAAATCCCTCCAGGTATCCCTGAAATCCTGTCCCTCCTGGTTTCTAATAGAACAATAGTGTTCCATGACATACATATACCACAGTTTGCTTAGCCATTCCTCAATTGAAAGACATTTACTGGATTTCCAATTCTTTGCCACCACAAACAGGGCTGCTATAAATATTTTTGTACAAGTAATGTTTTTACCCTTTTTCCTCATCTCTTCAGGGTATAGGCCCAGTACTGGTATTGCTGGGTCAAAGGGTATGCACATTTTTGTTGCCCTTTGGGCATAGTTCCAAATAGCTCTCTAGAAGGGTTGGATGAATAAAATGGTTAATTCTTTCTATAATTTGTTTTTTGGTCCACTCATTTTTTAAAATGAGGTTATTCAGTTTCCAATTTGTTCTGGGTCTATATCTCCTTGGCCCTGTATTGCATATAACTTTTATTGCATTGTGATCTGAGAAAGATGTATTCACTATTTCTGCCTTTCTGTAGTTGATCATTAGGTTTTATGTCCTAGTACATGGTCAATTTTTGTATAAGTTCCATGTACTGCAGAGAAAAAGGTATATTCCTTCCTATCCCCATTCAGTTTACTCCATAAGTCTACCATATCTAATTTTTCTAACAATCTATTTACCTCCCTAATTTCTTTCTTGTTTGTTTTATGATTCGATTTATCTAGATCTGATAGAGGGAGGTTGAGGTCTCCCACTAGTAGAGTTTTGCTGTCTATGTCTTCCTTCAGCTTCTCCTCTAAGAATTTGGGTGTTGTCCCACTGGGTGCATATATATTTAATATTGAAATGACTTTATTGTCTATGGTACCTTTTAGGAGGATAAAGTTTCCTTCCTTTTCTCTTTTAATGCTATCTATTTTTGCTGCTGCTTTGTCTGAGATAAGGATTGCTACTCCTGCTTTTTTTACTTCAGCTGAAGCAAAGTATATTTTGCTCCAACCTTTTACCTTTACTGTATATGTATCTCTCTGCTTCAAATGGGTTTCTTGTAAGCAGCATATTGTAGGATTCCGGCTTTTAATCCACTCTGCTATGTGCTTATGTTTTAAGGGAAAGTTCATCCCATTCACATTCAAGGTTATGATTACTAATTCTTTATTGTCCTCTGTGTTATCTTCCCTCTGCTTGTATTTTCCCCCTTTTCCCCCCTTTTATCCATATTCCCCAGTCTTTTGTTTCTGAAAACCACCCCTTCAGTATTTTTGCCCTCCTATATCACACCCTCCCCTTTCTTTCCCCATTCCCTTTTTCCCTTTTCCCTTCCCTTCCTTTTGTTATTTCCCCTTATTTCCCCCACTTCCCTTCCCTTTCTCTGTGCCCTGTCCCCTTTTCCCCTTTTAATAGTTGAAAGGTTAGATGTTTTATAAGTTAACTGAGTATGTGTAGGTTGACTTTAAGCCAAATCTGATGAGAAGAAGATTCAGGTGTTTCTCCTCTGCTCCCTTCTTCCCCACTATTACCATAGTTTTTTTTTGTACCTCTTAGTGTAATGAGATTTACCCCATTCAATCCCCTCCCTCCTCCCGTCTCTTTCCTGTCCCCCTTTTTAGGGCAGTAGTGTTTTTTTTTAGATCCTTCTGTCTAAGTCATAGAAAATTCTGAGTGTCTGTCCCTTCTAGTTCTGTACATTCTGTCGAATAGAGTCAAAATTCCTGAGAGTTATTAGAGCCTTTCTCCCAAGTGGGGTTAAAACCAGTTACATCCCATTGGATAGTAGTCTCATGGATAGGTCATGAATGTCCATCATTTCTGGATAGGTTTATTCTCTCTGTTAGAGTTACATTTCTCAAGGTTTATGAGAATCTTTTTTTTTACCCCCATGCTAGGGTTTAGCCAATTTCAACTTACTGGATTGCATTTTTTTTCTTTCACCACCACGCCCTTTTATTTTTTGACCTTTTCATGTGTCTCTTAAATCTCCTGTTTGATGTCCAAATTTTCTGTTTAGCTCTGGTCTTTTCATCAGAAATTTTTGGAATTCTTCCATTTCATTAAATGTCCATCTTTTTCCCTGGAAGAGAAGGCTCAGCTTTGCAGGAAAGTTGATTCTTGGCTGCATTCCAAGCTCCCGTGCTCTTTGAAATATCTTGTTCCAGGTCCTTTGATCCCTTAAAGTTGATGCAGCCAGGTCCTGCGTGATGGCTCCTTGATATTGAAATTGTTTCTTTCTGGCTGCTTGCAGGATTTTCTCTTTTATCTGATAGGTCTGCAGTTTGGCCACAACATTCCTTGGAGTTTTCATTTTAGGATCTTTTTCTGGTGGGGATCAATGTACTCTTTCAATAACTACTTTGCCCTCTGATTCCATGATATCAGGGCAGTTTTCCATCACTAGACTCTGTAACATTAAGTCCATGCTTTTTTTTCTCTTCAATGTTTTTAGGAAGTCCTATAATTTTCAGGTTGCCCCTTCTTGATCTATTCTGGAGGTCAGTGGTTTTGTTGATGAGGTATTTTACATTTGCTTCTATTTTTTCTATTTTTTTTATTTTGTTTAACTGACTCTTGCTCTCTCATGGAGTCAGTAGTTTCTGTAGACTCTGTTCTTTTTTTGGGGGGGAGGAGTTTTCTTCATTAACCTTTTGCAACTCCTTTTCCAATTGTCAATTCCACTTTTGAAAGAGCTTTCCATTTAACCAATTGAGGTTTTGAGAGAATTAATTTCTTTTTTTCATTTGCTCATTTGAGGATCTGAGAGAATTATTCTCATTTTGTAATTGTCCAATTGATGATCTGAGAGATTTATTCTCCTTTTGTGTTTGTCCAGTTGTACTTAATAAGATATTAATTGTCTCCCCCAATTTTTTAAGCTCCTTCCTTATTTCTTCAAGGAAGTCTTTCTGTGCTGGAGACCAGATTGTATTCTCCTCAGAGGTTCCAGGTCTCTCTGAGTTGGGGTCTTTCCCTTCCAGGAATTTTTCTATAGATCCACCTTTCCTCTGACCCTTCTTCATTATGCTAAGACCTTGAGTTGGGGGGGGGGGGGGGCTGGTTCACTTGGGCTTGGGATCGCTAAAGGCTTTACTGAGTGCGGTTTCTCTGGCTGGCCAGTAGGAGGTGCTGGTTTCCCTCTCTGGAGTGTCTGTGACCTTGGTTGGGAGGCCTTCTCCCTTTGCCTGCAGGAGTTGGAACTATTGAATTCTTTTGCCTTCAATCAATGGTGGGCTTTACTCTGGCCTGAGGTCATTCCTCAGCTGGACTCGTTCTTTTGCTCACACACCTGGGCCTGAGGCAGAAGTAATTTGCCTTTGTTTGAGGAGAAGCCTCTGTGCAATGGATAGTGCCCTCAGAGTTTCTCAGACCCGAGAAGCCTAGGGTTGGTGTCTGCCGTTCTCCTGCACCAGAATACTTCCCCCAGCCTGGTCCCTGAGCTCCAGGGGAACAGCACCAACACCAGCGCCTCTGCTTCCCGGCGGACCCAAGCCCCTTTCATCCAGCCCCACCACTGATCCAGCAGGTCCCCTCTCAGGCCCTCAGACTCCCAGTTCCAATTCAGCTGTTAATCTGGCTGATCTGGGGCATATCCTCCCTTGGAGCTCAGACTCACCCACCCGGATTTGTCCAAGGCTGCTGCTGGAGACAAATCCCAAGGTAGCTGTTCTTCGGGCTTTTCTTCCTGGGTTTTCTGGATCGGATTTCTTTTAAGAGGTTAGTTTCATGTGATAGATGGGGAAGGGATCAGGAGACTTTAGAACTGTGCCTGTCTTCTCTCTGCCATCTTGGCCAGAAGTCCCCCAAAAGATATTTTTTTAATATTTAAAAAACAGTCAAATCATAGTATTTAGTTGCCTTTCCCAAGGACAAGTTTTATCATAAACATTTTAATGTTATCATATGTAAACATTACAACCTGATTTCCATTCTGAAATTTTAAATTAAATGCCCTATAGTATCTGCAATGAAATCCAAATTCTGAAACCAATTCTTATTAAATTGTTCTGGTAACTATCCTGTCTTTTTTAAAAACATTTTGATTTCATGGGAAATTTGCCAAAATTGCTTTAAACTCTTATGACAAGAATTTGTGTATAACAAGGTGAACTTATGTGGAACAATTTCATTCTACTTAGTCATTAATTTAGGCACAAATACATTTATCTTCCCTGTAATTGATGCTGTATCCTCTGAAACTACACACATCTTGATAATGAAAGATATTTTTCTAAAAGTCCATATATTTCCTCAAAAATACTTTTAACTGCTGTGCCATTAAGAGAAAGAATATTAAACAATTCTTCACTCAGAATAAGATTTTCATTACATGTTCAAATAAATACATCCACTAATATCCTTGCTTTCATTGGCCACAATTGAAAAAAGTTAATTTTCCAGTTTTCCAGTTTTGATTTAAATTTTCCACTGACGTCATTGGCAACCTCTTGTTGCAAGGTGTCACTGGCAATTTCATTAGTTCTTTCTGCAACAGTGTTTCATGATAATGAAACATTCTGAAAAGTTTTAATTGTTCTCAAAAAATTTCAAAAGCTTTCATGATAAGACACAAAAAACTTTGAATTTTTAGATAAAAGTTTTGAAAAAATTTAACTAACTTTTGACTACAATTTCACTATTTTAATGAATTTTTTATAAATATTTCTTTGTTGTTTTGAAACTACAGATTGAAAATATCTTGATTTATATTCTATTGTTTTACCTTGGTATTGATCATACTCAGAACAGCGTATTGCTTCCTGGCATTTTAAATTGCTTTATATTCCTTGGAGACACTAATACTGTGTGCACAAGTTCAACAAAATCTTAAGTTTTTAAAATTTCTTTAGAAAGATTTTATTTTGAGTTTTACAATTCCCCCCCATTCTTGCTTCGCTCCCCCCACCCCCCACAGAAGGCATTCTGTTAATCTTTACATTGTTTCCATGCTATACATTGATCTCAGTTGAATGTGATGAGAGAGAAATCATGTCCTTAAGGAAGAAAAATAAAGTATGAGAGATTGCAAAATTACATAATAAAATAACATTTTTTTGTCTAAATTGAAGGTAATACTCTTTGGTTTTTGTTCAAACTTCACAAATTTTTCTCTGGGTACAGATGATATTCTCCATTGCAGATAGCCCCAAATTGTCCATGATTGTTGCACTGATGGAATGAGCAAGTCCATCAAGGTTGATCATCAGTCCCATGTTACTGTTAGAGTGTACAGTGTTTTTCTGGTTCTGCTCATCTCACTCAGCATCAGTTCACGCAAATCCTTCCAGGCTTCCCTGAATTTCCATCTCTCCTGGTTTCTTTTTTTTCCTTATTAAAGATTTTATTTATTTTAAGTATTACTGTTTTTCCTCCAATCTTACTTCCCTCCCCATCCCCCCAAACAGAAAGCAATTTGCCAATCTTTACATTGTTTCCATGTTGTACATTGATCCAAATTGAGTGTGATGAGAAAGAAATCATATCCTTAAGGAAGAAAGAAAAAGTATAAGAGATAACAAGATCAGACAATAAGATAGCAGCTTTTTTCCTAAATTAAAGGGAACAGTCCTTGAACTTTGTTCAAACTCCACAGTTCTTTATCTGTATACAGATGGTATTCTCCATTGCAGACAGCCCAAAATTATCCCTGATTGTTGCACTGATGGAATGAGCAAATCCATCAAGGTTGATCTGATGTTTCTATTAGGGTGTACAGTGTTTTTCCTGGTTCTGCTCATCTTGCTCAGCATTTGTTCATGCAAATCCCTCCAGGTTTCCTGAATTCCCATCCCTCCTGGTTTCTTATAGAACAATAGTGTTCCATAACATTCATAAACCACAGTTTACTAAGCCATTCCCCAATTGAAGGACATTTACTTGATTTCCAATTCTCTGCCACCACAAACAATGTTGCTATGAATATTTTTGAACAAGTGATGTTTTTACACTTTTTTCATAATCTCTTCAGGGTATAGACTCAGTAGTGGTATTGCTGGAATAAAGGGTATGCACATTTTTGTTGCCATTTTGGTATAATTCCAAATTGCTCTTCAGAAAGGTTGGATGAGGGGTGGCTAGGTGGTATAATGGATAGAGCACCAGCCATGGAGTCAGGAGTACCTGGGTTCAAATCCAGTCTTAAACACTTAATAACAATTTAATAATAATTACCTAGCTGTGTGGCTTTGGGCAAGTCCCTTAACCCCATTTACCTTGCAAAAACCTAAAAACAAAACAAAACAGAAAGGTTGGAGGGATTCACAGCTCCACCAACAATGTATTAGTGACCCAGATTTCCCACATCCCTCCCAACATTGATCATTGTCCTTTCTGGTCATATTGGCCAGTCTGAGAGGTGTGAGATGGGATAGAGATACTTTAAATTGCATTTCTCTAATAAGTAATGTATTAGAGCAATTTTTCATATGAATGTGGATTGCTTTGATTTTCTCATCTGTAAATTGCCTTTGTATATCCTTTGACCATTTGTCAATTGGGGAATGACTTGTTTTTATGAAAATTTGATTCAGTTCTCTGTATATTTTAGAAATGAGTCCTTTGTCAGAAATACTAACTGTAAAAATTGTTTCCCAGTTTACTACATTTCTTTTGATCTTGGTCACAGTGGTTTTGTTTGTACAAAAAAATTTTTAATTTAATGTAATCAAAATTATCTAATTTGTTTTTAGTGATATTTTCCATCTCTTCCTTGGTCATAAACTGCTTCCCTTTCCATAGACCTGACAGGTAAACTACTCCTTGATCTTCTAGTTTGCTTATAATATTGTTTTTTATGTCTAAATACTGTATCTATTTTGATATTATCATGGTATAGGGTATGAGGTGTTAGTCTAATCTAAGTTTCTTCCATACTGACTTCCAATTTCCCCAACATTTTTTATCAAAGAGAGAGTTTTGATCCCAATAGTTGGACTCTTTGGGTTTATCATACAGCAGATTAGTAGAATCATTTCCTGCTATTGCACCTAACCTATTCCACTGATCCACCACTCTATTTTTTAGCCAATACTAGACAGTTTTGATGACTGATGCTTTATAATATAATTTTAGATCTGGTAAGGTTAAGCCACCCTCTTTTGCACTTTTCTCATTGAATTCCTGGAAATTCTTGACTTTTTATTTCTTCATATAAATTTACTTACAACTTTTTCTAACTCATTAACATAATTTTTTGGAATTTTGATTGGTAGGGCACTAAACAAGTAGTTTAGTTTTAGCAGAATTGTCATTTTTATTATATTAGCTTGACCTATCCATGAGCCGTTGATATTTGTCCAGTTATTTAAATTTGATTTTATTTGTGTGAGAAGTGTTTTGCAATTGTTTTCAAAAAGCTTTTGAGTCTGCCTTGGCAGGTAGACTCCCAGGTATTCTGTATTGTCTGAGGTTACTTTGAATGGGATTTCTCTTTCTAGCTCTTTCTCCTGTATCTTGTTAGTTATATATAGAAATGTTGAAGATTTATGAGGGTTTCCTTTTATATCCTGCAACTTTCCTGAAGTTGCTAATTATTTCTAGTAGTTTTTTATATGGTTTCTTGGGATTCTCTAGTTATACCATAATGTCATATGCAAAGAGTGAGAGTTTTGTCTCTTCCCTTCCAATTCTATTTCCTTCAATTTCTTTTTCTTCTCTTATTGCTGAAGCTAACATTTCTAATAAAATATTGAATAGTAGTGGTGATAATGGGTATCCTTGTTTCACCCCTGATCTTATTGGGAATGTCCCTAGCCTATCCCTGTTGCATATAATGCTTGTTGATGGTTTCAGATGCATACTGCTTATTATTCTAAGGAAAAATCCATTTATTCCTACACTCTCTAGTGTTTTAGTAGGAATGAGTGCTGTATTTTGTCAAAAGCTTTTTCAGTTTGCAACTCCTTTTCCAGTTGCTCAATTCTATTTTTGAAGGAGTTCTATTTGCCTAATTGAGGATTTGAGGATTTCTTTTTTTCATTTGCCCATTTGAAGATCTAAGAGAGTTATTCTCATTTTGTATTTGTCCTATTTTATTTTCCAATGATTTGATTTTTTTTTGCAAGGTGTTAATTTTCTCGAGTTTCTTTTTCCCAATTTTTCCAATTTATTTTTTAACTCCTTCCAATTTCTTCACAGAATTCTTTCTGGGCTGGAGACTAATTCATATCCTCCTCAGAAGAGCTATATCTTTTTGGGTTAGACTCTATTTCTTCTAAGTATTTCTCCACGGGCCCCCTTTTTACTGGCCTTTCTTCATCTTTCTAGGATCTTGTTTTGGGGGGGCTGGCTCTCAGAAGTTTGCTCATGAAGATCCTAGTGGCTTTGTTCACTTGGTTTAGTAATTCCAAAGTTGTTTTCTCCACAGTGTTTGAGGCACTCAGCAGCAAGGTCTGAGTTGACCTTGAACAGTGTGCTGAGCCCTGGGGGAAGGGAGTGAATCTCTCATTTTGTTGAATGAACTCTGTTGCCCACATCTGAGCCTGAGGGGGGTGGGAGGAGGGGTTGTTTATTATTTGTTCTGGGAAAAGGGCTTCACTGAAAGTATGGCGCTCAGGTCCCTGGCCCAGCTAGTTGCTCTTGAGGTGTACTCTGAAACTCTCTGTGCTGGAACTCACCCTCTCCTAGCTCCTCTGCCCTGCCCAAAGATTCTGTGGCTTAAGCTGGATATCACACACACTACTCACCAAAGTCTCTGTGGCTAAGGCTAGTCCTCTGGCTTCTCCCATCTGCTGTTCATGTGCTGACTCTCTGCTCTCATCTCCTGGTTCACCCATGGTCCCCTGAGACAGGCCTTGTTGGTACATGTTCTCCTAGCTGCTCTTTCTTGGTTTTGTCGATCAAATTTCTATTAAGGGGATTTTTTTCCCCATGTTATTTTTGAGGGGAAAGGGGAGTACTTAACCCAGTGTCTGTCTTCTCTCCACAAGCTTGACCAGAAGTCGAGTTTATTTTATTTTTAAATAAAACTACTTCCCAACTTATGTGAAAAATTCTGTGTATGGATATATCCATACTGCTCTAAAAATGCAACATGATTTTATATCCTTCCTTTAAACAAAAAATAAAATAAGTTAAAAACTAAGTAATTTATGATTTTATGTTTCCAGCACTAAATTTACATGAATTGTGGTAAAGACTCTTGTTTCTCTTAACTTCTTTTACCCATGGTATAGATTTGTTGACTAAGAAAACAAGAAAATATTTTTTTCTGCATAACATTGGACAGATGTGAATTCTGGTCAAGATGGCAAAGGGAAGAAAGGCACAGTTCTAAAGTCTCCTGATCTTTCCCCATCTATGATATAAAATAAACCTCTTAACAGAAATCCAATCCACAAAGTCCAGAAAGAAAAGCCAGGAGAAAGAATACCTACCTCAGCATTTGTCTTCCACCATTGTGGGTGAGTCCGAGCTCAGAGGGCAGATCAACCCAGGATCAGCCTGATTAGCTGCAGGTTTGGAGTCTGAGAGCCTGAGAGCCCAAGAACAGTACCTGTTTGATCATCAGTGGGGCTAGATCCCTGGGGGCTTGCGTCAACCAGGGAGCAGAGGCATTGGTGTTGGTGCTGACCATCTGGAGCTTGCTGACAGGACTCTCCAGTGCAGAAGAGCTGCGGACATCATCCCTGGGCTCCTCTGGTCAGGAGGAACTACAAGTCCATGCCTCCATTACAGCTGAAGCCTCTTCCCAGAACAAACAAAATTACATACTACTTCTGTCCCAGGTACAGGCATGTGAACAGAAGAACCAACTCAAACTGACAATAGGGAGAGGGATGACCTTGCCCAATGGTAAAGCCCACCATTGATTGAAGACAAAAGTATTTAACAGTTTTAATCACTCCCTCCAGGCCAAGGGAGAAGGCCTCAATCAAGGTCACAGACACTCGAGAGAAAACAACCAGGACCCCCTTTTGGCCAACTGGAGATATTACACTTAGTGAGTTAAGCCTCTAGGGATCCCAACACCAAACCTCTGTGAACTAGCCCCTCCCCAACTCAAGGTGTTAGAAAAATGAAGACAGGTCAGTGGAAATGTGGATCCATAGAAAAATTCTTGGAAGGAAAAGACCCTAACTCAGAGAGACCTAGAGCCTCTGAGGAGAATATGATCTGGTCTCCAGCACAGAAAGACTTCCTTGAAGAAATGAGGAAGGAGTTTAAAAATCAATTGGAAACTCAAGAGAAGATTAACACCTTGCAACAAAAAAACAAATCATTGGAAAATACAAATGGACAAATACAAAATGAGAATAATTCTCTCAGATGATCAATTGGACAAATACAAAATGACAATAACTCTCTCAGACCATCAATTGGACAAATACAAAATGAGAATAATTCTCTCAGATCCTCAATTGGGCAAATGCAAAATAAAATAATTCTCTCAAAACCTCAACTGATCAAATGAAAAGCTCTTTCAAAAATAGAATTGACAAATTGGAAAAGGTAAATGAAGAAAAACTCCTCTTTTAAAAAAAGAATGTAGTCTGTGGAAATGAATGACTTCTTTTTTTTTCTTTTTTTTTATTAAAGATATTATTTGAGTTTTACAATTTTCTCCCAATCTTGCTTCCCTCCCCCCACCCCACAGATAGCACTCCATCAGTCTTTACTTTGTTTCCATGTTGTACCTTGCTCCAAATTGGATGTGATGAGACAGAAATCATGTCCTTAAAGAGAACAGAATTCTCAGAGGTAACCAGATCAGACAATAAAATATCTGGCTTTTTTTTCCCAAATTAAAGGGAATAGTCTTTGTACTTTGTTCAAACTCCACAGCTCCTTATTTGGATACAGATGGCACTCTCCTTTGCAGACAGCCCAAACTTGATCCCAATTGTTGCACTGATGGAATGAGCAAGTCCTTCAAGGTTGAACATCACTCCCGTGTTGCTGTTAGGGTATACAGTGTTTTTCTGCTTCTGCTTGTTTCACTCAGCATCAGTTCATGCAAGTCCCTCCAGGTTTCCCTGAAATCCCATCCCTCCTGGTTTCTAATAGAACAATAGTGTTCCATGACATACATATACCACAGTTTACTAAGCCATTCCCCAATTGAAGGACATTTACTGGATTTCCAATTCTTTGTCACCACAAACAGGGCTGCTATAAATATTTTTGTACAAGTAATGTTTTTACACCTTTTCCTCATTTCTTCAGGGTATAGACCCAGTAGTGGTATTGTTGGGTCAAAGGGTATGCACATTTTTGTTGCCCTTTGGGCATAGTTCCAAATAGCTCTCCAGAAGGGTTGGATCAGTTCACAGCTCCACCAACAGTGTAATAGTGTTCCAGATTTCCCATATTCCTTCCAACAATGATCATTATCCTTGATGGTCATACTGGCCAATCTGAGAGGTGTGAGGTGGTACCTCAGAGAAGCTTTAATTTGCATTTCTCTAATAATTAATGATTTAGAGCATTTTTTCATATGGCTATAGATTACTTTGATTTCCTCATCTGTAAATTGCCTTTGCATATCCTTTGACCATTTGTCAATTGGGGAATGGCTTTTTGTTTTAAAAATATGACTCAATTCTCTGTATATTTTGGAAATGAGTCCTTTGTAAGAATCATTAGTTGTAAAGATTGTTTCCCAATTTACTACATTTCTTTTGATCTTGGTTACATTGGCTTTATCTGTGCAAAAACTTTTTAATTTAATGTAATCAAAATCATCTAATTGGTTTTTAGTGATGTTCTCCAACTCTTCCTTAGTCATAAACTCTTCCCCTTTCCATAGATCTGACAGGTAGACTAGTCCTTGAACTTCTAATTTGCTTATAGTATTGTTGTTTATGTCTAAGTCCTGTAACCATTTGGATCTTATCTTGGTAAAGGGTGTGAGGTGTTGGTGTAATCTAAGTTTCTTCCATACTAACCTCCAATTATCCCAGCAGTTTTTATCAAAGAGGGAGTTTTTATCCCAGTGGCCAGACTCTTTGGGTTTATCAAACAGCAGATTACTATACTCCTCTCATGCTTTTACACCTAGTCTATTCCACTGGTCCACCACTCTATTTCTTAGCCAATACCAAACAGTTTTGATGAGTGATGCTTTATAATATAATTTTAGATCAGTTAGAGCTAAGCCACCTTCTTTTGCATTTTTTTTCATTAAGCTCCTGGCAATTCTTGACTTTTTAATTCTCCATATGAATTTATTTACAATTTTTTCTAACTCATTAAAGTAATTTTTTTGGAATTTTGATTGGTAGGGCACTAAAAAGATAGTTTACTTTTGGTAGAATTGTCATTTTTATTATATTAGCTCTCCCTATGCATGAGCAGTTGATATTTGCCCAGTTACTTAAATCTGATTTAATTTGTGTGAGAAGTGTTTTATAATTGTTTTCAAAAAGATTCTGTGTCTGTCTTGGCAAATAGACTTGCAAATATTTTACACTGTCTGAGGTTACTTTGAATGGGATTTCTCTTTCTAGCTCTTCCTGCTGTTTCTTCCTAGACATATATAGAAAAGTTGAGGATTTATGGGGGTTTATTTTATAACATGCAACTTTGCTAAAATTGCTAATTGTTTCCAGTAGTTTTTTATATGATTTCTTGGGATTCTCTAGGTAGACCATCATGTCATCTGGGAAGAGTGAGAATTTTGTCTCTTCCTTCCCAATTCTAATTCCTTCAATTTGTTTTTCTTCTCTAATTGCTGATGCTAACATTTCTAATACAATATTGAATAGTAGTGGTGATAATGGGCACCCTTGTTTGACCCCTGATCTTATTGGGAATGCTTCTAGCCTCTCCCCATTGAATATAATGCTTGTTGATGGTTTCAGGTAGATACTGCTAATTATTTTAAGGAACAGTCCATTTATTCCTACACTCTCTAGTGTTTTTAATAGGAATGGATGCTGTATTTTGCCAAAAGCTTTTTCAGCATCTATTGATATGATCATATGATTTCTGATAGGTTTGATATTGATATAATTGAGTATACTAACAGTTTTCCTAATATTGAACCAACCCTGCATTCCTGGAACAAATCCTACTTGATCATAATGTATTGTCCTAGTGATGACTTGTTGTAGTCATTTTGCTAAGATTTTCTTTAGGATTTTTGCATCTATATTCATCAGGGAAATAGGTCTATAATTTTGTTTCTCTGTTTTAACTCTTCCTGGTTTAGGTAAGAGTACTATATTGATTTCATAGAAAGAGTTAGGCAGAGTTCCATCTTTCCCTATTTTTTCCAAAGAGTTTATATAGGATTAGAACCAATTGTTCCTTATATGTTTAGTGGAATTCACTTGTGAATCCATCAGGCCCTGGAGATTTTTTTTTAGGGAGTTCAATAATGGCTTGTTGAATTTCTTTTTCTGATATAGGGTTGTTTAGGTATTTAATCTCTTCTTCATTTAACCTGGGCAACTTATATTTTTGTAAATATTCATCCATTTCACTTAGATTATCAAATTTATTGGCATAGAGTTGGGCAAAATAATTTCAAATTATTATTTTAATTTCCTCCTCATTGGTGGTGAGTTCACCTTTTTCATTTATAATACTAGCAATTTGGTTTTCTTCTTTCTTTTTTTTAATCAAATTGACCAGAGGTTTATCAATTTTATTTGTTTTTTCATAATACCAACTTTTGGTTTTATTTATTAATTCAATAGTTTTTTTTGCTTTAAATTTTATTAATTTCTCCTTTAATTTTTAAAATTTCTAATTTGGTATTTGATTGGGGATTTTTGATTTGTTCTTTCTCTAATTTTTTTAGTTGTATGTTTATTTCATTGATTTCCTCTTTCTCCAATTTATTCTTATAAGCATTTAGAGCTATAATATATCCCCTGAGAGTTGCTTGGAATGAATACCATAGGTTTTGGTATGTTGTTTCATTATTATCATTATCCAGGATAAAATGGTTAATTCTTTCTATAATTTGTTTTTTTGGCCCACTCATTTTTTAAAATGAGGTTATTCAGTTTCCAATTTGCTCTGGGTCTATATCTTCTTGGCCCAGTATTGCATATGACTTTTATTCCATTGTGATCTGAGAAAGATGTATTCACTATTTCTGCCTTTCTGCAGTTGATCATTAGGTTTTTATGTCCTAGTACATGGTCAATTTTTGTATAAGTTCCATGTACTGCAGAGAAAAAGGTATATTCCTTTCTATCCCCATTCAGTATCCTCCATAAGTCTACCATATATAATTTTTCTAACAATCTATTTACCTCCCTAATTTCTTTCTTGTTTGTTTTATGATTCAATTTATCTAGATCTGATAGCGGGAGGTTGAGGTCTTCCACTAGTAGAGTTTTGCTGTCTATGTCTTCCTGTAATTCTTTCAGCTTCTCCTCTAAGAATTTGGGTGCTGTCCCACTGGGTGCATATACATTCAATATTGAAATGACTTTATTGTCTACCTTTTAGGAGGATAAAGTTTCCTTCCTTATCTCTTTTAACACTATTTTTGCTGCTGCTTTGTCTGAGATAAGGATTGCTACCCCTGCTTTTTTTACTTCAGCTGAAGCAAAATATATTTTGCTCCAACATTTTACCTTTACTCTATATGTATCTCTCTGCTTCAAATGAGTTTCTTGTAAGCAGCATATTGTAGGATTCTGGTTTTTAATCCACTCTGCTATTTGCTTATGTTTTATGGGAGAGTTCATCCCATTCATATTCAAGGTTATGATTACTAATTCTTTATTGCCCTCTGTGCTATCTTCCCTCTGCTTGTATTTTCCCCTTTTCCCCCCTTTTATCCATATTCCCCAGTATTTTGTTTTTGAATACCACCCCCTTCAGTACGTTTGTCCTCCTATATCACACCCTCCCCTTTCTTTCCCCTTTCCCTTTTTCCTTTTCCCTTCCCTTCCTTTTGTTATTTCCCCTTATTTCCCCCACTCCCCTTCCCTTTCTCCGTCCCCCTTCCCCTTGTCCCCTTTTAATACTTGAAAGGTTAGATGTTTTATAAGTTAACTGAGTATGTGTAGGTTGACTTTAAGCCAAGTCTGATGAGAAGAAGATTCAGGTGTTTCTCCTCTGCTCCCTTCTTCCCCTCTATTACCATAGGTTTTTTGTACCTCTTAGTATAATGAGATTTGTCCCATTCAATCCCCTCCCTCCTCCTGACTCTTTCCTGTCCCCCTTTTTAGGGAGGTAGTGTATTTTTTTTAGATCATTCTATCTAGGTCATAGAAAATTCTGAGTGTCTGTCCCTTCTAGTTCAGTATATTCTACTGGATAGAGTCAAAATTCCTGAGAGTTATTAGAGTCTTTCTCCCAAGTGGGGTTAAATCCAGTTACATCCCATTAGATAGCAGTCTCATGGATAGGTCATGGATGTCCATCATTTCTGGCTAGGTGTATTCTCTCTGTTAGAGTTACATTTCTCAGGATTTATGAGAGTCTCTTCCCCCCCCCCCATGCTGGAATATAGCCAGTTTCAACTTACTGGATTGCATTTTTTTCCTTTTACTTCCCCCCCCTTTTTTTTAACCTTTTCATGTGTCTCTTGAACCTCCTGTTTGATGTCCAAATTTTCTGTTTAGCTCTGGTATTTTCATCAGAAATTTTTGGAACTCTTCCATTTTGTTAAATATCCATCTTTTTCCCTGGAAGAGAAGGCTCAGCTTTGAAGGAAAGTTGATTCTTGGCTGCATTCCAAGCTCCCGTGCTCTTCAAAATATCTCATTCCAGGCCCTTTGATCCCTTAAAGTTGATGCAGCCAGATCCTGTGTGATCCTTACTGTGGCTCCTTGATATTTAAATTGTTTCTTTCTGGCTGCTTGCAGGATTTTCTCTTTTATCTGATAGTTCTGTAGTTTGGCCACAACATTCCTTGGTGTTTTCATTTTAGGATCTTTTTCTGGTGGGGATCGATGTACCCTTTCAATAACTATTTTGCCCTCTGATTCCATGATATCAGGGCAGTTTTCCATCACTAGATCCTGTAATATTAAGTCCAGGCATTTTTTCTCTTCAATGTTTTCAGGAAGTCCTGTAATTTTCAGGTTGCCCCTCCTCAATCTATTCTCAAGGTCAGTAGTTTTGTTGATGAGGTATTTTACATTTGCTTCTATTTTTTCTATTTTTTGATTTTCTTTAAGTGACTCTTGCTCTCTCATGGAGTCATTAGTTTCTGTAGACTCTGTTCTTTTTTGGGGGGGAGGAGTTTTCTTCATTAACCTTTTGCAACTCCTTTTCCAATCGGTCAATTCCACTTTTGAAAGAGCTTTTCATTTAACCAATTGAGGTTTTGAATTAATTTCTTTTTGCATTTGCTCATTTGAGGATCTGAGAGATTTATTCTCCTTTTGTGTTTGTCCAATTTTACTTTCTAAGGTTTTTTTCTTGTTGCAAGGTATTAATTGTCTCTCCCAAATTTTTAAGCTCCTTCCTTATTTCTTCAAGGAAGTTTTTCTGTGCTAGAGACCAAATTGTATTCTCCTCAGAGGTTCCAGGTCTTTCTGAGTTGGGGTCTTTCCCTTCCAGGAATTTTTCTATGGATCCACCTTTCCTCTGACCTTTCTTCATTATGCTAAGACCTTGAGTTGGGGGGGGGGGCTGGTTCACCTGGGCTTGGGATCGCTAAAGGCTTTACTGAGTGTGGTTTCTCTGGCTGGCCAGTAGGAGGTGCTGGTTGCCCTCTCTGGAGTGTCTGTGACCTTGGTTGGGAGGCCTTCTCCCTTTGCCTAAAGGGAGGAGTTGGAACTACTGAATTCTTTTGCCTTCCATCAATGATGGGCTTTACCCTGGCCTGAGGTCTTTCCTTAGCTGGGCTGGTTCTTCTGCTCACACACCTGGGCTTGAGACAGAAGTAGTTTGCATTTGTTTGGGAGGAGGCCTCTGTGCAATGGAGGCATGGGCTCAGTTTCTCAGACCTGGGGAGCCCAGGGATGGCGTCCGCAGCTCTCCTGCACCAAACCTCTCCCTGCGGCCCCTTCCCCAAGCTCCAGGGGACAGCACCAACACCGCACCTCTGCTTCCCCGTGGACCCAAGCCCCCCTCATCCAGCCCCACCACTGATCCAGCAGGTCTGACTCTCAGGCCCTCAGACTCCTGGTTCCAATTCAGCTGTCAATCTGGCTGATCCCGGGGTTATCTTCCCTCGGATCCCAGACTCACCTGCAGGTACTCAGCCAAGGCTGCTGCAGGAGACAAATCCTGAGGTAGATTTTCCTCTCCTGGCTTTTCTTTCTGGGTTTCCTGGTTCAGAATTCTTTTAAGAGGTTTGTTTCATGTGATATATGGGGAAGGGATCAGGAGACTTTAGAACTGTGCCTGTCTTTTCTCCGCCATCTTGGCCAAAAGTCAAGAATGAATGACTTCTTGAGACAACAAGAGCCTATTAAACAAAACCAAAAAATAGAAAAAATGGAAGAAAATGTAAAATACCTCATCAGCAAAACCACTGACCTCAAAAATAAATAGAGGAGGGGCAACCTGAGAATTATTGGACTTCCTGAAAACATTGAAGAGAAAAAAAAAGCCTGGACTTAATATTACAGGATCTAGTGATGGAAAATTTCCCTGATATCATGGAACCAGAGGGCAAAGTAGGTATTGAAAGAATACATTGATACCCTCCAGAAAGAGATCCTAAAATGAAAACACCAAGGAATGTTGTGGTCAAATTCCAGAACTATTAGATAAAAAAAAGAAAATCCTGCAAACAACCAGAAAGAAACAATTTAAATTCCAAGGAGCAACAGTAAGAATTACACAGGACCTCACTGCATCAACATTAAGGAATCAAAGGGCCTGGAATGAGATATTCTGAAGAGCAAAGGAGCTTGGAATGCAGCCAAGAATCCACTATCTGGCAAAGCTGAGCCTTCTTTTTCAGGGGTAATGATGGACATTTAATAAAATGGAAGAAAATTCCTGATGAAAAGACCAGAGCTAAATAGAAAAGTTAGACATCAAACAGGAGGTTTGAGAGACACATGAAAAGGTAAAAAAAAGGGGGGAATAAAGGAAAAAAACTGCTATCCAATAAGATGAAACTGGCTATATCCCAGCATGGACATAACTCTTGGTAACTGTAACTCTAACAAAGAGAATATAGCTAGCCAGAAGTGATGGACACTCATGACTTTTCCATGAGACTGCTATCCAATGGGATGAAATAGGCTATAACCCTACTTGGGAGAAAGACTCTAATGAATCTCAAGAATTGTAACTCTACTAGATGGAATATACTTAGCTAAAATTGATGAATTCTCAGAATTTTCAATGACTCAGAATGACTTAAAAACACCTCCTTCTGGGTGGCTAGGTGGCTCAGTGGATAGAGTATTGGCCTTGGAGTCAGGAGTACCTGAATTCAAATCCAGCTTCAGACAATAATTACCTAGCTGTATCTTTCTGCCTGCCCCTGATTCACTGTTGTATGTAATATATTTATGTATGTATATGTAAATGTCATAGAAGCCTACATACTTGTGGTGTCTACAGCCTGCAGCTATGTATGCTCTCCACTGGGAAAGGGGAACCTCCCCCATGCCTCTCCTTTGGCCCCAACTCTTTGGGCTACTATTCTGTCCCACTTGTTCTGACAAAGGGGTGGGAGGAGGCGGGTGGGGAGAAGGGACAGGACCCTTAGCCAAGGTAGTTCAGGTTTGGGACCTGGTACACATGAAAAATCAAGATTTTATTTTTGTTCCTTGCTCCCCTTCTATGTCCCTCCCCTTTTCCTCCTTCCCTATGTTGGTTTTGCTGTTACTTTTTTTTTGAAAACCACCATTCATATCATTCGTTCCATCCCCATCTCCCCCCGCCCCAGCCTGTTGACGTTTACTCTAGCCAGATGACAGCAGAAGTATCCAATCCCCTCCCTATGGTGAAAACGGACATGAGCCAAGTGTCCGTGTAGGGGAGGCCCCAACACTCCAAGAATTTTTTTTTACTACCATCAGGGCCTCCTCAGGCCATGTAGTTTCTGAAACTTGTCTCTGTCCCCAATCCTGTATCTGACGCATGCCCACAATCTCCCTTTCAAAAAGAAAGCAACCCCCCCTCCAATCCAGAGGAACACAGGCTCTGTTCCTAATGTCCTGTACCATTTGGGTGACTGGTTTCATTTCTTTTTAGCCCAAACTCCACATAATAAAGTTCTGATAATATTAAAAAAAATAATAATTACCTAGCTGTGTGGCCTTGGGCAAGCCACTTAACCCCATTGCCTTGCAAAAAAAACCTCCTCCTTAAAAAGGGGGGACTGGAAGGAGACAGGAGGAATAAGGGGAATGAATTGGTTAAATTTCATTACATTAAGAGACAAAAGACCTATGGTAATAGAGGGGAAGAAGGGAGGAGATGAGAAACACCTGAATTTTCCTCTCATCAGACTTAGCTTAACTTATGCACATACTCAGTTAACTTAAAAGATATCTTACCTTTCAAGTATTAAAAGGGGAAAAGGGGATGGGGGGAGGAGAACTAACAGAAGGAAGGGAAGGGAAAAGGGAAAAAGGGAAAGGGGAAAGAAAGGGGAGAGGGAGATATAGGAGGCAAACACACTGAAGGGGGTGGTACTCAGGAACAAAATACTGGGGAATATGGATAAAGGGGGTCAAAAGGGGAAAAATACAAGCAGGGAAAATAGGATGGAGGAAATAAAGAAATGGTAATTATAACTTTAAATGTGAATAGGATGAACTCTCCCTTAAAACATAAGCGAATAGCAGAGTGGATTAAAAACCAGAATCCTACAATATGCTGCTTACAAGAAACTCATTTGAATCAGTGATACATATAGAATAAAGGTAAAAGGTTGGAGCAAAATATATTTTGCTTCAGCTGAAGTGAAAAAAGCAGGGGTAGCAATCTTTATCTCAGACAAAGCAGCTGCAAAAATAGATAACATTAGAAGAGATAAGGAAGGAAACTATATCCTCCTAAAAGGTATCATAGACCATAAAGTGATTTCAATGCTGAATATGTTTGCACCCGGTGGGATAGCATTCAAATTCTTAGATAAGAAGCTGAAAGAACCACAGGAAGATGGAGACAGCAAAACTCTACTAGTGGGAGAACAGATATAGGTAAATTGAATCATGAAATAATCAAGAAAGAAGTTAAGGAGGTAAAGAGATTGATAGAAAAACTAGATATGATAGAGTTATGGAGGAAATTGAATAGGGAGAGAAACGCTCTTTTTCTCTGAAGTACATGGCATTTATACAAAAATTGACAATGTACTGGGCATAAAAACCTAATGATCAACTGAAGAAAGGCAGAAATAGTGAATACATCTTTCTCAGATCACAATGCAATAAAAATCATATGCAATATTGGGCCACAGAGATATAGACCCAGAACTAATTGGAAACTGAATAACCTCATTTTAAAAAATGAGTGGATCAAACAACAAATTATAGAAAGAATTAATTATTTTATCCTAGATAATGACAATAATGAAACAACATATCAAAACCTATGGGATCACTCAATGAGGTTGTCAGGGGATATAGTATATCTTTAAATGCTTACATGAATAAATTAGAGAAAAAGAAACTCAATGAACTAAATATGCAACTAAAAAATTAGAGAAAGAACAAATTTAAAATCCTCAATTAAATACCAAATTAGAAATTCTAAAAATTAAAGGAGAAATTAATAAAATCAAAAGAAAAAATTATTGAATTAATAAATAAAACCAAGAGTTGGTTTTATGAAAAATAAATAAAATTGATAAACCTCTGTTCAATTTGATTTAAAAAAAGCAGAAAAGCAAATTGCTAGAATCATAAATGAAAAAGGTGAACTCACCACCAATGAGGAGGAAATTAAAATAATAATTCAAAATTATTTTACCCAACTCTATGCCAATAAATTTGACAATCTAAGTGAAATGGATGAATATTTACAAAAATATAAGTTACCCAAGTTAAATGAAGAGAATAAATACCTAAACAGCCCTATCTCAGAAAAAGAAATTCAATAAGCCATCATTGAACTCCCTAAGAAAAAATCTCCAGGTCCTGATGGATTCACAAGTGAATTCTACCAAACATTTAAGGAACAATTGGTTCTAATTCTATATAAACTCTTTGGAAAAAAAAGGGGAACACGGAACTCCACCTAAATCTTTCTATGAAACCAATATAGTGCAGATACCTAAACCAGGAAGAGTTAAAAACAGAAAAAGAAAATTATAGACTTATCTCCCTGATCAATATAGATGCAAAAATCTTAAATAAAGTCTTAGCAAAATGACTACAACAAGTTATCACTAGGATAATACACTACGACCAAGTAGGATTTATTCCAGGAATTCAGGGTTGGTTCAATATTAGGAAAATTGTTAGTATAATCAACTATATGGACAAAAAAACCTATCAGAAATTATATGACCATATCAATAGATGTTGAAAAAGCTTTTGACAAAATACAGCACCCAATCCTACTAAAAATACTAGAGAGTGTAGGAATAAATGGACTGTTCCTTAGAATAATTAGCAGTATCTATCTGAAACTAAACATTTAAGGAACAATTGGTTCTAATCCTATATAAACTCTTTGGAAAAAATAGGGAAAGATGGAACTCTGCCTAACTCTTTCTATGAAATCAATATGGTACTGTTACCTAAACCAGGAAGAGTTAAAACAGAGAAACAAAATTATAGACCTATTTCCCTGATGAATATAGATGCAAAAATCCTAAAGAAAATCTTAGCAAAATGACTACAACAAGTCATCACTAGGACAATACATTATGATCAAGTAGGATTTGTTCCAGGAATGCAGGGTTGGTTCAATATTAGGAAAACTGTTAGTATACTCAATTATATCAATATCAAACCTATCAGAAATCATATGATCATATCAATAGATGCTGAAAAAGCTTTTGACAAAATACAGCATCCATTCCTATTAAAAACACTAGAGAGTGTAGGAATAAATGGACTGTTCCTTAAAATAATTAGCAGTATCTACCTGAAACCATCAACAAGCATCATATTCAATGGGGGGAGAGGCTAGAGGCATTCCCAATAAGATCAGGGGTGAGACAAGGATGCCCATTATCACCACTACTATTCAATATCATATTAAAAATGTTACTTTTAGCAATTAGAGAAAAAGAAATTGAAGGAATTAAAACTGGGAAGGAAGAGACAAACCTTTCACTCTTTACAGATGACATGAGGGTATACTTAGAGAATCCCAAGAAATCATCCAAAAAAACTGCTGGAAACAATTAGCAATTTTAGCAAATTTGCAGGATATAAAATAAACCTTCATAAATCCTCAACTTTTCTATATATGACTAGCAAGATACAGCAGAAAGAGTTAGAAAGAGAAATCGAATTCAAAGTAACCTCAGACAATACAGAATACCTGGGAGTTTATTTGCCAAGGCTGACTCAGAACTTTTTGAAAATAATTATAAAACACTTGTCACACAAATTAAATCAGATTTAAATAACTGGACAAACATCAACTGCTCATGGATAGGTAGAGATAATACGATAAAAATGACAATTCTACTGAAACTAAACCATCTGTTTAGTGCCCTACCAATCAAAATTCCAAAAAAAATTCTTTAATGAGTTAGAAAAAGTTGTAAGTAAATTCATATGGAAAAATAAAAAGAATTTCCAGGGATTTAATAAAAAATAGTGCAAAAGAAGGTGGCTTAGCTCTAACTGATCTAAAATTATATTATAAAGCATCAGTCATCAAAACTGTCTGGTATTGGCTAAGAAATAGAGTGGTGGACCAGTGGAATAAACAAGGTGCAATAGCAGGAAATTATTATAGTAATCTTCTGTTTGATAAACCCAAAGAGTTCAACTATTGAGATAAAACCTCTCTCTTCAATAAAAAAATGTTGAGAAAATTGGAAGTTATTATGAAAGAAACTCAGATTAGACCAACTCCTCACACCCTATACCAAGATAAGATCCAAATGGATACAGGCTTTAGACACAAAAAACAATATTATAAGCAAACTAGAAGATCAAGGACTAGTTTATCTGTCAGATCTATGGAAAGGGAAGCAGTTTATGAATAAGGAAGAGGTGGAGAACATCACTAAAAACAAACTAGATGATTTCAATTACATTAAATTAAAAAGCTTTTGCACAGACAAAACCACTGTATCCAAGATCAAAAGAAATGCAGTAAAGTGGGAAACAATCTTTACAATTAATATTTCTGACAAAGGATTCATTTCTAAAATATACAGAGAACTGAGTCAAACTTTTTAAAAAAAGAAGTCATTCCCCAATTGACAAATGGTCAAAGGATATGCAAAGGCAATTTACAGATGAGGAGATCAAAGCAATCCATAGTCATATGAAAAAATGCTCTAAATCATTACTTATCAGAGAAATGCAAATTAAAGCTTCTCTGAGGTACCACTTCACACCTCTCAGACTGGCTAATATGACTTGAAAGGATAATGATCATTGTTGGAAGGGTTGTGGGAAATCTGGGACACCATTACATTATTGGTGAAGCCGTGAATTCATTCAACCTTTCTGGAGAGAAATTTGAAACTGTGCCCAAAGGGCAACAAAAATATGCATATCCTTTGATCCAGCAAAATACCACTACTGGGTCTATACCCTGAAGAGATGATGAAAAACTGTAAAAACATCACTTGTACAAAAATATTCATAGCAGCCCTGTTTATGGTGACAAAGAATTAGAAATCAAGTAAATATTCTTCAATTGGGGAATGGCTTAGCAAACTGTGGTATATGTATGTCATGGAACACTATTGTTCTATTAGAAACCAGGAGGGATGGGAATTCAGGGAAACCTAGAGGGATTTTCATGAACTGATGCTGAGTGAGATGAGCAGAACCAGAAAAACACTGTACACCCTAACTGCAACATAGGGACGATGATCAACCTTGATAGGCTTGGTCATTTCATCAGTGCAACAATCAGGGAAATTTTGGGGTTCTCTGCAATGGAGAATACCATCTATATTCAGAGAAAGAACTGTGGAATTTGATCAAAGACAAAAGACTATTGCCTTTAATTTAGGGGGGAAAAGCATCATATATTATTGTCTGATCTCCCTAATTTTTATACTTTATGTTTCCTCCTTAAGGATATGATTTGTCTCTCATCATATTCAATTTGGATCAATGTACACCATGGAAACAATATAAAGACTGATAAATTGCCTTCTGTGGGGGGTGGGCAGAGGGAAGTAAGATTGGGGGAAAAATTGTAAAACTCAAAATAAATAAAATCTTTTTTTTAATTAAAGATTTTATTTATTTTGGGTTTTATAATCCCCCCCATCTTGCTTCCCTTCTCCCACCCCCCCAACTTAAAGCAATTTGTCATAGAGGAGCAGAGGTCCTCCTCACAGCTCCAGGACAGAGGGGAGCACTTGTGGTTATCCATATACTAGACTACAGGCCAAAAGAGCACTCAGAGCCTTTCAGAAGACCTTGAAGGATTTTTTGGGGGGGGTATCTCAAAAAACCCCAACATTTTGGAAAGTGTGGTAAATCAAGTCATAGGTTGAGAAAATTAGCAAATAACAGAAAAAGAAGAACTTGGCCATGGAAAATTACTTTGGTCCCATGGAGGATCAAAATACACACTCAGAAGATGACAAAGTTGAAGTTTCTATATCCCAAACCTCCAAGAGAAATAGTAAATGGGTTCAGGCTATGGACAACTTAAGAAAAGATGTTGAAAAGCAAGTAAGGGAGGTAGAGGCAAAATTGGGAAGAGAAATGAGAGTGATATAGGTAAATCATGAAAACCAAGTCAGCAGCTTGGTGAAAGAAATACAAAACAATACTGTGAAAAATAAGATGTTAAAAATAAGATGTTAAAAATAAAAACAGTTTAGGTCCAATGGAAAAAGCAATCCAAAAAGACAAATGCCTTTAAAACCAGGATTGACCTGTTAGAAAAGGAGATAAAATAGCTCTCTGAAGAAATTCACTCTTTCAAATGTAGAATGTAACTAAAGGAAGCTGATGACTTTGTGAGGAATCAAGAAATAATAAAACAAACCCAAAAGAACTAGAAGAAAATGTGAAATATCTCATTGGAAAAACAACTGAGGGGTGGCTAGGTGGCACAGTGGATAGAGCACTGGCCCTGGAGTCAGGAGTACCTAGGTTCAAATCTGGCCTCAGACACTTAATAATTATCTATCTGTGTGGCTTTGGGCAAGTTAACCCCATTGCCTTGCAAAAACTAAAAAAAAAAACTGACCTGGAAAACAGAATCAGGAGAGATAATTTAAAGAATATTGGGCTACCTGAAAGTCATAACCAGGAAAAGAGCCTAGGCTTCATTTTTCAAGAAATAATCCAGTAAAATTGCCCTAGAAGCAGAGGGTAAAATAGAAATTGAGGGAATCCACCTATCACCTCCTGAAAGAGATTCCCCACCCAAAAAAACTTCCAGGAATATTATAGTAACATTCCAAAAATCTAAATCAAAGAGAAAAACACTACAAACAACCAGAAAGAAACAACTCAACTGACATGGCTCTATAGTCAGGAGTACACAGGATTTGGCAGCGGCTACATTAAGAGCCCATGGGGCTGAGAATACAATATTCCAGAAGGCAAGAGTTCAGATTACAATAGAGAATCAGCTACCCAGAAAAACTGAACATCCTCTTTCTGGGAAAAGATGGACATTCAGTGAAACAGGAGACTTTCAAACTTTCCTATTGAAATAACCAGAGTTGAAAAGAAGGTTTAATCTACAAGGACAGGAGTCAGGTGAAGCATTGAGAGGTTGGGCAGGAAGAACTAATTATGAGGGATTTAATGATGTTGAATGATGTATCCCTAAATGGGAAGAAGATATTTATAATACTCATATGAATCTTCTCATTTATTAAGAGCAGTTAGAAGGAGCATATATAGACTAGACACAAGAGGGAGTTTAATATGTAATGGTATTCTATAGTATAAAGATGGAATCAATAGTGATAAAAAAAAGTACTAGGAGAAAGGAAAGAAGGGATAGAATAGGTTAAGATATTTCACATAAAAGAATCAAGAAAAAGCTTTCACAATGGAGTGGAAGGGGGGGATGTGAGGGTGAATGAGTGTGCCTTCATTCTCATCAGAAATGCTCAAAGAAGAAATAACATACACACTCAATAGGGTAGAGTAATCCATCTTAGCCTAGAGAAAAATGAGAGGAAAAGGATGGGATAAAGGGTCAGGACAGGGGGAGGGGAAGGGGGAATAGGTGATAGAAGAGAGAGAAAATTGTGGGTGGGAGAGGATAGTTAGATACAATACAATTCTGAGCAGGTACAGTATGAAAGGAGAGAGAGAGAGAGAGAGAGAGAGAGAGAGAGAGAGAGAGGAGAGAGGAGAGAGGAGAGAGGAGAGAGGGAGAGGGAGAGGGAGAGGGGAGGGGAGGGGGGGAGAGAGAGAATAGAATAAATGGGAGTGGAGGGAGTAGAATGGATGGAAACACAACTAGTAATAGCAATTGTTGGAAAAGATATTGAAGCATCTTCTCTGATGGACTTATGATAAAGAAGGCAACTCATCCCAGAGACAGAGTCAATTCAATCTGAACACAGACTGAAGAACACTATTTTTTCTCTCACCTAATTTCTCTTGAGGGTTTTCTTTTTTTTGGTGGGGGGGAGGGGAGGGTTTATGTTTATTTTCACAAGAAGATTATTGTAATAACATGAAAATAAAAAATAAAACAAACTAGAACTGGACAAACTGAAATAGATGAATAACTCTGTGAGACACCAAGATTCCATCAAACAAAATCAAAAGGCTGAAAAAATAGATCAAAACATAAAGTACCCCTTAGGAAAAATGTCTCACCTGAAAAGTAGATCCAGAAAAGATAACTTATAAACTATTGGTCTGCCTGAAAGTCACTATCAGAAAAAGAACCTGGAAAATATCATGTAGGATATTATCATGGAAAATTTCTCTAGTATACTAGAACAAGAAAATAAATTAGTTCTTGAAAGAATGTTTTGATAATCTTTAGTAACAGATCCCCAAATAAAATATCCAAGAAACATTGTAGCCAAATTTCAGAATTCTCAGCTAAAGGAGAAAATACTACAAGCAGTCAAAAAAGAAGCAATTTAAATACCAAGATCCCACAGTCAGAATTATGCAGGTCTTATAAACTTCAATATTGAATGACAGAAGGCAGTGGAGGGATTCAATCAGTTCACACCAGTTTGGCAGAATTGATACCTAAATTTATGTTGAGTTTGGTAAAAATGTTGTTAGTTTATTTGAATCTCACCACTGATTGGAGGGACTGGAATATGATATTTTGAAGGGCAAAGGAACTTGGATTAAAACTAAAAATAAACTACCCTGCAAAATTCAACATATTCTTTCTTTCAGGGGAAAAGATGGTCTTTCAATTAAATAGAGAACTTTCAAACTTTCCTGATAAAAAGACTAAATCTTAATAGGAAATTTGACCTTCAAATACAAGACTCAAGAGATGCATAAAAAGGTAAACAGAAGGGGTGAGAAATATTAGTTTACCTTTGAATACTGTAATTCCCTTAGGTCAAAGAATATGGGTATAAATTCAATATGATGTGATTAGACTTTTATTGCATGATTTTGCTTTGCATGATACTTTAATTCATGAGGATCATATTTCTATGGAGTGTACTTGGAAAGACAGTGCAATATAAATCAATTATGATTTGATGATATTTATGACTCTTGAGAATTGTATTTCTAATGGGACAATGTACTTGGACAGAGTATATACTTGCTTAGAGGCTGTGGGTATGAAATGACTATGAGTCAATGTTGTCTATAAATCAATCAGTCTTTCAAAATTGTACTTCTGTCAGGACAAATAAAAGGAGTATATATTGATAGAGGTTGGGGATACAAGACAGGTTTAAAACAATCAAGACATGAAGAGAAAGTTTATACCAAGAGAAGGTAAGACATTAGAGAATAAATATCATCACATGAAGAAACACAAAAAAACCCTATTGAAGTAGAGGGAAAGAAAGACGGGTGTGAGCACTGAATAAATCTTACCACAGAGTAACAGAGAATAACATGTATTCCCAACTGGGTTTAAAACTATATCCAACCCTAGGCATAAATGGGGATGGGGGCAGGGGAGAAAAAAGAAAGGGAAAGAAGGGTCTAATAAAAGGGAAGGTGGAAGTAAAAAAAGGGAAAGGGGAAAGGTAAGCTAAAGTTAAAAAAAAAGGAAAGTTAAAAAAGAAAGGGAGATGGAAAAGGAAAAGGAATGATAGAAACAAGAAGGAGAAATCAGATACCAAACCTTGGTGAGGAGGGATAAGGAGAAAGGGGAAAGAAAGGTATAAATGGGGGAAGATGGCAAAGAGGGAAACAGAGTTAGTAATAATAATTGCAAATAGGAATGGTATGAGTTTTTTTCCCTTTCTCATGGTTTTTTTCCCCTCCCTTTGGTTCTAATTCCTCTTTCACAACATGACTAATATGGAAACATGATAAACAGAAGTGTGTGTGAACAATTATTACCTAATTGTTCACCCCCCATGGGGAGAGGGGAGAGAAAGGAGGATAGTCAAAATATGTGGAACTCATCAACTTGCAAATGGATGAATGTTGAAAACTACCTTTGCATGTAATTGGAAAAAATAAAAAGAAATTTAAAAAAGAAAGAAAAAGAAATCATGAGGCATAGGACTTCAGAAAAATCTGGAAAGATTTGCATGAATATTATACACACTATCAACACTGTGTGATGATCAACTATGATGGACTTGCTCTCAGAAGTACAATAATCAAAGACAATTCTAAAGGACTTGTGATGGAAAATACCAGCCATATCCAGAGAAGGAACTATGGAATCTGAATGCAAACCAAAACTTACTTTTTAATTTTTTAAAAATTTGTTTTATGTATTATGTTTTTCCCCCTCTCATGGCTGTATTTTTGCTTTTTGATTTGATTCATCTTTCACAATGATTAATATGGATAAATTTTTAATATAGTTATACATGTATAATCTATATTAGATTACTTTTTATCTGGAGTAGGGAAGAGAGGAAGGAGAAAAATGTGAAACTCAAAACATTACAAAAGTGATTATTGAAAACTATCTTTGCATGTAGTTAGTTAGGAAAATAATTAAATAAATAAATAAGGAGAAGATCATCTTAAAAGAGGAACCCATAGCATGCTTTCATACTACAAATCAGGATGATTCAGTACCTGTGCACAGAAATGCATAGCATAACAAGTTGACATTAAATGAAATGAAATTAAAATATAAAATTATAGTGTCACCATTACAACTATCATACAAAGGAAAAATGGGCCTTCTACTTATTACTAATAGATACTCAAATTCTAAAAATATCACAAAATCCTTTATAATAAATGCTTTTTTCCCCTCTGAAAACACTGCAATTGGTGGAGATAGGAGCTTAACTACTGACTGTATGACTTCTAGGATTGTTTTGTCATTTTACTCATGTTCTGATCTCTTCCTTCCATGTTACACAAACTTATTTCCAATTTCCACTACACATACCAAGCTGACACCACTCCTATCATTTCTCTCCCCTACCTTCCACCTCGGGAATCCTTCAGCAGACCATCAAATTATAGGGTAAAACAACTCCTTACCTCCTACTCTCCTCATTACCTCCCTGCCTCCTCCAAAATTACCATTAACTACTAGATATTTGAGATTTGAAAGATCAACCATATTTGTGCTAATCAACATTAACAAATGAGAGTTAGTAAACATGATAATATGTTATTCATTTTATAATAAAATTTGATGAATTTTATGGTTTTGTTTTAAACTTTAATTTATCATATTTTTATTTAATTTGTTAAATATTTTCCACTTACATTTTGATCTGATTTGGGCAGATCAGGGAATGTTGTGGATCTCATACAGACTAAAGGCAGTGTGGTTATTCCTTCTGAAAGACCCCTATCTATATCTGGAAAGCTCTCTCTCTTTTCTGGAAGGCTCTCCTTCAGGCCATCAGTCATCTCCCTTCAGGCCTCAATGCAAATTCTTCCTGTTTTCCCAATCTAGAAATTATTTTATATTTGTACTGTATTGATTTATCTATGAAGACATTTCCATTGCATTTTCTCTGTAGAAGATAATAAGTTCCTTTAAGGAAACAACTGACTGACTTTTTTTTTGTCCAGTGTTTAGCTTATTTGATTGATTTGCTAACTTGATGGGTGAGAAGTGATACTTCAGAATTAAATTACTATCATTAAAATAACATATTATTAAGATAGCCTATTATTTAGAAAACATATAAGCTACTAGCAAAATGACAAAGCAAGAGGCTTTATCTCATTTTAGTTCACTCTCCCTACTTTAAAACAGTATGAAATCTGCAAAATCAATAAAAGAACAATAAATTGAGAAAGAAAAGAAATTCCTAGAAGGGAATTCTCATTTAAAGAAATAATAATGGGAACAGCTGAGTTTTTGTCCTTTACTCTGTTTCCTATAGACCATCCTTCTCTGCCTCCAGCCTAGACACCTAGAAGTCTAAAATTATGAAATCAGACTTCATCACCTTTCTGCTGGGGTGGGGTGGGGGTGAAGGGAGTTCTTGAATTTAGACCATTCATGAAAATATCAGCAAGGATACTAAGAAAAATCAACCAGCAATGTAAATCTCCTAATGCAGTGAAAAAGTAATATGAGAGAACAACAAGATAAAACTCTAAGACAGAATAATACCACAAAAGTAACTACAACTACAATTCCAGAAAAGGGAATGGAACACGATCAAGCCACCCCCCCCACCTCCCCCCAGTGGTTGAAAAGTCCTAATAAAATAACTAAATGAAGAAATATGTAGAGAAATTAGAACTCATAAATAAATGCAAACAGCAGAAATATTAAATTCGTCTTTTACAGACCTTGACATAATAAAATTGTAATCAATAAGTGAAATATGAACAAAGGCCACAGACAAGTGAAGACTAAATCGTCATTCTAAATAAGTGCAACAAATAACAAATCATGGAAACACAAATAATTATAGGAAAGAAAATAACAATGAAATAATAAGCCAAAATTTGTAGAGTAAAGCTAAAACAGTATTCAGTGGAAAATTTATATTTCTGAATACTTACATTAACAAGAACAACATCAAAGACTAATTAATTATGCACCTAAAGAAATTGGTATAAGGATGTATAAATGTATTATCATGAAGGAAATGTATATCCATACAGATCTATCTAGATGTGACTCACAGGGAGACATGAATAGTTATCATTGACATCTTCTGTACCCACCCTTCTCCAAGGGAGAATTTATTCATGCCAGAAGGGAAAATAAGAGATTGGGGTCACTTTGCTCTCCCCACAGAGAAGGCACCGGGCTAACATTATATCTGCTTCTTCTTACCTCAAATATTTTTAGTTTAGGGAAAATAATTTGAGGGTTCAAGCTGAACTCCTGATCTCTGTTCTTTAATAGAGAATAAAGAACTATCCTGAGAGACACACAAATACACATACATACATATATTTATATATAGCAATGTATATACATATGTATGTATTTGGATATATTGAAAACTTGACTCCTCTTTCCACTAAATGACAATTACCCAAAGACCAATCAAATGAATAAGGAAAAAAAAAACATTTATCCAAACCAATAGCAAACAGAAATAAAAAAAGTTATGCAGATGATAGTGTTCTAGACAAGTCATTCTATTAGAGTGAATGAGCTCCTCCTGGAAGCAAGATCAAGAGACAGAGTCCCAAATTTCAAGGGAAATTTATGTAATAGGATACGACTAAGGTGTTCCTCTACACATTAGCTTTTTTCTAAAGTTTCCTTCTTTTCTTTAAAGACCTTTAAGGGATTCAGTGATTGTTCTCTTTTCTTTCAAAACTGATAACCAGATGCTTCTCTTTGCTCCCCAGCTGTTTTCAGCTCAGTTTTTCACACAAACATGAAGCTCTGAGTAATCTCCACAATAGACTTGAGGTTACTGATTAAACTGAAAAATTAACAAATTAACAATCCCCATAATTCAAGAGGAAGCTAGGTGGCACAGGCCAGGCCTGAAGTCAGGAAAATTCAAATTTTTGAGTTCAAATTCGACCTCAGACACTTACTAGTTTTGTGACCTTGGGTAAGTCATTTAACCCTGTTTGTCTCATTTCCTCATCTATAAAAGTGAGTTGGAAAAGGAAGTGGCAAATTATTCTAGTATCTTTGCTTAGAAAATTTCCAAATAACATCATGAAGATACAGAAACAAATGAGCAAGAACAATGAAACTAGTTCAAAAATTAATAATTGTGAAAAACAAAATATATGCAATTAAAAACAAAAAACATACCTGAGCTAGAAAGCATAGTAAAAGAAAGGATATTTAAAAAGATCAAATGATAAGGGCTTACACTGAAATAGTGGCTATATGAGCAGAGAGAAGAATAAGATATAAGAGTTCTTGATAAGGTAATAATTAAAAAGACAGCTACTAATCATATATGTGAGAATGAGGAAGAGTGAAGAGTTAACAACTACTTCCAAGTTGAGAATCTTGGTTAATGGAAGGATTGATAGTGCTCTTAAAAAAAAATAGTTGTTAGAAAGAGAGGTGGGTTTTAAGAGAAAGTTAACGGGTTCACTTTTGGACAGATTCTTGGACATCCACTTTGACATGTCCAATTAGTTACTGGTAATGTGGGACTGGGTCTCAGGAAAGAGATTACTTCTGCAATAGAAATGTGCTAATCAATAGATGATAACATGAAACCCTTGGAAGCTGATGCTATCACCAAAGAGCCCTAGACAGAATTTTGGGGTACAAATACATTAGAAGAAATGAAATTGATAATGATCCAATAAAGAAAATTTAAAGGAGCAGTAAGACCAAAAGGAGAACAAGAGCATCCACTGAAACTTAGGAAGAATATATTATCCAATAGAAGGAGATGGTCAGAGTGAATCAAATCAATAATAATTTCTTTAGCACCTAATATGAGCAAACTACTATAACATGCAACAGTGTCAAATGTTGCAAGGGTGAGAAAAGATGAGATTAAGACATTAGCTTTTTTTGGGGGGGGGGTGGTTTTGTTTTTTTCAAGGCAAATGGAGTTAAGTGGCTTGCCCAAGGCCACACAGCTAGGTAATTATTAAGCATTTGAGACTGGATTTGAACCCAGGTACTCCTGACTCCAGGGCCAGTGCTTTATCCACTACACCACCTAGCTGCCCCACCATTAGCTTTTATAGCAAGTAGCATTTGCATAGTGTTCTAAAGTTTGCCAAGTTCTTTCAAATGTTATCTCATTTAATTCTTATCTTGGAAATGGGTGTAAAATGAGATCAAGTGCTAAGTGACTTAACCCAAGTCAAACAGCTAGTAAACATAAGAGTCTAGATTTGAACTTTGGTATTCCTAACAGCTAGTCTCACTCTCTATTGTGCCATCTGACTGGCTAAAAAAAGAAAAAAGAAAAAAAAGGCCATTAAATTTAGTCATTTAGGAGATCACTGGTAACTTTGTTAAAAACAGTATCTTTTGAGTGACATAATTGGAAGCCAGATGACATAGGGTGAAAAAGTAAGTAAACTGAGGAAGTGGAAGAAATTAGAATAGAAAGGTTTTTCCCCCCCCTTGAGATTCAACTATGAAAGGAAAGAGAAATATAAATCAACATCATGAGGGTCAAATGAAACTTTTTTTTTTAAGATGAGGGAGACCCAGGCAGGTTTATAAGCAACAGGAAAGACACTGGCAAAAATGGAACAATGGAAGTTTAGAGAGAAGTGGGACTTAATTAGAAGGGTAACCTATTGGGGGAAATGAGAGGGAATAAGTATCAAGAGTATATATGAAGGAATTGACTTTGATAAGGAGAAAGGCCACCTTTTCCTCAGAACTTGGAACAAACGTAAAGAGAATGGAGATGATGAGTAATGACTTCTATTTTTTTTCTCATATTTAAACTGTAATAATCAGAATTATATGTAGGTGTACCTCATTTTATTCTGCTTTGCTTTATTACACTTGACAAATACTGCATTTTTTATATAAATTGAAGGTTTATGGAAACCCTGTGTCAAATAAGTCAATTAGAGTCATTTTTACAACAGCATGTGTTCACATCATGTCTCTGTGTCACATTTTGATGTTCTCACAATTTTTCTTTTTTTAACTTTTATTTTATTTTTCCAATTACAAGTTATGAAAGTTTTTAAATATTCATCCACTTGTATATTTATGCTACACACCATTCTCAGTGGTGAATAGTCTAATAAAAGGTCTACATAACATTTGTGTTTAACATGCTTTCATATTGGTCATTTTGTGTATGAAGGATTAGAACTTTAGGCAAATAAAGAAAACCATCAGATAGGAAGGAAAACAAAAGAGAAGTTTTTTAAAAGATGAACATAGTATTCATTCAGATTCTGTTTCGTTTCATTTCGATTTCATTTTTGTTTTTGTTTTCCTCTGGATGAGGATGGTATTGTCTATACAATTCTCACAGGTCTGTCCTCTATCTCTGAATGCTGAGAAAAACTACATCCATTATAGTTGGTCAACTCACCATGCTGTTGTTAATGTGTTCAGTGTTCTCTTGGTTTTGCTTTCTTTGCTCAGCATTGGAGCATGTAATTCTTTCTATATTTCTCCAAAGTCTGACAATTCAGGATTTCTTATAGAGTAATAGTACTCCATAATACCACAACTTGTTCAGACATTCTCCAATTGATTGACATCACTTCAATTTCCAATTCTGTTCCACTACAAAAAGAACTGCCATAAATATTTTTGAACATGTGAGCATTTTTCCCTTTTTTTAACTTACTGATTTTTTAATGATTTATTTATTTTCACATTATTGCAATAATCTTGTGAAAGGAAACATAAGTCCCCCTCCCCCCCCAAAAAAGATAGGAAAAACTTCAAGAGAAATGTAGTGAGAGGAGGGAAAAAAGTGTATTTCAATCTGTGTTCAGATACCATTATTCTGTCTCTGTGATGGATGCAACCACATGCTTTATCATAAGTCCATCAGAGAAGTTACTTTAATATTTTTTCTCACAGTTGCTATTATTAACTATATTTCCCTCCATCCTATTCCTCCCCTTCCATCTTATTCCACTTCCATTTTTTCTATTCTCTCTCTTCTTTCACCCTGTCCCTGCTCAAAAGTGTGTTGTTTCTGATTACCCTCTCCCATGATCTTCCCTCTCTTCTATCATATATATCCCCCTTCCCCTCCTCCTGTCCATTTTCTCCTATCCTGTTCCTCTCCTTTTATTCTCTGGGGTAAGATAAATTTCTATACCTTATTGAGTATGTATGTTATTTCTGCTCTGAAACATTTCTGATGAGAATGAAGGCTCATTCATTCTCCCTCCCCTTCCCCCCTTCACTTCATTTCGAAAAACTATATCTTGACTCATGTGAAATATCTTAGCCCTTTCTACCTCTCCTTTCCTTTTTGCTCTATACATTCCTTTTTCACTTTCCAATGGAGGTGGGGTTTTTTTTGGGGGGGGGTATCTTGGGAGATGATAGATGGATTCCCCCAATTTCTATTTTACCTTCTGCTTCTAGGACAATTTTACTGGCTTATTTCTTGAAAAATGAAGTCTAAGCTCTTTTCCTATTGCTGACTTTCAGATAGTCCAATAATTTTTAAATTATCTCTTCTGGATAGGTTTTCTAGGTCAGTTGTTTTTTTCCAGTAAGATAATTTACATTTTCTTCTAGTTTTTTCATCTTTGGGGTTTGTTTTATTGTTTCTTGATTTCTCACAAAGTCATCAGCCTCCCTTAGTTCCATTCTACATTTGAAAGAGTTATTTTCTTCAGAGTTTGTTAATCTTCTTTACCATCTGGCTAATTCTGCTTAAGTATGCTTCTTATTGACCTTTTGGTTTGCTTTTCTCATCTGCCCTAAACTGGTTTTTAACATGTTATTCTCTTTGGTATTTTTTGTATCTTCTTCACCAAGTTTCTGACTTGGTTTTCATGATTTTCCTACATTGCTGTCATTTCTCTTCTAATTTTTCCTCTGCCTCATTTACTTTCTTTTCAAAATCTTTTTTGAGTTCTTCCATAGTCTGAGACAGATTCGTATTTTTCTTGGAGGCTTTGGATTCAGAAATTTTGACTTTGTCATCCTCTGAGTGTATATTTTGATCCTCCATGGGACCAAAGTAATTGTCTATGGTCAGATTCTTTTTTTTCTGTTGTTTGCTCATTTCCTCAACCTATCACCTGATTTTAATCTACTTCCAAAGCTTTGGGGGGGGGGGTTGGGACACCCCTCCCAAGGACCTTAATTCCTCCAATGTCTTATGAGAGGCTCTGACTGCTCTCCTGTCTGTGCTCTGGTCTGTGAATGACCATATGCACTCCCCTCTGCCCTAGAACTATGAGGAGGATCTCTGTTTCTCTATGGTAGTATGGGGTCCAGACTGTGACCTGGATCTGAGTGTGGGCAAAGGAGCAGAGTCCTGCCCCAGGTAGAGTTGCAGTGTCTCCTAACCCCCTTACCATCTGTGGGCGGAGTGCTTTGGAAGTGGGTGCCAGTGACTCCATAGCATCCCAGGGCTGCCCTGAGACTGGGATGACCCTGGGCTCCATGCTCACTCTCCTGCTACCCTCCAAGCAAACCCCAGCAGTCCCTGGGTCAAGAAGTCTAGAAACTGTTCCTGCTGCAATGGACTCAGGTGTCCCACTGGCTTCTCCTGAAAAGCTGGAACTAGTTTTCTCTGGCCCAGCTGTGCTGCAGCTCTTTCCAACCCCCGTCCAGTGAAATAGATCTTTCCCTCAGATCTGCCAAGTTGTCTTTGGTTGGAAAATTGTTTCACTCAGTCTTTCCATGAGTTCTGCCCCTCCAGAATTTGGTTAGGGTCATAATTTTATGGCATTTGGAATAACTTCTGGGAATCTTTGCCCCCACGCTGCCATGTTTGGCTCTCCTCCTTTTCTCACGTTATTTCAAACATTTCCATTATTGTTGTGTCTGTTCTAGTGATCTGTGATCAGTGATTTTTTAATGTTACAATTGTAATTGTTTCACTCTGCCACATACTTTCAGGTATGATGATAAATTTAATACACAAATATTGTGTGTCTTTTGACTACTCCAAGACTAGTTCCAGATACTTCACACACACACACACACACACACACACACACACACACACACACACACATCTCCTAGGGGGTTCCCTTTACCCTGAGACACAACCATATTAAAATGAGGCCAAGAGACAATGGTCTCTAAGAGTTCAAACATTATTTTTATCTTATTTTAAGAAATTTCCACAGCCATCCCAACCACCATCCTGCTCAGTCAATAGCCATCAATATTAAGAAAAGACCATTCACCAAGAAAAATATTATGACTCACTGAAGGTTCAGATTATGGTTACCTTTTTTAATAAATAAAGTATTTTTAAATTAAAATATGAGTACATAACTTCATTTTTAGACTTAAATAAAATTGCACACTTAAAAGATTACTGTATGGTATAAGTATAATTTTATATGCATTGAGAAACCAAAAAATTTGTATCACTTGCTTTTTATTGTGATATTTGCTCATTTGCAATACTCTGGAATTTAATCTTCAGTATCTCTGAAGTTAACTTTAACTCTAAAGCTATATCTTCATCTGGTCCAGTTCAACATCTACATTTGCCTACTGGAACATCACCCAGTTGTCCCACTGGTACAGCAAGGTCAAAATGCCCCAAAATAGGCACATTATCTTCCCTCACTAAACCTGCCCTTTCTTTGACTGCATTATTTCTAACTATGGAACATCAATAATCCAGTCCTCCCATAAATTGGAGATTATTTTTAACTATTTTTCATCTACAGGAAAGTTTTCCTAACCCTTTTAATTCTAATGTTTTGCTTCTTCTAATCATTTACTTTTTATCCAGGTTATAGCTTGTTTGGTTTGTGTGTTGTCTTCCTTAGTAGAGGAATGGCATGAGGACAATGATGGTCTTTTGCCTCTTTTTGTATCCTCCCCAACACTTAGCACAGTGTCTGGATTCATAATAAATATATTGATTGGGGATAGCTAGGTGGCATAATGGATACAACACTGGTCCTGGAGTCAGAAGGACCTGAGTTCAAACCTGACACTTAATAATTACCTAGGTATACATATATATGTGTGTGTGTGTGTGTGTGTGTGTGTGTGTGTGTGTGTGTGTGTGTATTTCTACCTTGTTATTTCTAGTCTAGTTCTGCCAAGTCTACTCCCATTCTATTTATATTCATTTTCTCTTTTCTGCTATGCTTCCCTTTGCCACACACTCTCAGAGTAATAAACAGTATTTCAGATTTGGAAGGGACCTGGCAAATAGATATCCAGACTTTGCTAGAAATCCTACAATGAGAAGGAATCTACCACCTCTCAGAGCAGTCTTTTCTTCTTTTGAACAGCTTCATTTGTTAAGGGAATTTTTCCCTTAACTCAAACATAAATTTATCTTTCTGTAACTTTCACACCTTACTCCTACTTTTGCCCTCTAAGGCCAAGCAAAATGAGTTTAATACTTCTTCCATATGATAAAAGAAAGTTCTCATACGCTTGCTAAGTTATTTATGTCCCAAACTAAATCCTTTCCAGTTTCTTCAAGTAATTATCATGTAGTATAAAGCCCTTGACTATTTTGATTTTACTCCTCTGGACATTCTCCAGTTTATCAGTATCTTTCTTTAATGGAGGTTACTAGAACAGAACACAGTTCAGTATTCCTATTTTGGCTGACTATGACAGAATACAACAAATCATTAATTTCCTGGGCCTGTTTTATGTCTTTCTCAATGAAACCTATGAATTACATAACCTTTCTTAACTGCCATGCCACATCATTGACTCATATTGAGTGTGAAGTATACTAAATCCCACAGATCTTGTTTCAGCACCACTGCTAGCTAAGCTTAGATTTATGAAATTATTGTCATTTTTAACCCAAGGATAAACCTATACATTTATTATTATTAAATTCCATTTTATTATTTTTTTCTTGGGTTCTCTTCATTCTCACTTATTTTCTTTCTAGGTCTGTCTCTATACTTTTCTCTCCCTCTCAGTCTTTCTGTTTCTTTCCCCATCTCTCCTCTCTCTCTCTCTCTCTCTCTCTCTCTCTCTCTCTCTCTCTCTCTCTGTCTCTGTCTCTGTCTTTCTTTCTCTGTCCCTATCTCCTCTCTTCTCTCTGTCTTTCTGTTTCTGTTTCTCTATATCTGTCTGTTTCTATCTAGCCTCCCAGGTTAATAAATTTCAGGTACACCATCTTTCACTCCCAATAACCAGCCAATCAGTTGCTATGTCTTGCCAATTTTACCTCCATATCATCATACCTACTCGTTTTTTTCTCTCCTCAGTGGAGTGTCTAATGTTTCATTGTTTGCTTGACCTTTTGTAAACACCTAATTTCTCCCCTCTCTCATTCATTTTCAACATAATACAAAAGTAATATTCCTAAATCACAGGACTGACCATATCACTTTCCTATTCAAGTTCACCATTGCCTTCAAGATAAAGCACAAATTCTTTTCTTTTGCATTTTATGATTGTCATAATCTACCTCCAACCTATCCTTCTAGATTGATTTCATATTACTTTACTCACACACTATCTAGGCAATCTATCCTTTTTTGTTGACACTATCCTCTTGATTCAGTCTCTTGAAACCTGTAATTGCCTTCAAAATAGTTCAAATGCTACCTTCTATAAGAGGACTTTCATAATCCCCCACATTTAGCGTATATGTGTATATATATATATATTTATATATATATATATATATAGTGTATATATATGTATATGTATATATATATATATATATATACATAAGTTCTTTTCTTCTAGTCAAATGTAAGCTCCTTGAGGAAATGAATTATTTCCTTTTTTTAAAATTCCAGTACCTAGCATAGTACATAACACATAAATAAATAAATTTAAAGTCACTTGAACCTCTCCTAGAATTTCATTATTGATTTAGCTCTCTTAGTTCTTCCTCCTCATCAATATCATTTTCAAAAGGATAATCATGTCATCTGTGCCTTTATCCTAATAAACATTCAAAATGTGCAGCATTATGGATCAGGTCATAGATAGATGAGACCTTCTAATAGAGACCTCCTTCCACAATGACTATAAACATTAATAACTATTCATTGAATTTAACCACTCAATAAGTTCCATATTCTTCTAATTGTATCACTATATTGTTTCCATCTCTTTATCTTTTTCATAAGATTAATATGAGATATTTTAAAAATACTCTGCTAAATCTAGGTAAATGATTATAGTACCTCAACAGTACCTTTGTCCACCAATTTAGACAGTTCCATGCCAAAAAAAAAAAAAAAAGAATTGTGCTTTGGAACAACTTGTTTTTGATGATATATTGTGATGACCCATTTCCTCTTGCAGATACTCGCTGACTATTTCTATATCAACATCTGGCATAATTGCCCCCAAATTTGCACTCTAGTTTATTAACCTATTGTTCAGAAACCTCATTCTCTTTCATTTTTCAAAAATTTATACTAGTGTCCTCTAATCGCATGGTATTCTTTCTCCCTTTCTTTTTTTTCAGCAATTGCTATCAGTGACTCAGCCACCAAACATAAATTCTTTCAGTACCTAAGAATGTAGTCCATCTGAATGATATAACAAATTTATAAAAGGTCACTCTTGGTGACTCTGTTCTAACTTACCATATCAACTCCCAATTTGTCTTATTTCTTCATTCCCTTAAGTCCAAAGATCATCCTCCTTAGGAGAGAAAATAGAAACAAAATGAAGTTTGAGCAGTTCTGTCTTCTTGCTTATTGTCTGTTACCATTGACCCACCCATTCTAAATAGTAATTATAAACCTTCAAAAACTCTTTCCCCTAACATTACTAAAAAGAAAACTTTTTATTGTCTTAGTCAACAAGTATTTTAACCTATTATGTGCTAGAGATTATGGCTACTCACAATATTCTTACATTCTAATGGATGAAACAAGTACATATAAAATATATATAGTATAACTGTGAAGTTAATAAATGCAAATAAATAAATACAAGTGGAGGAAAAGAGGATATCAAATTAAGCTTCAAACAGAAGATAATGCCTGAACTTTATTTTAAATATGGAAGTAAAAAGTATGTACATTCCCGACACGGGAGGAGACAATGAAAAGATGGGATATAGGACTTTGTTGAGTGAGGAACAAAATGAAGGCCAGTTTGGCTGCATAACAGAGTAAGAGAGGGAGAGGGGTGCCCATTGAAGCTAGAAAGGGAGGTTGGGGATAGATTGTATAGGCAAGAGGTTTTTTGGGGTTTTTTTTTAAGTTCTTGCAAGGCAAATGGAGTTAAATGGCTTGCCCAAGGCCACACAGCTAGGTAATTATTAAGTGTCTGAGACTAGATTTGAACCCAGGTACTCCTGACTCCAGGGCCAGTGCTTTATCCACTACACCACCTAGCCACCCCTAGGCAAGAATTTTAAAAGCTAAACACATGTATTTATATTTTATCCTAGAAGAAACAGGATACCATTAGAGTTAATCTTGAATAGGCAAGTCACATAGGTCAGATTTGCACTTAAAGAAAATTATCTTAAAAGCTGTATAAAGGATGGACTGAAGATGGGAGACTTAATGCAAAGAGAGCAATTATTAGGCTACTGTAATAATCGAGGAGAGAGGTAATTAGGGCTTGAACTGAGATGGTAGTGCTGTGGATAGAGAAAAGGGGTCATATGTGAGAGATGTTATGAAGACAGAAATGGCAAGATTTGGCTACCAAGTGGATTTGTGGGGTGAGGGAAAATGAGAAATCCATGAAAAGGCCAAGATTACAAATCTGAGATACTGAAAGGATGGTGGTTCCTTAGGAAAGATAAGTTTAATTTTAGACATTGCATTTAAAAGTTCTCTGGACATGGTGGAGTCAGGAGGAATACAGACTGATGGGACACGAAAAGATGATTTCTGAGTACCCTCCTTAAACAGAAGTTCTGGGGAAGCCATCTAATGAAAGAAAGGCGCTTCAAAGGTACAGATACTTCTGAGGTGTGAATGAATTACAAAACTGAAGTGTTCTTCCAAAATGAAGAAGTATCTGAGACATGGTAAAGTCCAAAAATAGTCCACTGTGTTAAGGCAGCAAGGTAGATGGTAGTACACCATCAAAAATTTTATTTCCATTTCTAAAACCATATATGTTACTGACATTGAACTATTTGACAATGCCAGGAACTTTTGTGGTGGGAATTTTCTTTTTTTTTTGGGGGGGGGGTCTCAAAAGCTATTTGCTGAGACATCTAAGGCTACAATCCTTGGAGAGGCAATTGTCCTGTAGAATCGTTATAAAGATTGCTTTTCTGGAAAATGGCTTAAGAGGAGAATGGGGTGGGGGTGGAAACCAGGTCAGTGGTCTATACCCTCAGATTTATATGCATATCTTTAGTAGTTGTTGGAGACTAGTACTGATGGTGAGAATGATAGTTCCTTTCCCTACAAGGATAGTTCCTGTTGACTCATGGGCATTGGGCTAGGAAGCAGGACCCTGCTATCTATTTCTTGGGCTCTTCTGGCCCAGTTTTTGATTTATCTTGATCATGGTCTGAGGGAAGGTGTCCAGCACATGTTTTCTCCTGATCCTTCCCCATGCTACTTTGATGTTTTAGTTAACCAGACTTTTGCACAGTAATGTGGAAAGTTGCTCAATAGATGTTTTGGTGGTGGTGGAGATGGCAAATTCCTTTTAGATAAGGATCACTCCCTTGAATAGAGACTTTGGACTATTGTCTATTGTTTTGGGGGCACATGAGCTTATCTGTTGGTTGGTAGTAGCTGTTCAACTTCAGGTTAGGGATGACAGGTTGCAACTCTACAAGAATTATTCTCTTCAGTGATGACTGGTGAATGGGTTGGAAGTAGGACCAGTGATTCCACATCACTTTGGTTTTTTGGGGTTTTTTAAAGGTTTTTGTAAGGCATATGGGGTTAAGTGGCTTGCCCAAGGCCACACAGCTAGGTAATTATTAAGTGTCTGAGACTGGATTTGAACCCAGGTACTCCTGACTCCAGGGCCGGTGCTTTATCTACTGCGCCACCTAGTCGCCCCCTCATCACTTTGTTTTACCCCTTTTCTAATACACATATCTTGTAAGATGGGTCCTATTGATATTTTTCTTTTTAACTTATTTACCATCAGATGGTAAACTCCATAAGATCAGGATCATATCATATTTAAAGTATATATATATATATATATATATATATATATATATATATATATGATGATCCCAGTGGTCTACACACAGTAGGTATTCAGTAATATTAAACTCACCCAATTCCTTATCTTTACCATGCAATTATCATTTATATGATGGTGGTCCAACATTTTATCTAATGGAAGAAGAAACTGGAGCCAAGAGAGGTTAAGATTTTTTGCCTAAGTTCAAGGAGTAGAGCTAATAATTGAACCCAGATTCTTTTACTCCAAGTCCAAGTTTCTTTCCATTACATTATGCTTCCATTTTAAGATGCTCTTCTCCTCTCTCTCTGTCCTCAAGGTTGTAACCAAATCTTTTCTCCCCCATGACAACTTCTCAGATGACTATAACCCACAGCTATCCTTTCCTTCTCTGAATTCATAATTGTATTGTCTACACCACTCAGCTAGTAATTAATCATGTATTGCCTGGTGACATTTCTTGTACTCTTGTCTTGTACTATTCTTTAACTCTTGTATTGTTATCTCACTTTTCACGTATTTACGTCTTGCCCAACTACATTGTAAGCTACTTCTGAACAGAGACTGTGTCTTATTCATCTTTGTCTCTCCTACAACACCTTGCATCATGCCCTGAATATGGCAGAGGCTCAATAAATATTTGTTGATTTGATTAGAGTTTAGTTAAATGAATTTCATATAAAGACACTCTAAGGGAAGATACTGAACAAATGCCAGCTATGGCTTATTGATTTCCCCTTTTCTCCTCTGCTGTTACTGATTGGGATCCTGAAGAAATCGATGACTCTCTGACAATGCCAAAGCTCAGACTGGCCGTTCCTTTGAATCCTGCCATTATCGACAATAACAATGCACACTGCAGATGTACTGCATCAGATGAGAAGACATTTCCCTTAACCTGTCACTTTCTTTCCAGACTGACTAAATTGAACAGTGTCATAATGAAGGCAGCTCTGCTCAAATCTGCCTCCAATCAAACAATTCTTGCTTATTTGAGCTCTGGGAGCAGTGAAATGACTACAAATAGAAGCAGGATATGGATGTCACTGAATTCTGAACTTCAGCGTGTATTACAATTTGACCCCTCCTTGGAAAGTTTTGCTAAAGAGGTTCCTCTCAGTGGTTGGAGGCTCCCTTTATGAAAATTCATGAATATGCCACAAGGGCTAAGTTTGTTAAAGATTCTTTGGTATATAATTATCATGATTTTTCCTAAACCAAAGAAAATAAAACAAAAGGAAGAAAGAAGAAAGATCTCTCCCCTTGACCTACCATTTCAGCCTCAAGACTATATCTATTTTCTGTTTGTATGTTGATCTAAGGAGAATGCTGAAAGAGGAGAAAAATAGTTGAAATACTAATTAAAATTCTAGACTGCTGAAATTCCCTTAGGAAACTTAAATTGTTAGTGGGTGATGGGGATGTCACAAGTGCCCAGACAGGTGTCCAGATTTGTGATTTTATAATTTTGAAGAATTCCAAATGTGGAAGCTTCATCTACTAAAGCAGATAATTAATGGATATTTATAGAATTCCTGGAGAATTACCTGGAGAAATTCAGAAGTTAAATGACTCACTCAAGATGATACAACCAGTGTTGTCAATATGTCAGAGGGAAGATATGAATCCAGGTCTCCCTGACTCCAAGGCCAGCTCACTGTCAACTCTGCCATACATTCTGTAAATGTATAATGTGGCATGGGAAAATTATTACTCAAGTATCTTGACTATCCAAAAATGATGCTAAAAAAAATTACTGGTGCAGTAGCAACATCTGAGAAGAGAAAATAAATATTTCTACCTGTGAGGAAAACTCCATGAACTGACCATGTTTTAAGTTCAAGGTCAACAGTATTTTAAGAAGCAGTGAGAGGCAGACATCATTAAGATTAACTCTTTAGACTATGTACTGACAGTCAGAATGGATTGACTGAGAAATCTACACATTCCCTAAGAGTTCTTCCATAATTCTTCCATAGAATTCCATAGAATTACCTTTTGCTCATTGATTCTTTTTCCATATCCTGTTGAATCATTTCTGAACACCCACAGTGAAGATGAAAGTCAATGGTGTAAAAATGTGCTTTTCAAATTTTTATTTATTTTTCTTAATTAAAAAATGAACATTATAAAGAAACTACATAATAATGTGGAAAGAACACTGGCTTTGAATTTGGAAGTCCTGCGTGTTTTTATTAATTTTTTATTTTTTTCACTAATTACATATCAATAAAATGTTTAGCATTCATATTTATAAAATTTTGAATTCCAATTTCTTCTCCTTTCCTTCTTCCCTTCATACTTCCCTTTCCTTCTTCTGAAAATAGTAGGGGCTTTGGTATGGTTTATCCATGTTCTATCATGTAAAACATATTTTCATATTAGTCTAGATGTGGAAGAAATAGATCAAAAAGAAAAAAATGAATAATGATTAAATAATTGAAAAAAATTACTTTAATCTGCATTCAGAGTGCATCAACTCTATCCAAATATGGTTAGCATTTTCTTCATGAGTCCTTGATACATGTCTTAGATCATTGTGTTGCTGAGAAAAGTTGAGTCATTCATAGTTGATCATCACACTATGTTGCTGATACTATATATGTTGGTTTTTTCTTATTCTGATCATTTTACTTTGCTCCAGTTTGTACAAGTCTTTTCAGGTTTTTCCTAAATCTCCCTGTTTATTCATTATATTTATAAACCCCATTCCCGAATTGATGGGCATCCCTCAATTTCCAATATTTTACCACCATGGAATGGGCTGCTATAAATATTGGTGCACCTATTGATTTACGTTCCCTTTCCTTTTTTATGACGTCTTTGGGATACAGACTTAGTAGTGGTATTGCTAATCAAAGGTTGCCCTTTGATTAGAGTTCCAAATTGCTCTCTGGAATGATTGGATCTGCTCACAACTCCACCAACAGTGCATTAGTGTCCTGATTTTCCCACAAACTCCCCAATGTTTAGCATTTTCCTTTTTTGACATATTACATATGTTAGGTATGAATTGGTATCTCAAAGTTGTTTTAATGTGCATTTCTCTAATCAAAAGTGATTAAGAGCACTTCTTCATGTGCCTGGATGGCTATAATACCATTATCTGAAAACTGTCTGTTAATTGACTGTTTATCTATTGGGATGGCTTGTATTCTTATAAATTTGACTTAGCTCTCTATGTTTTTGAGAAATGAGGCCTTTATCAAAGATATTTGCTGTAAAAATTGTTCCCCAGTTTTCTACTTTCCTTCTACTCTTAATTGTATTGGTTTTGTTTGTACAAAAGCTTTTAAATATAATCAGAATTATCCATTTTACATTTTATTATACTTTCTATCTCTTGTTTGTTTATGAATTCTTCCCCTACCCATATATCTGACGATTCTCTGCTCTTCTAATTGGTATCACTCTTTTGGTATAGGGTGTAAGACGTTGGTTTATATTAGTCTGTGTCCTATAATTTTCCAGTTTTCTCAGTCATTTTATGAGTTCTTATTCCAAAAATTGGGGTGTTTGAGTTTATCAAACAAGTTTACTATAGTCATTTATTCTTGTGACTTATGTACCTAATTTATTCCACTGATAAATCCCTCTAAGGGCAGACAATTGGTACAGTGGATAGAGCACTGGCCTTGGATTCAGCAGGATGGGAGTTTGAATCTGGCCTCAGACACTTGACCCTAACTAGCTATGTGATCTTGGGCCAGTCACTTAACCCTTAATGCCTGGCATCCAGGACCATCTGCAATTGTCCTAATCCATATCTGCCCAGATGGCTCTGGGTGAAAATGAAGCTGGTAATTTAGCACACCATTCCCCCTCACACAAATCCAATTCATGTGCTTGCCATGGCATCACCTCCCAGTTGCTGTGGTCTTCTCTGAAAATAAAGGACAAACATTATTAGCCAGTAATGGACAGTTTTGATGATTACTGCTTTATAATATAGCTTGAGATTGGTATTGTTAGACTACATTTTTTTGAATTTTTTAGATTCTCTTAATATTTTTAACCTTTTGTTCTTCTAGATGATTTTTATATATTTTCTAGCACTATCAAATTATTATTTTTTTGGTATTTTGATTGGTGTCACACTCAATAAATAAAATATCAGGCAGACTTGTCATTTTTGTTATATTGATTTGATCTACCCATGAGCAATTGCTTTTTCAATTGTTTAAATCTGACTTTATTTGTATAAAAGTGTTTTGTAACTATGTTTATATAGTTCCTGGGTTTATCTTGGCAGGTAGACTCCCAAGTATTTAATATTGTCTATAGTTATTTTAAATGTTTCACATTCTATCTCTTGCTCTGGGCTTTATTTTTTTAATTAATTTATTTATTTTGAATTCCACAACCTTTCCCTCAATCTTGCTTCTCCCCCACCTCACCCTCACAGAAGGCAGACCCAGTCTTTATATTGTTTCCATGGTATAAATTGATCCAAGTTGAATGTGACGAGAAAGTAATCATATCCTAAAGGTAATAATCTTTGGTCTCTGTTCAAACTCCACATTTCTTTATACATTGTTAAAATATTCTGGTTTAAGAGCAAACATAATACCCCCTCCACCACAAAAATATAGAACCTCATGAGAAATAAACTAAAAGTAAGAGAAAAAAATGTGTTTCAGTCTGTGTTCTGATACCATCAGCTCTGTCTTGGGTAGATCACATTCTTCATCATAAGTCCATCACAGAAGCCACCTCCAAACTTTTCCACAGTTGCCACCACTGACTGTTACTCCCTCCATCCATTCCTCCCCACTATCATAAACTATATTCTCTCCCTCTCTCCCTTCACCCCATACCCCTCCCAGAATGTTCTGTAGGGCAGCCAAGTGGCACGGCAAACAAAGCACTGGTCCTTGGGCCAAGAGGCCCCCAAGCCCTCATACCACCTCAGAGACCCAGCAAGCATCCAGCCCCATGGTCCAGGACAGGTCACCCAATCCCAGCACTTTATAAAAAATTAAAAAGATAGTGCATTATATTGAACTATTCTCTCCCATGATCTACCCTCTCCTCCATCAACCACATCACTCCTCTTCCCCCATCCCTCCTCCTCCTTACTCTAAATGTCTATACTCTATTGAGTGTGTATGCTGTTTGCTCTCTGAGCCATTTCTGATAAGAGTGAAGTTTCCCTCATTCCACCTCACCTTCCCCCCTCATTGCAAAATCTCATTGCAAAAAAAAATTTCTTTTATATGAAGTATCTTAGCCTATTCCACCTCTCCTTTCTCTTACTCCCAGTACATTTCCCTTTTAGCCATTGACTCCATTTTTACAATAATTTATATCTTCAAATTCAGCTCACTTCTGTGCTTCATCTATAAAAGCTCCTGCTACCTGCTCTAGCAAATAAAGAGGCTCATATGAACATTATCAGTATCATTTTTCTATGCAGGAATACATACAGTTCATCATCATTAGTCCCTCATAATTTACCCTTCTCCACCACTCTCTATGCTCCACATGAGTCCTGTATTTGAAGGTCAAACTTTCTGTTCAGTTCTGGTCATTTCAACAGGAACATTTGAAATTCCCCTGTTTCATTGAAAGTCCATCTTTTCCCCTTGGAAGAGGATGTTCAGTTTTGCTGGGTAGTTAATTCTCAGTTGCATTCCAAGCTCTTTTGCCTTCCAGAATATTATATTCCAAGCCCTACGAGCCTTTAATACAGTTGCTTCTAAGTCCTGTGTGATGCTGACTACAGCTCCATGATATTTGAATTGTGTCCTTCTGACTGCTTGTAATATTTTCTCTTTGACTTGGGAGTTCTGAAACTTAGCTATAATATTCCTGGGGGATGTGGTTTTTTTTTTGGATCTCTTTCCAGGGAGATCGGTGGATTCTCTCAGTTTCTATTTTGCCTTCTTCTTCTAGGATATCAGGGCAATGCTCCTGTAAGAATTCTTTAAAAATGAAATCAAGGCTCTTTTCCTGATCATGACTTTCGGGTATCTCAATAATTTTTAAATTATCTTTCCTGAATCTGTTTTCCAGATCAGTTGTTTTTTTCAATGAGGCATTTTACATTTTCTTCTAATTTTTCATTCTTTTGGTGTTGAAGTATTGTGTCTTGATTTCTCATAAAATCATCAGCATCCTTTAGCTCCATCCTACATCTGAAAGATTTGTTTTCCTCAGAGAGCTTTCTTATCTCCTTTTCTATCTGGTCAATTCTGCTTCTTAAAGCATTCTTCTCCTCAATAACTTTTTGAACTGTTTTATCCATTTGACTTAAGCTGGTTTTTACATGTTATTTTCTTCAGCATTTTTTGGATTTCCTTGACTAAGCTGTTGACTTCATTTTCATGTATTTCCTGCATCTCTTTCATTTCCTTTCCCAATTTTTCCTTCTATCTCCTTTAATTGATTTTCAAAAATCTTTTTTGACTCTGTCATATCCTGAGTACAACTTTCAATTTTCTTGGAGTCTTTAGATGCAGAAGCTTGTACTTCCTCATCTTCAGATTGAGTATTTTGATCCACTTTGGGATCATAGACAAAGTAGTGTTAATGGTCCAGTTCCTCTTTTTTTTTCTCTGTTTACTCATTTCCCTAATCTGTGCCTGGTTTTTGGGTGCTTCCTGAGCTTTTGAGTATTATTGGGGCACCCCCCCCCCACAAGGACCTCAGTATGTGAGGTTTTGACTGCTCTCCTGGTCTGTGAATGAATACAAGTGCACCCCTCTGCCATGGGGCTGAGGAGGGGAGGTCCCTGTTCTATGAGGGAACCTAGACTGCTACCAGGATCTCAATGTGGTCAGGACCCCAGATTCCTGGTCCAAGGACAGAGGACAGACCTTGGAAATCTCTCTCTATTCCCCTACTTTCAGTGGGCTGAGCAATTCAGGGCATATTTGCCTGGAGGCTTCTGCTTGCTAGCTCCTGCTTCCATTTCCTGGATCTGGGCTGCTGCAACCATGCTGACCTTGCAGACTTCAGCAATCACCCTGAGGGCCTGGGCTTCTAACTAGCGCTGGCAGAGGTCTCCCTGCTGATCCTCCAAGTTGCGCCCAGTGCTCCCCGGGATGCATGTCAGGAAACTGCTTCTGCTGCCAAGAGCTGGGGTTCCCAGGTGCTCTGCGGCTGTTCCCAGGAGGCTGAAGTTTCTTCACTCTGGCAGATCACCCCTCTAACCCCATGGAATGAAGTTTTTCCACTATTTTCCAGGTTACCTTGAGCTGGAGAATTGCCTTACTGGATCTTTCTGTGGGTTCTACCTCTTAAAAATTTAGTTAGAATCATAATTTTAAGATTTTTTTGAAATATTTTGTAAAGAGCACCTAGGAGAGGCTCTTCTCATGCCGCCATCTTAGCTTTATATCTCTCTGGGTTTTATTGATCCTATAAAAAAATGTTGATCATGTATGTAGATTTATTTTATAACCTTCAACTGTGCTAAAGTTGTAGAGTATTTTACGTAATTTTTTTAATTGATTCGCTTGGTTTCTCCATTATAACCAAGCAAATCATCTAAAAAAGAATGATAGTTTTATTTTCTTCTAGCTAATTCCAATTCCTTCAATTTCTAACTAACATTTCTAGTACTATATTGATGATTGTGATAATAATGGGCAACCTTCTTCATCCCTGATTTTTTGGGAATATTTCTAACTTGTCTCCATTACAAATAATGTTTGCTGATGGTTCTAGATAGATATTGCTTATCATTTTAACAAACAAACCCTTTAATCCAGTGTTCTCTGGTGAATTTAGTAGAAAAGGGTCCTGCATTTTGTCACAAGATTTTTCAGCAACAGTTGAGGTATCATATGATTTATGTTGGTTTTGTTATTGATATGGTCAATAATGTTGATGGTTTTCCTAATAATGAATCAATTTTGCATTCCTGGTATAAATCTCTCCTGCTCATGATGTTTAAATCTTGTGATATTACCATAATCACTTTGCAAATATTTTGTTCAAATATTTGCCTCAATATTTATTAGGGAAATTGTTCTATAATTTTCTTTCTCAGTTTTGGCTCTTCTTTTAGCTATCAGCATCATATTTGTGTCCTAAAAGGAGCTTGGTAAAATTTCTTCTTCATCTATTTTTCCCAATTAGTTGATATATAGTATTGGCATTAATTGTTCTTTAAATATTTGGTAGAATCACTTGTGAATGCTAGAGATTTTTCCTAGGAAGTTCATTGATGACTTGTTCAATTTATTTTTCTAAAAAAGGAGTTACTTAGGCATTCTGTTTCTGGATCTGTTTATCTAAATAATTTATATTTTCATAAATATTCATCAATTTCATTCAGATTGACATATTTATTGTTATATAATTGGACAAAAAGTTATACTGAATATTTGGTTTTCCTCTCTTTTTCAATCAAATTAACCAATGGCATATCTATTTTTTGTTTTTTTACATAAAACCAATTCCTAGATCTATTTATTGACTCAATAGTCTTTTTTTCTTCTTTCTATCTTATTAATCTTTGATTTTCAGGATTTTCAAATGTGCTCAATTGGGTATTTTAATATGTTCTTTTTCAAGTTCTTTTTAGTTGCATACCCAATTCATTGAAATTTTCTTTTTCCTTCATTGTTATAAGAATTTGAGAAATAAATTATCCCCTAAGTACTGCTTTGGCTAGGTCCCATAAATTTTGGAAAGTTGCCTCATTTTTATCATTGTCTTTAATGGTATTATTGATTTTTTCTCTGATTTGTTCCTGGATTCAATTATTCTTCAGGATTAGATTGTGTAGTTTGCAATTAATTTTTAACCTGTCTTTCCATTGTCATTTGCTAAATGTAAATTTTAGTATATTAAGATCTGAAATTTGATTTTTTTAAGGTTTTTGCAAGGCATTGGGCTTAAGTGGCTTGCCCAAGGCCACACAACTAGGGAATTATTAAGTGTCTGAGGCCAGAATTGAACTCAGGTCCTCCTGACTCCAGGGCCCATGCTCTATCCGCTGTGCCACCTAGCTGCCCCCTTTACACTTGATTTTGAATCTTTATACATGAATATATGGCTGAGTGCTACTGAGAAAAAGGTATAATCCTTTCTGTTCCCATTCAATTTTCTCCAAAGGTCTGTCATTACCTAAATTTTCTAATATTCTATAACCTGTTTTGGTTCTTTCTTGTTTTTTTTCATTGTATTTATCAAATTTTGAGAGGGGATTGTTGAAATCCCCCACTAGTTTAGTTTTTCTGTCTATCTCTACCTATAACTCACTTAACTTCTCTTTTAAGAATTTGGATGGAACTTCCAGGGTGGAGTCAAAATAGTGGCATGAAGCAAGCATGCTCTTGGAGTTTTCCCCTACACACTGAACTGACATTAAAGTTACAGATCCCACCAAAAAAAAAAAAAAGAGGCAAGATCCAAAGAAAGTTTCAAAAGTAGACATTGTAGGGCAGCTAGGTGGCACAGTGGATAAAGCACCAGCCCTGGAGTCAGGAGTACCTGGGTTCAAATCTGGTCTCAGACACTTAATAATTACCTAGTTGTGTGGCATTGGGCAAGCCACTTAACCCCATTTGCCTTGCAAAAAAAAACCCTAAAAAAAAAAGAAAAGAAAAGTAGATATTGTAGAGGATGTTCCATTGTAGTCTGTCGGAAAGGAAAAGGGGAAATATAGCCTAGCTAGGTAGGAGAATGGGAAAGCCAGTGGGAGGCTTTTAGCCACAGTGAAGTCCAGATCCAGACAGCTTGACAGCAGTGCAGGTCCTGGCAGCTATATAGTAAGCCAACAATGAGGGTCCCAGACCCAAATAAAGTATGAACCCTGGCAACACTGGAGCAAAAGACAAGACTGGGCTGGGAACAAATCATTGCATAGGCAGAAACTGAACGTAAAGGAGGGAATAAACCTCTGCAAAAGCAAGGTCTAGACTGCACAGCCAACATTTTGGCCAATGACAAACCAAGGATCAGACCCAGCCCCATCATAAAATGCTTAGGTCTATACTCCATAAACCCCAGGATTGGAGCTCAGACATTTTAAAAAAGATAAGCAAAAAAGCTAAAAGAGAACTCCCTATAGAAAACTACTATGCACATAAAGATGCTAACAATGTCACCTCAGAAGAAGAAATCAGGAAAAATTACCTGTGTGAGAAGTCTCAAAAGAGTCTATGAATTGGACGCAGATCCAAAAACCCATAGAAGAGTCAAAAAAAGTTTAAAAACTAAAGCAGAGAGGAAGAAGAAAAATGGAAAAGAGAAATGAGAGTCATGCAGGAAAATTATGAAAAAATTGACCAAAGAAATAAATTCCTTTAAAAGTAAAAATAATCAACTGGAAAAAGAACCTGGCACATCATATATTGGAGGGCAAGGGACCTTATTACAGTCCAGAATTTACTACCCTGCAAGTTCAGCATATTATGTCAGGGGAAAAGACAGATGTTCAACCAAGTAGAGGACTTCCAAAATTTCATAAAATAAAGACCAGAACTGAACAAAGAATTCAATCTACAAATGGCAGCTCAAGTGGAAGAAAAAACAAACCGAATGTCTATCAAAAACATCAAACTGTATACAACCCTATAAAGGAGGAAATAATACTTGTTAACTCTCAAAAATTATATTTTTCTTAAAGAGTTGAATATAATTGAAGAGACTGGATTTAGAAGATATGAGTATGGTTGGTTCTTGACTTTCCATTGAAGAGGACTAAGATGATATCACTATGTTTGAGACAAAAAAGCCCAGATCAAAAGCAGGGGTGTTAACTCTAAACTTATCTGCCTCAGTTTCTTTTAACCTACTTTAATTCTGCTTTACTTATAAAGCTTAGCACTTTCTCTGATGAGGGCATCCTATACCAGGTTGTTGGGAATCAGTGTCTCCCATACCTTACAATCAAAAATAAAGTTCTTAAAAGAGACCTTCAGGGTGTCCCAGTACTTAGAGCACTTTGAGACTCTATAGTTAATTAAATCAGAAGTGACTTTTAGTGGCAGAGGGTGGGAACCTACTTAGAAGAGAGGAACTTGATCCATACTTCAGCTACCAAGGATTTAACTACTCTGACTGGGGAGCTAAGAGGTGTGAGTAAGGTACTTTTGTTCATTAGGATTGTGTGTCCTTGGAAGATACTTGAAAAGAGGGAAAGTTATAAAATGACTATAATTTGATGTGATTCATGACTCTTGAGAAATGTACTTCTAATGAGACAGAAAAGGGAAGGGTACTTAGTGACTTTGAGGCAATGCTGTTTATCAAACAATCAAGCAATGACCAATCAATTTGATTATGCTTTGATAGGAATCGATCAAGCTTTGACTGATAGTACTTCTATTGATTAATAAAACTAGGTGAAGAGGTACAAAGATCTATTTTATTAGAGGAAAAGAAGGGAGGTATGAATAGTGAGTAAATTCTATTCAATAGATTTGACCTAGAGAGAATAAGATACATTCACCCTTGGACTTAAAATATATTCATACATACACACATACACACACACACACACACACACACACACACACATCTATATTCTACTCTACAGGGAAGTGGGGGAGGGGAGAGAAAGAAAAGGGAAGAAAGGGATTGAAAAAAGGGAAGGCAAAAGTGAAAATAAACTGAAAGTTAAATTTTAAAAGAAAAGTTAAAGGGAAAGGGAGTAAAACTTTGGTGAGGAGGAATAAGAGGGAAGGAAAAGAAAAATACAAATGGGGAAAGATAGCAAGGTGGGAAATACAGAATTAGTCATCTTAATTGTAAATATGAATGGGATGAACTCTCCAATAAATTGGAAGGAATAGCAGAATGGATTAAAAATCAGAATCCTGCAATATGTTGTTTATAAGAATCACATTTGAAGAAGAGAGAGATACACATAGGATAAAGGTAAAAGAATGGAGCAAAATATATTGTGCCTCAGCTGAAGTAAAAAATCGTGAGTAGTGATCCTGATCTCAGACAAAGCAAATGCAAAAATCTATCTCATTAAAAGAGATAAGGAGGGAAATCACATCTTCTTGAAAGGCACCATAGATAATGAAGTTACATCATTATTAAACATGCATGTACCAAGTGGTCTAGCATTCAAATTCCTAAAGGAAAAACTGAGTAAATTACAAGGAGACATAATCGATAAAATTTAATAACAGGGCTTCAACCTCCCTCTCTCAGAACTAAATAAATCTAACTATAAAATGAGCAAGAAGGAAGTTAAGAAGGAAAATAAAAATCTTAGAAAACTTAAATATATGATAGACCTCTGGAGAAAATTTAATGGGGATATAAAAGAATGTACTTTTTTCTCTTCTGTACATGACACCTTTACCAAAATAGACCACGTACTAGCACATAAAAACCTTATACTCAAATGTAAAAAGGTAAAAATAATAAATTTTGGATCATGATGCTATAAAAATTATATATAATAAAGGGTCATGTAAAGATAAACTAAAAATTAATTAGAAGCTAAATTTTAATTTTAATTAATTTAATTTTAGTTTTAATTTAACTTTTCAATTTTAAATTAATTTTTAATAACAAGTGGATCAAACAGCAAATCATAGAAATAATAAATAATTGCATCCAAGAAAATAACAATGACATCATACAAAATTTATGGAATTCAGCCAAGGCAGTTCTTAGGGGAAATTTTTATATCTAGATTTAATGCTTATATAAATAAAATAGAGGAGATCAATGAATTGGGTATTCAACTAAAATAAGCTAGAAAATGAACAAATTAAAGATCCCAAATTAAATATCAAATTAGAAATTCTAAAAATTGAGGGATAAATTAATAAAATTGAAACAAAAAACTATTGATCTACTAAGTAAAACTGAGTTCATTTTATGAAAAAGTCAATAAAACAGATAAACCCTTGATTATTCTGATTTTTTTAAAAAAAGAAAGATTATCAAATTACCAGTATCAAAAATGAAAGGGGTGAATTTACCACCAATGAGGAGGAAATGAAAGAGATAATTTGGAGCTATTTTGCTAAACTTATGCCAATAAATTGGATGACCTGAGTGAAACTGATTAATATTTACAAAATACAAACTGTCCAGATTAACAGAGAAAATAAAATACCTAAATAACTACATTTCAGGAAAAGAAATTGAAGAAACCATCAATAAACTCCCTAAGAAAGAGTCTCCAGGTCCAGATGGCTTTACAAGTGAATTCTACCAAATACTTAAATAACAATTAATTCCTATTCTACATAAATTATTTTTAAAAATGGCAGAAGGAGTTCTGCTAAATTCCTATTATGACACCAATATGGTGCTGATACCTAAATCAGGGAGAACCAGAACAAAGAAAATTAAAAATCTATCTCCCTAATGAATTTTGATGCAAAAATCTTAAACAAAATTTTAGCAAAGAGATTAAAACAGTTTATTACTAAGATAATAGGATTTATAGGATAGTAGGAGTTATACAAGTGGGCAGGGATGGTGAATATATCAATACCAAAACCAACAGAAATCATATGGCTATCTCAATAGTTGCTGAAAAAGTCTTTAATAAAGTACATCTATTCCTATTAAAACTCAGGGAAAGTATAGGAATAAATGGAGTTTTCCTTAAAATAATCAGTATCTAGACTATCTAAAACCATCAACAAGCACTTTATGTAATGGGGATAAATTAGGAGCATTTCCAATAAGATCAGGAGTGAAACAAGGATTCCCATTATCCCCATTACTATTCAATGTAGTATTAGAAATTCTAGCTTTAGCAATAAGAGAAGAACAATTAACAATTTAGCAAAATTGCAGGATATAAAATAAACCCACATAAATCATCAGCATTTGTATATATTTGAACAACAAAGCTCAAGAGCAAGAGGTAGAAAGAGAAATTACATTTAAAGTAACTGCTGGGGGTAGCTAGGTGGCCTAGTGAACAGAGCACCAGCCCTGAGTTCAAATCCAGCCTCAGACACTTAATAATTACCTTGGACTAGTTCCTTAACCCATTGATTTAAATAAATAAAAATTAAAAGAAAATATAAAGTAACTGCAGACAACATTAAATAATTAGGAATCTACCTCCTAAGGCAAACCCAGATACTTTTATGAACACAATTACAAAGCACTTCTCACACAAAGTCAGATCTAAACAATTAGAAAAATGTCCATTGTTCATGCTTAGTTTGAGTTAATATAATAAAAACCATAGGTCTTTGGCCCATAAATAGTCTTCAGGGCATCATAAAAGAATTTTGGATTATTACTATCAGCATAAAACTGACTTTCATTTGCTTTCATACTAAGCTAAGATTCCTGCACCTCTCTAAGCTTCACTTATACTTCCCCATAATGGAATTTAATGCTACCTTCTTAGAGATGAATGAGCTATCCTGTTGGTAAACCTTGTGGAGTTCTTATTTTTCATTTAGCAGCTTCTGAATTTCCCTATCATTTTCATCAAACCAGTCTTGATGTTTGTGAGTATTCTAACCCATATGAAAAAATATAGGTCTGTACACCAAAGCCAAAAAGCTGCCCACTCCTTTTCAACTCCACTGTTGCCAACTGTATGTTGACTCAATGTTCCCTCCAAGTAAGCAACAATCTGCTCTGGCTCTTCTCTAATCTGTTGACATTAAATCCTTTGGCAGTCATTTTGCCTTGAGAGCACCTCTTTTGTTTGTTGAAGGCAAATATTTAATTTGGAGAGGATAAATCTATGATCAATTCAGCAATCTGAGCCAAACATTGTTTTGTAACTATTACATCCTGTCTGTCTCTTCTTCTTATAATCACATAGTCTATTAAGTTTCAATGTTTATTGCAAGGGTACATCCAGAAAGTATTGTTGCATTTAGGTAAATGGAAGATGGTGTTGGTGATGAGATCATGAGATACACAACTCTTCAGTAGTAGGTGACCCTTGCTATTGCTGTTTTCAATTCCATTCTTCCCAAGGACTCTCTGCCATGTCTAGTAGCCTGAGCCTACTCTAGCATTAAAGCACCCAGAATTATAAGTTTGTCCTCTTTCAGCACATTGATGATAAGGGTTTCCAGAGCTTCACTAAATTTTTCTTTGACTTCATCAGTGTTTGTCATGGTGGGGACATAATGCTGATGATGTTGGCAAGGTGTTTTCCCGCAGGTGACTGATGCATTATCACAAGTCTGTCAATGACTCCTTTTGGTAAGCATACATTAGACTAGATTAACTTTGATTTCAAAGCCTACCCCAGTTTCACATCACTCCCCTTCACTGTAGCCGTTCCAAAAAAAAGTGAAGGGAGTGTTGGTTCATAATCTTCTGCTTGTAGGTGATTGTGTACCCAATGTAGCCTCTGAATCTCAGAAGCAACAAAATATGAATCAATTCTCTGCCACTTGTGCTAATTTTATCCTAACAGTTAACACCAAGAAAACATACCATCCATATGTGATATTACTGCTTTCAGCAAATGGAGAAAAATTAAAATATTGGGTATTAGTTCCCTTATCTTGGCAGTGTCCTTTCCAGGGAAGTACACTTTGATAATGAGGTTGACACAGGCATTGCCAGAGCTAGTTCAGTGTTTGGGAGATTCAAAAGGAAAGTTGAAGACAAAAGAGATGTAGGACTGATTAGCAAACTGAATGTTCTTGTGCTGATATCACTGTTGTTATGTCTGTAATCTGTACATCACCATGTCAGGAAACTGAACCACTTCCATTTGAATAGTCTTTGGAAAATTCTGAAGATCACCAGGAGAAGATATCAGAACTGAGGTCCTTTCTTGCATTAAACTGCTGAACATTCAATTATTACCACAGAGAGTACAACTACAATGGGTTGATCACATGTTCAAATGTTTAATGTACACTTGCCAAAAAGACTATTTTATAGAGAATTTACATAGGGCAAGTGCTCACATGATGGTCAGAAAAAGCAATACAAGGAAACTTTTTTAAGAACTTCAGAATGGATTGTGCAATATGGGAGACACTGGCATAGGACCACTAGCATGACAAGTGTGAGGGACTGTTGTGTGTAGGATTACTGGCCTGAGTAAGTAAACCTTTATCACCTGGTGTCCTCAAGCACTGGAGAATTATTTTACTGCTTAATTGGAGAGTGCCACAGGAGGGGGGAGGGTATTTAAGCACTTGTATTTGGTTTAATAAATGGAGATTTATTAAATCTCCTGCCTCTTTGATGTTTGCCTGAGAACTTGACTACAACTGGACTGAGTCAAGTCATAGTTTATGAATAAAGGATAAACTAACTGGAACTCAACATATGATGTTCAAGCATGGGGCATGAAGGCATGTTCTGGGTCATCTGATTGGAGTCCAGGAGAAGGACCAAGCAGAACCATGTTTCAAAGGACAAATGAGGAGAAAAAAATTCTTCCAGATGACATCCTGGAGCAAAAGACTTCAGAGAAGCTAACAAGTTAGTTGTTATCTAGAAGCAGACATCAGGGATATCTGAAAGGGAGTTAGAACAAAGAATTGTGGAGGAAATAGAAAGTAAGATGAAACAAATAAGTATTCAGTATTACAAAAAGTTTTAGTCATATCCTGTTGTTGAGGAACCAGCAGGAAGTGAAGTCTCCGGGGAGGCGCTGTAGGTGGCGATCCATTGCCCGAGCATCAGCGCCGTGAATAGGATACAGGGGATATGTCGGCCTCTCTTTTGGGCTGCCACTCCTGCCTGGCCATGCTATGCATACTAAGCACGACCCAAACCCCTAAACCTATGACCAACTTCAGAGATACCTCATCAGTGCTGCAGACCCTGATGTTCACTCTATTGCCCAAGATGAATTCCACTCCTGAAGTCACAACGAATTCCACTCTCCAAACCATAACCAAGCATGCCACAACCCTGCTCTGGCACTAGAAAACTGCACTTCCTGTATTGAGAGCAAAAATGTTACATACCATTGGACAATTTGTAATGGTGCTGGCTATTGTTCAGAAAATGCAATAACTCCAATTTGTACTCTTGTTAATTCAAGTAATTGTTTAGTGGAACTTAGCACCAGTCCATCTCCAACTAATTCTGCAGCTAAAACTTCACCTTCAGTCTCAACCATCCCAACTATCAGTACAGTTGTCACAACAGGTACACCAAACACTTCTGTGATTCCCACCCCTTCTACAAAAAAATCTTCTTTTGATGCAGCTAGTTTCATTGAAGGAGTTGTTGTTGTTGTGAAAGCCTTTGAGTGGAACTTTTCCTGTCTTATTCTTTCAAATGCTCTCTCTCATTCTCTGCCACCCCCACCTTCTGCAGAGGCAGGGGGGAGGGAGAAGGGAAATCTTCCTTTTTATTTTTTATTTTATTTTATTTTATGTTATTGGTTTTTGCAAGGCAATGGGGTTAAGTGACTTGCCCAAGGCCACACAGTTAGGTAATTATTAAGTGTCTGAGGTATGATTTGAACTCAGGTACTCCTGACCCCAGGGCCAGTGCTGTATCCACTGCGCCACCTAGCTGCCCCAGAAATCTTACTTTTTAGAACTTCAAAACTCAAACCTATGGTCTCACAAGGTATGCATGCTTCACTGCAGTAAGGGTAAGACCCCCCAAAAAAACTTGTTTTAGAAATCAAGGGCCCCCCCCATGCCTTCTTCCTGGTTTGGGAGGGGGGTTGGTCAATGACCACATTTTTTCTTAGCCTTTTGTTTGGGAAGCTTAGTAGCCAATTAAGAAAAAAAGGGAAGAAGACTTTTTTCCTGGGACCGGGAAATTCAGATTTCATCTTTGGAATGAAGCCTGTGCTTATGTCTAATACCTCTGTCATAGAGTAAGCTAACTTTGAATTTTGTGAAGTTAAGAATGCATTTAATTTTTTTGGTTTGGCTATTTCAGGATTTTCCATGAATATATATGAGGTTCCTCAAGAAATTCTGAATTGGGGCATATAGGTAGCACAGTGGATAGAGCACCGGCCCTGGAGTCAGGAGTGCCTGAGTTCAAATCCAGCCTCAGACATTTAATAATTACCTAGCTGTGTGGCCTTGGGCAAGCCACTTAACCCCATTTGCCTTGCAAAAATGTAAAACCAAAAAGGGGGATTTGTAAAGGACTGTTGTATGTTGGAGTATGGGTCTGAGGAAGTAAACCTTCATCACCTGGTGTCCTCAAGTACTGGAGCATTGTTTTACTGGTTGATTGGAGAGTGCCACAGGAGTGGGAGTGGATCAGGGACTGGGCAGGATATTTAAGCCCTTGTATTTGGTTTAATAAATGGAGAACTTGTCATCTTTGTCACCCGCCTCTTCAACGTTTGCCTGAGAACTTGACTACAGCTGGACTAAGTCAAGTCATAGTTTATGAATAAAGGAAAAGCTAGTTGGTAGGAATACAACAGACAGGTCCTCATCAGAGGGGCTGCTGTGCTCTATGAGCAAAGCAGAATGGAAGTAGCTCAAAAGAATCACGTGATGTACAAAATTAAAGAATCTACCACAAATGTTCATATGAACTATTTATTCTTGATCTATGGCAGAGCAAGCCAAGCTTGTGGTTTTATTTTCAAATTTATGTATTTTCATCCACATGCACATGCATATCTCCAAATTACAAAATTTCCCTCTACCCTCCTTTCCTACCTCCCTCCCCTTCAGCAAGGCACAGTTAGGTTAGCAATTTACATACATATTTTGATAAACATGTTTACAAATAAATAATTTTTGGCATGAGGAATAGGAATAAAGAATAGAGATACTTAAGGAATAATTTTTATAAAGTGTTCATCAGATTTGGAAAGGGTTGGGGCTTTTTCCTGTGTTGTTTTGTTTTATTTTTCTACCTCTGGAAGGGAATAATATCATCTATAGCTAGTTGTGCATTGTTCTCTTGGTTCTACTCTCTTCATTCAGCATCAGATGCCTTAAGTCATTCCATGCTTCCCTAGAGTCTGACCATTTATGATTTCTTATAGAACAATAGTATTCCAAAGTATTCATGTATTGTAACTTGCTTATTCCCTAATTGATGGACATCTACTCAATTTCCAATTCATAGCCACTACAAAAAGAACTGCTATGAATATTTTGGAACATATATGATTTTTCCCATTTTTTTTATAATTTCTTCTGGATATAGACCTAGAATTGGAATTGCTGGGTCAAAGAACATGAGCAGTTTTATTGCTTTTGGGGGCATAGTTCCATATTACTCTCCAGAAAGGTTGGATCCATTCACAATTCCACCAGCAATGCATCAATTTCCCAATCTTCCCACAATCTCTCCAACATTGATCAATTTCCCTTTTTTTCATCTTTACCAATATGATAGGTATGAGGTGACATTTCATTGTTGTTTTAATTTGCATTTCTCTAATCAATAATGATTTAGATCATTTTCATATGAATATATATATATATATAATAGAGAGAGAGAGAGAGAGAGAGAGAGAGAGAGAGAGCTTTAATTTCTTCATTTGAAAACTATCTGCTCAAATCCTTTGACCATTTATCAATTGGGGAATGGCTTGTGACCTTATAAATTTGATGCAATTCTCTATATATTTTAGAAATGAGACTTTTACCAGAACTCCTATTTGTGAAGGTTGTTTCCTAGGTTTCTACTTTCCTTCTAATTTTGGCAGTATTGTTTTTTATTAGTGGAAAACCTTTTTTAATTTAATAGTTATACTCATTCATTTTGCAGTTCATAATGTGCTCTAATTCTTGTTTGGTAGTAAATTTATCCCTTTTCCATAGATTAGATAGATAAAGTATTTTTTAGTCCATTAATTTATCATTGGTTTCACTTTTTATGTCTAAATTCTCTACTCATTTTAACCTTATTTTGGTATAGGGTGTGAGATGTGAATCTATTCTCAGTTATTGCCATACTATTTTCCAGTTTTCCCAACAATTTTTGTCAAATAGTGAGTTGTTTTCCCAGAAGCTGCTGTCTTTGGGTTTATCAAATAGTAGATTGTTGTAGTCATTTGCTGAAATTTCTTTTGAGCCCATCCTAATCCACTGATCCATTACTCTATTTCTTAACCAGTGCCAGGTAGTTTTGATTACTCCTGTTTTATAGTATAGTTTTAAATCTGGTCAAGCTAGGCCACCTTCTTTTTACAATTTTTTATCAGTTCCCTTGCTATTCTTGCTCTTTTGTTGCTCCAGATAAATTTTGTTGCTATTTTTTTCTACTTTAGTAAAGTAGTTATTTGGTATCTTGATTGGTATGGCACTGAATAAGTAATTTAATTGGGGTAGAATTGTTATTTTTATTATATTAACTCAAACTAAATATGAGCAATTGATATTTTTCCAGTTGTTTAGATCTGACTTTATTTAGGTGAGAAGTGCTTTATAATTGTGCTCATATAGTTTCTGGGCTTGTCTTGGGAGGTAGATTCCCAAATATTTAATATTGTCTACAGTTAACTTAAATGGAATTTCTCTTTCTAACTCTTGCTCTTGGGCTTTGTTGTTCACATATAGAAATACTGATGGTTTATTTTATATCCTGATACTTTGCTGAATTTGTTAATTATTTCAAGGAGTTTTTTAGTTGATTTTCTCAGGTTTTCTAGGTATACCATCATATCATTTGCAAAGAGTGAAAGCCTTGCTTCCTCATTGCCAATTCTGATTCCTTCAGTTTCTTTTCTTCTCTTATTGCTACTACTAGCATTTCTAATACTATATTGAATAATAAGAGTGATAATGGTGATGATCACCCTGATTTTATTGGAAATGCTGAGTTTATTCCCATTACATATATTTGTTGATGATTTTATTTTAAGGAAAACTCCATTTATTCCTAAACTTTCTAGTGTTTTTAATAGGAATGGATGTTATATTTTATCAAAGGCTATTTTTAGCATCTATTGAGACAATCATATGATTTCTGTTGGTTTTGATATTGATCTGCTTAATTATGTTTAGTGCTTTCCTAATGTTGAACCATCCCTGCCTGTCTGGTATAAATCCAACCTAATCATGATGCATTATCTTAGTAATAACTTGCCTTAGTCTCATTGCTTAAATTTCATTTAAAATTTTTGAATCAATGTTCATTAGGGAGATTGGTCTATAATTTTCTTTGTCTGTTTTTGATTCTTTGTCTATTCCTGGTTTAGGTATCAGCACCATTTTGCTGTCATAAAAGAAGTTTGTTAGAACTCCTTCCTCTCCTATTTTTTAAAAATAGTTTATTTAGAATAGGAATTAATTGTTCCTTAAATGTTTGGTAGATTTCACTTGTGAATCCATATGGACCTGAAGACTTTTTCTTAGGAAGTTTACTGATGGATTCTTCAATTCCTTTTCTGAAATGGGATTATTTAAGTAATTTATTTCCTCTTTTGTTAATCTGGATAGTTTATATTTTTATAAATATTCATCAATTTCATTCAAGTTAACCAATTTATTGGCATAAATTTCTGCAAAGTAACTCTAAATTACCTCTTTAATTTCCTCCTCATTGGTGGTCAATTCACCCTTTTCATTTTTGATACTGGTAATTTGGTTATCTTCTTTCTTTTTTTTAATCAGATAAACCAAAGGTTTATCTATTTTATTGACTTCTTCATAAAACCAATTCTTAGTTGTTATTTATGAGATCAATGGTTTTCTTGCTATCAATTTTATTAATTTCTCCCTTGATTTTCAAAATTTCTAATTTGGTATTTAATTGGGAATATTTAATTTATTCTTTTTTTCTAGGTTTTTTAGTTACATACCCAATTCCTTGATCTCCTCTTTCTCTGTTTTATTCATAGGCATTTAGAGATATAAAGTTTCCCCTCAAAGTTGCCTTGGCTGCATCCCATAAATTTTGGTATGATGTCTTATTATTATCATTTCTTTGGACATAATTATTGATTATTTCTATTATTTGCTGTTTGATTCACCTATTATTTGAGATTTATTTAATTTCAAATTAGTTCATTGTTTATCTTTCCCTAACCCTTTATTACATGTAATTTTTATTGCATCATGGTCTTATAAGTGTGTATTTATTATTTCTGCCTTTCTGTATTTGATTATAAGGTTTGTGTGCCCCAGTACATGGTCAATTGTGCCATGTACTGCAGAGAAAAAGGTATATTTTTTTCTATCCCCATTAAGTTTTCTGCAGAGGTCTATCATATCTAAGTTTTCTAAGATTTCATTCATCTTCTTAACTTTCTTCTTGTTTATTTTGTTGTTAGATTTCTCAAGTTCTAAGAGAGGAAGAATGAGGTCTTGAATTAGTAAAGCTTTGCTCTCTGTGTCTCCTTGTAATTCACTCAGCTTTTCCTTCAGGAATTTAGTTGCTATACCACTAGGTACATACATGTTTAGTGATGGTATAGCTTCATTACAAATGATAATTTTAAAGAAGATTAGTTTCCTTTCTTATCCCTTAAAAAAATTATTTACTTAAGGCAATGGGGTTAAGTGACTTGTCCAAGGTCACACAACTAGGCAATTATTAAGTGTCTAAGGCTGGATTTGAACTCAAATTCTCCTGACTCTAGGATCGGTGCTACATCACCTAGCTGCCCCTCCTTATCCCTTTTAATGAGATTGATTTTTGTTTTAACTTTGTCTGAGATTGGGATCACTACCCCAGATTTTTTTTACTTCAGTTGAGGCATAATATATTTTGCTCCAACCTTTTACCTTTACCCTGCTTCAAATGTGTTTCTTATAAATAACATATTATAGGATTCTGGTTTTTAATCCATTCTGTTATCTTCTTTTGTTTTATGGGACAGTTCATCTCATTCACATTCACAATTAAGATTACCAATTCTGTATTTCCCTCCATGTGATTTTTCTCCATTTATATTTTTCTCATTTCCTTTTCTCTGTTTCCTCCTCACCAAAATTTTACTACCTTTCCCCTTTGAGTTGTCTTTTAAAAATTTAACTTTCAGTTTATTTTCACTTATACTTTCCCTTCCCTTTTATCAGTCCCTTCTTCCCTTAACTTTCCCTTCCCAGTCCCCTCTTCCCTATAGTTAGTTAGATTTTTAAACCCAAGTTTGAATGTATCTTCTTCCTTCACTGTACTAAATCTATTGACTAGAATTTATCCAGCATTCACATTCTCCCTTCTTTCCCTCCAATATTATAAATCTTTGTACCTCTTCCCTTGGTGTTATTTATCACTGTAATATTATTAATCAGGTATCATTGATCACAATTTGATTGTTTAATAAGCTCATATTGTTGTCAAGGCATCATCACAGATTGTTCACTTGATTGCTTGATAAACAGCATTGACTCAAATTGCATCAAATTATAATTATAATCATTTTTTAACCTTACCCCCATTTCAAGTATCTTTCAAGTACACACAGTCCTTCTCAGGAGTCAAAGTATCATTCAAAACCATATCATTTCTTGAACTATTTGTGTCCTCCCTATTTTCTTTCACATTTTACCCCCCCCTCCTTACCCAGAGTAAGTAACCCCTTGTTAAGTGGTCCACCAGTTAAGTTAAACCCTGATCTAATTAACGTTAAGAATCTTAAAAATCTTTAAGTACTGAGAGGCTCTAGAGGTCTTACCTGAGAGCTTTACAAATGCTTATAAAGTACAGAGACACTGACTCAGGATCATCCAGTTTGTGATGCCCTCCTTAGACAAAGTGCTAAGCACTGTGTGATTAAAGTGAGTCAAAGGATAAGGAGCCACTTAAGTTTAAAGTTAACACCCCTGCCTTTCTTCAGGACTTTGTGTCTCAAACAGGAATATCACCTTGGACCTCTTCAGTTGAGAGATAAAATCCAATTATACTCATAACCTTTAGGTTCATTCTCTTCAATTATATTCTACCCTTTAATTATCCAAAGAAAAGTAAAATTCTAAAGAATTAGAAGTGTTATCATTTCTCTTTTAGGGTTGTATACAATTTGATAGTCATGACCAACATTTGTTTTGTTTTGCTTTTTTCTTCCCCTTTTCATTTACCTTTTATTAAATGCAACTCTTGAGTTGTGTATTTGGCAATTAAATTCTCTGTTTAGTTCTGGTCTTTGTGTCAGGAAATTCTGGAAGTCCTCTATTTCATTGAACATCCATCTTTTTCCCTGATAGTATATGCTGAATTTTGCAGGGTAGTACATTCTGGGTTGTAATTCCAGGTCTTTTGCTTTCTGAAATATGCTATTCCAGGTCTTCTAATCATTCAGTGTTGAGGCTGATAAGTACTGTATGTGTCTGATTCTGTTTCCTTTATATTTGAATTTTTTTCTTTTTGCTGCTTGGAATATTCTCTCCTTTATTTGAGGCTTCTAGAATTTGACTGTTTCAGCCCTTGGAGTTTTTTTATCCTGGGGTCTCTTTCTGGAGGGGTTCTGTGAATTCTTTCAATGATTATATTGTTATCTTGTTCCAATAAATTTGGACAGTTTTCCTTATAATTTCCTGCATGATATTTTCCAGGTTCTTTTCTTGATCCAGGCTTTCTGGTAGTCTGATGATTCAAAGATTTTCCTCTCCTGGATCTATTTTCCAGGTCATTCATTTTCCCTAAAATGTACTTTACATACTCTTCACTTTTTATTTTGTTTGAGTGAATCTTGTAATCTTGTAGATTCATTGATTTCTATTTGTTCAATTCTAATTTTTAGAGTTTTATTTTCTTCAATTAGCTTCTGTGTTTCCTTTACCAGTTGGTTATTTTTATTTTTAATGGGGCTAATTTCTTTGGTCAATTTTTCTTAATTTTTCTGCATGACTTTCATTACTTTTTTTTTCCATTTTTCTTCTTCCTCTCTTTTTTGGTTTTTAAAATTCCTTTTTAAGCTCTTCAATGAGCTTTTGTATTTGAGTCCAATTTACAGACTGCTTTGATAATTCCCCCATGAGTGATTTTTCATTGCTTTCTTCTTCAGACATAGCATTGCTGTCATCTTTATCTATAAAGTAGTTTTCTATAGTGAGCTTTTTTTGTTCATCTTTGCTGTTTTAGCTCTGCTCCTGGGGTACAAGGAGTATATATCCAAGCCTTTTTTTTTCCTGGGGCTGAGGTCTGATTCCTGGCTTGCCATTAGCTAAGATATTACCAATGCAGTCCAGACCTTGCCTTTGCAGAGGCTTTTTCTTTCTCCTTTATGTCCACTTAACAGTGGTTTATTTCCAACCCAGCCCTGTCTTTTACCCTGTGTTCTCAAGGTTCAGACTTTGCTTGGGGCTGGATTCCTCCCTTTTGGCTTGCTATCTAGTTGCTGGGACCTCTGTTACTATTAAGCCATCAGGACCTAGATTGTACTGTGGTTAAGAGCATCTTGCTGGCTTTCCCGGTCTCCTGCCTCCTGGACTTTACTTCCCCTTCCCCCCATCAAAGAGACAGACCTTCACTGAAGATCCTCCATGATGTCTACAATTGAAAACTTCTTTGAATCTTCTCTTTTTCTTGGTGGCATTTGTAACTTGTCAGAGTAGAGACTTCATTTAACTTTGGTAGGGAAAAGCTCCAAGACCATGTTATCTTCAGGCTGCCATACTGGCTACACCCCAGAAGTCAAGCCAAGCTTGCGTTGATGTAGTCAGTCATAGTTGTACACCCTGCAGTTTGACTCAAATGTAGCAACATCATTTGGTCCTTTTCAAGATCAAAGGATAACAACTAACCAACCATTTACTTTTCTTTTTTTGGCCTTTTTCCTTTCTTTTAAATTTGCCTCTCCACCTAGGGTGGAAAGGGAACTAATGCAGGCTTCTTGTTCCATGGTTGTAGGCCCTGGTTATTTACCTGGTCCTGCACTAATGCTGTTCCAAGTCCCACATGGAGTCACGCATAGTGTTGTGATTAGAGGATGGAATGGGGAGTGGCTGTTGATACTGGAGGCCAAGAGGTCTGACAGTTTACCTGGTGTTGTGCTGGGGTTCTAGCAGTAGTGTCTTTGTGTTTTCCTGCATTTTCTTGTGACTGCACTGAAATATGTGGTGGTCTGATCCTTGGAGGATGCCTGTTTGTCATAGAGGTCTGGTTGCTAGAGGATGTCTATTTTCCTATGGTTACACAGAAGTGGTGGTTCTTGAAGTTTGCCAGTACCCTTGGCTATGTTACTGCATGTGGGGAGTCTGGAATTGGCATTTGTCTACCCTACCACACTAGGGATCAACATCCTCCTCTGGTTTGCTGAAGTGGGACTTGATGCTGCTTTGCTGAATTCTTGCTGTCCTGGACTGTACTCCCTTGCTCCCATCTTACCAGAGGGAAATGGATTTTTCTTGTGCTTCTTTCAAGTTCTTTGGGCTAAAAGATTGCTTTACCCTGTCTTTTTGCTGATTCTGATGTTCTAGAATTTGGGGTGGGGTGTTTCAATTTTATAGTTGTTTGCATATGAATATAGGAGAGTTAAAGTGACTTACTACTTACTCTACAATCTTGATTCCCAGAACTAGAATCACTTCCCAGTTTTTCTTAAAAAACATCATTGTGGAGATTCATGGCACAGTGAGAAAAGAAACTGCTTGTGGTTCCAATTACAGCATTACCATCTACTATTTTTAATATTATTTTGAACCTTGATTGCTTCATTTGTAAAATTGTGGTTATAATTAACTTCTTGAATGCACAAGGTTGCTGAGAAGAAAGCACTTTATAAACTTCAAAGAACTAGAGAAATGCAAGCTATTATTATGCCAAGGTCTATTACCTTATTTTTAATATTTGAAATTCTTATCCTTTTTAAAATTTGTTCTTGAATTTGGTTTGACATGCATAAACAAAAGTGTTGTCCTCAACCATTAAGAAAGCTTTCCCATTCTTCATTTAGAAATGAACTGTGCTCTTTTTTCCATTTTTATCACTTTTTTTTTCCATTTTCTTCTGGGAATGAAAGACTGGATAATATTTATATAAAGAGTAAACTAACCAGTTCTTCCAATGTTGATTCAGTCACTCATTCAAGTAACCATTTATTAAGTATTTACTGGGATATAGAACTGTTCAAGATGCTGAGGATATATAAAGATGATAGAAATTGGTTCCCTACTTTCAAAGAGCTAATAATTAGAGAATAGACTGTTTGTGGGGAGAGGAATATAACATGTATTAAATGTACAATGCTTCTATTTCTTCAATAGGTCTGAAAGTGCATTGATATAGGAACTTTATACAATAGTATAAAAAAAAAACTTTATACTTCCTATCCCATCTTTTCATTCCACATGAATTTTGTCTATGACTTTCTATACATTCTCCATAGAATGTATATTAACATTTCTTGACATTATTTAATTATCAGAGTGGTCCTTGGATTAGTCCTTATTCTTGCAATGTGACCAGCTCAACCCTTTTCTTAGCATATAGCTCTCTGATGATATCCTTAAACTCTTTCTTACACACAATTAATTATTGTCAAAATATTACAGTGTATTCAGATCCATGATGAGCCTCTCCACCATTCTTTAGGTGACCCAGAACTTTAATATTTCAGATACTATGGCATTCTATGACTCATAGTTATGCAGTATCTATTAGAAAAACATTGATCTTAAAATATATTGAATGATGCAATTACCAAATATAATTCCAGAGAACTGGAAATGATTTATGCTATCCACCTTCTAACACTGAGATAATAGACGCAAGATGCAAAATTTTAAGAACTGGACAATACAGTAAAATGAATTTCATTTTCCTTTTTTTCTCTTCTAAGTGGGAAAGGAGAGTAAATAGGAAGAGAAAACAAATATTTATTGAAAAAATGAAATAAAACAAAATTATTTGAAGGAAATTTTGAGGATATTTTTTAGCACTGTACAATGTTCTAAAGTAAGTCTAGTTCCTCTCTTTTTATTGTAAACCTACCTCAGTACCATACATTTTACCTCTCTAAAATGTTTAGAGTAATTAACCATCTCAAAAGATTATTTGTGCAACTGCATATTATAGTATAGGCAATAAGGAATTTTTTATCTATGTGTTTTTTTAATATGGACAGTTAAATTGGATTCTTTTGAATGATTATGGATCTCATTTAGGAGATGTCAATAGTGTTCTGTGTCTCAAGTCATCTCTACAATATCATATAAAGATTGACATTTGAAAGATTTAATTTGATTTGATTCACTGTTATGAACTTCATCTTCTATTGGAATCTATGCTGTACATTCCCTGTAATAGAGGCATACACTTCTAGTGAACAATCATATCTCTTATTTCATGCAACATTTTAGATTAATAACTATAAGGTTTTTGAACACAGTTATTTATATTGCTGCATCTTTCAAAGAATCTGAAACAAATGTGGTATATACACAAGAGTGTGTTGATAAAAGTTTACCAAGCAAAAGATAAAATGTACATGTGACATACTTTTAAGTTATCTACATTAATCACATTTTCTTCATCAATTTCTTAAATCTAGACAATTAAAACAAAGCAATAAATTGAACTTTAATTTGTCTGCCAATTCCCAATGTATGAAAACTCAAATTGGAAACTTAACAAATCACACTCAAGAGCCAGTATGAATTAGCTCTAACATCAGTATTTTACATGCATAAGAGATATCATATTGGTAGAGGGGAAAAAACTATAAAAGGAAAATTTGCTATTCTCAATAAAAGACTTTTTGTGGTTAAAAATGTCTCATTTCAAAAAATGTGACTATCAAGATATAGTTTAATGTAGAATGTATTTTGGAAATGCAAAATATATCATCCCTTCTCATACCTTAATAAAAGATGCTGTGATTGTTCTCCATAAAGTCTTGCCAACCAGTTTATATTCCCTTTGACATTGCTTTTGTTACCATTTCAATGAATGGCAAGGTGATCAAATACTGATTCCTAAGGCAGTAAATTTTTTTTCACTATTATAAAAATAATTTATTCTAGCAAAACTTTCATTAGAAAAAAAAGTGATAGCCTGGGTCAGTGTCTGTTCCTTTGTCCATTTCCCAATTTGAGGCATTAACTTGTTTTAAAAATTAGGTGAGTTGCCTCAGTGATGAATCATTTCTTCCCATTTGTATCCTTTCTTCTAATGTGATCATTGATTTATATCTTTGCTATATAATAAATGAGTATTCTGACTGTACATAAATAACTACTTCTGTAATGCTTCCCACATCAATAGCCAGTCATTTCTTACTTGTTGAAATATAATCAATTTTATTTTTATGATATTATTTGATATTTGTCATTTCTAATATCTTCCAAATATCACTTGAAGAAAATGTACATGAAAAGACTTCAGAGTTCTATTCAATATAATGAACAGTTAGAACTACAGAAGACTGAAAATGAAGCATTCTTTCTACCCTGGTGGCAAGGAGGTAATATTTGAGAAATCAAGAAAGAAACATATAGATAAAGCTAAGGGATTGATTTGTTTTACTTGGGTATTCTTATTGATAAAGTAGCTGGTTGGCACAGTAAAGAGAGCATTGAATTTGGAATCAGGAAGACTTTAATTCTAGTTGGACCTCCAACATTTTCTGACTATGTGACCCTGGGGAAGAAACTTAACACTTTGCTTAACTTTTCTATGAAATGAACTGGAAAAGAAAATGGCAAACCACCCTAGTATCTTTGCCAAGAAAACCCCAGGGATCACAAAGAGTTGGATGTAAATAAAATTACTGAACAAGAAAATATCTATTAATTATAAGTTAGGGTTTCTATTTTGAAGGGGGAAGTTGGGTGTATAATGCAAAAGATGGACAAAAAAGAAGAAAAGAAAGAAAAAAGTATCATTGAAACATTTTTTAAAAGTCACAGGAAAGATCAAAATAAAGATTAAATAGGATCACAGGCAAGCAAAGATGGAACTTCCTCCTCCAATGTTCAAAGACGAATATGAGGCTAGAATTATATCAATTTGCCATCCCTCAAATATTTCTGATCTACACATTTGAACCTGGGTTCAGAACAAAATCATTTCCTTGATAGTTCTTGTTTGTCCTAACTTGGTTCCCTTATTTTTTCTTTTTTTAAAAAAAAAAGGTTTTACTAGTACTTTTTAAAAATATCACAGGCATATCCCAAGACATTAGAACCCTCTATTGTAACAAAGTACAACTATGCAAAGTCAGCCTAGACATTGACCATATATAGCAATATCATGTTCCTCCCCCAAAAACTATCACTCCTTGATCAAGGGGAGGGAGATATATATTTCTGTTTTCTTTGCACAAATACCTCCTAATTTATTGCTGTTTTGGTTTTTACCTGAAACATATTTTTGCAAGTGAACTTTAATTTATTATTACTATTATTACAATACTTTTGTTATAAGAGTAAACATACACTTCCCCTCCCCCTCCCAAGAAGACTAGTGAGAGATTAAATAAAAATGTACTTCAGTCTGTGTTTGGATTCCAATGGCTCTGTCTCTGGGGTGAGTTCCTTTCTTTATCATAAGTCCACCAGAGAAGTTGCTTAAATATTTTTCCCAATTTGCTATTACTAGCTGTATTTCCCTCCACTCTATTCCTCCCCACTCTCATTTATTCTGTTCTCTCTCTCCTTTCATCCTGGTCCTGTCCAAAAGTGTGTTGTATCGGAGAACCCTCTCCCTCAATCTTCCCTCTCTTCTATCACCTATTCCCCCCTTCTCTCCCATGATACCCCCTTATCCCATCCCTTTCTTCTCATTTCTCTCTCTAGGGTAAGATAGATTTCTATACCCTATTAAGTGTGTATGTTATTTCCTCTCCGAGTCATTTCTGATGAGAATGAAGGCTCACTCATTTCCCTTTGCCTTCCCCCTTTCCACTCCATTGAAAAAGCTTTTTCTTGACTCTTAGGTGAAATTTCTCAGTTTCTTCTTCTTCAACTCCTTTCCCTTCCTCCCTTTATCATCCATTGACTCCATCTTTTTTACTATATTATACCATTATATTCAACTCCTTCCTGTGTCCTGTCTATGCTCCTTCTAACAGCTCTGATAAATGAGAAAGTTCATATGAGTTATCAATATCTTCTTCCCATGCAGAAATACAAACAGTTCAGCATCATTAAGTTCCTCATAGTTAGTCCTTCTCATCCACCCACTCTATGATTCATCAGAATCCCGTGCCTGGAGATCAAATTTACTGTTCAGCTCTGGTTGTTTCAATAGGAAAATTTGAAAGTCCCCTGTTTCATTGAAAGTTCCTCTTTGGGGCAGCTAGGTGGCATAGTGAATAAAGCACCAGCCCTGGAGTCAGGAGTACCTGGGTTTAAATCCGGTCTCAGACACTTAATAATGACCTAGCTGTGTAGCCTTGGGCAAGCCACTTAACCCCATTTGCCTTGCAAAAACCTAAAAAAAAAAAAAGTTCATCTTTCCCCCTGAAAGAGGATGTTCAGTTTTGCTGGGTAGTTGATTCTCGGTTGTAAACCATGATCTTTTGCTTTCTGGAATATCATATTCCAATCCCTACAATCCCTTAACATAGATGCTGCCAGATCCTGTGTAATCTTGACTATAGAGCCTCGATAACTGAATTTTTTGTTTCTGGCACCTTTTAGAATTTTCTCTTTGATTTGGGAGTTTTGGAATTTGGCTATAATACTCCTGCAAGTTTTTCTTTGGGGATCTCTTTCAGGAGGTGACCAGTGAATTCTCTCAATTTCTATTTTACCCTCTGCTTCTAGGATCTCAGGGCAATTTTGCTGTATTATTTCTTGAAAAATGAAGCTAGGCTCTTCTCCTGATTGTGGCTTTCAGATAGCCCAGTGATTTATAAATTATTGCTTCTGGATCTGTTTCCAAGGTCAGTTGTTTTTCCAATGAGATATTTCACATTTTCTTCTAATTTTTGATTTTTTTTTGGAAGAATTTTATTTCTTCCTTATTTCTTGCAAAGTCATCAGCTTCCTTTAGTTCCATTATGCATTTGAAGGAGTTATTTTCTTCAAAGAGCCTTTTTATCTCATTTTCCAGCTGACTAGTTCTGCTTCTTAAGGCATTCTTCTCCTCATTTGCCTTTTGTTTTGTTTTTCCAACTGGCCTAAACTGGTTTTTAACATATTATTTCCTTCAGTATTTTTTTTTATGTCTTTCACCAAGCTTTTGATTCGGTTTTCAAGATTTTTCTGCATTGCTCTCATTTCTCCTCCCAATTTTCCCCCCAACCTCCTTTAATTGCTTTTCAAAGTCTTTTTTGAACTCATCTATAGTCTGAGCCCATTTCCTATTTCTCTTGGAGGTTTTGAAAATGGAAGTGTTGATTTTGTTGTCATCTGAATATGTGTTTTGATCTTCCATGGTACTAAAGTAATTCTCTATAGTCAGATTCTTCTTTTTCTGTTGTTTACTCATTTCCTCAATCCAAGACTAATTTACAGCACTTCCAAGGCTTTGGGGGGGGGGGTTGGGGGGGCTACCCCACTGGGACCTTTATTCCTCCAAGGTCTTATGCTCTCTTGCCTGTAGATGACTGCCATACTTCCCTCTGCCCTGGAGTTGTAAGGAGGAGTCCTGTTTGACTACTTAGTATGGAAGCCCAAACTGCAACTTTGATCTGAGTGTGTGCAACAGCAGAATCCTACCCTGAGGGAGAGCAGAGAAATTGCTGCAGTCTTTCCTGGACCCCTTACATCTGTGGGCTGTGCTCTAGGGGTGCAGGCTGCTTCCTCCAGATTCTCACTGCAGGTTCTGCAGCCAGTGCTCCCTCATTCCACACATTGTGGTTTAGCCAGATTCTTTCCCCACCCCTTCAAGCTGTTCTGGGGCCACGCTGCCACTGAGGTTTTTTCCAACTCCTGGTCCTAGTGAAACAAACCTTTCCCATGGAACTTCTAAGTTATCTTGGACTGGGAAAATGTATCACTTGGTCTTTCTGTGGGTTCTGCTCCTCTAAATTTTGACTAGAGTCATAATTTGTTGGCTTTTGAGGTTTGGTGGGGAAGGAGTTCCCAGGAAATGCTGCCTTCATGCTGCCATCTTGGCTCCACCTTGTTTCCCTCCTTCCAAACACTGGTTACACAAAAGTTCATTATAAATATATAGTAATTTTCTTTATTTAAAAAAAATCAAACAAATCTGATAAATTATACAAATTAGAATAAACTAAAGAATTTACAATGTAGCAGCACAATGGACAGATTGCCATGTCTAAAGCCAGGAAGACTCAGTTTCATGAGTTCAAATCTGGCCTTGGACATTTACTAGCTGTGTGACCCTGGGCAAGTCACTTAACTCTATTTGTCTCAGATTCCTCATCTGTAAAATAAATTGGAGAAGGAACAGATAAACCACTTTCTTTGTCAAGAAAACCTCAGGAAGTATCACAAAGCATTGGATACTAAAAGAATGACTTAAAACAAAAAGAAAAAGGGTAAATAAGTTCTTTATATTGGTTAAACCAGGAAGGAAACAATTTCACATCTCATGGAGAAAGAGTCTTCTTTCATAATAGTATGTCAGATGCTGGAAGTCAAGGGACATGGTTGGAGATGAAGCAGTGGAGGAGATACAGCTTCTCCTGCATGTTTACAGATCAAGGCTCATGTTTGTCACCTGGGGCTCATGTCTCCTATTCAAAAGTCTATCTTCACCTATCAACCAATCTCTCTTGAACTATTTTTTAGAAGTCTGTTTACAGCCAACTAATTTCCTTTCTTCACTGAATCAGCATCCTAGTTCATCTAATCAGAAATCAGAAATCTTTATATGTACATTATATATAAATTTATATGCCTATAAATGCATATGTATATGGATTTAAAATTTATGGAAGTTTAGTTATATACTATCTTGTTCTTTGTTTATTGAAATATTCATGTTTGTTAAGAATATAATAAAGAAGAAAAATGTAAGATTCACTAATATATAGGCATGAGACTTTTGTATAATCAATATACCTTTTGACTCTCCTATTTATTAAAACTGAGCCAGGTTTTCCAACGTATTTTTCACCATCCTACACTTTGAAGTCACCATTTATTAAAGTACATATTGATTTAATTTAGGAAATCTTTTTGAGTTTTTTTGCAGGATTTATTTGCCTGTTCATTCTCTAAAATATATGTTGGTAAAACTGCAGTGGTATTCATGTTTATCAATCAGGAAGACTCATCATCTTGAGTTCAGATCTGACCCCAGACCCTGGGCAAGTCATTTAACCTTGTTTGCCTCAGTTCCTCAGCTTTAAAATGAACTGGAGAAGGGAATGGCAAACCACTTCAATAACCAGACCAAGAAATCCCAAATGGGGTTATAAATATTGAAATAGCTGACCAACAATTGTACTAAAAGCACTACAAGAAGGGACAACTAAGGTTCCATGAAATGCCATTTCTTTGCACAGAACAAAATCAATTAGACCAAATCTTTTATTACCCAAAGACAACCAGGAAGTCAGTTTTTCATTTAGCAACAACTTTCTTGAGTCTTCTAGTTTTCTTCAGAGTGAGAATATCAAGATTGAAATATAAATAAATTGATTACACTCCTATAGTATGCTTTCACTTTGGTTACTGGAAATGATTGATATCACATCTAGGGTATCATCAATTGCATTTATATTTAGATATTTAAAAATTCCAGGATTCCTAGTTTCCTCTGTCTCCTTTTCCACTACTCAATCACATCACATTGCTTCAGGAGCTGAGGGGATAAGGACACACATTTTTATATTTTCCATTATTCTGTGGTTTGTTATGGCAATTCACCACTGCATAATCGGATTGTTGATGATGAACATCTTTCTGCCTCACCGAGTTGACCTGGAACTATACTAAAATCTTTTCCAGAATGGTCTAACTTGTCAAATCTTTCAAAGCATCGCCTTTGAGGACCAGAGTCAGCCAGACCAAGAAGAGTTAAATCTAAGTTCTAACTTTGTAAAGAAAACTTTGTAATACTTTACAAGGAGTATGCCAAGGGAAAGAAAGGGAAGAGAGATAAGAAAAAAGGAGAGGCGTATGGGAGAAAGTAAAGTAGGGGAGGGAAAGGGAGGGGGGAAAGGCTTATAAGAGGTAGAAAGCTTTATGTAAAAAAGGAAAAAAACGATCCTTTTTAGTAAGGTAGTTGGGGTGAAGTTCATTTAACAGACAGGGAAAACAGCTGACATTCTAAATATGGAGATGGAGAGAGTATATATTTCAGTCGATGGGAATGATGTGAAATGATGTGAATCAATCCATTAATCAATAAATAAATATTTATGAAATGTTTACTATGTGCTATGTTGGGTTTGTTAAATTGGGTATACAGAAGAAGCCAAAGACATTCCCCATCCTCAAGGAATTTACCACATTCAAATGAATATATAAAAGCAAGCTATATATATATAATATATATATTATATATATATATATATACATATATATGTGGTGAATAAGAATAATTAAAAGAAAGCAGAAGAATGAAGGTTGCACAGAGGTAGAAAAGTATTTGACATGAACAAGAGATGGTAACTTCTTTGCATATGTAGTAACCTTGGATACCAAATCTCACATTCTGATCTCTATTTTTCAGCCCTGACCCCAAATAAAATTTCTCCTGGAAGTTCTCAAAAATTTCAATGGGCAATAGAACCTGATAAATACTTGGTGTAGCCTGGGAAACAGGTTGATGAAAGATCTGGTAATTCAGTTTAGAGCAGGAACAAAGGATAAATGATGGACAATTCAGGTGTTCCCTTGATATTCTTATGACATCGAGAGAAGATGCTGAAGGTTCTCAGCACTTTGAGCAGCCCCTTGGTGGCTTACTGATGGGAGGGCATGCACAAGAATATCACAGAACAGACAAGTACAGGTGACTTGCAATCTATGGTTTTAGAGAAAATATTGACTTTGATGAGATCTAAAACCTTTTTCATACTGGAACTTATTTATTTCTTCCCCCTACATGAATTGTAATCATTTATCCCAAAATTTAATTGCCTGAAGATCCAACTCTCTGAAGTCAGTTAGTCTTCTAGTTTAAAGAGGGTTGGTATAAGATATCTTTTCAGTATATAATCTGTTTAATAACCTTTGAAAACCTAAGGTTACTTCTTTTAAAAGGCAAGGTATCACAACTAGACTCTTGTGGGGTGGATTGTGATGAGTCCTATGCAAACAGTTTAGTATAGATATGTAGGATCTTTAAAGCAACCCCCCACCTCTGATGCAGTTGTGGCATCACAGGGAGGGATTTATTACTCACACAATGATCAGAGTGTTTGAAGGTCAAAGAATGTAAATCAGATCCTTAGGTGGTCTCAAATTGGGGTACTGCTGAGACTCATTCCACCCCACCCCCACCTAATTGTGATGAGAGAGGAAAACAGCTGGATGACAGCAGATAAAAAGAGCATTAGGAATACATGCCTCATAGTGATAAGAAACTGCTCCCTGGTTGAGTTCAAGCACAAGTTTGGAAGGACATTTCAGATCTAGGCAGACATAAGCTTTCTATGACTATGATTCTGAAGTTCCACCACACAAAGCACACATCTCCTGACTGCTTCTGAGTAGAGTTTGTTTGAACTCAGTTCTCTCCTGCTCAGGCTTGATTCTTGAAAGACCTTCCTGATGACAATGAAACCTTTTTCTGGGGGGGGGCGAGGTCAGATACATTAGAGAAGATAGGTGAAGATAGAATTATCTTAGCTTTCTACATCTCACTGCTCATAAAAAGCACAAACAATATGAAGATAGTTTTAAAATAGACTAGCATTTATTTAGTGTTTATTCCTAGGAATATACCATATTTCCCTATGTATCAGATGCTCCCCTGTATAGGACACACCTTAATTTTGGGGAAAAAAGTATTACATAAAGTTATTGAACTCAGGTTTTATTACTCATCAAATTCATACAACTCCTCATCACTGTCAAAACTCCCATCCATTAACTCATCCTCATCTGTGTTTGATGACGAATCTCTGTTTTAGGAGAGGATCTGATCTCTCTCCTGCCTGTGCTCTTGTCAATGGTTGACCACAAGTTCTCCCTGGGCAAGTTTGGTGGTGCATGGACTCATGCTTAGTCCATTTCATTTCATGAACCTGAAGCACTGATTGTGTCCTCTGAAATCAGTCACTAATTGTTCAACAATTCTTGCCTCCTGCTGAACCATCTTTGTAGGACATAGGAATTCCACTTGCCTTTGCTCTTCCATCCATCTCTTCAATGCCCTCTCTGACTCAGGCCATTTGGCTGCCTTACCTCTCATGGCCTTCTTCTTCTGGGGCATTTTCAGGAGGGTTTCTTTTTTCCGGGGTCAGTCTGGATTGTTTTCTCAGTTGGAGGAGGACCAGACAGACATTCAGCAGCACAATTTTCATTCACTCTTGTAAACTGGATCACTTTGAACTTGAATTCAGCACTGTATGAAAATCTTTACTGAGTCATTTCTGGGCAGAATGTGGCACCTAATATACTGGTAGCAAATGCGAAACAATGAGCAAATGAGTGCAAAGACAATAAGTCCGAAAAGGTGGGAAGCACAAATAAAAAACATCTACAACCACTATAGGAGACACTCCCAGTTTTTAGTCCCCAAATTTTTTGGAAAAGGTTGCATCTTATAAAAGGAGAAATACTGTAAAAAGAAACAAAAAGAAAAACAGCCCCTACCTTCATGAAACATACATTCTAATGGGAAATGGAGAGGAAGCATAAAAAAAGAGAGCTCCAAAGGAGTGGGGTACCCTTTTGTGAATAAAGAGGGAAAGTATTCCAGATTGTGTTAGGCCAAGTAGAGTTTGAATTGAAAATGGTTGGCTCACTTTGGGGCTACTTGATCAAATGGAGATTCTGGGGAGAAGCTTACCAATCAAAGGGAGTATAAATTGAGAACAAAACAAAAAACTTTACAGGGACCTAAAATTATTCAAATTTTTACATCTGATTTCTTTGATTAACTCACCAGTCTTCTTTTTTAGGTTTTACTTTCTTTTTTTTAATTACTATAGTAATAAACCTATTACAGGTGAGTCCGAATGCCAAGATTTTTTTTGGATCTATTTAAAAGTAATTATTAGATTCTTTTCTCTTTGGTTTAATTTTATGTAAAGATTCTATGGAGTAAACATATCATTCAGAAAATATGAGATAGAAAAAGTGGGTGTAGGAAGGCAGATGGTAACAGTTGGAGGGCTCAGATGTTACAGTGATAGTCATTGAAACATTTATAAAAAGTCCTTAAAATACTAGATTCATTATGGAGGATTTAAGAGAACATAGACAATTCACACAAAATAAAGACTGGATATGTGATGAACTACACTGTTAGAAAAAAAATTTGTACATCAAAAAAATTATGGATCCATTAAATAATAGAATTGAAATAAGAAACTTGAGTACAAATTCTGCCACTACCAAATATTAGCAACCATAGGCAAGTAATTTAACCACTTTGGACTTCAATTCCCTCATCTATAAACTGGGAATAACTAAAATCTCTATGATTTATCTCCCAAGGTTGGAGTGGTGGGAATAGATTGCTACCATTATTATTCTTTCAAGTATGCCATACCTATGTATCCTGAATGATATAGTTAACATGGTATAGTTACAAGGAAAGACAGTCAGGAGACTCAGACTTGAACTCCATCTCAATCATTTTCTTACAGTTTGAAACTGGTGGAAAATTCTTAGATCAACCTGAACTAAGTTTCATCATGTGCAAAATTGCAGTATTAGTTGCACTAGATGTATTCAGGTACTTTTTAGTTCTGAATTCTAAGTACATAGGGAGGGAGGTAGACGAATAGATAAATGGATAGATAGATACATAGATAGATGGATAGATAGATAGATAGATAGATAGATAGATAGATAGATAGATAGATAGATAGATGATAGATAGATAGAAGACAGATAGATAGCTATTGATGTAGGTGTAATTTTTTCCCCCTAATTGGACCAATTGTACATGACAAACTAATTTTAATTGTTTTGTAACTTTAAAGGAAATTTGGGGGGAGGGAAAATGAGAAAATGTTTTAACCTATGCCAATTTAATTGTGTTGGGAAAATTTAGATATAAAACCTATTTCTATATTTATATGTTACACCCATTCATCCCTTTTGTCTCTCTTTTGGCAATTTGAGGAAATATCCTTATCAATAGAAGACTTTTTAAAATTTTTTTTCTTTTGACCAATGAAAGAAAGGTACATGCTAAGCCTTTATTTCTTAAGAAATATTGGTAATTCCATGTTTCAGAAACAAAGGTTAATGTTTTCTTCAATATATGGTCAATGTTTTCTTCCCTCATGTTTTAAGCATAAAGGAGAAGAAATTTGATTTCCCCCCTCTCCTCTACCAGCCAATTCATGTAATGTAGTTGCAGAATATAATCATAAATGACAAATTGCAAATGTGTAAAAAAGTTAAAACCTGATGAAATCTTTATGGGAAGTAAATGTCTTTATCTGAGTCAATTTCAGAGAATCTTTATTTTTTCTTTTCTTTTCTTTTCCTTTTTTGAATTGGATAAAGATAGTCAAATAACTAAGCCTGAAAGCAGTCAACAACTTTGGGAATTCAGGTGAATCCAGGAAATTCTGGAAGTAGCTAATGGTCAAAGGAAAACTTAATTTCTGGGAAGGAGTCTCTCTCTCTCTCTCTCTCTCTCTCTCTCTCTCTCTCTCTCTCTCTCAGAAGAGAAAGGATAGTTTTTCTCCCTTCCAGTCATGGCATCTAGCAGTGGAGTCTTTTTACCCAAAAAGGGCACATCCTACCCAACAAACCTACAGATTTTTATAAAAAAATAAAGGTAAAAGGAAGCAACTTCTTAGTAGTTTCAAGGAGGATGACCAGTCACTCTTTTAAGCTGTGAGTTTAAAGGAAGAAATCCCTGGAAATCAAGAGTTCTGTTGTAGAAAGGATTACACAATGAAAGAAAGGATATAAGAAATTTATAGTGAATTGCTTTGACAAAACATGTTTATTACATTTTCCTTGTACTGTGCTCTAAAAATGTGCCTACTTTTCCCCCCAAAAAATGCTATTTGTATTTATTTGCCTGAGATGATAGTTCAGGTTTACACCAAAAAAGGGATGATTTTTAGCTCTTGTTTTTGTTTTTTGTTTTGCCATGCCATTTTAGTAAATAGCTTTTCTAAGCACTAATTTTATCTTTTGAACTATTAAATAAGAAGCACTAGAATAGGGGGGCTCCTGAGATATGACTGAATACTTGTTCTATTCCTACTACCCCTAGAACCAGAGGAAGCAATTTGCCAGTTCAAGTGTCATACTGTGGGGAGTAGTCCCATACTGGGATTTCTATGGATATTTAATTGTGAAGATCTAACTTTTTAAAATTTATTTTTATTTCCCTCTTTGCCATGCTTTAATAACGACATATCCAGAATAATTCAGAGTCCCTTGAGAGGCAACAGCATATAGTTTAGAGGTGTCAAACATACCATCCCTAGGTTATTTCCACCACTCCCAGATGTTGCCTGACCCAGATGAAAATGTAATTTTGAAATACCTTGCAAAATAAATAAAAATACAATTGAACATAATTAATGTTAACATATGGGTTTCTAAATCAATATGCATACCATTGAAAATCACTGTGATTGGTTTAATGGCCCAAATTTCTGTTTTGAGTTTGACATTCCACCATTTGGTGGAATGGAAAGCTCTGAAGTTAATAGACCTCAATTTGATTACAAACTGTGTCATTTAATTGCTGTGTGACCTTGGATTAGTAATTTCAGTTTCCTGGAACTCAGTTTATATTTATGCAAATGAGAGAATTTAGCTAAATATTTTCTAAATACCATCCCAGCTCCAAATGCTGCGAATCCTTCTCATTTTGCAGTAAAGGCATCCATACCTTCCTCCGCAGCTTGAAAATTATGACTTCTGTTTTATTCTTTCCATTCCAAAGGGTGGTTGCTGGGTAGAGGAGAAAAAGGAGAAAAGAACTAATATTAAGTTTCTTTCCTTCTTTCCAACTCTCATTTTCCCAACATTCTATGTACAGAAGCAGAAGTAAGACAGAAAACAAATTATGTAACTACATTTCTAATCTGAAACTCCAAAAACACCTTATTGGATTTTTCTCCCTGTGTCTGAGACACTTTCTCAGCCGGTGACTTTTTTTTTCTTTTTGAACTCTAGCTCTCCAAGCTTCTCTCCACCTTCCTGATCAATACCTTATTAGCAAATAAAGGTTAAGTTTTAAAACTCATTAAACATTTCCCATAGCACATTCTGAGCAGCTAGGAACTTTACCAGCTAGCCTCAGATACAGACAGTTCTAAAACCCTTTGTCTCTGATTGGTCCTGGAAAATTTCTGTTTCTGGATGTCTTCAAAATAATCTCCTAGCAAGATTTTAAATGATCTTAAATTGGTTTCATCAAATTGACATACCAGGAAATTTGACCATAAAACGAATTTCTGTAAAGTAAATCTCAATCCCCTCTTCCCATTTACCCCCTTGATCAAACTGGAACTGTATTGCTGAGGAAAAATCCTCAGGCTGAATTGAAAAGTTAGAGAAAAGGAAAAGGTTAATGTCATCCAGAAGAACTCTGAGTCGTTGTAATGACCAATCTCTATTTGGAGACTAATAATGAAACCCATTTTCTTTCTCTTAGTAGAAAGATGAGAGATTGTGCAAAGTGTCATATACCCCACTGGATTTTAAATTGGAGCACCTGGGATCCTCATGACACTTGAATGAGCTTATCAAATCACTTAGTTGTTTGGGGCCTTAGTTACCTCATCTATAAAATAAGAATCTTGGACTAGATTACCTTTAAGGTCCTTTCCAACTTTATATCCACAATCATATAATCTTTAATCCAAAGTTATAAATTCATATAATTTTCTTCCTCACTTATCTTTTTTTTTCCTGTACTGAGTAAAACATTCCAAAAATCTAATCTGTGTATTACTCACCTGCATTAGTTCAGTAATCATAATATCAGCTCACAGAAATTCCCCCAAGAGAATTCTCCCATAAGGATGATTCTCAAATCTATAATTCTAATTCCCTTTTAAATAAAATTTTATTGAATTTTCCACAGGATCCCTTCCCCTCACATATCCCAAAGAACTATCCAATATACTCTAATTCTAACCTCCCATCCAAGCTACAGACACAGATAGCAGTTCTTTTACTTTGGTTCAGTGGTGGGATTCAGCCAGTTCACCATGGTTCAGGAGAACCAATACCTAATTTTATGTTGAGTCTGGCCAACCAGTTGTTAAAATGTAAAATGTAGAAATCTCTAAGGTGGATGCTGGGCAGCTGCCCAATGTGGAATCACAAATTTACATTCTTTACTCTTTTTAAACATTCATCTGCCCAACAGCATTTTCTAAGTTCATTTCATCAATAGTTGGAAAAAACTGGCAACTATGCTTGTAATATTTATTCATTTCTTAAATCTCATTATACCTCTAACAAAAAACAACATTTTAATTCCCTTGTTTTTGTTACTTCACTAACAAACATATAATATAAAGAGAAAAAAGTGTCAAGCAACCAGGCGATGACAAGCTGTCATTTGTTTCCACTTTGTGTTAAGATCAAAGTTCCCCAAGATGCTAATGAGTATGCTGGTGTTGCCTGAATGGTGAAATCAATAGGAAATTATTAGGATACAATGAACCAATAGAAATATGGATTTCATGGATTATTTTATAGCCCATTTCAGAAATCATGAAAGTAGGAAAAAAAAGAATAGGTAGAATGAGTTTTGGTTCCAACATTGGATGCTGTGGTCATGTGGCTGCTTTTGCTCCATAAGGATTCATTTGATTACTGTGAGCAATATAACATAATCTAGTTTTGTGCACTTCTTTTATTGTTCTTCTTTGAATATTAAATTCATGTAATTTTAAACTACTTTTCAGTATATCTTTTTGATTTACTTAAAGCAGTCATTAGAACAGAAAACTGGTTGTTAATTTATTTGAATCCCACTACTGCCATCACTTTAGATTTGATATGTTTAAAGACAAATAATAATCCCAGGATGTAGGACAGAAAGATACTAGATTTGGAGCTAGAAAAACTGGGTTATGGTGCCAACTCTTAGCTGTGTAACTTTGGATAAGATATTTAAATCCTCTGGGCCTCATTTTCTTCATCTGGTAAACAAAAGGACTGGATCAAATTACTTCTAATGTCTTTTTCAAACTTTAAATCTATGCTTCTGAGGGGTGGGAACAACCTCACAATCGCCATTAATGTCTAAAGGATAAAATTATTTGAATATTACCACCACAACCTCCCCCAATTGTATTGCAGCTAATGCACTATATTTGCTCTACTCTCCTGAAGGCAACATCATACCAATGTATTCAAGATCTTTCAAAGGTCATTTTGGTAAGTTTTAAGTGGAGAGAGATGGTAAAGTCCAAAGCCTTTTAATTTTTAAATTATTTTAACTGATTCCTATGTTTATCAGTCACTAAAGATAATATACTAAAGAAATGCACAGAGGCACCAGCAGTGAAAAAAGCAAACCAAAAGGTAATGGACATCATGCAAGTCTTATATAATGCAGCTCATTGCATGATACTCCAGATATAGTGACACGGTGGATCAATTGGTTAATTAGTCAACAAACATACAATGCTATGCACTGAGAAATCATAAACCCAAATCATGATTATTTAGTCATCAAACAGTTCATATCTGAATGAATGGAACATTATGCAAACAACTCTGTATACAAGATATATGCAATGTAAATAAGAGATCATATCAGAAGGAAGAACTAGCAGGGGGTAGGACTCACAAGTTGCAATTTGCCTGTAAGCAGAAAGAACATTCTAGACATGGGTGACAGAGAGGCAGAGCAAAGGTGCAAAACTGGGAGATTCAGAGTGTGAGGAATAGCAAGAAGGTGTGGATGGATTATAGTGAATTAAACCCTTTTTGAATGAAATATTGTATGATCTAAGATAAATCCAAAAGACTCAAGATAGAAAATATTAGCCACATCCAGAGAAAAAACTATGGTTTTTGAATGTAGATGGAAGTCTATTTTTTTTTACTTTTTTGTTTGTTTTTATTTTTCATGCTTTCACAAAATGATTAATGTGGATATATGCTGAACATGATTGCACATGTATAATCTATATCAGATTGCTTGCCATCTTGGGGAAAGGGAATGGGAGAGAGGGAAAGAAAAATTTGGAAAAAAATAAATATTCTAAAATTCAGGGCTAAGGTGTTCCAGATGAAGCTTCCCCTTAACCCCTCAAGGAATATTGCAAAGAGATTAACTAGATTTTATGTAATAAGTCTTCTTCGGATTGTGGGAATTTGTCTGGTCTTCTTTGAGGTCAGCCAAGGAAGGGGGAAGACTCCTCTAGGATAAAGGATGATATAGAACAATCAGAATACATTCTTGAGAGACCCGTGGCCCCTGCTTTTTCTTTGGACCTTCCCATACCCCATCTATTTTGCTAGATGACCTAACATAAGTTCATAGATTTGATTACCCCAGGAAAAATACCTGAAAATAGCCACCATTCCCTAGATTTTAATTTCTATAAGCCACAGTATGGGTGCTAGTGAAAGCCAGAGTGAATTTCTCTGGTGATTTAGTTTAATGACCCATCTGAAAATAACCCTTTGTTTTTGAAGTACTTCAAAAATTACTTGACTGCTGTTGAGGCTATAAAGTACTTTGAAAATTATTAAAAAAAAAGAAGCTTTGTGGTACACAACATTGCATTTACATTAGTGTTCTCTTATCTAAATGAATTTCAAATTTAAATAAAATCAATTAAAACATTCTACTTCACAATTAAACTGAGAGAAGAGTTCGTGTGCAAGAGTTGGCCAAATTCATTATTTCCCTCTAAGAGCTCCCAAGAGGAGGTTCAAATGTGAATGTCTTATCTGGGAAGTGGAAAGCACCAGAGAAGGATGCAAAGGCTTTAGTCAGCGAGCAGGTGTCTACATCCCAAAGCATCAAATGATAGGATCACAGGTGGGTAAGAGTTAGCTGAAAAATCCAGCTGGGAAAGGTGTGACAGATGATCAGAGAAGCCAGTGTGGGTCAGGTCTTTTAGGAGTGTTCTTTCAGGAGAAGATACCATTAGCTTTAATATTTTTTTTTAATTCAGACTGAGTAGCGTGGGCAGTGTTGGAAACTAGATAATGGAGGTAAATGGAAGGGAATCTTAGAAAGAGTTCAAACAGAACTGAGAACTAAGAAAGAGCTAGGAACTTCTGTCTGCCTCAGTTTCATTTATTGTGAAATGAGAATAATAATAGCATCTTTCTGACAGGACTATTGTGAAGATCAGCATAGTTCTGGACAAAGTAATTACTTAATAAATGATCCTTTCTTTCCCCAGTCACAATATTGTAGATATGGGTAGGGTTCAGCTAAGGAGGAACAGTTAGGAAATAGAGTGGGACCAAAGACCTAATGACTATCCAGATGAGGGTTTGGCCCCAATGGAGGGCTACAGTCTTATACGGGCCTCTCAGAGACCCACCAAAAATAACAACTAACAAGAAGTAAATGCTAAAGGCAAGATCTGAACCCAAATCTTTTGACTCAAAAGTCAATTCTCTTTCTCTGGAATACGGTTAACTTGGGTTACTACACCCTTAAGGGGGAAATGCTCAGAGAGGATAATGGATAGAATGTTCTTTGGATTAATTGGAAGGGGATACTGAAAGTTTGATTCTTTTCTATTCATTGGGTTCAGAGAATTTAGTAAAGATTCTAAAGCCCTAAAATCTGGATTGGAGGAGTGGAACATCCTCTAAAAGGAAGACAAGAATCTAATTTCTTTTGAGGAGTATAGTGGGTTTTAAGACATGATGTGTTGCCTTGGAACTGAATAGTGAATAAACAAACTCTTTACCAAAGGTTTAATGTAACACATTCAGAATATTTTGAGCACCCAGTCTGTATGTCCCCTGTATTTATAATTTTGAATAAGATCAATGTTTTCCAATATGTTTTTTCAGTCTTTGAAACACCTGGATCAATCCAGAATATACCAGATCATACTTGGAGGTTTTCTAGTACAAATTCAAAGGGAAAGATTTCATAATCTCTGCAGTAGTACAACTTTCAATAAACTCATGAGAGAATATTTTATTTTGAGGCCAATCATTAAAAGTTCAACTGAACTTTTGTTTCTCTGAAGCCTGAGAAATTCCAGTGTGACAAAAAAAATGCTGAAATCAAGCCACTGGGTAAATGTGCTGCTGCTGAATGTAATTATATAAATTGGATTTTAGCAAATCTGCACAAACAATCGTTTTCCTAATCACTAAGACTCAAGTGTCATAGACTCCCATAAGGGCTAAGTGATTGCTATTGAGGTTTTAGGTCTTATGGGAAAGACATCTCCTCCAGCTATTCCTGGGCTGCTAGCTCTGCTATCACTAAGGGAGAAAGCTATCATTCACACAGACTATTTCAATTGCGCCATGTATTTTTCTTGGAGGTCCTTCCTTCAGTCATTGACCAGACATAGCACCGCTCAATAGACAGTGAACTAATGAGCACAGAGCCTACGGTGGTTTAGATATGGACTTCTAAATGGCTATCCATCCCAGGTGGCTTTAATGCAATTAAATTCCCTCAATAATGAAAATATTTATCTCTAAATGTGTCCTGGTTTTGTTTGAATTGGAGGAAAAACTGATAAAGTGAGATCACATGACAAAAATATAGACCACTATAATAAAACGCCATATAGTCATTCATCAAACACTGTGTTTGAATTGCTGTGCTAGGAGCTAGGGGATATAATACTTATTTTTTTTAGAATATAAATGATTTTTTGTCCTGATCTATAATTTCATCAGTTTAAGGAACAAATGGTGTGCAAATCTCCCTTACCTATGCTATTTTTCTATCTATTATAGCCTTAGAGAGTTGACTGGGATGCTAAGAGTATATGGGATTATGATTACAGGACCATAGATTTAAATCCAGACAGTTAGGTGGTACAATAGATTGAACACTGGATGTGGAATCAGGAAGATTCATCTTTATGAGCTCAAATCTGGCCTCAGACAGCTGCTAGCTAATATGACAGATGCTGGGCCAAGTCAATAACCCTATTTGCCTCAGTTTCCTCATTTATAAAATGAGTTAAAGAAGGAAATGGTAAAGCATTCCAGTATTTTATCAACAAAATCCCAAAATGGCATCACAAAGAATCAGATACAATTAAACAAAAACAAGATTTAACTCAGGAAGGGACCTTGGAGGTCTAGACTAATCCTCTATTTTTACTGAGGCTCCTAAAGGTTAAATGATTTGTCCAAATTTACACAAACAGCAATTAAACCAGGTCTTGAAGTCCAGACTTTTCCCCTCACCTCACATGCTACTTCCCCCCCCCCCCTTTGAACTTCCCTTGGTTCTTGGCACCTTTTGCCACTCCAGGCCCCTTCTCCCTTTGGTGAATTCCTTTCAAGGATCCCATTTTGATTGACAGCCCAAGCTGGTCATGCTCCATTTCCCTCTATTCTTAGCCACTCTACCTCCTACTAAGGTAGCTTCTCCTCTTTTCCCTTCAGTTCTTTTTTAATGTGGTTTCTTCTCCCATTGGAATATTAGCTCCTTGAGGGCAAGGACTGTTTTTTGCTATTGTTGTTGTTGCAACTGTTTAGCCAAGTATCTGATACATAGTAAGTATATAATAAAATAAGATATTACTACTGCCTGCTTGACTATAGTCTATATTTATAACAGATAGTTTCTGTTTCAGAGATAGGACCTAAATCTAGCATCTTCCTGATTTCATGGCTACTCTTTTTCTACTATGTAACTCTACTTTCTCTCCTTTCTGTCTGATATCTCTCCCTTTGCCCATATATATATTCAACATGGACCATGATCTCAAAGTGACTACAGCTTAATGCGGAAGTGGGGAAAGGAAGAAGTACAAATAATTAACTATAATACAAATTCCACCTCTTTTTGAAAGATTATCATAACAAAAGTGATTTTGCTTCAAATTAATTTCATAACCAAATATATTTAAATTTAAAGGATGTACTATTGTATGAACAGTACAATTCCTGGAACCAGTTTAGAAAAGAACTAGAAGATATGACTTTTCTCCTCAACAATCCACCTGTAAAAACCTCAACACCTATACAAGAAAGCAAAAAAATTCTAAGGCAATGTGGAACTCACAAGATGACAGGGGAATAATGGGAGTGATGAACATAAGAGATACACAGTTCACTGTCCTGAACCCCCTCCCTCTTGGATTAACAACCAGAATAACCACCCCTTTTGCGTGAACCTTTAGAGGAACACTATTTCTATATAGAAAGAATTATTTAGTTTCTCATGATTTCCGGGGACGGGGGGAGATAAACATGCAAATTTTGAAAAGAGAAACTGGAAAGTAAAACTACTTCAGATTTAGAACAATTCATAAAATTTTCCAAGCATATATATATATATATATATATATATATATATATATATATATCTTTCATTCAGTCAGGATTCACTTTTTCCCCTTCCTATGACATGGTAAATAACTGAATTATTAGAAGTGAGAAGAATAATGAAGACATATATCAATGCTTCTTTGGAACTTTGTACTCTTAAGTTGGGGGTGGTGGGAGGGACAGACAGAGAGAGAGAGACAGAGAGACAGAGACAGAGAGAAAGAGAAACAGAGAGAGAGAGAGAGACAGAGAGACAGAGATGGAGACAAAGAGACAGAGATAAAGACAGAGACAGAGAGAGACAGAGGGGGAAAGATAGGGAGACAGAGAGAGAGAGACAGAGAGACAGAGAAACAAAGAGAGATACATAGGCAGAAAGACAGAGGAAAAAGAAAGACAGAGACAGAGGGACAGAGAGAGACAGACAGAGAGAGAGACAGAGAAACAGAGACAGAAGGACGAGAGAAACGGAGACAGACAGAGAGAAACAGAGGGACAGAGAGACAGAGAGAGAGACAGAGATAGAGAGACAGAGAGAGACAGAGACAGAGACAGAGAGACAGAGATAAAGACACAGGGAGAGACAGAGGCAGAAAAAGAGAAAAAGATAGGGAGACAGAGACAGAGTCAGAGACAGAAACAGACAGACAGAAAGAAACAGACAGAGACAGAGAAACAAAGAGAGACAGAGGCAGAAAGAGAGAGAATAAGAGAGAGAGACAGAGAGGGGGGAGAGAGAGAGAGAGAGAGAGAGAGAGAGAGAGAGAGAGAGAGAGAGAGAGAGAGAGGAGAGCATAGAGAACAAAGATAGGGGTAGATGGAGACAGAGACAGGTCAAGAAACAGAAACCGAGACAAGGATAGAGAGACAGAGATCTGGTCCCTGAAATCATGAGCTACTGTGGCTAAGATTTCCTCAATTATAAAGCAGCCCAGAGGAGTAAACATCAGAATTACTCAAGTTGGCAATCTCCATTATGGTCTTAGTCAAACATCAGAGTTTTTACCAAGCCTTTCTGTAGACTTGTAACCCCTTTGCAAGCATTACTGCAGGTATCACAAAGTTTATTTAATCACCAACTTTGCCTTGACCTTATAAAAACACAAGCACTGCATATAAAAAGTGGAAAGGGAAGACAAACAAGACAGCGAAAGATAAAAGGTTTTTTAATTTCTGGATTCTATTTGGTTGTTGTTTAAGGAGCAAAGATCAAACAATGACGCAGCCCATGCAGCTTAATTTGGTGTCTACCAAGTAAATGTCAGTAAAGATCAAATGGTGTTTTGGAGGGTTTGTTGGATATGAAGCCGCATTCTTGCTGAGATGTGTCTATGTTCCAGACACAAAATGACCAGTGATCTCTCTTGTACACAGCCTATTGTTTATGTTATACTTGCTACTTGGGGTCTAGTTACCTGGTTAAATTCCTTATCTCCCCCCATAGCCCACACACTCTAAGAGGGTCAAGATGCAAGAGTCCAAACCCCAAGGGCCAAAAGATGCTTGGTGACTCATCCAAGGTAATATATACAATTGTTGGCTAGAATTTGAACCCAATGTTTGTTTTCTTTCCCATACCAATTAATAAATAAATGAAGCATTTTTTAAATGCTTACTCTATGCAAAGCATTGTAAATCACAGAGAAAATGAAGACAGTTTTTGCTGTCCAGGTACTCACATTCTATCGGGAGAGACAATATCTATGAAAGATTTTAGCTATAAATCAAATGGGGTTCAACAGCAAAGCAACTGTTAATGCTTCTCCCTTAAAATCATTTCTACTGATAAAAATAATATCAATTTCTGGTGTAGAAACATTTGATAGTGGCAAGAACTTTCTCTTCTGGGTCTTCAGTATCTGTGGCTTTGATATTTGTGTGAGGAGTTGCCAGGCTCTATCTTCACAAAGATTCAACTTCCCTAGATAAAGGTTAAAAGCACTGGGTCAGAAGTAATACTATTTCTAAGGCTCTTGAGTTCAGGATCCTAGGCTAGCTCCCTTAGGGTAGTTCTCTCTTCTCTCTCTCTCTCTCTCTCTCTCTCTCTCTCTCTCTCTCTCTCTCTCTCTCTCTCTCTGCCTGGTTACTTCAACTACCTCTTCTTTTCATCTTTGCATATCTCATAGAATCTAGCAAAGTGTTCTTGTATCTAATGGGAGGGAGTTCATCAGATACTTTTGAATGAAAGGAAGCAATGAATGAATGAATGAATGAATGAATGAATGAATGAATCCATAAAAGATCTGTTGTCATTAACAATTTATTTTATTCTATTTTATTTCTGAGTTTTCTTCTATTCTACACTTTCATGTATACCATGTTCAGGATCATTTAGGGAATGCTGTCACGGAAACCTCTAAGGAAAGAAACACTGAAAAGTTTGAATCTAGGAAATTATTCTCCTTCATTATACAAGGGCAGTACTCATGCTTAATTTTTGAAAAAAATTATAGACTTTTTTTAACATCACCTCCATTTCTATACACATACATATACACGTTAACTTAGATTCATTATATATGATATACCCATACATCCACACACACACACACACACACACACACACACACACACACACATATATATATATATATATATATATATATTATATATTTGATAAAAAGAATTGCTCTCTAGGAGTTGAAGATATATAGATAGAGAGAGCGATAGGGATAGAGATAGACTGATATAGATAGATGGATGGATAGATAGATAGATAGACAGATAGATAGATAGACACAGACAGACAGACAGACAAACAGACAGGTAGATATAGATTTAGGCATATATTCCTGGCTCACAAAGAGCTATCTCTTATAACAAAAGGGGGAGAACTAGCAAAACTAACCAATATATCAGTTAAGTCTGAAATGTTCCATATCCATAGATCTACCTCTGAGAAAGAAAGATGTGAAGTACATTTTCATAACTCTTCTTTGGGTCAAACTTCCCTATATTCTTCATATTTCTTACTATGTGATAATATTCCATGATCCTTTCTTTTTTCTTTTTTTTTTTGCAAGGCAGTAAAGTTGAGTGACTTGCCCAAGATCACACAGCTAGGTAATTATTTGTCTGAGGTCGAATTTGAACTCAGGTCCTCCTGACTCCAGGGCTGCTGCTCTATCCACTGTGCCACCTAGCTGCCCCATAATCCTTTCTTAGTGGCAAAGTTGACCAAACCTATCAAGTTCTATTATCCAGATTTTGCCTTTCTCTTGGAAAAAAAAATTTGCTTATTGATAATACAAAATTTTCAACTTTCCATACAGTTATTGATAGTGAACTATTACTATTAATAGAGCAGAACTAATTTGTCCATTAAATCAGCTATGTCTAGGTAATTATTTTAATGCCTGTTTTTTCCTGTTTTTTTTTTCTTTTCTAGATAGAAAAGAGACCATAACTCTGGTTGTGAAGTCAGAAAAGAATTTGAATTTCAATACTAATTGACAAATCCTTTAACTTTTCCAGTCCTCAGTTTCCAAAACTGTAAACTGGGGATAGTATTCTTGTGCTTAGCACCTACTTCAAGTAGTTATTATAAGAAAAAATACTTTATGAACCTTCAATGCTTATTGCTAATATTTACTAAGCTAAACTGGCAAATCCTTTACCCTTTTCTAGTCCTCAGTTTCCAAAACTGCAAAATGAGCTAGTAATTCTTGCATTTAACACCTACTTCAAATGGTTATTGAAAGAAAAAAGACTTTATAAGCCCTTAAATTGTAGTTAAAACTAGACAAGAAATATTGCCAAGTAATTAGATATAATGGGGTCTTAATATAAATATCTTGTGTTTGGCATGCTAGAAGTGTCATCATTTATTTCATATTTTTTGTTTCTTTGGAATTCTTTGGAATACTTTTAGGGTATTAATACTCTCTAAAGTTTATTGTCTTGAAGTCCTGTCCATTCCTAAATTCTTCCTTCTTGCTACCCAATCAATAGACTCATAGACAACATGGAAGTGAGAGAAATTATTTTAATATTATATTTATAATCAATGATGAAATTAGGATCTAGATTTTCCTCCTTTATTTTCTCATTTAAGGTGTAGTCCCTGTAAAAACTCTCTGAAACTCTCTGAAAGACATGACTGATTAATGAGATTGTCCTGGGTTTCAGGGATCTGTTTAGAGTACAAACAGAATCTAGGCTGGGTCAGCTTTTGGTGGGGAGGGGTAAATGAACCCCTGTGCTTGCCACACACCTCCCCCCCATTAGACTTTTGAGTGCCTTGGCTTTTGAAGGAGAAAAACAATTAGAATGATCTGAATGAAGATGGAGTCCCTTGTCCAGATTGAGGTGGTGGCCAAATCTCCTGATCAAGCCAAGTTCTTAACAGGAAGAGCTAAAGACTTCTAGCTCATCTCATTAAATATCCACCAGGGTTGATTTTCACTTGTCAGAGGCATTCCCTTTCAAAAAATATTTAAGGTTTTTTCGGCTCTCCATGTTTTTGTCTTCGATTTCTGAGAGGAAACCACTGACCACCAATTAATTGATTATCTGCTAACCTAATTAATAAATTATTAATACAGATACTCTGTCTCTCAGGGTTGTTCTTTTGTTACAGAAAGAAACTTGGAGATGATTGAGTTCAATTCCCTTAGCAGGGATAAGGAAACTGAAATTTCAAAGGTTAAACTGTCTTCATTTTCTCTGTGTAAGCATTTAAGCCATCCCAGGGTGGCACAACTAATAAGTATCTAAGGTAGAATTTGAAGCCAGGTCTTACAGGGATTAAGTTTTGCACTCTATCTCAACACATCCAAATGCTTTCATTAATAATCACAGGATCTTGGTTGGAAAAGAAAAAAATAACTGGACAACTGGCAGCTTTAAAAATCTAGTATTAGACATGGCAAATAAATTAAGTATATCCTATATATTAGATTGTTCTTTAAATGGTTGCTTTGGAATTTATAAAAGACTTTTCTATCAGTCAGCCCAATTCTTGAGATTTCTATAATGAGAGGCTTTAATTTTATGTTAAGGCTTTTTATTTTATTTTGTTTGTTTATTAACAGAAGACGCTGGAAAGAATCATGCAGTACCCCATACAATGTGTGTAGTCTAAACAATTCTCATAAAAAGATCATCCAGGTCTAAGGGACTTAATGAACATGTAGGATTGCTGCAAGTGCAAGTCCCATAGGTCTCATGTTAAAAGATTCACAAGAACTTGGTGAGAGGCATGGCAACTTATGTGCCAGAGATTCTACCCTTCTCTTGCCTTAAATGCTATGATTTTAGAATCATCTTGAATGGCTTAATAGGAAGATCTAACATGACTTATGCCTCCAAGTTAAAATTATTCCAGGTTCTAGTCAGTGCAACTATATTAACTGATGAAATCAGTTGATGAAATCAACTGCTCAAATCAATCAATCAATAAGCATTTATTAAACAAACTGTTATGTTCCTGTTAGATTAGCTGCTCAGGAAGTGTTTGTTAGGTTCCTGCTGGCTAATTTATCCTTACCCAGGTGAACACTGAAGGGGCAGGAGACAAGAATGACAAATTCTCCAAGTACTCCAAGATCTCCTAGATCTCCATTTCTTAGATCAAATACAAGTGCTTAAATATCCTCCCCAGTCCCTGGTCCACTCCCACTCCCCTGGCACTCTTCAATCAACCAGTAAATAATGCTCTGATGCTAGAGGACACCAGGTGATGAAAATTTACAGTAAGGGTACATATCCCCCTTTTTGTTTTTTTTTTGAAGCAAAATTCCTTAAACGAATGATACATAAGTTGTAAACAAAGGTTCAAAAATAGTAAAAAAAAAAGTCAATTAAACAATAGTAAAAACAACAAACTATCCAAGTCAATTAGCATGAGTTATTAAATTTTATAAAATAAAATTTCCATCATTATATTATGCATAAATCTACAGATTTATCCCAGAAGGGGGGGGTCATAATTTGTGATATTTCCCTTACCATGAACATGTGATGATAGATGAGACAAAGGATATATAACATAAGTAACTTTAACAATTACATCAATGTAACATCAAATCAAATCAGATAGTGCAAATATCTCTTTCCCAAAAGAAATCAGTAGATTATATATGATTCAATATTCCCAAATTTCTTGAAATACAATTTATCCCAATTATATTTTTCTTCTTGCAAACAGAAATTCTCAAGACTTGTAACAAAACTTAGGTGACTAAATTATTCAACTTACAAACCCTCAAATGGTATAAGCGGATAGACTCAGATCCCAATTACATTAATTACTTAAATTAGACCCTTTTAAGCAATTAAATTCAAATCTGAATAACACATACATGTGTGCGTATGCACACACACACATACACACACACACACACACACACACACACACACACAGGAGTTTAGGCACTAACACAAACAATGAAACAATTCTCTTGTATTATATTAATTTACCAACCTGCGATTGATACCCTGGCAAGTACCAGATCTCAGAATACAGAAACATTTTCCCACCTCTCCAGGCCAGTGGAGAGATGTAAAATGTCCTATAGATGTTTAAATACACATATACACACACACACACATAACACACCAAAATATTAGCCATAAGTACAGGCTTCATTCAAAAGATGAAATCTAAATTTCCCAGTCCCAGAAAAAAATGTCTTCTTCCCCTTTTTTCTTAACTAATTGACCACAAAGCTTCCCAATCAATAGCTTATTGCCCAACCCCCTCCTCCCCAAACCAGGAAGAAGGCATGGGGGTCCCTTGATTTCTAAGATAAGGTTTTTTTTTGGGGGGGGGGTCTGCTCTTTCTGAAGCGAAGCATGCATTCCTTCTGAGACATAGGCTTGAGTTTGGAAGTTTCAAAAAAGGAAGATTTCCCTTCTCCCTCCCCGCCTCCCTCGGCAGAAGGTAGGAGTGGCACAGAATGAGAGAGAGCATTTGGAATTACTTGAGCTGCTGACAATAGAACAATTTGGAGTTATTACTTTTCTGAACAGTAGTCAACACCATTACAAACTGTCCAAGAGCATGTGACATTTTTGCTCTCAACATAGGACGTGCAATTAGTGTGTGCTTCCAGGCTAGAGTCCTGGCCTGCTTGGCTGTAGGCTGGAGAGTGAAATTCATTGTGGCTTCTGGAATGGAATTCGTCAGAGGTGTCAGGGTCTGCATCAGGGTCTGCCGCAACAACGATAAGTCTCTGAAGTTGACCGTAGGAAAAAAAATAAAGTTGACCATAGGTTTAGGACTTTGGATTGCGCTTAGCACGCATAGTGCAGTCAGGTCGGCAGCCACAGCCAAAAGGAACAGCAAGGAGGTCCCCCGCATCCTGTTCATGGCACTGGTACAGACTGCTGCTGAGGAAGAAGCTCTGTCCCGCTGCAGTGCTGCCTGGGAGACCCCACTTCCCGCTGGCTCCTCAATGCTGAATACTTATTTGTTTCTTCTTACTTTCATTGGTTCCTTAATGCTAAATACTTGTTTCTTCTTACTTTCACTTTCCTTCACACCAACTTGTTCCAACTTAAAATCAGCCCCTGGTAACAATCAACCTGTTACTTCTCCCGAAGTCCTCTGCTCCAGAATGTCTCCTGGAAGCCCTTTTTCCTTGCTTGTAACTGCTGGTCCTTATCCTGGACTCCACTCAGATAGCTCCACCTTTGTGTCCCTGTTCAGGCACCATTTGTTATGTTCCTATTAGACTAGATACTCAGGAAGTATTAGGTTCCTGCTGGCTAGCTTATCCTTACCCAGGTGAATGTTGAAGGGGTGGGAGACAAGGATGAGAAGTTCTCCAAGTAGTCCAAGATCTCTAAATACTCCAAGATCTCCTAGATCTCCATTTATTAGACCAAATACAAGGGCTTAAATATCCTCCCCAGTTCCTGATCCACTCCTACTCCCCTGGCACTCTTCAATCAACCAGTAAATAATGCTCTAGTGCTAGAGGACACCAGGTGATGAAAATTTACAGTATTCCCACACACAACAGTCCCTTATACCAAACAACAGTGCAAGATTTAAGAACTCTGATGAATGAAATAATCAATCATGACTGTATTGGTTAGATCATGAATCATTCTACCAACTTCAAGAAAAAAAGAGGGATAAAATGAGACAAACTTTTTTTTGGACATGGTCACTGAGTATCTAAAAATATGATCTAAATAATAAACATTTCTATGTATCAGGAATGGGGATGTAAGAGCTGGGGATACAGAGAAAAAAACATTCCTTAGGTGGTATAATTCATAGAATACTAGGTCTAGAGTCAGAAAGACCAGGGTTCAAATCTTACTTCATACACATAATGACGATGATGATTATCCTTCATTTTTGAAGACCATGACATCACGGAGGTGATGTTATGACTGCATGTGAACTGAATTTGAGTGAGGGGGTGCTGTGCTAAGTCACCAGTCTGATTTTCTCCTCCAGAGTCATCTGGATCCAGAGGCCAGATATGAATCAGGACACCTGGAGATGACCCTGGGATGGGAGGCAAGCAGGGTTAGGTGACTTAACCAAGGTCACACAGCTACTAAGTGACTAGATTTGAACTCAAGTCTTCTGATGTCCTGTTCTGCCTCAATTTCTTCAATTGTAAAATCAAGATAGTAACAGTAAACCTACCTCAAAAAGGGTTATGAAGATTAAATGAGACAACTGCAAAGTACCAAGCAGAGTATCTGGTACTTAGGAAGGCACAATATAAACACTTATTCCTTTCCCTTCCTTAATGGGTGTGTTCCAAGTGTTTTAAAAATATCTACATTGGGGTAGCTAGGTGGCGCAGTGGCTAGAATGTCTGCCCTGGAGTCAAGAGTACCTGAGTTCAAATGCAGCCTTAGACATTTAATAATTACCTAGCTATGTGGCCTTGGGCAAGACACTTAACCCCATTGCCTTCCAAAAAAAACTAAAACAAAAACAAGAATATCTACACGAAGCAGTTAATCTTGTGGGTGTCACTTCAGGTAAAAGACCCTATTCTTTTTTTTAACTATTACCTAGATGTCATGTTATCTTGAGGAGAGTTTCCCTCATTTAGGAAAATTCTCTCCTCTTCCCATCCTATTCTGTTTACTTTTTCATAAGGAAGGAACATAGGTATATAAAAATATGGTATGATATAGAAATATGTCTCCAATTTTCAATTTTTTTATCATTTATGTCAGTTTCCAAAGCCTCCCAGCCTAAACTCACCCCTTTCAAAAAAAAGCAACACTAAACAAAATAAACCACATGTAACAATATATGACTTATTTCACATCTCTGAATCTCTCACATCCCTACTGAGAATGGGGGGGGGGGACATGTTTCACCAATAGATATTTTCTTGCCATAAAAATGATGGTAGAGATTGATCTTCTTCCCCTGTCTTTGTTTCTGTCTCTCTGTCTCTCTGTCTCTTTCTGTCTCTCTCTCTCTCTCTCTCTCTCTCTCTCTCTCTCTCTCTCTCTCTCTCTCTCTCTCTGACAAGACTTCTGAAATGGTAGAATTAATTATAACCAAGGAACCAGATGTATTCTACTCCCAGTGCTCCCAGTGAAAATGACCCAAGAAAAGAAGAAGACAATCACACATAAATTTTTAAAAATAGAATTAGGGAGAGGTCTGTCTACCAACACCCATCAGAGAGGAAGAGACCAAATGTACTTCTATATACACCTTCAGAATGAGGTGAGAAAGGACTGAACATCAATATGGAGAGGTACCTATGTGATGTCCAGGTTAGAAGGAAAGATCAGGAGAGGTTTAGATCATTCTGTCACTATGGTCTGAGAACTTAGAAGAGAAAAGGAAAAGGACCATGGCCACTCTTAGTACCAACACTACTTAAGGCAAAGATCTGACATTGGAATGGTACAGATAAAGAGGAAAGGAAAGAGGATGTGGAGATCATGCAATTTTATAAAGTTCATACAATCATGGTACCCTAGATGTTCATTTGGAAAAAACTTTTGAGACCACGAAATCATTTCATTTTATAGATGAAGCGACTGAGGAATAGAGAGGGGAAGTTCCATGACATACAGCTAGTAAATGACAGAGGTTAGATTTGAAGCAAGATTCTCCTGATTCAAAGTCCAAAATAATCAAGGGGAAAAAACAGTTGAAGGATCTCCAGTGGCTAATAGCATCCCTGATCCAAAGGTTTAGAACAATAAAATTGCAGGCCAGATCATTTCCTTATAATCATTTTCTTTTTTATATCAGCATAGGGTAGCTCAGGGTCATGGTAAAATAATATGACTCTAATAATATTTGTCTCCTCCAAAAGAAAGTCCATAGAAACAATAAAAATCATATTGTTTTAAACACTGCAGAAAAAAACAAAAAACAAGTCAATGAGCAAGAAACTCCTCTACTTCTTTTACTGGATATCCAACTAACTGGATGTGTTCCAAAGTCTTGTTTAGTCTCTGTCTCTGTCTCTCTCTCTCCTTTCTCCTCCTCCTTTCTTCTTTCCTTTTCTTCTTTTTCTCTTCCTCCTCCTCCTCCTTTCTGTTTCTTTCTCCTTCTCCTTTCTTCCTCTTCTTCTTCTTTCTCTTCTTCTTTTCTTCTTCTTCTCCTCCTCCTTCTCCTCCTCCTCCTTCTTCTTTTTCTCCTTCTCTCTCTGTTTTTCTCTGTCCCTGTCTCTGCCTGCCTGCTTGCCTGTCTGTCTGTCTCTCATTCTCTTTCATACTTTTTTAATATGGTGATCTCTTCACCTCCTATCAATTCAATTGCAAAATGCATTCTGGCCTTTCCAAATTTACATTGGACTCATAGATTAAGCTCCTTGTGAGAAATATACTTCTCTTCAGGATCCTGAAAAATTGCATACCCTAATACTGTCACTTACAAGTTTTCACCCAATGTGTTTCCCACTATCAACCAGTGGACTCAGTTTTCATAAAAGGACATCTATTAAGAAGCTATAACAAGGGTCAGTTAAATGCTCAGTGAATAGCACACTGGCCCTGGAGTCAGGAGGACCTGAGTTCAAATGTGACCTCAGACATTTAATAATTACCTAGATGCATGACTTTGGGCAAGTCACTTAACTCCATTGCCTTGAAAAAATAAAACAAAACAAAATTAGTTACAGTAAAAACAATAATATCTCCCCAATTTAAAGGGCACATTCTTCTTGCACTAACTCACAAGGTATTTGGGGAGATGGATCCAAATCTAAAGTTCAAAAGTTGTCAGTGACAAGAAGAAAATATTTGTGGCCAAGTGGTGTGGCAAAATTTCTGACCCTGGAAGTCTTTTTTCTCTTGGTGAAGGCCTTGCTTCGCTCAGATATAACTCTCTCCTAGGCCCCAAGGATAGTTAACTCCCTAGAGGACATAACTGGAACTTTCCTTTATGAGGGTTTTCTAAAACTGCCACAGTCCTCTGATTCCTGTCATCTGTGCATTTGTCTGTAGGTGCTACACCATCATATATAATACAATTGACTCAGGTGGACTTAGCTACTAGATAGGGCTGCCCAGGAATCCTTATCTGCCTCTTGAGAATTTCAAAATTCCCAAAGTTGTGACTAATCAATTCTGTCTCTAGATGATTAGCCACATATGATGTGAGAAGAATAAATACATCAATCTACTCTATACACACACACACACACACACACACACACACACACACACACACAAACACACTACTCCCCCTCCCCCCCAACATGGACAGTCCTCTTGAATGAAACAAAATCAGATTATTTGCTTGATTCAAAGTTCTAATCAGTGAGACTTGAATACTTGGTAAAATTATACAATTCACTGCCTAAAAACAATCAACAAGCATTTATTAACAAATAACTTTGAAAGATTTAAGAATTCTAATGTCATATAAAATATATATAATTAGAATTTTTATCTTCCAAATATACATACATTATGTATGTAAATATACATCTATCATCTATATCAATTTATCTAAATCATCTATCATCCATCTATCTACCTATCATCTATCATCTAGCTCCCTACATCTAACATCTATCATCTCTCTATCATCTATCTATATCTATATCTATATATCTATCATTCATCATCTTGCTCTCTACCATCTCTATCATCTCTCTATCATCTTTTTCTTATCTATCTATATCTATCTACCTATCTATCCATCATCTATCATCTTTTTATTAAAAGTCACTACAGAGTCATTTCCTCTAGCTCTGCACTCAGTCAGAAGATAGCTGGTCCCCACACAATATCCCCCATCAGTCATTCATGGCCAGAAGTAGTTGCTGTGTCCCCACACAAAGTTGGATTGGAAGCATAAAGGGAGCTATCTGCACATTCTCTGGGGAACCCACCAGGAAGAATGTTCTAAGGACTAATCCCTCTGCTTTTCCACACTGAGGCTCTGGTTAGTTTCTGCCTTCCTCAACTAATAAAGTCTTCACAATTTGCCAACATAGCTTTCAACCAGGAAATCAGTCCTCTGGGAGTGAATAATGTCATTACAACAGGAATGATCCTAACCTTATCCTTGCTTTATGATAAGTTAAGAAGTTCTTCAGTCTATCCCCCAATCAAAAACTTCTTTGAGAGTCAACCTTTCATGGCCTAAGTAAATTTATAAATTCTCTCTTGCTCCTTGACACACAAACTTTCCCAACCCCTACCCCCTTCAAGTACAATTTTCCTTTTCTCTGAGACAATAAATGTATAGCACAGATCACAGAATAACAAATTCAGAACTTAAAGGGAATTTAGAAACCATTTCAACTTTATTTTTTACACAAAAGGAAATCAGGGCCCAAGGGTTGGATGACTTATCCGAAACCATGCAAATAATACATTGTAACACTATGGTTCAAATTCAAGGTATTTGATTTAAAAATCAGCAAATTTCAAATTTGGCAAACAAACAGAGGTGGGGACAATAAGTATGGACCAGAATGGGCCAGTTCATTTAAAATTATTCAAGTTGTATATAGAAGTTCAATTTACAATCAAAATGTTAGACTCAGGTAGCTTATCCATTTGCAATGGGAATAGTCTCTTAAAGAATGAACAGTCCCCTAGTTTAAAGACTATTTGTTTTCGGGACAATTGCTATCTTAAGCCTTTCTTTCCCCACCAAGTGCTTTCCTGGTTGGGAGTAAGTTGACTTCCCCAATAGTTCCAGTATCTCTCTTTCTACTCTTGTTAAAATATCTCATCTACCAACATTGATCATCTGAGAGTTTAGGTCCATTATCCTTCCTGATACTTTTTGAGGATGAAATTCTTTGCTCAGATCTCAGGAACAGACTGACATCAGTACTTTCTTTTCTAATGTCAGTGGCTAGAATTTCTTGATCTGTCATGAAATTATCAACTATTTAAAATTATCTATACATTAGTTAACTACCCATTCTTCTGGTAGCATTTTGCATAGAAGTCAACTGGATGTAAAAGATTCAACTCTAGGACTTAGGTCTTGTTGAGCAGCTTTAGCTTTCTAGGCCTTCATTTTCTCTTTGAAACCAATTCAGGCCATCTCTGCTTTCTAAGTTAGGGCTTTCAAACCCTTGTATAATTTTCTACATCTCCATAAACCACTGAACCCTAATTCAAGATTTCTAATATAATACATCCTTAAGTCTATTTGTCCTCTCTCTTGAATTCAGGTACTGCTATATATTACTTGTCCTATTTTTCTCATTTTTTGGTGACTAATTCTTGAACTGACAGTGTTCTCCCCCTTCTCAACTTTTAATTCCCCACTTCCCAGCCTGTTTCTTCTTGTTTTAGACCTGTATTTAGGGTTTATTTATAAAGAAAGGGAGAATATAACAAAAAAAATATAATCACAGGATAGAGTCATAGGAGTGTGAATCTTACAGTTACGGCTTTAGGTGGTACTGTACTAAACTGCCCTGATAGCTACCTGGATCTAATATCTTCTTTTTAAGTTGGAATATCTAACTAGAATGTTAGAGTAGTAAGAAATAGAGATAGACTAGATGGACTGGGAGACTAGGTTATGGTAAGGAGTCACAAAGAATGGGTAATGACAGAAATAACCTGGATCCAACTCTGTAGAAGCATGACACTCTAATATGATTTTAAAAACAGAGACATATAATGGAAATTCCTATATCACAACCTCTAAGGAAGAGAAAGGAAATATAGGATAGTTTCACACCTATGACTCTATCCTGTAGATTCTTTTGTAATGTTATCCCTTTCTTTATAGAAACCCCCTAGAATAAATTTGTATCTATTCTAAATAAAGGTATATAAAAAAGGAAGAAACCAGTTGGGAAGTGTGGAATTAGAAGTTGAGGAGGGAAGAAAACAATGTCATTTCAAGCTTCAGGGTTTCCTCCTTACAACTCCAAGAATTGTGAGGCAATAATTTCTAGAGGTGGTTCCTAGATAACACTCAAGAGTCTTCCCTCCCAGACTGATTTTTTTTGACTTATGCAAAAGCAGCTCTTCATGCCTCTTTACTTCCTCATCTGCCTTAATCATTGAGAAATGGTGAAGGTCTTGCCCTCCCAGCTTAATTTTATTTTTTGGAAGTGGTCATTCTTGGCCTCTTTTCTTCATCTCTCTCTTACCCAATCTTAATCAATGAATAGGTGTTGACCCAGTCAAACTGTGACCTAGGAAAAAACCTAGCTTTAAAAAGTCAAAATCTCCCACTGCATTAAGGTCATCTCCAGTTGTTCTGATCCATATAAGGTTATTGGATCCAAATGGTTCCAGAAGAGAAAGTGAGGCTGGTAACTTCATACAGCACCCCTTCACTTGAATGCAATTCACTTACATGTCATAGCAACACTTCCCTGATGTCATGGTCTTCTTTAAGAATGAAGGAAAATGGGGGGGGGGGGGCTAGGTGGTGCAGTGGATAAAGCACTGGCCCTGGAGTCAGGAGTACCTGGGTTCAAATCTGGTCTCAGACACTTAATAATTACCTAGCTGCACTTAACCCCATTTGCCTTGCAAAAGCCTAAAAAATAAAAAAAGAATGAAGGAAAAACAATAAACAACAGCCTTAAGTTCACCAAGCTATCAACCACTAATTTGAAAATTCTGGAACCCAACCTTCAAGAGAGAACACAAGAGCTATGGATAACAAAGCTTCTTGGGTGGAGGTGAAGGGAGTAGTGGAGCAGGAAAGGATCATATCACTGATTCCAGCAAGAAACCTAAGTTACAACATGGGGAATTGAAATACTTGAACTTTTTCTCTGCTATTACTGAATTGTTGTAACACTGCAGATCCAATGGGAAACAAAAGTGACTCTGAAGCAAATCCAAGATTAATTTCTTTTCTAAAAAAGCTTGAGCCCCCAAGATAGTACCATAAGGCTAGATAGCTACAAAGGACCCTGGGGGGATGCAGTAGAATTCATTGGAATCTTATGAGGCAAGGTTCTTAACAATTCTCTGTAGTAATTCTAAGTACCCACTTATAGGATTCCAAATCCTAGGAGACTATTCACATGAAGTTCTATATGTGTTCTAAGACAGGAAGAAAGGTAGACAGGCAGGCAGGCAGGTAGGTAGGCAGGAAGGCAGGCAGGAAGGAAGGAAGGAAGGAAGGAAGGAAGGAAGGAAGGAAGGAAGGGAGGGAGGGAGGGAGGGAGGAAAGATGGAACAAAGTACAGAAGAAAAAAAGGAAAGGAAGAAGAAAAAGAAAGGAGGATGGAAGGATGGATGGAAGGAAGGAAAGAAGGAAGGTTGGAAGAAAGGATGGAAGGAGGGATGGGAGGCAGGAAGGAAGGCTGGAAGGAAGGAAGGAAAGAAGGAAGGCTGGAAGGAAGGAAGGAAGAAAGGTAGGAAGGAAGGAAGAAAGGAAGGATGCACTGAAGGGAGAAAAGAAGGAAGAAAGGAAGGATGGAAGGAAGGATGGAAGGAAGGAAGGCAGGAAGGAAGGAAGGATGGAAGAAAGGAAATAAGAATGGATGGAAATAAGAATGGAAAGACAGAAGGAAAGAAAGAAGGAAGGAAGGTCAAAAAGAAGGAAGGAAAGAAGAAAGGAAGGATGAAATGTAAGAAGGAAGGAAGGATGGATGAAAAGAAGGAAAGAAGGAAAGAAGGATGTAAGGAAAAAAGGAAGGAAATATTTGGAATATCACCTAACTGCCTCTGGTTCCTAGGAAGATGGGATGTTCCCCTCAATCAATCTTGAGTTCATTTTCTTTCCATCTACAGTGTGTTTATGAGTAAGAATAATTTTATAATGTTCTGAGGAATGTGGGAATTACTAAAGACACAGAATTCTATTGATTATGAGCTGCTTAAAATACTTTGTATCTTCCACCTCTTCTATGGATGGAATAAAGGCCCAATAAGCATTAATATGTTGAATGGTCCTCCCAGACTATTAATGCTTTCTAGGAGTTGCATCTTCAGTAATAGAAGTTAAATAAGATACAGCCAAGGAATATTCTGAGATTTTCCAAGAGACAGACATGGTTTGCTCTTGAGACTGAACTCCAGGTATATATAAGACTAGAGTCTGGAGTACTGATTCATGGGTTATACTTTGAAGGGTCATCATGATCACTATGGTTCATAGGAGGGTTTCTTTATAATCTTAATTTTTAAAAAAATATTGTTATTAATTTCTCTCTTTTAATTTATCCAACCCTCCTCTAACCCTCAGGTATGGAGTAGTCCTTAGCGAGCACCAAGGCATACATAAGCCTAAAGAGACTTTATAATCATGTGTCGGGCAAAAGAATAAATTCAAGGTCCACCCATCTACAGAAGTTCTGGATCTTCAACATAAGATTGTTTCTTTGGAGAGCATCAAAGAACTGTGCATTTTAGACACTGCTGAAGACTCCTTGGAGGGAGGCTTGAGACTGGGGAGGACAATCAGAAAAGAGGTCAACAACTTCATTGTGTGAACTGCTGATCAATGTTGAACAATGATCTAGAGGAAACTTGATTTGATTTTTAGGACCAGCAAATAATTTCTAAGTAGTGGATAGGTGGAGTTAATCTCAATTCTTTTAACTTGATGTAGTTAGGTGGTAAGACTGATTTTTTCAAAGCTTTGCTTTTCCCTATTTAGGGGAACATCCATTTGACCCATTTGAAACTTAGTGGGATTGACTGGACATGTTTTGTTTGACTTTGACTATGTGGGTCAGGAATACTCCTTCATACTAGGTCCACATACAGCTGTATTCTTAATCTAAGCCACAGTACTCTTTGCATTTTTCCTTTTAAGAAGAACACATCAGAACTAAGGACAGAACTCATCTCCCAGGTTAGAGGTTGGGATTTCTCTAACACTGAGAGTTACTCATTTCTGTCTTGGAGAAAAGAGACAGGAATTGTATTTGCTCTCAAGTCAAGAAATGAGTTCCTCTGCTCTGAAGGGAGAGACCAGTGGTGGGACACCTTTTTTCTACCAAGGGTCATTGGATATTTATAACATCATTTGTGGGCTATATTTGGTCATTCAATTAATTCACCATTCCTAAAAAGTTACTAAATTATTGTATTTTGTCTCCTGCCTGCAGTGGCTTTAACAATGCCAGACCAATACAGGCCTGTCTAGACTCAGTCCTGGAGGAACAGAGGAATGATTCTTTCAATTATGTCCTCAAGCAGAAGGGAACCACACTGCAAGGTGGGAGAGAGGCTTCTCTGAGAAAACCTTCAGTTGCCTCATTAGCTTCCATGAATGAGTTATAGGATTTAGTCTTCTAGTGAGAGAAGAGGCCTCCTGGGCAGTATTATGCAGTTGGAAACAAAAGTATAATGCATATGGGACCCCCAAAGTGAGGAGCAGCAAAGAACTAAAGCCAAAGCATATGGGAGCAAAAGTTTTGGACCTTTGTTCTGCTACAATAGTTAATTTCTTGGATACTAAGGCTCAAATAGGAAAGGGAAGTGCAATTTGTCAGGCCAGACACATATTATATGTGTGTGTGTGTGTGTGTGTGTGTATATATATATATATATATATATATATATATATATATATATATATATATATATATATAATTTATATCTGCAGGAAATTGGGATTTACTTGAATATCTGGATATCACGTTTCTAGAGACTCAAGTATATTTCCTCTCCCAGGCAGTCAAAGCCCTTGGAGAAATATCTTGAGACCAGAATCTATTGGGATTCCTCAGATGAAAAAAAGGGGACTCAGTAATGTATTAGTCCCTCTAGAAACCCCATTTCTCTTCTGAGGGAAGACCAATTCACCAGGTGGCATGGAGTCCAGAAAAAATATAGAGTTCTGGAGAAAGTAGACTCACCTAGGAGAGGAGGTTGAATTCTATTGGCTTTATAAGATCAACCTAAGTGGTCTTGTTTTCTGAGAATAAAGTCTATTGTGTATCCAAAATAAATGATTATCTCAGGTGCTTTCATGAGAGCCAGAGACCAGGTTACCCACATCAGTGGAGACCCAACCAAGAGTCAAGTTTCCTATATTCAGATTTCCAAATGTAGTTAACAACTTAGTTGGAGCTACAAGTCAATGAGGTATGATTTTGAAGAATGACTCCAAGATTAGATCTGGTCCTTGAAGATCTAGGGAATGAATTCTAGGATAAAGGATGTATTTTAATAAGTGTTGCGGTGGGCAAAATAAAAGTCATAGATTAGGGACTAAATCTATGACTCGTTTCCATGAAAGAGGGAGTGGGTGTGAGGTCAGTGGGGATGGTAAGATGACAAGTCATCTTCATCTTCATTTCTGCTATTGATCTCCCAGGTCGGGGAGTGTGAGTAATCAATCTACCCCATTGGAAAAGCTGACCACGTTTGAGTTGGCTAATAGCTACAGGATGCTGGGGCAGAATAGCTCCTAGGTAAAAACTGATTGTACCATATTATGGCTGTGTCTAACTCAAAGGACAATACAGTATTTTGTCCAAGTAAACAGAACAAAACAATTTGGGGATCCTTTCATCTAGATGAACTGGATTAAGTTCATAGCTCCAGTTATGAATATCAGGTTATAATGCCAGGTTAATTCTCACTAAGGAAGCTTTTATGAATTTTATTTTTTTTAAAAAAAACCTATGTATATCCCAAACAGTAGTCTCAAATTATCCTTATCTTCCACTATGGGAATGAGAAGGAAAAGTACAAAATAAGCAATGTTCCCACTATACTTCCAAGCTCCCCAATCAGCACTCAACCTAATATACATAATCACTTGCCTATACAAAAATGTCATCTCTTTGCACAACCCCATGTGATCCCCCCACCATGAACCATCTGAAGCTCAGCATGACTTCATTTCTATCATCAAAAACTTTGTGGCAAGCACCTAAAGTATAACATTAACCATGCCCTTTTGCCATGTTTGGGTTGAAGAGAAACCAGAGATGATATAAGGGAAGTATTTGTTTCAAAATTTACAACATTTTCAACTGAAAAATTGTTCTAACACTAAAAGTCATGGGATGTGGCTTGAGAATGGCAATGAGATGCTAAATCTTGCTCTTTGTTCAGAGGACTTTTCATAACTTTTAGTAGCTGAGATCAGCTTTTAATTACTTTTTAAAAATGTGAAATTAATTAAATGTGTCTAAGAAACAGTAGACCAAAAAAAAAAAATTGACAGCTATAAGGACAGCTCTTCATTCAATTGGGGAGGAAACTGATTTGGACAGACAGGAGAGAAAAAACAAAAAGGCATACAAATGACACTACTCCATTTCATTGATTTTGCTTACATTTATTTGAACATTTATTTGAACATTTATTTAACATTTATTTAACATTTAAACATAGATAAACATTTAAGATATCAACATATACATGCATAATATATATGGTTACGGCACTCCACAACAGATTTACGGGGACGATAACTTAGTTGAATAACTAAGCCATTTACGGCACAAATTCACCAGCACCAATCGCGATATAGCCCTTAGCCCCAAATGATTTTAAACTCTAGAGTTTTATAGAGTTTTACCCTATAGTTTACTCTACAGTTTCTTATCCTATAAAGAGAAATAACATCAAATAGAGAAAGATATATTTAACATAGATATTAGTATCAGTTTAAGATTTATAGGGCATCAAGAATACAACTACTGACAATCTAGAAAGTATCTAGTATTTAAGTATCTAATAATCTAAGTATCACATAAAACTACTGGTGCTTAAGAGAACAATAAAGATATAGGTGGAGGGTTTGGGTATTTTTTTTGGCATACTTAACTACAATTACAGTTTTTTTTTGGTCTTTTTTTGGCATTTTTATAGCATGTTGTAGAAACACATCAGTATCACTGGAAGGGACTGTAGACCCTTCTTTTACAGACACACAGTTTACATTTGAGTAACATACTAACACTGTCAATTTCATAGGAGGTGCTAAATAATCTGAGAGTTTTTGCTTCACTCAGTGATCTTCATTCCTTGTTCCTCTATAAGGACCTCCAATTCAATATATTCCAAAGAAAATTCGTAAGACATGATGTTCAGGAAAGTTGACTTGGCACCCATTGATCTCATTTGGTCATGAGAATGGGATATCTGCAGATTGATTTGAAGTCTTTGGGGGGAGAAAGATACTCCATAATTACTAAAAATTGCAAAAATTCTTATATTTCGATGCTCTAATTTGGACTAGCAGTAGATGAGGCAGAGGCCCGAGTTACTATGTCTCATATCAACTGCTGTAGGTTCCAAAAAATAAATGGTTTAAAATATTATTCACCTCAGTTTTTCTTTTAGATTCAAAACAGTAACCATGTTTTCTTTAAATGCCTCTTTCTACTTCAGAGAATCTTCTTGTCAGAAGAGTCCTCAGAAAGTCAACTAGTCCAGCCTTTCCCATTCAATAGGATAAGTGGACTCCATTAAAGAATGAAGTGAACAATCTGCATTCCAGGATCCTAGTTGTATGGTAAGGTTGTTATAAGAAGCAAAACCACCCAAAGGGAGCACTGGAGGAGATACTCAGTGACTTCTCTCTCACAACAATCTCCTGGCAGGAAGTCACCTTCTATGGAAGGCTCCAGAGGCTATGTACAACCCCTCATTACCAATGCACAAGCCTTTACAGTTTTGAGGACATAAACAAGCCAGAATTAACCAATAAATTTCATGGAGGGGTTACTATATACGTAGTACCAATCTAGGTGCTGTGGGGAGGGATACAGAAGTACAATGTCTGGTCCTGGCCCTCAAGAAGTTTAAAATCTAGTTCAGGGGGAAAAAAAAGATACATACATACATAAAAGGTTAAATAATGACTTAGAACAATGAAGAAATCTCTGTAAGGCAGAATACAATTAAGTAACAGATAAATGGTACGAAGAATGAGTTAAAAATTTGTACATCATTGTCCTTTTTAATGGTCAGAGAATGTTTTATAAAGAAAGTGGGTTTGGGCTGGGCCATGATGAAATGTAGATTCTAAGGGAAAAAAACTTACTGTAAAATATTTCCAAGGTAAATAATTTTGATTATACATCTGAACTTTTTATTTGATAAGCTTACAAACCTGGAGGATATTTGCCTAACATTTTGTTATTTGTTATACATCTGTATAATGTCAAATTTAAAAGACAACAGGAGGGGAAGAATGAGGAAAAAAAATGAATAACTGTGTCAATGTGATATCTACTTAAGACTATAATTTATTAGGATTCGGAGCTTTCTTAAGATTAAACACAGATTTAGTTAATTTGTACATTTTCTTTAGGTGTATAACTTAATTTTGCAGATAATGTTTTAATTTTAGAACTTTAAAATATTTTAAATGCTTTTATTCTGGAGATCTTGATCTCTGTGCAATCTTTGGCAATAAAGAAAATACCTATAAAGTGTTTTTCTAATTATCATGTAGAATAATTACATCAGTGGAACATCAAATTGCTTCTTAAATTAAAGCTGCCTTCTTTTATAACCACCAAACTAATGAAATTAAGATGCAACAGATGTATTCAAATTAAATGATCTAGGAAATCAAGTATATTGATAAATATTAAAGAATAATTCTAAAATTGCTACAGTGAGGCATTAGATTCATTGCTATGTATTTAACTGGCAGTGACAATTAGGTGTATATTAAGAATATGGAAAGTTTGTACTAACTAAAAGATATTGAGTTCAAGCATTCGATTGAGCTCTATTCCTCAGCAGCAGACTGATGTTTAATCTGAACTAGAGGCATCTGTGTACTTTCATGCAAAATTTTCATGACAACGTTAAAAAAATCACACAGCCAGTCACTAGAAATCTTATAACCAACTGGATGTAATTCACATTAACTGAACATGGCTGAGTAGCTGCCATCTATGAAAAAAGGACTGTACCCGGGATTGTGGTATTATGCATTTTTCTGATTCAATATATTTACAAACATACAAAACTTGACAGTATTGATCAAATTAATGCCTAGCTATTTCTTTAACTTTCAATATTATTAAAATTCATTTGATTAATATATACTTTACAACATACTTAATATTGTAATGTTGGTATTTACAGCTGGCCAAAAAATGAAAATTAAACTTCAAATAAAAATTACTTAGCTTTGTATGGGTAGCAACATTCATCACAATCTGTATAACTGAACCCAGCAACGTCAAATTATCTCATAGAAGGGACAGAATTTGACAGAGCTGGCAGATATAACTTTACAACAGCGGTAGGATGTAGACTAAAGCACATTCATTCCAGAGGATTATTGAGAACCCTTAAGAGTTTTCTTTCCCCAAACCTGTTAGAGACCATCTGCACCAAGCTATTAACTCTTTAATTGGGGTTCTATGCTAACAAGCAGATTTTTTGCTTTGGGCTTGTTTGTTTGTTTTTCCTCCATTTATATCCAAGTCATCTATGATCCTAAGATCATCTCTCTGTTTGGCATAGTATGTGTCTCCACAAGAAATAAGAAGATGTACTCATGAGAGAGGTTACCACATAAGGAACAAAATAACTTGGTTTTTATTCTTCTGAGTTCAGACAAGTCACACTATATGCAAAAAGAAAATCTGTTCACAGAATAAGCTGATTTTATATTTCCTTTTCCCTCTGGTATGCCCATCTACATCTCTAGTACTTGCTCATCACCCCAAGTATTTTGTACTAATACTATAAAGCAACCAAACCTCAAGTTTCCTGATTCTGCTAATATTTATTTATACTGGTAAACATTTCTAAGGCCATTTTATTTATCTTAGCATTTAGAATCAGAGTCCCTTTTCAGGAATAAGGGACCTGCCTGGTTAGATTACTTTTGATATGTTTTGTTTGTTTGTTTGAACCAGATAAAATATTGTATTTCGAATATAGATATTTTTGATCCAGCATTCACTCAATCTCATAAAGAAACAGTCAAAAGTTGGCAGCTATGGCACTCTACACAAAAACCAAGATGCCCCTAATTCTATAGCATGCAAGAGTATAGTTACTAAAAAGTTTAACTGACCATCCATTTTAATAGGTGTTAAATAAATGGTTACAGGTAATGAAATACATTTAAGTTGTAGTAGTATATTGATATGATTTCAATAATGTAAATGCCTGTTTATTTTGCATTATAGTTATGAAATATTTGGTGAGAAGAGAGTATTGAGGAAATCATTCTAAGTTTCATTTTTTTTGCTGGGTTTTATAGGCCTCACTTTATGTACTGGAAATTAATCATACATGGTAACTTTAAAAAAATTCATCTGGGAGACTGATGAGTTGGTATGCATTTGATTCAAATTAGAATCGGCAATTACTAAAGATTAAATCATATTTGAATAGTTTAGGGATCAAGAGGGACATATAGGAAACCCCCTTGCAATTTAAGGGTTCATGATTGCAAATATTTATGCATGACATGCCATTTAACTGTCTTCCACACTGCAGCGTGAATAGTATTTAATATAGACTTTAGTTAATTAGCCATTGAATAGCACTTTAAGATGTTAATTGTGCTTATATAATCTTTGGACCCTCACAACAAACCTGTGAGGTAAGTACTACAGGTATTAGTATCCCCATCTTAAGGATAAGGAAACTAGAGGCTAAGAGAGATACAAGATGACTTGCCTTGCCTCTCACAATGCTCTGGTGACATTAAGCATTTAGCACGCTGTAGTACCACCTTTAAGGATATACTCTTTCTCATGGCACACTCAAAAAAATAAACAAAAAATTATGGTACAGTGAATACAAAGAATCAAAAGGGGGGGAGGCTTTTATAATCAGTAAACAAGGATATTTACAAATTTCTCAAGGGGAGGAAAGGTGAAGTCTAGAATGTTACTTACGAACTGTCAGATTTTCTGAAAATTTTAAATTTAGTTTTTTTTTAGAGCTTGAGCTCTCATATCAGATTAAAAAAATTCATTTCCCAAGTACATATGGGTTTTTTAAAAATGATTTTTAAATTCTAGATGCCATAAAATACGATAAATTTCATAAGACCTAACCAACTATTTGATTTGCCTCAGGATAATCTCACCTCATCAAGTTTTCTTTTAAAGATGGGACTTGGTAGAACTAAGAATGATCCCTTCTTTAATTAATAGTATATAAATGTATATATCTTACACAGTTTACTTATTTATAGCTTTTTAAGCTCAATTCATGAATTTTCTTAACTTTCACATCTTTCTTATTTATCCCTTTTTACCTGTTCTTTAGGCCAAGACTTTCCATTTAGTTTTGATGCAATGCTATGAGGAATGCCAAGTGAAATGTATATTTGTAAACAAAGATGTACTGTACATCTAAGATAAGAAGGGAAGCAGTTGAATGGGGAAAAAAATCTTGCATCAAATTTCTCTGATAAGGGTTTGGTATCTAAGATATATAAACAATTAACACATATATACATATTTATATATATATTTGTCTTGGAGATTAATGCATGGAAAAATAACATTTACCTGAAAGCACAATTAGGCTACTACTTTGCTGCCTGCAGATAATATCAATGATTACTAACTTACCTGTCTGTATCAACTGTGCATTTACCCTGCAAGGATTCAAATTGCAGTTACATTCAGACAACTTCAGGATAAATTTTACCTATCTATGAACCCATAACTTATGTTTTAAAAGCAAATATTTGCCAAACTTTATTTAATATTTAAGTATTATGGTCTTGTATAGGATCTTCAAGAATTCCTTATGTATTTCCAAATCTGATTTTAAGACAAGATTATTCAAATTTAGAACACTGGAACCATTTGGCTTGTATTTTGATTTCAGATCCTGTGATGAAAGAAAAAAAGACTACCATAGATAAGACTAAGCCAAAATTAGCAGAATTGAAATCCAGAATAATTCTAATCTTTATGGTATCTATTTTTTCCAGTGAATAGATGACCTAGACACATTGTGAATGTATGGCAGGTCTTGAGTATTTTTTCCAAGATAAATTTGGTAGATGAAGATCACCTGTATTATTCTCATTACTTTCAATTGGAGGTTCAGGGGAGATTAAAAACTAAAGTCATTTTTGGCAAAAGCACATTTTTGGTAGAATTTAGCACTAGAACTCAAGAAAACACAAGTCACAGTCTCTCTGGATTACAGAAAGTCTAGATAGGTAATTCAAGAGGTTTCTTTAGGATCTCAGATCCAGAATTGATCAGAGACTACCTAGTCCAATCTCATTTCACAAATAAGATCCTGAGAAGTTAATTGACTTGTCCAAAGTCACATATGTAGTACTATTTGAATTGTTTCTCATCAGTTAGAATATTCTGTTTGCTAATTTGTTTGCATAGATACTGTACTACCTGTGTGACCTTGGGCAAGACATTTAACCCTCCCGAACCACAGTTTTTACATTGGTAAAGTGAGAGCACTGACCTAGACAGCTTCTGAGGGCCCTCAGAGCTCTTGAGGGGCCTTATCAATTACCCCTCAAGTCTGACTGGCATTTTCAGTCTGAGAAACCTGAATTCCAAAGAGTTTTTTACTAATGTTAAAGCCTCTTACTTTCCATCTCACAAATGCTGCAAAGTAATCTTTATCATTGGATGCTTAATGAATGAAAAGACAGCTAAATAAATGTTATAATGATTTTCACTAGGGAATGGATATTACACAGTTTCAAGATTTTTAAATTGATCAACTTTGTGAAGGTGGAAAAGAATCTACTTATACAACTTCACACTAATCTTTAATTGCCAAAGAATGCAAATTTTTTCTTCTGTTACCTCCATTTGCTAAGTTTGTAAAATCAATGCAGTTCAAGAGTTTTGAAAATTATGATGCTTCTACAAAAGTCATGTCCAAACAAATACATTTAGTTTAAAAAAAAACTTTATTATTTTTCCCCACATATCCTCAATGGAATTTCAAAATCTTATCTTGTTCGATTTAATACAAATACTCTAAGTCAATCAACAGTTCAACAATCTTTAATCCCTAATGCAAGATGGTATATTTCTGCTATTTAGATCTATGGGGGGGGGGAGGAGAAGACAATTCTTTTATATAAAGTGTTAAATATTTAATTTGGAGGGTTAGATAAAGAGGGTTTTGGGTTTTTTTTTTTAGCTCTCAATCTGAGACCTCATTTTTTATATTAGGAGAGTATATCACTATTTCACTAAAGTTCACAAATATTTACCACTTGAACACTTGAATAATGAATTATTTTACAGTAAGTGTTTTCATTTTTATCAAGTTCGCTTTCTTAAGTAACTAGACTGAGGAATCACGTTTTTTAAGGAGCTCTGTTTCTGAGGTGAGCTCATGAAACATGATCTGTCTAGTAGTAGGGGGGTCTGTACTGAGAGCAGTGCCCCCCACCCCGAGCATGATGACCCTGGAAGTGCTGGTAGTGTGCATTGTGCACATGCTGAGCCAGCCCAGACCAAGCCACATGCTGGGATGGGTGAGCCTGGTAATGCTGCATATCAAAGTACTGAGGAGCCAGCTGATAGGAATGCTGCACCAGAGAATTGTCCTGCCTGTGCTGAGGAGCAAACAGGGAGGGAGGGGCATCCTGAGCCAACCTGTGCTCCGCGTTGTAAAACTGCCCAGCAGCCTGGGACCTGGAGTGGCTGGACTTGTGGTGTCTGCCCCGAGAGAATTCTCGCTGGTACTCGCGCTTGTTGTAGCAGCTCCTTCCGGCCTCACGAGGCTGGGGGCACCAGTGAGCAGCAGGGACTTCTCCTCCATAAGCACCTAATGAAGAGATAAACAACCTTATACCCAAAAAGCAGAAACAACACAACATTCTAATACAACTAAGGCAGAGATATATTATGGCATATCTTTTTTCCCCAGTAGTTGGTTTTTGCATTTAGCCAAAACTCTTCCCTGGGATTTTTCTCATCATTTCCCCATACTATAAAGTACCTAGAGAGTAGAAAGTCTATGGGTTTAAAGCATTTAAATGAAAAAGAATTCAAGATATCTATGAGCTTTTGATATTTTTTAATTGCCATAAAATTTTTGAAGAGGTAGTCTAAGCAATTACCAAGATATATTTTTACACACCAAGATTCTGATAGTCAGGGCGGTATTCCTGACGGAACTCAGCAACAGGTCTGAACTCCTGGTGGTACTCAGCAGCGGCGGCGGCGGCAGCAGCAGCCCGGTACTCCTGGTGGTACTCCTGGTGGTACTCCTGTCGGAACTCCTGATACTCCTGTGCAAACTCCTGCTGCCCATATTCTGCCTGCCCAAATTCTAGTTGTCCGTATTCCTGACCACCAAACTCCTGACCAAACTCCTGACCAAATTCCTGGCCAAACTCCTGGCCAAACTCCTGGCCAAACTCCTGACAGTATTCCTGTTGGAAGTCCTGCTGAAGAAGCTGCCTGTGATCATGCTGGATCACCTGCCTGCGTTCCTGCCTGCGATCATGGCGGTGCCTGTGATCATGCCTGTTAGACTTCCTCTGATCCTGGCGACCACCTTTTCTGTGAGCACCCTGTCTGTTTTCCTGCTGGGCAGTGGATTTTTCCCGGGCACCCAATCTATGGTCCTGACGGGAAGCCTGCCTATTGTCCTGACGAGAAGCCTGCCTATTGTCCTGATTCTCCTCCTGCTTGTCCTCCTGCTGTTCCTCCTGCTTCTCCTGCTGCTGCTGCTGCTGCTCCTGCTCCTCCTGCTTCTCCTCCTGCTGCTGCTCCTGCTGCTGCTCCTCCTGCTCCTCCCGCTGTTCCTCCTCCTGCCTATCATCCTGCCTATTCTCCTGGCTGTTCTCCTCGAGGGCAAGCTGTCTGAAACCCTTGCGGCCATCTCTGCTGTAACTAGATCTGCTTTTTGACCTAAACTCTGCTCTCTGCTTCTTCCGATTCCGTCCGTAGTACTTCTTCTTGCTCTTAGCTGCCTTTTCTTTTTCATCATCACTGAAATCAACAGCCTAGAGAGGGAAAAAGTACATTACCACTACTACATATCTTCCAGTGATGTTGGAACTACATTTTTTAAAAACATGCATTATTTTAATTAAATGAACAAAATGCATGTCACCAAGTCTCAACAATGTTAATTTTTGGTCTCAGTGATAAGAACTATTTGTTGACAATATTTCGTAATGTTTGTTGATAAACTGGCAAGATAAGTTTCTAATCATTTATAAATATCTATATTTCACAGGCAGAAAGATGGCCTTAAAGCCAGAAACATCTGGCTCCTCTTCCTGCCTCAACACATACCGGCTTATGTTACTCTGACCAAGATAGTTGGCACCTTTGAGCATTTTAAAGCAACCCTAATCAGGTCATGAAGTTGCAAAGAAAAGTGCTGATGCTCATCAATAGTGGGCAGTTTCTTCATCCAGCAGTTCTTAATCCTAAAGAAATCACTGGCCTATTCCCTAAAAGTGTGACAAATCAGGAAAAAGAACTTACTTCAGGCGGTGGTTCTAGGTCATTCTTCCAAGAAGCATCAGAACCCCGATCCCTAGAAATGCCAAAATTAAAGCAATGTATCTTTTAAAACAATATATCATCAAGGGAGAAAGAAAATGTTAATAAAACACTGTAAACAATACAAAAATACAATAAAGTACTAAAACTATGAAATTTAGGTATGACAATGAAATTTATGCTAAGAAATACTAACCTAATCCTGTCTGTAAAGATATAGCGAGTGAAGTGCTGGATTGAGGGGGCAAAATACATGATGTCCCGGATTTTGATATCCTTTCTCTTGATGTGTTCCAAACAACTGAACCGTAGGACATAGAAGGGATGTGCAACGGGTCCAAAGATTTCAAAGATCTGAGGATGGGGATTGGGAGAGAGGTAAATATCAGAATTTGAAAACAAACATAAGGATCACTTAGCTTCAAACCCGATTTGACAATATTTCTAGAGCATGGATTTAAAGGCAATTTTGTAGACTTTAACATGATTCAAATTAAGTGCTCATTTGAAGAATATAATGTCTTTTCTTAATCATAGAAGGAAAGGGGAAAAAAATCTATTGATATGACACATTGTCAAGTACATTGGTAATTTTTTTTTTTAATTTATACAAACCTTTCCAGCAGCATGTCGGTTGCTCTTAAAGATCATGCTATCTTCACAAACTGGCGGTAGGTCAGTCACAGACTCAATGATCACTGAAAAAAAAAAGGAAGACAGAATAAGTAATTTTTCACATTAGAAGAGGCTTTTGTCAAAGGGAGTTCAGATGCCAATGCTAATGTAATGTTAAAACTGATCATTTCAATGCAATTCCAATAAGAATTGAAGGCATGATCTGACACCTTAAACCTATCATCAGATGGGGAAGTTAAGGTCTTAGCCAAAAAGAGGTCTTGATGTTCATAAGGCATGAACAACCCTACAAATCAAAAGTTTTAAAAGTATGAATTCAACCATATTTTATATATATATATATATATATATATATATATATATATATATATATATATCACCAAATTTTAGCTTTGGGTACATACATAGGCAAACAATTGATAAAGACAGTTTAGAATATCATAAAAATCTCCATTCTTAGAGATTCGCCCCATTTTTAAGACTTTTTTCTCACCCCACCCCTTCCCAAAGCATCCTGCCCTCAGGCATTATTTGATGATACGTGAAAAGCTTTTTATAGGACTCAGAACACCTTCTGCTGCACAGGTGGTATAGCAGATATGGATTGAACAATTAATATGGTCTTTTTTAATCACAGCCACGGTTTTGAACTTCCCAGATTCTATTGATTATATTGTACTTTTTTCCTCAAAAAATAAAATTATTAATCAAGACTCATTGGAATCTCTCATTTATTTAATTCATCCTGATGCTAATTCTAATAAATCTAATAAAATCTTGACAAGAAAATGTAAAGAACAAATATTATTACACACATATAAGTCAATCTGTTTGAAAAGTGAAATTAATTTTATTAGATGAAATATGTGTACCCAATGTATTCAATGTACCCAATTTATTCACAGTCAATAAGATCAGTGAATTAACATATTTAGGGCTGGGTCTCACAGAGTCAGGAATAAAACTGAGAGTTAGGGAAGAAGCATTTTGCCTTATATGACAAATGAATTATTTTGTATCTTAATTTGGAGGACTCTGGAGCATTTATCAATACTAACTATGAAATGTAAGCCTACTTGAAGCCCAGGATTGGTTTGAGTCTGTGACTTAATTTTGCAAATATTGTCTTCTCTCTAATGACATGGAACAATAAAGGGGAGATCTCAAATTCTTGAGATCTAACTTCTATTCTTAACCTTGACTTGCTATGTAATTTTGTGTAAGTTTCTCTTTGTGATTCAATCAATGCAACTATTTCCTTCTTACCTACCTCACAAGTAACTGTAATGACAAATTATTTCATTATGCATTTTTCTTCATTACATTTTAAGGTAAATGGCTTATTAATTTCTTATATATTTAAAAAAATTTTAAATTGTACAATTTTATGCCAAGTACTGACAAAACCAAGAGAATCCAAGAATTTCATAATGATTCCCTAAAGAGCAGTACAAAAATCACATAACTTAAAAGATGAAGAAAATCCTTTTTTTACCTTTTCCTTAATTGAACGCAAGATAAAATAACAAAAAAATATAGATCACTGAGAAAATGTGTCACACATTTAAGGATAACAGTGAATGTCACTAACAAAACATTTTACGTACCTAGCTTTTCAATAATACCTGAAACCCTCCCAAAGGGCTGTAGTTCAATACTTTCAGGCAGAATGAGAGTCATTTCATCTGCTGGAGCAGGTACCTACAAATGAAAATGTTTATTTAGCTACTAAAGACAATAAGGAAACCTACTACTCACATTTAAAACAGCACTTTTTTTTGTTATAACAGCACTTTAATCTTTACAAGACACACTGCATACATGATCTCATATGATCCTTATAATAACCCTAATAGAGTAAATAATTCAAGTCATGCCATCCTCTTTTTACAGCCATTTTCCTGATGTCATGAATACCTTTCCTACGATGGATACATTTGTATCCATATGACCCCAGAGAATGCATGGGACTATGGATCAAACTACTTGTTCCCATATATCCTACACACAAAAAAAGAAAGAAAGAAAGAAAGAAAGAAAGAAAGAAAGAAAGAAAGAAAGAAAGAAAGAAAGAAAGAAAGAAAGAAAGAAAGAAAGAAAGAAAGAGAGAGAGAGAGAGAGAGAATGAATGAATTTGGTTTGGTCCTTCTATTTCAACTTTAACCACACAATTAATCTTAATTTATCAACAACTCTAGAGAGAACACTTTAATAAGCTCCCTTGGAAAATCCCTTGATTGTCTAGACATCATCACCAAAAAGCATTAATTAATTAAATGTTTAATTGTGCATGACACTGTTAGGCATTGTGCCAACAGCGCCAGACTACACCATTAAATTTTCCTCTTAAAAGACAATGTTTATTATTTGAAATCTCATTACCTCCCTCTCAGTGTTCTCTTCCTATTTTTTCCAAAATTGTTGCTACTGGTCAAAGACCATGAGAATGGATATGGGAATTCGCACACAGAAGTCCAAAATAAATAAAAATCTCACCCCCCCAAAAAAAATTTGTGCAACAATAATTCAAAGGACAAAGTAAAATTTCCGGCAACTCCCTAATTTATACAATGTTCCTGAAAAATGATTTTTCTCAAATTGAATCAAATTTTAAATGCACAAAAGGAGCTCCTTACTTACTGAAGTGAATTATGGAAATTATTGCTTTTGGTCTACAGAGAATTATTTTCTAAATTATCTATTATGAAGAGTATTTCACTGAGCAAGGGTATATTTGTATTTTAAGTGGGATACAACTAGAATACTTTTTCCCCCCATGTCTTTCTCCATTTACTAAAATACCATATAATGGACTAGCTAACTCTGAGTAGCAGGTACAGAAATTTTAATTATCCAACTGTTCATTTCATTTGTAAGGAATAGGTATACAGTATACGGCTCCATTAAGGAAGTCAAATGTATTTTTACTCAAACACATTTCATAATTGATTCTCAGTCTTTGAGACTTGTGAAGGATATATAATTTCTATGAGTTAGTTATTTCATATTTAAAAATGTGCTTGCACAAGAATAATTATAGTCTGCAATAAACTAGGAAAAATGAGATTTTCTTCTCATTTCAGTTGGGAAAAACTTCCAATTAAAGTAGCACATCTTTGGTAGCTATAGTTGACTGATATTCTAACAGTCAGTAAAAGTCAGTCAACTACAATCTTAATTTAAAAGTTTTATTTTGTTTCAGCTGCTAGGTTTTGTGGTCATCTGTTCATTTAAATGCTATTCTTCTTAGGTCAATTTTAATTTACCAGAGTCAATTAACTCAAATCTAACCCCATTTTAAAACACACAAAAGTCATAACATTAAGCAAGTTAGTTATCTTGCATCACATGTTCTATCAATTAACCATTTTCCTTTGAGGAATGGAATTCATTTCTTTCTCTGCTAGAGAACAAGATGTTCATGAAAGCTTCTGGTTAGAGATAAAATCTCACACTATATTAAGCAATGTGACATTGAAAAATAACCAGAAGACAGCAAGAATACAAGATATTTGGTCAATCACAAATGAACCACACCCTAAAAATGATACCTATCAATACCTAAATCTATATTTTTTTATAATTTACCAAAAATATTTTCATAAATTCTAATGAAATTCACATTTTTATTGTGTTTTAAAGTTTACAAAGAGCTTTTCTCATAATAAAGGTGAGACACAGGTATTAAAATCTTTTCAGATGCAAGAAGCCCAAGGCTCAGAAAAACTAAGTGATGTATCCAAGGTCACACAGCTAATAAATGCCAGAGGGTCAAGTCCAGAGGTCTTTTCACCACCAAATATGCTATTTCCCATATTTAATCTTACAAACTTGTTAAGTAGGTGGGACAAGTATTACTATTCACATTTTAAAGCTCAGAATAATAATGCTGACAAAAATCTAATTCTTCACAGGACAAGTAGAAGATATACTTTTTCCTTCATAAAAATAAAAATGCTTTTTTTATATATAGAAAATATTGTTGACCAATCATATTGGTTGTTTTCTTAGCCAGAATCAAACTGTTTTTAGTAAGAAAAGTCACACTGCTTAAATCCCATCTTGTAACAGCTAATGATACCAAGGGACTTGTCATTGCGGTTTGTGACATCAAACTCAAGTTCTAAGGGGATGTTTACTAAATATATATTTGTTGCATTAAGAGAGTTATGATAAATTGGACTGTAAAGAGTTTGGGATCAAAGGTGCAGGGGGATAAAAGTCATCTGAATTTTAATTAGTAGATTCTATGGAGACATTTGAAATTTTTAAGTAGGGGTGTGGTACTATTTATGAAAAGTCAAAACCCCTCTGTTTCGAATATCACTTCTAAAGATGGTCAAAATTTTGTTTACTTTGGGGGAAACAAAAATAGGTTTTATAAAAAGATCTCTAAGTACAGCTTCTTGTTTTGCTTGTTTGTTTCCTTCTTTTTCTGTGAACTCCCATTCCCTCATTTGTAAAATGGGGAAATTTTAAGTACTGAATAGAACTTCTAGAGTTGTGGTGAGGAAAGCACTTTGCAAGTTAGAAGAACGTGCCATCGTTATTCTTTCAATACGCCTGCCATGCCCAAAGATGCATCCTTCATAAACTGAGCAAATAATCCACAAGAGCAACCTTTGAAGTATCACCTTCCTACCCTACCACACCCTGAACTTGCCCCCAACTCCCCCCTCAAACAAGGCGCAAAACAGCATAATCTCCCAAACTAAAAAAAAAAAACAACAAAAAAAACCCAACAACAAGGACTTATCATAATCCATCACCACATAATTCAAGTAAACTCTCCATTAAGGAGTCAGGTAGCCTAATGGTTAGAGTTTGTCACAGTTTCAATGGCAATGTGCCCTGTGCAAAGGAATTACTACCACCTTTCACATAGCCCTGGTTCTCCAAGGCAAGTAACAATTGGAAATAGATGAAATTAAGTCAGACCTACTTACATACCTGCCTAAATAAATATTCCTCTTGTGAAATACCTTCCCCCCCCTCAAATCAGATATTTATGACATATGTGTTCTCGACATTTTTAAAAACATGTTGAAGGAAAAAATGGCAATCACATAAAAAATGCAAATGTTCTAGGTCAGAAGCCAGGCGAAACAACTTTTAAGGAATTTATAGTAAAAGTTATCCTGCTAGAAAAATTCTGACTAGAAGAGTCACAAATGACAAACATTGTTGTTTTCTCTCTTTCCCATCTGCTAGTTTAATAGCAGAGAAGGCAAACTGAGATTTTTAAGGTGCAAAGTGATTAATGACTTTTTTTTTAGGACTATCAGCAAGGTCTTAGAGCTTTAATACAAAAACTCCCGAAGTGAAAAGATCACTGAAAGGTCTCTATTACTCCCTTTAAAAAGGTATGTTTGTATATGAAAGTGTAATTGCAACAGAGGCAGATGTGAAATAAACAGCCTTATTGGTATTAGTTTTTAATACTCCCAAAACAAAGAAGTAACAGCCAGGACCATGCTCTCACAATTAGGTTGAGCCCTGGTCATCTCGAGATATACTCCAAGTCTCTTAAAAGACACCAGTGGAGTAAAGAATGACAAATACTAACATCTAATGATTTCCCACTTTTGTTTCTTGAATTAACTAAAACAACGACTTTCCATTGTGTTTGAGCCCAATTCCCTGACCTATGGCTCAGAAGGCATGATGGGTTGCATATAAAGTTGTAAATCTGCACGGAAGTGTCAGAAACAGCTAAGAGGTAGGAAAAGGGTTAATTTTCCTATGTCTCAGCATTGGAAAATTTAAAATAAGTAGCACAGAGCATGTGAAAAGGAACTTTAGCTACTCCCAATCCAAATCAAGCTTTAATTTCAAATTAGGAAAACTAAGGTGAAGGTAGGGAATAGCAACACCTTTAAAGGGTTTATTTTTGAGCCTTTTGAGGTAGAAAGGTGGGAAATGGGCTCAATGTGTTTGGGAAATTATGTTAAGAGAAAAAAAAGAGATTCAGGTTCTTACATCACTGGAAGGTATATCTTTCTTTCTGAAGCAGAAGATGCTCCTCTGTTTCGGTGCCCGTGCCTGATCATCTTCCTCATCATCATCCTGGCTCCGAAATTCTCGGATTGTACAGGAGATGGTTGAGGTTTCAGAATCCGAGTCACTGCAGGAAAAAAAAAAAAAAGAGTCAAATTTAGTATATTCTTCTAATAACATCAAAATCAGGACATTCTTTGCCTAAGTCCAAAATGGAAAATTTGTTTTACTACTTCAAAAGACCTGTTTTTACATCTATTTCCTTCCCCCCCTCCCCAAAATGCAATTCTGGTGTCTATTCTAACAAATAGTCTGGTATTGTCAATCAAGAAAAAACAAAAATCTCCTGCCAGGCTGGTCTTTGAAGCCTTTTCCCAATTTTCTGGGCATTTCTCAATTAACACCTACCTTCCATCTCCTCTTGCAACTTTTCAATTCTCATTTCAACAATGTTAACTTCAACTAAATCTAGCAAAAAACAGAAGCATGACAGTATTTTTCCCCCCTCACAAATAGAGTCTCTTTTCTGATACATATTTTCCCCTAACAGAGTTTAAGACTCCCTAAAACTTACCTGCCAGCTTCTCGGATTCGAATCCTTAAGTAGGCATATGCACACCCCATGCCAATAAAAACAAAGGCTGCCGAAATTTCGTAGACCTTGTAGGGCACCATCTGCAGCATTTCGCCAGGCTTAAAAGCTCAAGACTAACTTAGTGAAATCTCACTTTTTTCCTAGTACCATCACATCGGCTAAGTTTCTGAGCAGTAGTTTTGAATTTGCTAAGATCGAATTCAGAGCTAGGAGGAGTGTTAGAATTCATCTAGCCCAAGAGTCAAGGAGGGGAAGGGAAGGAAAGTTTCCTTCTCTTCCCCAAGAAGGAGTGGAGTATACTGCAGTACTGCACTGGCAATATATACCATCTCTGGCCCAGCCCCCTCAGTACGCCCAGCCCCCTCCCTCATCCTGCCCAACCTCCTCCTCGCACCCAGTCCGCTAGTCAATCAGGGTAAAGTGCCAATCCTGGACCACGCCCCCTAACCTACACAAAAAATCTATCTTCTCTGCAGAGGGAAAAGCTCTGCACTTGGGAATAATAAAAAGAAAAAAAAGAAAAAACTAAAAACCTGGGGTTCCGATCCCCTTCACAATACTTTCTATCAGTTAAAACTATGTCAGTCATTTAGCTTCTAAGAGATAAAATTTCTTCATCAAATGAGGAGACTGGAATCTGCAGGAATTATTAATATAATTACTATAACAACAATTCTCTGCTGTAAGAACAAAATGAGCAAACAGATGCAAAGCATTTTGAAAAAATAACTAAGTACTAAATATGAATACTGTCAGCTATTAAACCTATCTATCCCCTTCTGCTAAAGACACTAAATCAGTGAAACTATGCAGAAAAAAAATACATTAACTTTCACAACCCAGTATAAACCTCAAAGTAAAATTCAACTAATTTAGCCAAGAAGCAATGCTCTAACTACTCAAGCACCTAAGCTTTTCAATAGGGCTAGGCGTAATGGAAGGGCTCTGAAATAAGCGTAAAGAATAAAAGTATCAATATCTTGGGTCTAGACTAGATTCCTCTCTCTCTCTCCTTTTCAATCTGCTCAAAGTATCTGCTACCATATAAATGTACAGCTCTGACTGAAGCTTAACCAATAACTAAGGGGAAAAGGGGAGGAGTTAACGATTAAGGATCAAAGAGCACTTTTTTTGGTGGAGGTAGAATCCGTTAGAAGGGTGAAAAATGACTAATTATCTTCCACTTTAGAGGAGTAAAATAGTCCCTCATATTAGACATAAGGAAAAAACCCTACTTTTTTTGGAGGAAGGGGGAACGGTTGTCACAGAAGGGAAAAGATTTAAGTTTGAGAGAGGAATGGTAGGACTAATCACTCCGATAAGGATCTATACCCCCCCCCTTTTAAGCTAATTGGAATTTAAGCATGAGGGTCAAAAATTATTCCTTAAATACACAAAATCAGAGTATGTGGGTGAAGGAAAAGACTGATAACCCTATTAAGGGTTGCAAACCCCTCTTTGAAGTGGGGGATTTCAAGAGTCAAGACTTTGGGGACAAAGGAACATTCTAGTAACCCCAATAAAACATTGCAAAGCATTTTGGGGGAGGGTTAGAAGTCTGGAAAAAGAATTGTAACTAAGAAGAATGTATATTCATTAAGATTTTAAAAAAAAGTTTCTGGGAAGAGGAATTTTGTCCGAGTCAAATATTTCTGCTAAGTACATCATGACTTGGGAAAGAATAATTATCCCAACTTAGGGTTGCAAAGCATTTTTGGAGGATGAGAGACAAAATAGCCAAATCTCCCCAACTTGGGAGGAAGAGCCAACGGGTTATTCTGATCAAGGATCAGAATTTTAGGCATTAAAAATAAAAAAAAAAGCCACGTTGTAATTGAGAGGGTAAAAGGGAAGCTTCATCAGCCCAACTCACGAATATGATAATACTTTTTCGTTTGGTGGGGTGTCAAGTGGAAGCGCTGCAGGAGGGCAAAAAAAAAACTAAATAGTTGTGTCCGGAAAACAAGAGTCAGCCCGAGCCCCCGTTAAAAATCGAAAAGCGCTTCTGCCGCGGGGGCCACCACGACGGCCGGCGCAGGGGGCTGGGCACTGCCCATGGGGGCAGGTGCCACCAGGCGCAGCAGGACCAAAAGCATTTTTTTTTGAGAGAGAGGAAAAAGCGCACGGTGGTGGCGGGAGGAAGAGGATGGAATGACCTCAAAGGAGGTCTTGGCAGCGGCTTGCCCGAGCCGGGGCCGGGGCAAGCCGAGGCCAAAAAGGCAAAGTTGTGCCCGGAGAAGCGCGGACCCCTCGGGCGCTCTTTCCCCGCCAAGTGGTCGGCGGGCCCCGGGGCTCCCCGTACCTGGCAGAGTCCCAGTTGTGCAGGGGCTTGGCGCGGCTGGGCCCGGGCATGCAGTCGTCGTCCTCGTCGTAGTCCATGGGCTCCTCCTTGCCCACTTGGAGGGGCTGCTCCCAGACCACCAGGGGCAGGCCGCCGTCGCCGCCGTCCTCCTCCTCCTCCTCCTCCTCCTCTTCGTCCTCCTCCTCCTCGCTGTCATCTTCGTCCTCGTCCGCCGGCTTGCGGCTCGGCCCCGCTACCTTGGGGTCCCTGATGAGGGAGGACGGGCCCTCGCCGGGGTCGGGGTCAGGGTCGGGGTCACGGTCGGCGGGGCGCGCCTCCCCGGGCTCCACTTTGATGGCCTTGCCGGGCGCCTCGGGGTCCGGCCCCTCCTGGCCCCCCGCCCCGCCCGGGTCCTTCCCCCCGACCCCCTCCTCCTGGCCCTCCATCCCGCGCCCGACTTGGGCCACTTTGCCGACTTTGCGGGCGACTTTGCCTCACTTTCCCGCGGCCCGCCCAACTCGCGGGCCGGCTCTCCGCGCGGCCCCCGCCTCGGACCCCCGCGCCTGCCCCGGGCGCGCACGTCCCGGGCCGGCCCGGGGGGCGCTGGGTCGGAGCGCTCACTTGTTCCCGGGGAACAGCCACGCGGGCGGGAGCGCGGCCCGGAGGGCGCCTGCAGGCCCGCCAGCCGAGCGCGGGGGCCGAGCGCCCTCTGCCGGATGCGCGCGCACTGGCGGGCGCGCCACGCGCCGCGCCGCGCCGCGGCGGCTGCACTTCCGGGCGGGGCTCCGGAGAGCGGCGCGAGCGGCCCCCGGGAGCCTGCGGAGAGAGGGCGGAGGAGAAGGGAGGGGCAGCGAGGAGCGGGCGGGCGGGCCCGCGCCAACTCGGCCCTGGCGGCCTCGGGCTCGCACAGGGAAACGGTCCCAAGGCTCCCCAGTGAGGCGCGAGGGTGACAGGGGAGAACTAGGGGAAGCGGTCGGACTCACGAGGGCAGACGGGTGGCCAGAGTCTCCTCCACACCGCCTGAAGGAATGCAACCAGCCTCAACCAGCTCAAACCGGCCTGAGCGCTAAGGGTAGGGAGGGGAGTTAAAGAAGGCGGAAGCGGAAACCTGAGAACCGGAAAGCATTCAAGTAGGTCATTTCAAGGAGTATTCCTAACAATGAATGGGTTCAAACGAGCCCGGTTTGGTACCACAAAACACCAGGGCAGTCTGGAGCGCTCAAAAATGGTCCTCGCTACGGTCTACTTTACTTCCTCTAAAAGTTTACGGGCGCCCAAACCGCTTCGGCCATCCTGCCAGAAAAGTTTCCGGAAAAGATGACGTAGTCGGTGACGTGGCGCAATATGGCTGGTCGGGCTGTTGCTGGGGAAAAGTTTTTGTAGGGAATACGCAGTACGCTGCCGCAATACGGCAGTACGTTGCGGTAGAACGCGGTGACGTAATGGCTGCTGAGCTGGCAGCACGTCGGGAACCGTCCCCCCCCCCGACGCGGGGTCACGTCGGGGAGCGGGATGGCGTCATTGCGCCAAGAAGCTGGCGCTTCTGGGAATGAGGGCAATGAGTCGGTGGTTTTTTAGAGGCCTGACCGCTATGCCGTAAAACGCTTTTGTAGCTTATTTCAGCAAAATTTTTGTGATGCCGCCCTATTGACAGTGTGTACCTTTCTTTCAGAGTCTATAGAGAAGAGCAGCGGCGTCCGATGGGATCTTGGAAGCTTGCCGGCAGGGTCGGAATGGGTAGGCCGCCTTTTTCCCGCGACCCCTCTTACGCAGAATGGGTGGGATGCCATTGCCTAGGAAACGTAAATATGGACGCTTAACAGGGGAAGCTGAGAAGTGCTTACGTGGTGAGGGCAGCACTTTCGGGTTCCCTGTCAGGGCATCATTCCGGCCACAGGTATGTCGGCGACCACAAAATGAATGCTTATTGAGCGGTTATTCCATGCCCAGCTTTGCGCTGGGGAGGGGAGGGAGAAATTCAAGAGACGCATAAAGACGTGATTCTTGGGTAATTGAAGTAATGATGAGGGAAAAGGGAAAATGATACTATATAGACTAATGATGGATGCGTGTGTGTGCGTGTATGTGTGTCTGTGTGTGTGTGGGGGGGGATCTTTAGAAGCAAAGAAAAAAGAATTTCAGAGAGTTTTGCTGGAGTTATTTGTTGCGGTTTGTTGTTGTTTTGTTTTCCCTTGTCAAATTGCTTCTCAGCCGAAAGACTTTAAAGAATGCCTAGAACTGGGAGAGTCGGGTTATTTTGGGTAAAGGAAAATAGCTTTAAGCAAAAGCAGGACCAAATATAGCACATTTGTGAAATAATAAGAACAAGCCAACTGGAGTTAAGGCTTCCTGTTGGGAAATAATAGTAAATAAAGCTGTCTACCCATCTATAGATGGGTTGGGCAAGGTTATTTAAAAAAAAAAACCTAGAAAGTTATGAAGGGAAGGTTAAACTTGATGCATTTGCAGTAGGCTTTTGCAAGTTATTGCACTGAGGACTGGATGCCTTTTGCATGATAGATGATTAAAATTTGGGTTCTTCTAGAATGTATGAAATCTTAGGCATTGAAGAGATTATAAGTTAATGTGGGGTAATGGGAGTATGAAATGAGGTACAATGTAATAAGAATAAAAATCCAGGTGTTCTAAGGAAATTGTTTGCATTACCTAATGACATGATGGATTGGAAAATTGTGTCTGGCAAAGAATTGTTGTCTAGATTAGAGAAGATACTGGATGGTAGATCATTGTAAAATTGACAAGGAAAGCAAATAGAATCCCTCAAAGATTAGAAATTCTAGGCAAAGAAAAAACCAGTCCCTTTTCTTTCTCCCCAGATAGTCTCAGAAATAGATAGACAAATCATGAAGAGATGGGGATAAGAGATCATTGAAAACAACATTTGAGTTTTGAAAACTGGTTTATGTTATAAATATCAAGTTTGTTAATTCTGGAGATAGAACTGCTGCAGTGCCTCTAGATGTTTGTTTAGTAAACATAATAGAATAATGAGAGATTTACATGTGTCAACATCAACTTTTGCAGTTCCTGAGAAAGAATAATCTTAATGGCAAAGGATTTTATTGCACCTGCATTAAGGTTAATTCTATAACTTCTTTTGGTGTGTGTCTTAGATTTCTAGATGAATCTGGTGTATGCCACCCACTGAGAAGGATAAATAAATCTACGTCACTTTTGTCTCCCAAAAACCTCCAGAGTCTAGTGGTGTTTTGCTCCTCATTCATTGGGATTCAGCATCTGAAATCAATCACTTGATTAATCATCATTGATTGATTAGTATAGATAATTTAAAAGAGCAATAGATTTAAATGAGAAATTGAGTTTTAAAAAAGATGTTTATTTTAGCATAGATTTGAAATCTGGAAGAAAAAAATATTATTTCCAATTAAGAACTTAAATGAAGGCTTGATGTTTAGGTGTTGATTTAAGGCAAAAAAACAACAACACATCTACTGTGTGGTCATTTGGGTCCAAGACCCTGGAGGATTTGAAATTTGACTTCCTTACTCCTCAGCTTGCCTTTCAAGGTAAAAAGGGGGGGGGGGGGACAATGATGTTTGGGCACTTATTAAGGGGAAGGAGGAAATGTGTATTGGATGCTTTTTAAAAATATATATGTAATGCAACAGGTAATTTTTTCAAATACTTGTTGCTTGGTCTTGGGAGAATTAGGATGTGGTTCCTGTCCTCAAAGAATTTATAGTTTAATAGTGGCATAAAATAACACAGGAATCTATGATGCATACTGTTACTTGATATGTACTACATTATAGAGTTACAAAACAAATCTATGTGTGATATGAGGGGGAACGATGTTAAGGAAAGCTATATTGTAGGAGGTGATATTTGAGTTGGGTCCTAAAATATGGCAGAAAATTCAATTAGACAAAGAAAAGGAGAGTATGCTCTGATGAAGAAATAGAAGATATAGTTTAAATCTATGACTGTTAAGGCAATTGTTGCTCAAGGTCAAAAAGTTAATAAATGATAGGGCCTTGAAGGCAAGTCTAAGGAGTTTAAACAATGGAAGCCATTAAAGGTTTTCTAGTATAAAAAATGACTTTACCAGAAATCTTAAAGATTCATCTGGCAACCAGGTATTATATGAATTGAAGAAAGACAGACCAATTCAGAGGCTGTTATACTCATTAAAACCTGAAAAATGGTGGAGGAAATGAAAAGGAAAGGATGAATTCAAGATCTCTTTCAATAACAGAATTGTTGAATTTTGTGGAGAGTTAGAAAAGAGAGAATCAAGGATTGCTCAGTATTGAAGCTGTGCTATAATGGCATGAGTTGAACTAGAAACTGAACTTTGCCCCACCCTGATTTTCCTGACTCTTTGGCAATTTTTGGTTTCATATATGGTATGTGTTAAAATTGTACTTATGCTTTAAGTGAATATTCAATGGATGATGGTTATGAATCATGTTACTATAGTTCTAGAGCTCCAGCAGTAATAAAAATGGTAATTCAAGATTTCTTAGTAGAAAGAGAAGCTAGGTCTTTCAGAAACCCCTGCATAGATCATTGATCCTTATATAACTCAGTCGTTTGGGCAGAGCTCCACTAGAGTGTACCCTAGTTCCGTAGCTTCCAATGGTAAGAACAACTGATTTACTCTTTGGCATTGAATACTGCAAAATGTTGTGCAACATTTGCTAGACATATATTTCTATAATAAAAGATTGTCCATCTGTAGAGAGAATAGTATTTGGTTAATCCCATTCTGCCTTAAATAATTTTTTTACAATTCTTTTTCTTGAAATGGAGACTGTGTTTGTTGAGGATAATTGTTGATGAGGTTACTATTCAGGTAGGGTTGATTTAGATAGCCTCTGAGTTTCTTTACTGTTATGAAAGTCTGTGATTCTATATCATATATAGTTATTATTTTATCTTTTAAGGCATTGTTTAGTTAAATATTGAGAGGAAATGCATATGTGAAATCAAGGGACCCAAGATGGAGGCTGGGATGGAGACTGGGGATGTTAGACTGAGTGTTTACCAACCGTCTGCATAAAATTCAGAAGAGGGCGACATGTGAACCTGACATGCATATATATGTGCTTATGTAACCAACTGCAGTGCCACTTGTTTCTCAACAGCAAGTCCTTACCTAACCCTTTGACTATTCCCCCTCACCCCCAAATTCCCACCCCTAGAAGCTACCAAGGAGATCCTACGTATTCCTTAAATCATAATATTTCATAGTTTGCAGAGACTTATGTATTTCAAACCTCTTATTGTAAGCTATATCATCTTGTTATCAATTATCAACTGTATAGCGCAGGATAAAAATGTGCCACATGACACATTTTTCTGAGTTACTGTACTTTACTGTAATTAAAGCAACAAGTTCATAATTGGATATTTTGCCTAACTTTAATTTATTTACAGTTATGTCTGAAACAAATATTTCCCTTCCTCTTTTCCACATTTGTTAACAGCTGTCTTTTAGAACTGTGCCTTTCCATTGGTGTCCATATTTCATGTTTGCTATTATTGGACTTTAATTTATTAAAAGGTTTTATCTTTAATAAAATAATAGAGAAGTTGTATGAAAGTGAGCCAAGAGTGGAAAATTTTCAAGAATTAGATTATTATTATATAGATGTCAACATTTCTTGCCCTTGAAACAAATATTTTAAAGCAAATGCTTTGTTCTTGCCAAAGACGACCATTTTGAAAGCAGTTGATTAGATATGACTAGGTTAACACAATGCTTTGCACATAGTAGATACTTTAAAAAAAAGCTTGATGTATTTGTCTAGATTGACCATAAGTAAATTGATGAATGTGTTCCAACAACTATTTTTGCCTAAAATTTTATCCATTTGGATTAATCTTTCACATTTGATGAATACAATGCATTCTCTTATAATAGTTTAATTTTTGAGCTCTACAAGATTGTCTCAGCTTAGATCAACTTATGCTCTCTGGTATTGTGACAATATTAAAACTCAATTTCCCTTATATTTGTAAATAAGCAGATTAGTCCTTAAGCACTGGGAGAGATGATGATCTATTTGGTATTTGCGAACACAATATGAAAGAAAAAATATAAATGCATTTTATAATACCCTTGATTTAGACATTTAGATACATCTTTTCCTGTACTTTAAGATTATATATATATATATATATATATATATATATATATACACACACACACACACACACACACAGATCCACATTACTCATTTTACTGATTTAGAAAAAATATTTTCAAAAAATCGTTTTATTCTTGGAACTAAGATTGACAATATTATTATTAGTATTTAAAACCTCTGGAAAAGATTTCCTTTCCATTTCAAAGATTTGAATTGTTTACCTTATACAATTACTTGCAAAGGCACAGTCATAACAACTATCTGGGAGACATGAACCTGCAAATACAGCTTGCTTGAATTTCTATCTTCCCATCTTTATTTATCCCCAAAGCTAACACTTGAATATTCCATATGGTTTCCCTAACTGCCAAAAGAAGAAAATTGGTTGCCCAAGAAAATACTTTATCAATTTCTTTTCCCTATCTGCTTATTAAAAATTTCATCTCCAAATGCCAATATTTTATTAAAAGTTTCAAAATATTTTTAAAAACTTAACAAAAGCAAGCTTTTTTTTTTCTTTCTAGGTAATTTCACCTTAATACGGACAAAGGAAATCTTTCAGAAGGAAGACATTGGAAAATTGTTCTCATTTAGGTAGGTGTTTCTGCCTAATCTGAAAATAACCACAGTGAGGTTTGGGAAGGAAATTATATTGCTTATTTAGATCTTACCTGGATGTATGCAAGTGAAATTCATATGCTTGTGTGTGTTTTTAGCTGTCTGCAGCTGAGTGTTTAAACAATGGAAGGCTCAAAAACAATCCTTTTCACAGACAGAAAAAGCCCTGCACCCTGAATTCAATAGTCTTTATAATTCTTTCTACCCCACCCCTACTTAGTCTAATCTGACTATTCCATATTATCTGCTCTCATTTGAATCTTGTTGAACTCTGTTGATTATATTCTCCATACAGGTAAAAGTCATGAACTATTGTGCTCTTTTGATGATTAGGATTGGAGAATAAATGGTTCTTCCATTTGTTTAAACTGATATATTCCTTGGGAGTGTGATTCTATATAATACTTTGAAATTAGAATGCTATAAATGTGTGTGTGTGTGTGTATATATAGTGTCACACTGTATTCAAACGTGTGTGTGTGTGTGTATATATATAGTGTCACACTGTATTCAAACGTGTGTGTGTGTGTGTGTGTGTATATATATATATATATATATAGTCGCACTGTATTCAAATGTTCTGTATTTTACCTAATAATTAACCATATGCTTACATAAGGAGTATTAGATGCAATATAACAGGATGTATATGAAAGTCTGAGATTGTAAACTCAGATAGTCAGAATTAGAATATACCATTTGCCCTCTAACACTCCTAATAGCTCCTTAAACTATGATTCTGTGACCTTGCTGTTTATTGGGCTGGTCTTGTTGACCAATCCACCTTCATCATTGTAAATTATTGAATATCAAACAACTGGTTAAACCCATGTCAGATACTCTGATTCCCAACACAGCAGTCATTCCACTACATCATTATTGCAACTTTGTTGAATAATCTCTTTTGAGCCCTCTCCCATATCACTTGAAATGTCCCATGCAAATTATTTCTTTAATTTTATTTTTAGTTGCTAAAAAAAATTCATTGGCTGTAAAATATTTTTGACAACTAAAAATTTCTTGAAATATGTTTAAGTAAAATCATTGCATTTATCTTTGTGTCACTATCAATTAATATTTTATTCATTAAATTCAAGCTGAATTAAGTATCCATAGACACAGGACACTTTGATAGTTGTTGGAAATAATAGAAATGAACAATAACATTCTGTCCTCAAAAAGTTTAAAATCTAGTAGGCAGCATAAACTATACACACACATAATGAATTGCCTTTTTTTCTTATTTTGGGGGAGAGAGGATTCAGATTTATGTTTTTATTGGAGTAGGGAATTACTTTGGAGGAAATTCCCTCTGCTCACTGGCATGCTTAGCACCTCTTCAGCAATTTACTTTCTTTGAGAATGCCTGGGGGCACTAGGAAGCTAAATGAATTGACCAAGGTCTCACACAGTTGTTAGGCATCAGAGCTGGAACTTGAACTCAGGTCTTCCTGACTCCAAGACTAGCATTTGAATACCTATGGGGAGAAGTGTGTGGTGTGAAAAAAATTTAATAAAACAAGTTACATTTTGTTTGGAGAGGATTAGTAGAAGGAGAAGCATCAAAGATGATATGATATTTGAACTAGATTCTATTGTAAAAGAATGATTTTAAAAGATGTCATCGTATATGTACATGATAGTTTCAAAGGGAGGGATGGGGAATCCATTTCCAATGTGTAGGCACTTGGAGGAGAGTACAATATAATATCAGAGAATAGTAAATTCAGTTTGTTGGAGGCAGAGAAAATAAGGAGAAAAGTAATGTGAAGCCAAGTTGGAACCAGATTGTTAAGGTCCTTGAATTCCAAGCTAAGGAGAACAAATAGTGTTCAGTAGACTCTGAGAATCCAACAAAACAGTTCAGTGAAGGAAAGAGGTAGGAGGCTATTAAGTGCAGAAAGAGATGAGGAAGACCTAAAGAAGGAGAATGTTAAAGGAGGAAGGGGAGTGGTGAGGCTGATTAGAAAGTCAAAATTTATTCAGAGGTCCACTCTTCCTCCAAAGGAGGAGGTAGGGATTCGAGAATGGAGGAGAAGGGGGTAGCTAGGTGGCACAGTGGATAGAGCACCAGCCCTGGAGTCAGAAGGACCCGAGTTCAAATCTATCCTCAGACACTTAATAATTACCCAGCTATGTGACCTTGGGCAAGTCACTTAACCTCATTGCCTTGCAAAAAGAAATGGAGGAGAGTTCTTGAACAAAATGCTTGAACAAAATGCTTGAGCATAACTTGAACACTGGAAAATAGAGCAATGAGGATGGAGAAAGTAGAAAGACAAGACATTGACGAGTCAGAAATAGAAGTCTGAGAATTCAGTAATTTTGAGTTTCAGTATTTTTGAGTGTTATACCACTAAATGACTGAAATACAGTGAAGATGGAGGTCAGTAAAAGTTAAAGAGGCTAGGGAACAGAGAAACGTATGTATTTAAGGGGTCATCACTGTGAATAGTAAAGTCACTTAGAGGATAGCATAACACGGGAAAGAATATTGTTGAAGAAAGTGACGTGTAGGTGGCAGTGACAAAGATCAGAAGAATGATTTAATCTAATAGCTTGAACTTTAAGGAAAATAGAATTTTGATAACAGATTAAAGGTTGAAAATTGCAGTAAAAGAATAATTCCTCTTCTTGGCATAATGAAGCAAGGGAAACAGGAGGTCAACATTGGACAATGTATTAAAAATATGATGCCCTTACTGAAAAAAGCCAGAAAGTAGAAAGAGTTTCAAAGGAAACCTGAGAATAAAATTTTATCTATTATTGACAGCAGAATAGGTGTTGCAGAGGAGGATAAGGGAATATGGGAGGGGTTTGTAGGTGTGGGTCATGGTGATACTATAGGGAGAAGTAATGGGGGAAAGGATTTATATCTATTGGGATGAGAGATGAGAGGAGTAAGAATTTAGGAGGTAAGTTAGATTTGTTAGCAACAGAAAAAGAAGAGCAGTGGGTAGGGAGCAAATCAGTTTCACAGTTATGATTAGGTTGTTCTTATGATGGAACCTTCACTAATCAATTCCCCAGGTGATTACCAGTGGTTTGATCGCAGCCAGTAGAGCCAGTGATTTGGGCTCTGGAACCGGAGCTGAATTGGTCCTATACATACTTCAGGAATGGCTTCTCCAGGTAACTGACAGTTATCGATTTTACTTAAGCAGGATTAAAGATTTTGAATCCATTATATACATATATATGTATATGTATATGTATATGTATACACACACACACACACATACATACTCTTCCTTAAACACTGAAAAGAAGCATTATTTAATAATTTTAACATATTTGACTAAACAGATAATTAAATAACAGACAAGAATATTGAATCTTAAATCAATGCAGATGCTACCACATCATTTGGATCCAGATCTATTATGTTTTCCATAAATTTTGAGAGATTGACTCCAGACTAGGGGTAGGCAAATTAGATGGAGTCTAGAGCACAATATAATAAAAAATGTTTTAATATAATTCAAAAGATCTGTGATGTCATCAGTGCATAGGAATTCCCTCTAGTAATGTGAGTTACTTTAATGCCATCCATGCTTTAGTAGATTCCTTGATGAATTGATGGGTCAGAAAATATTCCAAAAAAAAAAAAAAAGGCAACCATTAGCCATCTTTGTTAGAATCCACTCTGAACTTAATTCTCAAATGACAGACTATACAGTCCATCATTAGCTCATATTCAAAGCCTTTAACTTGGTAGGACTTGTATGAGTTTTTGTTCCCTGGCATAATCTTCAAGAATCTAGGTCTGATGTTTAATGAAAATATTATTATTTGTAAATGCCTATACTTTTTAATACCTTCAAATTCCATGGTCCATCTCACATGTTACAGTGAAGACCCAAAGCCTCCAATAGATAAAAACATGTGGAGGAATACAATTTTTGAATTTTGTTTGTGGTATTTAGATGCCTTGCCTCATCACTGCTAAGAATCCATGGTTTTACCCATAAGCTAGCCCTTTCCATTTAAAGATTAGATTCAGTTCCTGATCTATGTTAATATGAGAAAATTTTCTATTTTTCCCCAGTCTACTTGAAACAACCATAATGATCTATTATGATCAGTTGTAACCAGTACAGTGTTCAAAAACCAGAGTTTTGCCAATTAAAAGAGATATTTTAATAAAGAGAGAGACAGCATGGTGCAGTACATAAAGAACAGGTCTTGAAACCTGGAAGTCCTGGTTTTATGTTCTATCTCTGATACATATGACTCAGTGGCCCTCTCTCAGTACTCTAGTCAACTGTCTAGGACTAATAACTACTAGAGAAGGGGCTGACCAGTACAATCACTGGGGGTGTGTTCTCCTCTGAGAGTTTGATACCAGTTAAATCACAGGGTCAGTTCCTATTCCCCAGTCTCTATTTAAGATAGTATAAGATGTATCTTATATTAAGTATCACTGAAAATTGACAGACAGAAGCAATGGTTTTAAAAACCTTTTATCTAGAAAATTAAATGAATATTCTTGAACCATTAAACAATTACTTTTAATAACCAAACAAAAATGAAATGATTGTTTTAGGAAACATGAATTTCACAAGGGTAAGAAAAAATTGTAAGATGTTCTTAAGTCTCATTAGCATTGATTATGTTTAGGAAAACTATTTCCTGTATAGAGTAAGTAACTGTAGAATAAAAGAAAAGAACCAGGTAGATGTATTTATTGCCACAAAAGGCATGTTGGGATTTTGGCAATCATTAAGTCTTTAAGGTTTAAAAGAATTTCCAGAGATGCTAATAACATACTTTAGTACTATACTAAGTCTAATCCAAAATATTCTTCTCTAATATTGCTTAATTCCTTTGATCAGCCATTACAATTGTTAACCTACTGAAATGTAGATATGGAAATGTGTCATGCAACAACAAATTGGTTAGCAACTCAGTCTAAAGAGGGGAAAGACTTTGGAAATTTGGGAATTATTTAATTCATTTCTTAAGAATGTCTTTATTATTTTAATACTGACAAGTGTCCAGATTGCTCTGGCATTCCTATATAATCCACAAAAAGGATAAAGAATAATTAAGGAAAACTCATACTTTGATAGATTTTATATTATAGGGTGCCTTGTTGTTACTTCTTATTGGCAATTTTCTTTTCTTAGGTTTTTTCCCTTTTGCAAAGCAATGGGGTTAAGTGGCTTGCCCAAGGCCACACAGCTAGGTAATTATTAAAGTGTCTGAGGCCAGATTTGAACTCAGGGACTCCTGACTCCAGGACCAGTGCTCTATTCACAGCACTACCTCACTGCCCCTCTCATTGGCAATTTAAACATAAACAATGTTCATTTTTGATAGAGCTGCCTATTGTTATTACACTCAGAAATAATATAATATTTTAGTGTCCTTAAATAAGCATGAAAGAATTGAAAGTATTACGAATATCATTTTCTTTCCATCAGCCCACTTCCTCAGTTCTCTTATGTCATCACTATCCTTGTCACCAAGGCTATATGAGAAAATCATCCTTGACTCTTTCCTGTCCTTCAACCCTACTTCCAGTCTGTTCTTTCCCTTACACCTTCACCAACACCACCATAATTTTGGTTTTCAAAACCTTTCACCTGCATAATAGTAACCACACTTAACTAGTTTTCTTGTTACCAGCTTCTTTCCTAATGTAGACGTTTAAAAAAATCATTCTCCTATTCATAAGGCTTGGGTGGCTTTCCATTATCTACTTGATTACAAAATAGAGCTGGACATTTCAAACCCCCAATAGACAGACTCCAGCCTTATTTTCCATAGTTCCCATTTCATGAATCTATATCCAAACCAATACCTGTTCCCTTATTCTCTGATCTCAACCACTTCTTTCTTAATATCCAATTCTGTACAGATGCTATTCACTAGGTCTGGTACATCTAGTGAATTCATTTCTCTACCACTACTCTAGGTTCAGTTCAGGTGCCAATCCTTCCATGACACCTCCCTAAATTTCTGTGTTTAGAAGTGACTCTTCCCTCTCTCCTTCATGGAATTCTCATCTATCTCCAAAGGATTTAAAACTGACCTAAGTTCTAGTGACTTGAGTACAGTCTCATTTCCATATGATAGTATAAGTTTCTTAAGGGTGGGAATTATGTCATTAATATAGTGAATATTTAGTATTTCTTTGACTCAGATATGTAAAGAAATAATTCTTGGCATTTAATTTAGCAGAGTTATAGGTTACAAAAAAATTTAAAGGATGCTAACTAAAAGGATGAGTGTTTTGTCATTTTTTTTTAGTTAGATGCATAATAATCTCTTCATTTAATAATTCATCTATTCAACAACTCTTTCTTTATTACTACTTTCTTTGATCATTAAAACCAGCTATTTGATGGCTCAGGAAGATTAGCTCCATTTTCTAGAAAAAGAAGATTTATAAAGTCATTGCTTTGATCTTTATACTTACCAACTATTTCCTTTCTTATAACAAAGAAGAAAAGAAGACTTCCTGGCCCCCAATGTGATATGGAATCTATATGTAATTAAATATCTCTCTTGATTAGAAAAGTCCAGGATACTTTGGGTACTTTACAGTAATTATCACAAAAATTCATTAAAAAGCTGTGGTTGTTTCAAGGTGACTGAATAATACTGAAAAATCATTTTAAATCTACAATGGACCAGGAAATAATTTCATATCTATTCAGTGGAAAAGTACCAATTTGTGGGTGGATGTATGGATTCCTGGTAGAGCTGGAAAGGTATGAAAATTGTACCCCACTTTACCTATACTGGAACATGGAAGGCTTTTATTTGATTTGACTTAAGATTAATAAGCCTACATACTATGGACTGTGAAATAAAACACAAACACACATACACACACTCTTCTGGGTCATTTTATTAACCATATTTGTTGAAAGATTAGAATGAGTGTTTCTACTATATATAAAAAGATACTTGAAATTTATTCAAAATTTTTATAATTAAAGATGGATATTATAGTGTGGTCAGCACTTACTATTAATATGTCTAAATTCATTAATTTAGTGTGTATATATATATATATTTATAAATTTTATCCAATAAATCTAACTAATGGTAGCAGTAAATGCTCCTCAATAGCAATCTGATACAAAATAGAACATAGTTTATTATGCTTAAACAGTGAACCTGATAATTTTACTAATAAGAAGAGAATAAAATACTAAAATTTTGAAGTTGAATTATCATTTTAGGTCATTTGCATGTCACAGAATTAAAGTAAAGTTGATTTCTAAATAGGTTCCTATTTGGTTGAAACCACTTCCAGTTGCATGCTGAAGCACTTTTTTTTAACTTTTATAAACACTTAGAAATATAGACATAAACCCAAGTCACTGTTACTTCTGCATATGGCTATTCTCAAGCACTTCATATGAGGGCTTGTGGTAGATAAAGGTGGGAACTAAATGGGGCTCCTACCGTCCTCTAACTACCATTTGACTTTCCCTTCTTGCACTCGCTCCAAACCATCCACTACTTCAAACTATGTGGAGGGAGAAGAGGAGTGAAGGATGAAAAGGTAAGGTGGGAAGGCAGGGGTGAGGGAGGGGAAAGTAGAAAATAGATTTTCTTGAGGGTTTTTCTGATAAATGGAAGAATAGAATAAAGAGTGACAGAAGAAGCTGAAGAACTCCTGTGTCCTCATTTATCCTCTCTTCTTTTTCTCCAGTCTCAGATGAAGAAATGTGGCCCTCATCTTTTCTAAGGCTAACCCTGATACTTGTGGCCTTGATCCCATTCCTTCCAGTCTCCTCTGGGACCCTTCTATCAATGATTCTTTCCTCTCTCAATTCTTTCTTGCAAACAAATATATTCAAGTTTCTCCTGTCCTTTAAAAAGCCTTGATCCTGTCATCCCCTCAAGATGTTCCCTACATCTTTCTTCCCATTCTTCCCTTCACTGCTAATCATATAGAAAGATTAGTATGTATGCACTTGCTATCTCTACTGCCTTGCCACCCACTTAATGCTCAGTCCCTTAAAATCTGGCTTCTGACTTCACTTGGTAACTGAAATTGCTTTCTCCAATATCACCAAAAACCTCCTAATTGGCAAATCTAGTGACCTTTCCTCAGCCCTCATCCTTAACTGTTCTTCAGCATATTTGACACTCTAAGTCTTTCTTTTCTTCTCTTTTTCCCTTGGTTTTCCGTAATGTTGATTTCTCCTGGTTCTCCTGTTAGCCTGATCACACCTTTTGGTTACCAAATTGGTTTATATTTTCTTCATTCTGAATCCTTAAATATAGGTGTTCCCAAGGGTTCTGTCCTTATCCCTCCTCTTTAAAATTCTCACTTATATTGATCTTATTCATAGTTTTGTTACTAACTCTGTGTAGATGAATCACAAATCTTTGGATTCAGTTCCAGTCCTTCTGGAAACCCCAGTCAAATATTACCATTTGCCTGTACATCTACATTTATGTATGGATATCTGAGTTTGTATCTCAGCCTATTTAACATAATTCATCTTTCCCAGCTTGTTTTGTGACATCCCTATTTTCTTGGTCACCCAGGCTCAAAATCCCAAATTTATTTTTGACCCTTTACACATTAACTCCTCATATTCATTTAGACTCTAAGACTTTTTAATTTCCTTTGCATGTTAGCTCATATGTGAACATGGTAGAGGAGAAATAGCACTGAAGTCATGACCTAATTTCACCTCTGGCTCTGTTCCTTACTAGATAACGTGACCATAGAAAAATCAGCCAATCTCTGTATCCTTCAGTTTCCTCACCCATGACGTGAAGCTATTAGACTTAGAGTATCTGTTATTTCTAAGTCTGTTGATCTTTTAGTCATATTGAGTCCTGGATTTGAACCATAAGAACCCGGATCAAGAGTGTGAATGACCTCAGAATCCATTAAGTTCAACTCCCCATTTGACCCACAAAAGTTAAAGAGCCTAAGTTTACATAGACAGTAAGTATGCTATCATTTTCCATGTAATCTTACACAAGTACTAACTCATTCTTTTTAAAGTAAGGGAAATGGACTACAGGCTATCCATGGGCACTTACAAGTTATGGAACTTGTATAGATTCTTCCTACAACCCAGGTAGGCCCTCATCTCCATTGACCTTCTCCAGTAAACCTTATTTGCCTACAATCTTTGTCTTCAACCCACCCATCATTCACTCTGCTTTCAAAATAATTTTCCTGATGGATAATTCTAAGAATATCGGATAGATCTGAATGTTTCTTCCTATATAGAAAAATCTTAAGGGTTTTAAGAGAGGTAGTGGATTCAAGATATAATGAGGTAATTGTTGGTAAGACACAATCCCTGTATTAGCTTGTTTTGTTTAATTGCATATTTTTGTTACAAGGGAAGGTTTTCTGGGGGTGGGGTTTTGGAAAGTGACAGCAATGTAAAATAAAGCATCAATAAAACATTAAAAAACCAATTCATTGTTTCCCTATTGCCTTTAGGATTGAATAAATATGCTGAACCTTGACATGTAAGACCTTCCACAGTCTGACTTCAACCTCTCTTTTCACATTTCATGTTAGTTCTACATTTCCATTAGCTTGAACTACTAGCTGATCCTTGATTTCATTCTATACCCACCCACATTTTATACATTTTTGTAGTCTATCCTTCAGCCTTGAATATACTTCCTCATTTCAATTCATTTTAAATATCATAAGTACTACGGCATTATGTCATGGACTAAGAATACAAAGATAGAAATTAAGCCCTGTCTTCAAAGAGCTTGTATCTACTGGGTTTCCAATTATTGAAAACCTTATCTTCTTTTAAGAAGGCAGATCAAGTTCCACTTCTATGAAGATTTCCCATCAAATGAAATCAGTCTCTATCCTTTAATTTCCCTAGAGCATTTTGTCAAGATCTCCCCTTTACCCCTTTCACAATTTACTTTTTTTGTCATATTTATTTGTTCCCCTCTTGCCCATCTCCCTTAGCCCAGAAGACATTCAATCCTATTTCATAGACTAACAGATATTCAGAAGAAACCTCAAGAGTTCAGTCTGTATCCCATCTAGGAACCATTCCCAGCAGTTGAATCATCCAACCTTAGCTTGAAGACTTCTACTGACTAAGAAATTTCTGTACCTCCCCAAACCGTTAATTTTGGATTTTACTAATTAATCATTAGGACATTTTTCTTACAGTGACACAAAATTTGCTTACACAACTAATACCCAATGCTTGTCTTTCTTATTTCTATTGAATTCTATCTTAGTAGATTTGGTTCATTGTATTAGACAATCAAGGTCTTTTTTGGGTTCCAACTTTCTTACATAGTGTGTTATTCCTCTGAATTAGAGCCACTCACTGAACCAAGCTGAATAGGGCCTATTTTTATGAAATCAAAGGATTTCATAAGAGATTTCATCTCTTATTCTGGTTTCTCCAATCACATTTGGGAGAAGCATTTCCATATTAAAATCAATATTCACACTTAAGAGAAGAGGAGAAAATCCACATGTAAAATTTGCCTTTAAAAATGAAATTTATTAAGGAAATATACTTTACTGTGGATGAAGATCTCAGGATGGGCTCCTGAGCTCATAGATCCCCGGGAGGGAGGACCTCAGGGACTAGCTAGGCCAACTACTTCACTTTATAGGTGAGAAAACTGAGACTCAGGGTGGTCAAATGACTTGCTTAAGGTTTTGAGGATTTGAATCCAAGCTTTTTTGATTCTATAACCAATGCATTTTTTCCCCCACTTATAAAAGGAGGATGGTGTGAATCTTAAATCTTTTTTCCAAACAAGATGGCTTTATGACTTTTCCCTTTTGTATCAGAAAAGCCTTATCTCCAATATATTGTCTTCCTTCTTGGAGCTTAGGATGCTGACTGATGGAGAAGATGACATCTATTGTTGCCCTTTCCAGCTCTGTTCTTTTTGATCTTGGAGCATTCTAATGATTGCTGGAAATGGAATTAGATTGGAATATTGTCCAATTCCCAAACTACTTGACCTCTGCTAACCATGGAGAAGGAAAAATTCAGATATGTTTTTCAGTAGTCCCAGATGTTATAGGATCACTTGATTCCTCCTTATCCAACATGTATCTATGAAATTATAATTGGGCAAACAAAGGTGGGGGTGGCTTATGTCAACTGGTTATGTAAATACAGAGCAAAAAGTAATAACTACAAAAGTGTCAACACTGTACTAACCAGTCAGTATGGATCTGAGTATTCCCAGAGATTTCTATCTTTTAATTGCTTTCCAATTGTCAAGGAGATAACTTTAGATTCCTCAAGAGATAAAAGTTCCCTTTGATATAGGTGCTTACAGATTTTCCTTTGATATTCTATTTCAATACTAATTCAGATTGTATAATGAAGTGGAAAATTTCCAATCTCTAAGCTCCCAACATAGGTAAAAACATGTTTCCTAGCAAGCAATATCAATGCATTTGAATTTTCAAAGGAAGAGTTACAAAAATTGTAAGAAGAAACAATTACATTATAAGAATAGTGGCAACCAGCAAACTAATCAGCAATTCCAATTTAAAAGGGCCTAAAATGCAATACTCTGCTGGCTTCATATTATCTAAAAATTTGAAGATATTGGCATTTTATGCTTTCATTCAAGTCTTCTAAAACTGTTAAAATATTTATTATAGGATCATAGAGAGATCATTGAGTTTATTCTTTCACTCCAAGATGGTATTGGCCTTCTCATGACTGTTGTTTGGATCTGATCATTCAACCAGTTCCTAATCCATTTAATGATGTTTGTTTTCCATAATTCTCCATCTTTTACATAAGAAAAGATTTTGGCATGTTTTGATTAAATCTAGGGAAACTATATCATATTTAATTGACCCACCAGTCAAAAACCTGTATAAAAGGAAGTGAAATTCTTTTTTTCCCCTCTCCCCTGAGAAAGATAAATATTAACTACAATAGTAAGATAATTAAATTAAAGATATAAACTGGCATGGAAGGGATTACTTGTTTCTGCAGATAATTCAGTTTACTTAGACAATCCCAAAGAATCATTGAAGAAAAGAAAGTTACTGTAAGGGACATGATAAATAATAGATATATGAAATGAACAGTTCTTTATAGTATTAGAATTATATCACAAAATGAGAATATAAATTGTAAAGATTTATATATAAAATAAACTGAAAAAGTGTTGATTGTTCATGATTAGATTGTGCTAATATAAAAATACTTAATGAATAAATTTGGTCCTATACTATGAAATTATAAAGAAGATAGAACTAGAAAAACAATAATAGAAGGATGGAAGTAGATAATCTAGATAATAATCTAGATAAAAATCTGGAAGAAAAAAATTCTAGACTCAAAGGAAATGAGAAATATTAGGAAAGGTAGTATATTTAAAATTATATTATTAAAGCAACATTTATCAAAACCATATAATGCAAGAAATGGAATTAAAAAATAGCCAGATCCTGACAATCGAAAAGCTCATCCAAAGCTTAACTAAAGAGCATAAATTATTGGGGGGGGGGGGGTGGATAATTCCTTTTTTGAAAAGAACTGTTGGGAAAATGAAATACTTTTGACACAAATTAGACAGAGACCCAACATTTTACACTCAATCTAAAATGGATGTTACCTGACATTAAAATGCCAAACCATATTTTTAAAATTAGGGAGGTTGATTAGGTACCTTTCACAACTACAGGTAAGGAAGAAATTCCTAAAGAAGGGAGAAGGACAGGTGACCTAGTAGATAGAGCATCAGCCCTGGAGTCAAGACCAAAGCTCAAATCCAGCTTCAGACACTTAGCACTTAGCTGTGTGATCTTGGACAAGTTAGTTAACCCCACTGCCTTGCAAAAAAATAAAAGGGGGGGGGGGTAAAGAAGGAAGTGTCAAAAAAAGAAAAATAGATAATTTTGCCTACATAAAATATATGACATTTTTGCATGAATAAAATCAACTGACAACACTAAGGGCCCTTGCCCAATAGATCAGCTGTTTAAAAAAAAACCCTTCAAACTATAATGTTCACATAAAATACTACAAAATTTATTAATAATTATTTAGTGCCATCCCCAAAAAAAGCTACTAAAGGAATATTTTATAAAATGGCAGCTAGGTGGTACACTGGATAGAATGCTGGGCCTGAATTCAAGAAGACCTGAATTCAAATGTGACCAGATATTGTATTAACTTCATTTGCAAATTGAGATTAATAAATAGCACCTATCTCCCAAGGTTGTTGTGATGATAAAAGTTATAAAGCACTTGCATTTTGGAAACTAAAATACTTTTTAAATTCTGGTTGTTAGTAAAGCAGGAAAAATAATGAAATTTAGGGGGAGAAAAGGTTAAGAATCTTGAATAAATGATGGGGGGGGATTGGACATAGCAATCTCTGATCTTTAATTACAAAGCAGTACTCTGGCCGTGATTAATAAAAGATTTCATCTTTGGAATAGATTAATTACACAAAATGCAGGAGCATGTTAACTTAGTAGCATGATGTTCAGTAATCCCAAATTCCTGGAGTAAGGACTCGCTATATAGCAAAAATTTTTACAAAAGCTAGAAAGCAGCCTTGCAGAAATTAGGTATAGACCAACACATGACTTTGGTTAAGTAGCAAATAAATATAACTTAGAAATAAAAATGTTATCATAGGCAAATTAGAGGAACAAGATAAACTTTTTCAATTTATGAACAGGGATAGAGTTCATCAAATAAGGAATAGAGAAGATAATAGAAATAAAATAGATAATTTTCACTACTCAATATGAAAATCAATGTAGTTAGGAACAAAATGTTTGTGGTATTGTTCCTTTTATAGTTATTTCCCAACCCCAAAAATGTAAGAAACTAATTGAGTTATATGAGAATAAGAGCCATTCCCCCCAAAGATAAATGATCAAAAGATATGAAGGGGCAGTTATGTGAGCATAAATAACTCAAAATTGGCAAATGCTGCAAATCAAAGCTTGATTTATAGTTTTGTAATTGTTTAATGGAATTGAAAAATGCAGATTAAACTTAAAAATGTCATTATCCATTTTTGTTAAGAGCCCTTGCTAAACATTTAGCCGCATATTCCTGCCCATAGAGTTAAATGAAAAAAAAAAGACAAATATTTAAAACAATGTCATCTGTTATAGCAAAAAATGGTAAACTAAAGGATGGGAATGTCCATCAATTGGGATAGGGCTAACAAATTATCATTTTTGAATGTATTAGAATATTATGCATCATAAGAAATGGTGAAATAGATAAAAGACACAAGGAGACTTGTATAAATCAATAAAGAACAAAGTGAACAGAACCAGGAGAACAATTCATAAAATAATAGCATAATGCATTATGCATTATTCTCAAAGACTAATGATAAAGCACCTAATGACTAAAAATGATGGTTCCAAGATAAAGTGAGAGACATATTTTGTATAAGGTTAATGTGAGAATTTGTTTTGCTTTATTCTGCTGTGTTTCCCACCTTTATGGGAATTAATAGGGGGATGATAAAAAAAAATAGCATAGCAGAAAAAATTGATTAGGAAGTTTATAACAGATCTGCAGTTTCATGTACAATCCTCATAATGCCCATTTTATTTTATGCTTAAATTCCAAATTTTTAAAAATAAAAATATATAAGAAACTAAAAAGTGATAAAATTTGAGAACAGCAAATGTTGGAGGAACTGGTGGGGGGGGTGAAGATAGGCATATAGATGTATTTATGTTTGAGCTATAAAGTGGTCCCATCATTTTGGATAACAAGTTGGATTTATATAATAAAAGCAATGAAATGATGTTCCTTTGGGTCCAGCAATTCCTCTACCAGGCACACAACAGAAAACAAAAAAAAGTTCACTATATGTTAACATGTAGCAGCATACTCTGGTAGCTGAGAACCAGAGACAAAGTGGGCCTCTCAGCGATTGGCTGATGACTGAACAAATAATCGGTAATGTGAATATTGTAAAATATTACTCTGCAGTAAGAAATGACAAATCTGATGAATTCAGAGAAACACAAAGATTTGTATAAACTGATACAGAGTAGTCTATTGAAGAGAATAACATACACAATGACTACTACAAAGTAAATGAAGGTATTGCTAAAAGAAAAACTGAAAAAACCAATAAGGATCCTGGAGAACAAATAATGAAGCATACTACTATACAAATACATTTTTGGTGGAAGTGTGAATTGGTCCAAAATTCTTCAAAATAATTGGAATTATGCAAATAAAATGAACAAAATCATATCATTTAATCCAGAGATTCTACAACTAGGTTTATAATCCAAGTCACTTATTTGAAAAAAAAATTCCACACATACCAAAAATATTTGTAGCAGCATTTTTGTGGTAGCAAAAAAAACGGAACAGAGTAGATTAGATGTTCATCAATTGCACCAAATTATGGTGCAAAAAATAGAAATACTATTATTGGTGTAAGAAACAAATATGATGAATACGAAGAAGCACGAAAAGATTTATATGAATTGATACAGATTGAAATAAGCAGGGAAAGGAAAACAGTATACCTAATGACTACAATGTGAATAAAAAGAATAATAGCCACAAAACAAAACCGAATGTTGTAAAAATAAACAGCCTCCAAAGAAGAAATGTGAGAAGATAATCCCTTCATCCTTTACAAAGGTCAGGCCCTGAGGCTGTTAACACTACATATATTGTCAGATTTATTTCAGTGTATTGATGGCTTTTGCTATTTTATTAAAAATCTTCCTCTTTTAAAAAAATTCTTAGTTATAAATACTGACTATGTAGGAAGGAAGAGAATTTCAGAGGCAAAATCCAAGCAATGTCAAAACCAAATATAACAATAATCTTGCCCCTTTTGGTGGCAGAAAGATAAGATAGCTTGCACTATGTAGTCACTTTATTGTTTTTGATTAATTATTTCTCTCACAAGAAAAAATTCACCCCAGAGAAAGGAAATAAAATGACTAATATAAAAAGGTACTAATATAATATTTTTAGATGAAATCTTGTGAGTTTTTAGGGATCACTATTTCCTTTGCAAGTATTCACAAATAATCTCAATAATGAAATAGTTTAGATTTTTTTTACCTGGAATGTAAATCAAATTACTTATCGGTGTTTTGTAGACATCCCCATGAGCAAGAAATACATTTTTTTATGTTTATATGCCTACTGTATAAGCCTAATTCTACACATAGTAGGTGTTTAATAAATATTTAATTGAATTCTCTTGAAGGGAAAATATTGCTTCTTTCTCTTCTCTATTGCAAAAACTTTCCCAACCCCATGATTATATTGTAATTATAAAAGAAGAAATGTTTCAAGGAGCACAACATACTCCTGAGTGCACATTTCTAAAACCCGGAATATTGTGTGAATAGCAGTTATATTCTTTATATAACAGGCCATGACATGTACCTTGTGCAGTAGCATATTTCGCCATTTCTGAAATACTCATTCTTTTTCTAGTATTATGTAGGACCCTGGTTGCCTGGGATAATTAAAAGGTGTAAAGAGAAGACTGTTTCCTCTTCCAGTAGGACCTACCTTTAGCCTTCCACTTAGAGCCTTGAGGCTAAAATTAGAACTATAAGGTACTGGTTTTTAAGTATCTCAAACGGCTTGGTATGTGGAAAGCCTGTCATTTCCCACTTTTTTTTAGGGACTATAGGAAGTAGTTTTAGTAGTAGGAGAAAGTACTATACTGAAGAAGTCAAAATCGTGGATTGAGTTCCCAGTGTTCCCAAAGTTAGTCACTTTGGATTTCTCAGCTTCAGTCTTCTCATCTATAAATGAAGAGGGGATAAGATCATTTCTTGAAATTCCTTCAATGTATCACATTCTTTGATTGTGAAAAAAAAGTCATTATCCAATCATGTGCTCCATTATAACACAGCAAAAACTTGTACTAAGCTACAGAGGCCTTCATTATTGGCCAGGAAATGACAATATATCATCTGTTCAAGGATCAGTCTAGCTAACTTTTAAAAGACCAGTCACCAGAGGGTTAGTCATAGCACTAAATTTCTAGCCATGTAATTTAATTTATGGCTATTAGATCATAGAAAGATTGTAGGCTCTATTGTAGAAGTAGTACCCATCTAGTATTGAAATATTAATGCTATAAATGCCCGGCTAAACGCAACACACACACACAAATCAACCTATGCCTATGATAGCTTATGTTTTATTAAATATTACCTTAATTAGGATGTTAATCTGCTTTTTTCTTCCAAGTTTAATCAGAAAATCTTAAATGTTTCTATCCTTTACTTCTTTTAAATTTTTCAAAAATTTGAAGTACAAAAATTCTTTTTCGAAAGCAAATTATTTTCCAGTTTTCCAGAAATTGTTCATAGCAATATATTTAATTTTTTACTTTCTATCATTCTACCCTAGTACATAGTACACAGAAATACACACCACATTCTGATTTATTGCCCATTATAATGTTTTTCAACAAATAAATTTAACCAACATTTATAATAAATGTCTGGATCCAGGCGGAAGTGTAGTCTTCAAGTTACTTGATACATATTTGATATTTAGCCAATCATATCCATTTTATCCAATTACAGCAAGCATAGTACACAGTGAATTAGGTCACTTAATATGTTCCTAACATGTTGTGCCTTAAGACTTTTCCTAGCTATCAAACTGAGTATGGCACCACAACTTCTCTTTACACTAAACAATCCCTCCCCCAGAATGTCTCAGCAATATATGTGTGTGAACTTTTACCTAATGGCTCAGTGGCAGAGCAAGGAGGAAGGGAGTAAAGGTAAGATGAATTCCATGATTCAAGTAGAGATTTATTGAAGTATAGAAGAGAGGAAGATGAACTTAAGAAATCACTTCCTTTTTTTCCTGATATTGGGAAATCTCTAAAGACAGTTCCATAAAAAGACTTTAAAACATTTAAATAATAAAACAAAATGTTAACATTTTGAACAATTATATCATTCTCACATGTGAAAATTTAGATTTATAAGTTTTTATATATTTGTTTAAGAAATAGGCTTTTACAAGCAGCTAGGTGATGCAATGGATAGAGCACTGGCCCTGGAGTCAGGAGGACCCGAGTTCAAATCCAGCCTCCAACACATTAATAATGGCCTAGCTGTGTGACCTTGGGCAAGTCACTTAACCCCATTGCCTCAAATTTAAAAAAAAAGAAAGAAGCTATTGTCATCTCATTACAACCATACATTTATTCCTTTAAAATGACTGGCAAAAAAGAAAACTGCCTTCTAGTAAGGGTTGCAATTCATTGTTGGAAGACAAAGTATAACACCTCAGAAATATTAACATTAGATTTTTGTGAATTCAAGCTCAAACTCAATGTGGTAAGTTTTTATGTTTGGCCCTCGTTTAAATCCAAACCTTGAGACTCGTGAAACCAAAGAGTAGGGAAGCTGTCAAAAATGAAAAATTCATTGTAAATAAGAATTATTCCATGTATTTTAGAAACAAATATGCTTCTTTGAGTACAGACAGGAGTATAGCCAGAAGAAAAATGCTGTTCCAAGAACTATAAAAGAACCAACACGGTAGCTCTTAAGCTATTTGATACTAAAATTATTTTTTTTAAATGGTGTCAAAATGGACATTAAGTTCAGAAAAAGTGAAGGACAGCACCTAAAGTCCTCAAAGATGCCTATTCAAGAATAAATCAGTATAAATCCCACTCCCCATATCAGCATGAGATGACTCTGCTTGCTGTTCTTTCACATTCTCATTTACTGCTTTTAATGCTGTAATTCAAATTTGATTCAGCTAAACAATAAGTACCTACTATGTGTAAGATGCTGTGCTAGTTGCTGGGAATACTAGCATAAGATATAAAACTGTAAAAGATCGAAAAGATGTTAAGATCTAGTTTAAGATCTAGCCCCTATTTTACGTGGGAAAAACTGAGATCCATAAAAGTCATGACATGCTCATTATTAAGAGTTTTAAAAGTATTAAATGCATTTTATGTGCTTAGTTATCATTTTTCCTTTATTTGATATATATGTACTTTAAGGTATTTGTAAAATAACCTTTATATGTGATTACAATTTGGGAAATGATTTTGATAAAATATTGGGTAACAGGTCTTCAGTTAAAAACATAGTCCTTTTTTATACCATTTGTGGGAAATCTAAGTTTTGAGTTATTTCAATTTCTATTACTTTTTCTATGAACCTAAATGACAAAAGGTCTATCTGTATTTATTTGGAAAGTATTATTTATACAATTAAATAAATATGCTATATTAAGTGGAACTTTTTTTAAAAGAGTACATTTAGGGGGTGGCTAGGTAGTGCAGTGGATAGAGTACCAACCCTGGAGTCAGGAGTACTTGAGTTCAAATCCGGCCTCAGACATTTAATAATTACCTAGCTGTGTGGCCTTGGGCAAGCCACTTAATCCCATTGCCTTGCAAAAAAAAAAAAAAAAAAAAAAAAGTACATTTGGGGGTACAGCTAGGTGGCGCAGTAGATAGAGCACTGGCCCTGGATTCAGGAAGACCTGAGTTGAAATCCAACCTCAGACACTTAATAATTACCTAGCCATGTGACCTTGGCAAGTCATTTAACCCCATTTTCCTTGCAGAAAAAAGAAGAAAAATATTCCAAAAAAAAAAAGTACATTTGGAACTTTAGTCAAAGCCGGATAGTAAAAAATATTTCATGTAACTGGAGTCTGCTTTCAAAAGCAAAAAATGTTATGTAGAGGGGAAAGTTGCTGACAAATAATTCATATTAAGACCTCTATTTCTTCTCAATATGTTCACATAATGCAACCTTCTCCTTCTTCTATGTAGCTAGGTAATTGTGCCTATATAGAGCTGACCAGATAATGAAATAATGTTTGATATCTGAATACTATTCCTTGAGAACTAGGTTGTCTATGTTTATTTCCTGAAGGTGATATAGATGTTAGTGACTGGTGTCTGCACCCTCAAACCAGAGTTAAATAATGTCAAAATTCAGAAAGAAATCATAAAGGCCCATTATTAAAATGTGATTTGAAATAAAATGATGTGCCTTCATCTTTTCCCACCCAAAAGCTTCCCATTTCCCCCCACACACAGACACAGTATTTGTCCTCTTTTCCTTGTCAATCAACAAGTATTTCTAGACTTCCTAGTATTTGGGTACTCTAAGAACATAATTTGTATGATTCCATATTGTAAAAATATGCTAATCAGATGGTTCTTAAAGAACATGTACACTTCATCTTTATTATTTCCAGTTTCTTTGAGTTCCAAAAATAGTTGAAATGTATGCAGTTGTCCCTATAACCCAGCCCAAGCATTTTTCCTTAAATATTGCCATCTAGTGTCAAAAGTTGGTAATGTTAGGCTTGTGCATAAACAGCAATGTCCAATTTAATTCAAACATTTCATGATTTCATCTAGTATATGTGCTTCTTTGACCAGTGCGTTTCACAACCCCTTTGTGCTTTTATCTTTGATTCATATTTGCTGTCACCAAAAAGAAAGTCATGTATTGAGGTCCAACCTTCTATTGAAATGGATCTTCAAACTGAGGGACTACTCTAATACCTACTGCTACAACAGAACGATTTATTATCCAAGCCTTCTGTAGGCTTTTCAGGATCTGCGAGAGATTATTTTCTACTTGCATAGTCTTAAAAAAAAAAAAAACTGTCATCACCATGTCATAATGAGGCAACAAGTCAGGACTTTAGTGGAGGAAATAATTGTAAAGAAGTTAAAAATTAATTTTTTTCATTATTTTTTGCTAGTGTCCTGGAATACAATTTGGTGAAAAATGAGATTGGCCTGTAGAAGATGTGCTCCCAACTTTCAAAGATCTTATGAATTCATGTAGTAAAGGGAAAAAAGATTAATACACACTAGATTGATACATGCTAATATAACTAGAAAATGAATAGAATTATATAAATTATAAAATAATGTATTATAATATATACAATTATATAATTATATAAACTACATAAATTATTAAAAAACTAAATATATAAACTATATTATATATATAAAATATACATTAAAACTATATAAAAACTGTAAGCATAAAACTATTCAAGATAGTTGTAACTTATAGGTTTACACTCTCTGGAGCTAGAAAGGATGTTAGAAATTATCTAGGCTAAACTCCTGTGAAAAAATTGAGATCTGGAAAGGATAAATGTTCTATCCAAGATCACAAAGATAGTAAGAAAAATAACCAGAATAGAATATTCTGCCTCATTCTTCTTATAAACTCCCAGAAAATCACAGAGATCTCAATTGTCTGGCAATGAGTAATAATGAATCAAGTCAGAATTTATAATATACATATTAGAAAAGTTTGAAAGCCTGAAAAGATGGAGAATCAAATATTTAAGAGACATCACAATTGCTCATGAAACAAATGCAGAATAGACAGTAAGTATTTTCTAAGTCTATAATTGTATATAGTTATGTAATAGGGGTTCCACTTTTGGGTGGTTATTTGATACAATGTTTGTAAAAGTTCTAGTGGTAAAGATTGAACATTTTCCTGAGGTAGTATAAAAGATTCCAGCAACTCAGGTCATAAAATAAAAGGATGGTAAATATTTCCATTCCATTGAAAGTTGTTCTTTCTATAAGTACAAATTGCTTGAAACACACTTGAAATTATTTAATTATAAGCTTTTATTTTAGATCAAAAGCAGTGCCAGGGTCAAAGGGAATGTACTCTTAATGGGGGTTTGCAAAAAAAAAGAAAAGAAAAACCTGTCTCAAAGATGACAGGGGCAGCTAGGTGGCACAATGGCTAGAACACTGGTCCTGGAGTCAGGAGGACCCGAGTTCAAATACGGCCTCAGACACTTAATAATTACCTAGCTGTGTGACCTGGGGCAAGTCACTTAACCCCACTACCTTGCAAAAACAAAGAAAAATGTGACAAAGAACATGTTAACATGTATCTATTATAGTAATATATTTGCCTATATATATATATATATATATATATATAAAATACAAGGCAATCTGTTTGTAGTTAACTCTAGTTTCTATTTGGATGAAAAATATCTTTTTAAAAGACTCTTTCCTGAAGATAAAAATAGCAAAGAAAGTAGTCAATATCTGTGTATATATGTATCTTTTTAAAAAAAAATAAATTCAGATGTTTAGATTTTATTTCTTTGGTAATTTTAAAGATTCTAGCCTAAATTTTCATCATCATGAAGCACCAAATGATTTTCTCAAATGTGATCAGATTTACACATGTAAAGGTGACTTTAGCAATACTGTTGAGGTTAGAGGATAGACCAGAAGTGTGGCAACTAGGCTCTATTAATAGACTAACAGTCCTGAGTTCATATCTGGTCCCAGATATTTACTGACTGTGGTCTTGGGCAAGTCATTTAACCCTGTTTGCTTCAGTTCCTCATCTGTAAAACGAGTTAGAGAGGAAATGGTAAACTACTCTAATGTGTTTGTCAAGAAAACTCCAAATGGAATCATGAAGAGTTGGACATAATTGAAATGACTCAAGGTTAGAAGCAGGATGATCATTGCTAAAGTCCCTCATAGTCTGGTTTCATCCTACCTTTCCAGACTTCCCCAAGGTCCACTCATATAGACCTAGTTTCTGTTTCATGAACTCAACATGTTAACCCATTTCTGTGGCTTCAGACATGTTCCATCCTTACCCCATGGCCCTACATAGAATGTATACCTCCCTTATCTCCACTGCTTAGAATCCTTAGCTGCCTCCTTCATGGCTCAAATGACAGTTTTTATAGGAATCCTTTTCTAGGCCTCGAAAGCTTTCAGAACTTTTTCCTCAAATTATATTCACTTGTCCTCCCAGTAGAATGCAAATTTGAGGTCAGGCACTGTTTCTCCTTTTTTATTTATTCATTTGCTATTCTAACAAAGTATTAGTAGAGACTTGTTGGTTACAACATACAATATTCCTGACAAGAGGTGAGAAGCAGAATTTTGGTGTTTGGAGTAAGCATTTGGTGGGGACAGATATGAAACATTCCATAGGCAGAATTCATGAGGTTTAGCAATTAGTTGACTATGAAGAGTGAAGGAGAAGGAAGATTCAAAGATAACTATAGATTTGAGCCTCAATGACAATGAGAATGCTACTGCCCATCACAGAAATGGAAAAGTAGAAGAATAGATTTTTGAGGAGAAAATAAACTCAATTTTGAACATGTTGACTTGGAGGTAACAGTGAGATAACAAGGTAAAGATGTCCAGCAAGAATTTCAAAATATCCATCAAAGGTTGAGAATGCAAAGAGAAATATGGAAGGGTTATATAGGAAACTAATAACAAATAAGAGGATTAACCTTGGAATCAGGAAGACCAAGGTTCAAGTACTGTCTCTGACAAATACTAGTTTTGTAATTGCATATTACTTTGAACTCATTTGACCTTCTTGAGCTTCAGTTTTTTTATCTGTATAAAGAAGGTCTTGTACTACATGCCCTCTTGAGATTTCTTCAAGTTGTAGGCCTATAATATAATCCTTCGACTTGGAGCAAGTTACCTTAGTCTCTCACTGTCCCAGACAACTCATTAAGACTATAAATTTAAGAAGAGTTTGTGGCACTGCTTTGGTAGTTTATTCATTTAGAGTTTCCTCCTCCCACACTGAAATCACAGCCATGAATTCCCTTGAATGGATAATGATTCAGTGGTGTATCCACACAGTTTTTGGAGTTGTTTTTATATGTATAATTAATTGTGACTTAAATATTTTTATAAAACTTTTCATAAAAACATAAACCAAAACCCTTTCTTAGACTATGTATTTTGACTTTCTTATAATAGTGTATATAACATAATATATACATATAATGTACATTGTAGTGTATGCACAAATCACATAATATGTAATAATACTAATAGAATAACTAAATTATGTGTGATTCTAGATCGGGGGGGCTAAAGGAGTAAAGGAAGGCTTCATGGAGTATTTGAGAAATACTTAGCCTCAAAGAAATAGAATTTAGATAGGAACAGGAAGGGAGAGTATATTAGACCTGGGAATAACAAATAATAGCACAGATTCAAGAAATAATATCTTTGTATGATGATGAAGACACTAGCCTAAGTGACATTGAAGATATATATCAAGGAGTAGGAGTAGAGGAAGGGGAAAGTCTTAGATTAGCAGAAGAGTTATATTATTCAGGGCCTTGTAAAACTTGAGGGGTAAGAAAGTTAAGATCTACATACAACACTTTTAAGGAAGAGAGTATCATGAGACAAATTGCCTTAAAGGATTTATTTGGCAATGTTGTGCAAGACTAGATTAAGGAGAACCTAAAGGCAGCAAGGTCAGATGCTGGAGGTAGATGATGTTTTTTTGAAAAGACTCTGGAGGAGCAAGGATAGAAGATAAATTAAATTTTGATCATGTTAAGTTAAAAGATATCCCAAAAGTTTCTTTTTATCTTCCCCTTCCCAAGTCATTCCCTCTTTCTCCTAAAGCATAATTGGCCCTTATCTTCCAAGTTCAGATTAAGTACAAGAAAAGATAAAAGAGAATGATATATACCTATCTACTTGTTCATCTATTTTTTTTTTGGTTGCCCTTGCTTGGCTAGGAGGGAAAGTTTACAGCAATGGTTATTTCAAGTACAGTGAACTTTATGTTGATAGTCAATAATTTTGCAGAGAATAGATTACTTATTAAGCTATAATAAATAGATTCTCCAGAATCACAGAGTGGAAAACTTTTTTTCCCTACATGAAGTAATTATATCTCACAACAATCTTAATATAAGGACAAAGATGCTACACTTAGTGAGAATACTTACTGCTCTTAACATAGCATTGAAGATTTAAGCAATTATTTGACTCAAAATTCAGCATCTTTTCCATTATACCTCTCAAAATTCAGCATCTTTTCCATTATACCTCTATGAATAAACATGTTTTGAACCTTTTAAAAATTAATGTTGATTATATATATATATATATATATATATATAGGAAATTACATATACATATATATATATGTATATATATATATATACTTCTATATTTAAATGTATTTGACTCAATAATCCTGAGATACCAATTTCTTCTTTGGAGGTATTTAACTAAATACCTAATAATTCTACTTAATAATATTCTACCGAATAGTCCCTTTCTGGTTTAAAAGTCCATAGATATTCTTCAGCAACCTTCTCTCTACATGGAATAGTCATGAAAGGCCAACATTCAAAGAGAAGTCTATTAAATCTTATTACCTATATTAGAAATTCATTTTATAAAATTAACAAATATATGATATAAACTATTACATGACAGTGGGTTGAGGCATGTACTAATAAGACAAACCTCTAAGCAGTGACACCAGTTTTTTTTGACAGAAGGGTCAGGAACTACTAGACTAAACAGATGAAAACTCACCCAACTCTAAGCCCTGTAATTCTGAGTAGCTATTTGTCATCATGAGTCTGAAAATTAATTTCATCCTTACCATTGACTGTTGGCACCAAGGCTAATAGGATTGCACCTCATCACGAGTCTCACAAATATGACTCTATAGCTCATCTCAGATATATCCCTTGCCTCCCAAAAGAGATAACACATTTCCCCCCAGTTTTGACAGTTATTTATTGTGTGACCCTTGTACATGAACCTCAATTTCCTCATCTTTATCTCAACTACAAAAATGTCAAATGTTTTCTGCTGCCTTTGTCAACAACCCTGTTTCTTTCTGCCTGGTCCTACTGTAAATCTCTTGTAGCTCCAGTCTTGGCAAAGATTATTGTACCTTCAGAATCAGTCCACCAAAAGAGATCTTCCAGTGACTATTCAAACAGGACTCTTATTGTTATTGGACATGTCCCTTTTTTCCCAGCTTTTCTAATGATATTGGATCCTGATCAACTGATTGAGCTTTTAGAGTCAAATGGATATTTGGCAAGTAGCCATAATTCATCATTGTACCTGTAGGAACCCAAAGAGAATAATACATTTGAGGACTATTTTGAAGTTCATTTTAGAAATGACTTTGATGTTACTATTTTCTCATTTTTTTAAAACTCTAGGATATAGTTCTGGTTCATTTTTGAATACTGACATTTGATTATGATATAGGGTTCATCTATGTGGTTCATTCTGGTTTGGCAGAATGACTTGGTTCAGATGCTTGACCATCTAGGCCACATTTTCTTTCCTTTCTTATTTGTTGTATTAGTTCTTGGACATAAAAGACAGACAGATTTTTGACCAAGGTTTAAATAAATCAGTGCACATGCTACTATGAGTATGTTCACTTGCTGAATGGGGTATCTTAAAACATAAACTGTCTCTTTCCATTTTGATTTCTTAAGATGCACATTCTAGCCAACAGAAGTAATTTTCTATTTATACAGAGTAGGCAGATGCCTATTGGGTATAATTTGAAGGCTATCAAAAGACCCTTTGGTTTCTAAATGCTTTACTCCACATGATTTTCCTAAAATTTACCTAAAAATATTATTATTAGAAGAGTGTGTCTGTGTGTGTGTGTGTGTGTGTGTGTGTGTGTGTGTGTGTATTTTCCTTTGATTTAAGGATGATTAGTAATTTCCAGTTGAAATAGAAACACTTCTAGAGGGGTATATTCATTGTCTTGAATTGTAATGAATTAGTGAATAGTACTTGAGCATAGATTAATTAGATTAATTGCATTCATTGTTCCATAAGCTACTAGGTTAGAAGTGGGAGACAGGAGAAGATAGAAAAATAAAACACCTATAATAGTTGGCATTTATATAACACTCTAAGGTTTATAATGTGCTTTATAAACATTTCATTTGATCCCCACAATATCCCTGTGAGGGATACTACTGGTATTATCACCATTTCACAGACAAAGAAATTGAGACTTGAAAAACTGTAATGACTCGCTCATCACCAACCAACTAATAAGTGCCAGAAACAGTATTCCAAAATGGGTCTTTCCCAACTCTAGTCTAGTTTTCGACAGACCACATTGCCTTTCTAAAACAGTTTTTTTTTTTTTTTTGAGGCAGTTGGACCCAGAACAAGCAAGCTTTCATGTAGAGGCAGAAGGAAAGAGATACTGAGCATGGATAGTGTCCAGGAAAAGTTAAACACAAAAAGAATGCTACATGGAATCTGGGGATGGGGAAAGGAGAGAAGGACAGCATGAAAATGCCACCTGGAGGGAAAGAAAAATATACCAATAGTCACTATCCTCACAGAACTTTACCTTTTATATGTCTAGAACATGATTATTTTAAAGAATTTTTGTTAAGTTTTAAACCAAAAATAGAAAGCATTCTTAGATTTCTGCACTTTGTCTTTTAGTGTTTCTAAAGTTTTAAATGAAATTAGAAAAGCAGCTGGGTCCATTCTTTATAAATCAGCCTTTAGCAACTCACCATATGTTTCTGAAGCATAGAAAAAGGTCATATTGGATATATAACTCCACTGTTTTTTTTCCACTGAAGGGCAATCTGTAGTGTTCTCCAGATGTGGAAAACAGCCATTTCAGTAGACGAGTATGTCTAAGATTCATTATATTCAGAACTTTGTTTTGGGGCTAAACCTTTTTCTGGGGTGGGGGAGTGGGGGTATACACCTTTTGGTCTAAATTAAGCAATTTTTAAATAGAATATAGAATCTAGAACAAAAGTCAAGAGAACAAAGGAAAACCTTAATTTATTTTATCTATTTTAATTAATATAATGTTTTAATATATTTCATTTAATTTATTTTAGAATAAATGTTAACTAAAAATATGAGCTATCCAATTTATAGCGTATTAAAACAACTCTTTGGACCATAAAAATTGCTATCAGAAGATTTTTTTTTAATTTGTAAATTCTTGAACTTCATTTTTTTTTTTTTTTTTGCAAGGCAATGGGGTTAAGTGGCTTGGCAGCTAGGTAATTTTTAAGTGTCTGAGGTCGAATTTGAACTCAGGTACTCCTGACTCCAGGGCTGGTGCTCTATCCAGCTACCCCAAACTTCATTTTTTTTTTAAAGAGCAAACTATAAACTACAAAAAAAGACTGGTAGGGACCACCCTTAAAAAGACTCTCAAAATTATCATCAGAATATCTTCTGCTTAGCAAGGCCTGAGCTACTAACAAGGAGAGAACTCTGATGAAAATGTCTTGCAAGCATTCAGTCCCTGTTGACATTGTTTTGTTTTCATTGGTATCTGTTCCAAGAGGGTTCGGAATTTAGGCTCCCTTATTACATGTTGAAAGAACTAAAAATCTCTTTTCCTTCCTTCCTTCTTTCTTTTCTCTTCCTTTTCCCCATCTCTTCCTCTTTTTTCTTCTGTCCCACTTGAGTGAAGAAAATGGACAACTACTTTGTCTCACTTTTCTTGGATATAAAAGTGAATTAAAAAAAACTTCACCAATAAAACAGAAATGATAGATACATTATCACTTAGCCACTGGAATGCACCAAACACTGTATAGACATTATAATATTTTAGGCATGTCCCAGCAATGCTTAGTGCAAATAAAATGTGTGACACAAATTTACTTTTTTGAAAAATTAGTATTTAATGTTTATATGCAGCAATATAAATAGTGTTAAGAGCAGTAAATATTTCTTTTGCAGGGTCTGTTCATTTTTATAAATTCCTAATTAAACTGGCCTTCCAGTGTCAAGCACTATCCAGGCATAAAAGAGCATTGAAAGAGTTTCTTTTGTTGGTTTTCTCATGGAAAAAAAAGATTTATATGTGCAAATTTTTTAAAAGCCATTTAAAAAAGTCTAATTTATTATTTTTTTAGCATTTGAAAAATTGGAATTCTGAATTCTCTCCTTTCTTTTCCTACCTTATCAATTGAAAAGGCAAGAAGTGTGTTATTAATTATAATTTGCATATGAGCCATGTTGCTAGAAGGAAAAAAGCTAGAAAAATAAAGTTTAAAAAATTATGCCTCAATCTACTCTCAGACTTCAGTCATTTTTCTGGATATGGATATCATTTTTCATTAGAAGTCCTTTAGTATTGTGTCAGATCATTATATTGATAAGAAGAGCTAAGTCATTCACAGCAGATTATTGTTATAATATTGTTGTTATAGTAGCTCATCAATTAATTTGCATCAATTCATGTTTTCCAGCTTTTTTTTAAAATCATCCCCCTTGTTTCTTTTTATATAATTTAAAATTTTTATTTTTCTCAATTATGTATAAAAAAGAATTTAACTTTAATTTTTTACAATTTTGAATTCCAAATAATTCTCTCCCACTCTTTTTTCTCTCCCCCTTCAATGTTAAAGCAAGTAATTTGATAAAGAGGGGCAGCTAGGTAGTATAATAGCTATATAGTATATAGCCTTGGAGGCAGTAGGACCAGAGTTTGAAAGGGGTCTCAGACAACTGACACTAACTGTGTGACCCTGAGCAAGTCACTTAACCCTGACCGCCTCACATAGAGGGCTATCTCCAGTCATACTGATTCTTATCTGACCACTGGACCCAGATGATCTGGAGGAGAAAGTTGAGGCTGGTGACTTAGCATAGAACTCCCACACTCAAATCTGATTCACATGCTTGTCATGGCATCACCTCCCTGGTTTCATGGTCTTCTTTGAGAATTAGAGACAAATATCATCATTATTATTATTATTATCAATTTGATAAAGATTATATATGCAGTCTGGTTAAACATATTTTCATATTAACCTATGTTGTAATAGAAAACCAGACCAAAACTCTCAAGAGAAATAAAAAAAAACAGTATACTTCAATCTGCATTCAGACTCCATCAACTCTTTCTCTAGAGATGGATAGCATTTTTCATCTAAATCCTTCAAAATTGTTCTGGATCTTTGTATTGTTGAGAATAGCCAGGTCATGTGTAGCTGATTATCTGCACTATTGTTGTTTCTGTACACAATGTTCTACTTTTACTCACTTCACTTTGCATCAGTTTGTCTGTCTTTTGTCATTTTTTAATATTACAAGACTATTCCATTATAATCGTATACCACAATTTATTGAGGTATTCCCTCAATTTCCAATTCTTTGCCACAACCAAAAAAGTTGCCATAAATTTTTTAACATATGGTGGGGGGGTCTTTTTACTTTTTCTTTGATCTCTTTGGGTTATTGACCTAGTAGTCATAATTTTATATCCTTTTGGGCATAGTTCCAAATTGTTTTCCATAATTGTTGGACCAATTCACAACTCCACCCATACAATTTTTCCACATCCCTTCCAACATGTCATTTTCCTTTTGTCTCATATACATGTGCATTTTCAATGGTTTCTCCTTGAAGTAACTCAAGTGTTACAAATTATAATTAACCCTTTCTATCTCCAATTATGCAATAATCTAACATGCACTTTATAGTCATTGGCACATAGTAAACACTTAATAAAAAACTACCTGAATAAATGGATTATCAATCAGTGAGCATTTATTAAGTCTGTGCTCCAAACATTGTGTTGAGCACTTGAAGATGTAAAGAAAAGTATAAACTAAAAGAGTTTATATTCTTTTTTTTTAGTTGTTTTTTTGCAAAGCAATGGGGATAAGTGACTTGCCCAAGGCCACACAGCTAGGTAATTATTAAGTGTCTGAGGCCGGATTTGAACTCAGGTACTCCTGACTCCAGGATCTGTGCTCTATCCACTGCGCCACCTAGCTGCCCCCAAAAAAGTTTATATTCTAATATCTCGATATCTAGATATAAATATATACATATATGTGTGTATATAGATATATATACAGAGAGAGAGAGTGCATAAGGAATATATATGTATGGCATATACCGTATATATTCCAAATGACTATGGAAAAAACAAAGAAAATTTTCCTACATAACTTCACATTATATTTTAAAACCTCTGAGTGGCTCATGTTTCTGATCTTGTCTCATTGGTACCATTGCTCAAGTTTTGGTCTTTTCCTCCAACCTTAAATTGACCTAGAATTTTGATTCTAATATAATCATAATAGATCACGACATTCTTTAAAATTTGCTTGATGTTTAGTATTTTTAGCACAAACGTGAAAAAATAATGAAAAACTATTATACACTTCTATTTAGTGTACCTCTATTTAGTGAGTATAACTTTTGTTACACTCTATGTACCTCTATTTAGTGAGTGTAACTTTGGTTCCTTTATATTTCTATCTGTCCCCAACTTGCCTTTTTTCTCAAATTTCTCAGTAATATCTTTCCCGCCTATATCATGGCAAAACTATTCTATTGTCATCAAACAGCTTTCTATCTGATGACTCTTTTTCCTTTGCACAGGCTTTTTTTAGGCTGTGGCAATCCCCGACTCTGCCATGCCTTGAATTTACTCCCTTCTCATCATTGTCTCTTAGAATGCTTAATTTCTTCAATTCTTAGTTTAGTGATGCCTCCTACTAGAAAGCTCTCCTGATCTAGTTGACAGTAATAGACCCCTTCTCAAATTACATTTCATTTACATAACTTGTATATATGTTGTATTTCCTCAATAGAATGTAAACTCCTGTCTAAACTTTAATTTCTAGCTTCCCATCCAAGTATATAGACCAGTACCTGTCTTCTAGCAGGTACTTCATAAATATTTGTTGAATTGAAGTTAATGAGCTGGTAATATTTGATGCCAATTAATACATAGGCTACTAAATGGTTACAACAAAACTGAGGTGAAATTAAAATTGACAATATTAAGTAACTGCTATGTGCAAGTCATTATGCTAGACTGGAGATAGAAAGATAAACACTAAATGATTTCTTTCCTAGAACAATTTCCTGGGTTTCCTGCCACTCCCATCAGATTGGGGGAAATGATAAAAGTCAGAAATATTCTTTGTTGTAGAATCTATGGGAAGACAAGCCCAATTGGCTAAATCATTCTGACATTCTGATACTGAGTTTATACCTCAAATCAACCAAAAGCAGAAAGTACACAAATATTACACAATATTTTTAACAGCACTTTTTTTGTGGCAGGAAAAAAAAATTCAACAGGAAACCAAGTGATTTCCTATCATTTGGAGAACTGCTGAAAAAAAATATGGTATATGAATATACCTACCTAAATACATATGAGATATTATTGTACTATAAGAAATTGTGAATATGATGAATTCAGAAAACATAAGAAAATTTATGTGAATTGTTAGAGTGAACTAGGAAAACAATGACTACAATAATAGAGGTAAAAATAACATTTAAAAAAAAACCAATGTGAATTCAGAATAATTTTTAACAGCAGTTTTGGTCCCAGAGAAGGTAAAACAAGCTTTCCACTTCTAAGTGGAGAGATTAGGTACTAGGGGTGGTGAAATGTTGGTCCATTTGATCCAAGGGATCTGCTTATTTTTCTCTGATAGAAAAGAATTTTCTATGTTTCGGGATTTGGGAGAAAAAAATTTGTGAGGAACTGTGGTGTAAAATACTGAAAGCTACAGTATTTTTTTTAAATTAAAAGGACAGCCAACATACCTCCTTTTCATCCTTTCCTATTCCCTTAGTTTAGTGTAGCTATTTGTAATCCAGTGGCTGCAAATTCAGTGTAAGTCAGCAATGAATTGTGGCAACAAAAAAAGACCAATCTTGGATTGTATCTTGAAGGCCTTAGTTTCCAAGAAGGAAGGGGGAAATCCCATTGTATTCTGCCTGTATCAAACTTCACTTGGAGGATTATAGTCAGTTTTGAATGTCAAAATTGAAGGACTAGTTGAAGAACTAGTCACACATGATGCCTTTAATCTTAATCAGCATCATTAACATTTTCTCCTCATTTTCTTAAGGATACATCAAATCAGATGCTGATTGGTAATGTTTGCCTATTTCTGAGGTATACATGTTGACATGAAAATTTAACAATAACCACACATGTAAGTCAGTTTGAGCTGATGCCCACCCCACTATTTATTGTAAGATTTTTTTTGTTTGGTTTTTTTTAATGTTTTTTTGCAAGGCAAATGGGGTTAAGTGGCTTGCCCAAGGCCACACAGCTAGGTAATTATTAAGTGTCTGAGAATGGATATGAATCCAGGTACTCCTGACTCCAGGGCTGGTGCTTTATCCACTACACCACCTAGCCACCTATATAAGATTTTTTTTTAATGCTTTATAGAAATAACAGTTTTCTATCTAGTTGGCCTTTTCCTGATCTACCCTTAGTAATTACATAAAAAATGAAATTAAGTTGATTTTATATTATTTATTCTCAATGAATTCATGCCAGCTCTTAGTGATTGCTATTTTCCTCTCTACAGGCTCACAAACTATTTATTATGGAATTTTGATAGAAAACTGTTGTTTTCCAAACTATGCTTTATAGAGTCAATCTTATTCCCACTGAAAATTGAGATATTGTTCTATCTTCATTCAGTATAATGAGACCTAACCTGATTTACATGATTTCTCAGAGATCACTGTTATACATCTTCTTTTATATTTTAGATCATAATTCAGCTGGGCAAGGTCACTTGGAGTTATTTCTGACAATTCTCATCTTCACTTAGGTTAGGGTTTTTTCTTAACCCTTTTAGCTCTATCCTTTTTAGTCAGGATATTACTCTCCTTGATGAAAGAAAAAGAAAACTAGTTGTTCACTATTTCCACTTTTGAACACTGTGACAGTCTTCTCTCGATATCATTTTTTCTTTTTTTCCTCTGAGAAAGCTAAAAAAAAAAAAACCCCTTTTATTCTTATTAGCCCTTTTTGATAAACCTCTCATTCTTAGCTTTAACTATCATGACAATATTTACATAGATTTTCCCCTTCTTTGAAAAATATTCTTCTTGGTTATTTGTATGTCCATCAATTGTACTTATTCATTTCAAGCAGCCTGTCATAAGGGGGAAACATCATTGAATTTGGACCTTGAAGACATAGGTTCAAAGACTGGCTCTATCACTAATTGCAACATACTTTTACAACCTTGGGTAAGTCATTTCACCTTCCTGTGACTCAGGGTCCTGCTCTGTAAAATGAGGAGGTAGGATTAGATGAATTTTTCAAATTCCTTCCAACTCTTAGAATCTATAGTTCTGTACTTAGGTCATAATAATCATTAGATCTTTGGCTATTTTTATTGCTTTCTTCTCAGAGATTTTTTTCTTTCTCTGTTTTATGTCTAGATTTGACCCCTATTCAAGATGGCTGAAGTTGATGAAAGTCTGATCTCTGAAAAATAAGGTAATTAAATGTATCTAAAAATATTTGGTTTTAAAAGATTACCACTAGTCATTTCTATGTTTCTATATTCCTATAAAAATATTTTTCCAGTGGTCAAAAAAAACTTGAGTTTTGCAAAAGTATACCTGGTATTCAAGTGCTCAGATGACCTGACTTTACATTTCTCAGGCAACTTGTCACATTCATTATTTTGAAGAAAACTCTTTATAAACCTTAAGGCACTGTATATAACAAAAACAGTAACATGATGTGTTTGCCTAGAGTATGCTTGGTAAAACTTATTCTCCCAATTCTTATATTAAATTCTAGGAGCCAGCTAAGTAACAGTGAAATTATTCTATCACTTAGGACACTGTTTATACCTATGTTTTATGTATAAAAATTATAAAGTTATTTCTATATTAATTTTTCCAATGAACAAAAATATCTGAACCTGACTTTTAAGATCTCTTGATGATTGAGCCTCAGTGTACCTTTCCAAGCCTATTTTTCTGAATGGTCCATTAAGAGTACCTTGTGCTTGGGCTAAAATGGATTAGTAAGCATCTTCCAAGTATGACCCTCACTTATCTCTCATTTCCCTTTTGTTCATTCTATAAGCACCACCTGCTTGTCCCCTATGAAAATGGTAACCTTCTTTCAAGATTCAGCTCAAATGCAACCTCTTTCATAAAGAGATTTCCACGATCATCTTATCTTTTTAAATGTGATCTCATCCATTTCTAAATACCCATTGAATTTTGGGAGAATCTCTTTAAAAATAATTTCTCTCTCTTTTTAAAAACTATTTACTTCATAGGGATTTTGGGAAAAGATATTTTGTAAGCCTTAAGGAACTCTGTAAATGTGAATTATTATTATTATAAGTTATTTGTTCAGCCATCATATTTCTTATATAAAATTATAAATTTGCTGAAGATAGAGACTTTCTTCTTTATACCCACTATCCCAAACTGCACAGTATATAGTTCCTTTCACATAAATAGCCTCTCATTGGAAATGTGCAGAATAAAGAAATGAATGAACTCTTAAATATTCTAAGATCTACTACATTCTAGAAGCTTGGTAGGATGAAATAAGCAATAGACTTAAGAGAATCTGAAGACCTGAATTTGGACTATAGTTATAGCACCTACTAGTAAAAGAGTCAACAGCAAGTTACAAAGCGCATTTTGAATTTTTAAATATTGATTTCTAAATAGTTATTCAAAATAATTTCTTAATATTATTTCGATCTTAGTATTTTTGAATTCAGTGTTAATTTATATTTCATTATCTTTATGAGGAAGAGGCAGATATTCCCATTTTTATAGATGGGTGATCTCAAGCAGAAAAGGGTTTAGTAAGACTTCTTTAGGATCACACATTTAATGGAAAAATGAAGACTATAATAAAAATCTCTTATCCTAGTCATTTTGCTACATTAAGTACTTAATATTAGAACTAAATAGAAATCATTTTTTTTTTTTGCAATAACTGCTTTAGTTTCCTTCACATAGTCAGCAGGCAAAAAACATGTGTCCAATTGAATTCTATTTTCGCTGACCCAATATAAATCAGTGCCCAAGATTCTTGAAGATGATCTAGTTTGTTTCCTTCACTTTACAAATGAAGAAACTGAGGCCCAAAGTGATTTACCTAAAATAATCTAAGGTAGCAATGATGGAATTTAAGGATTACTCCTTTGACTCCAAATTCAGAGCTCTATGGTCTCATGCTGAAAGGGGGTGTGGTACTTGTTTTGAAGTCAGAGGACATGAGTTCAAATCCTGATTCTGATGATTAATACCATTGTGACCTTAGGTTATTGAATAACTACACTAGGGCTTAGTTTTCTTTTATATAAAATTAGAGGGTTGGACTTAAAGACCTCCTATCCAATTTTAGGTTTACAATTATATTTTTGAAGAAAAGATCTTGCAATTCTTGGTCCAAGAAGTCTATGGAATATGAAAATATGAAAAGTTACATGAACACATACACAAAAATGTATAATCATATATATTTATATGTGTGTGTGTCTTTATGCATTCATTTATCATCTCCTCAAAAAAGTGAAGTTTTAAAAGTAAGGTTTAGCGATCAGAAGAAAAATGTCCAGTATACTTTTCATGCCTTGAGAAAATAAATTTCCTATCTCAATTGCCAAAAAGGACCTGATCTGAGATATGACTGTATGCTTGTTCAATTTCGATTCTACTTTAGTGTAGATTTTTTTTAATGATTAATGGCCTAAAAGTTCCTAAGAGAAATCATAGCATTAGCCAAACCTATAGAAGTGTTTATATATTTAAGGTAATAAAGCAAAATTGAGATGAGTCAGGAAACATTTTTTACATGTTTAATACAATCTCTCTAGTCCCTGGATTTAAATAATGAATGAATGGAAAAAAATGACACCTTTAAATAAATTATAATATACCCTGTGCCACAAGAAAATGAATTAAACTTTTGAAATAAGTGCACTGTCAGTCATTAGTGTATATAGGAAAGGCGGTTTTCCCTTCCCACACAATCATTATGATATTGTTAAAAAGGATTTTTCATTAAATATGCTTACCCTACTTCTTTTCATTCATCTTAAGTATGTGAGAATATCCTCAATGGTTAACAATAGATAATTGAAAATACACACCTGTCTTTCTGGGTTTCAGTGAACAGTTTATGTAAGACCAAGCTCTGTCACAAAAGAAACATTTTTCCTTATGGGAATTTCATCTCAAACCCTACTAGCAAAAATCAATTTGCAATATATTTAAGGGGTTTTAGATATTAAATATCAGTTTCTCTATAAGCTATAAAAGCCACTGAAAAATCTCAGGCACTGATTTATACTGGGTCAGAGAAAGTGGAATTCAATTGGACACATGTTTTTTGTCTACTGTGACTATGTGAAAGAAACTAGAGCAGTTATTGCACAAAAATGATGATTTCTAAACAAGATCTGAAATTTGTCTTATATTTCGCTGGGGGAGAAAATTATATGTTTTTTCAGCCACAAAACTTTAATAGAATTGAACCTGGAATTTTTAAATTAGAATGACCAAATGAATCAATTGACAATTTTTTTAAAAATTGCTTGATCCTTCAAAATATTCTTAAATTCCAGTCCTAGAGCCTAAGAAATTTTTTTTTTTCCCTGAAAGACTGTAGAGCCCAGGATCCAGAAGAGGTATCTAGTTTGCCTTCCTAATAGTACAAAAAAGAGGAAACGGTACAAGAGACTTTGTATTATTACTCCCAGGTCATATAGTAGCCAGGGTCAAGATCTGAACTAGGTCCTCAAATTCATAAGACTTTTTAAATTCAGGGTTTGAATTCTTGGCCCCTCCCAGCTCTAGAATATTATTCTGTGATCCTTTGTACTCTTATCATGGTTAGGTGGTGTAGTGAATAGAGTGCTTGGCCTGGATTCAGGAATACTCTTTTTGAGTTCAAATCTTGCTGCAGACAGTTATGAGCTATATGACCCTGGCCAAGTCACTTCACACTGTTTGCCTAGATTTCCTCATTTGTAAAATGAGCTGGAGAAGGAAATGGCGAACAACCACTTAAGTATCCTTACCAAGAAAACTCCAAAAAGAGTCATGAGGAATCAGACAAACCTGAAAAAACAAAAACTAGATAGAAAACTAGATAGAGAACATTCCTATTTTCAAACAAGAGTCAATAAAATACGTTTTTAAAAAAGATCTATTTATGGTATTCATAAAATGTAAAAAAGATTAAGAGGAAAGATTCAAGTATGTTGAGTGGGTTTTCTGTGAAGAATCTACTTAAAAACATGGTGAAGAATGATATAGGAGTGAAAGGTTGTGATCAGAAGGAGATAAGATCATAGATTCATTAAATGTTGAAGATAACCTAACTATAACATTGACTTATTCCTTTAGCTCAGTTTTTTTCAGATTCATAAATATTTAAGGTTGTGTATATTATTTAAAAAAAAATCAGGGTCAGAAACAAATATGTTACCTTTTCCATGAAGAATTGTTTGATTAGCTTTTTCTTAGTAGTTATTGTTATTCCTTTGTCATAATTGCTCTTTTGCTGTCTTTCTGGTTTAATGTCAGGAAATCAGGTTCAGTTTCCTCCTTTCTATAAATAAAAAGACATTCTCTTTCACATTTTAGTTTTTAGTGTGCATTTTCTACAATCAGTGTTCCTTTTGTCTTAGTAACCTATGGGGATAGTTTAAAAAAACTAACAACAAGGTAGACTCCTGAGGTGTGCAAAGCAAGAATAAGAATCAATTCAATTCGTGCATTCACTTAATATGCATTTGATAATGCCTAGGATCATAGCTTGCAAATTTTTCTTGCCTGAAGGGTTCTACACTCCAAAATTCCATTTCTAATTTGGCAAAGATCAAGGTAGTGATTGACCAACAATAGAGAAGAGTCACTAGGCTCAGGAAAAACAAATGATTATAAGTTTGGGGACTTTATATTCTTCATTTCAGTAGCATAAATTAGCCAGTGAGTGCAAAAAATTTTATATCAGCTACAGAAGCATTAAAACAATATCTCCAATTCTATCTCGCATCTATAGCCAATTTAATGAGAACATTGGCAAAAATAATCCAATTATAACCAAATTGCAAAAATGTTCCTTTTTAAAAGTAGGAAATTTGAGATAAGTAGGAAAAAGTAGGCAGCTGGAAATTAGATGATCCAGTAAAAGATAGGCAAGATTCTCCCAACCATAGTAGATTTTGAAGTCAACCTTAAGTTTAAGAACAGTTTTAGGAAAAGAAAGAAATCTCTGACTCATTTGCCAAAATTTAGAACAGTGGTTGAACTTTATCTGATTACAAGATTTTAAAACATTTAATGTCTTTTATTATTTCCGATAAAAAGATTGGGTCTCACAAACAATAATACAATAGATATTTCTTCCAAAAGTTATGGGAATAGAGAGGGATTGTTTCAAGAAAACCTACCTTCATTAGATTTGCAGGCTAATGGGACATATACTTCAAACATCTTTAGTACCTCAAATCAAAGAGTTGAAGATAGGCACTCCACCCAAGTGAGAGCAATTAAATCAATTCCACTTACCCTTTGCAGCTGCCTCTTCTCACCCACCCTAGGAAGCTAGGCTTACCTTATATAATCTCGTGGTTGGGAGTGGGAAGAAGGTGAAAAGAGAAGACAGGAAAACCCTGGAAAGGGAGAGAATGAGAAAAAACTGTGTAGGAGTTAGTATAGCTTCCCCTCTGTCTCTTGACTCTGCTCTTACTCTCAACCCTTTAGAATAAAGAGTAAAAAATAATCACCTTTCCATACTCTAAATATGGGCAAATATAGAGGGAAGAGAGCTAAGTATGAAACAACCCAAATGAGCACTTTTGCAGGGAATGTCTGAAAAATTGTTACATTTTATGTTAAAGTTAATTTGAATGTTGGTAGGAAGTTTAGTTAATTATATTGAAGTTTATATTATGTTTTAATAACACTTTTAAAATTTCAAAAAGAGCAGGTAAGTTATGAACTAGTTTCAAGTTTGCAGTCTCCAATAACATATGTTCACTCTTATTTTGAATTTATGAAAATATATATCATCACCAAAACAACTGTTAACAATTTGTGCTGTTTTTCAGTTGCAAGCAGAATGCAATTTTGTTTTAATTGATATAAATGGAGCAATTTAGCAACAGTCTGCTCTTTGCAATAGCAGTTTCCAACAATCCTTGAAGACCTTTGGTGATGCTTAGATAAAAATGCCTTTGGAATTACAAATTCTTTTGTATTTTACATAGCATTGTCCTTTTATTTAGTCAGGGTCTGACTGATTTGGAACAACCAATCAATCTAGCAGCACATACTTGTTAGACACCTTCGGTGTGAACAATACTGTGCTAGGCACTTGAGGAAATGGAAAATGTAATTAAGATGGTGTTTTTGCCCTTGTGAAGCTTATAGCTTATTAGAGAAATGAGATACATATATTGCTATATGTGATATAAAATATAAAACAAATTGCTATACAAGTCCCAAGGGCTTGTATAGGCTCCCAGAGAGATCAGGGAAGGCTTCCTGCAGAAATGACATTACTGTTGGGCTTTAAAGGATGGGCTTCAGTTTTAAAAAAAAGGTGAAGGAGGAGAGCATTCCACATATATCGAACAGCTGGATAGAAGGCATGAGGTAAAAGAGAAGAGTATATGTTTGGGGACCAAACTTTACCAAAGCAGGGAGGAGAAAAATCTAAAATGAGTCTGGAAAAGGTATGGGGGAACCAGGTTTTGCATGACCTAAAATGCCCAGAAGTTTGAACTTTGTGAGACAGTAGTAAACCAGTGAAGATTTTTGAACAGGGAAATTTTGTTCACATGTGTGTAAAATAAAGATTGTTGACAAAAGTATGAAGAATGAATTGGAGGGAGTATGGTAAAAAGACCTTTCAGAAGGCCATTGCAGTAGTTTGTCTTGATTAGTGGTAATATGAATTTAAGGAAGGGACAGAGAAAAATCAAAAAAGGTTTAAGCTGCTTTTCTTTGTAGGCACAAGAGATACTTGTGTCAGGGTGTCAGGAGGCTCTATTATAGACAGTTTCTAAGTGATCTCAGAATTTAAGAGTAACTGAGTCTAGTACAACTGAAGATGAACTTCACAACTGTCTTAGACAATATTATCCAGTTTAAATAGCTAACATGGATAAGAAACAGTAGTGGTTAGGTTAATAGGTAACATATAAAAAGCTAAAATCAAACTATTGCACTGTGAGAAAAAACAATATAAAATTATAACTGATGATCAGAAGGAAAGGTCAGCTGGTGAGTTTGTTATGATCATTAAGATTACCTGTGGTGACACAATTATTATATGTTATTATTATACATAATAATTTACAACTTTTTGATGGAACATCATGTCTTTTACTGTTGGGTTATCATGAAATTTCAAAGTTCCCATTGTGATTTGGGCTGTTCTGTGGAGTCCTCCCAGGTCAGAATAGAACATGTATTTGGGAGGAGAGAGATGAATAAACTAAATTCAAACTGGTGACTCCCCCATCCCCCCACACACAAAATGACATTTTAAAATAAGCAGTAAGCCTATTGCTCAGAATATGAATTGGATTAGATGGCCTCTAAGGTTTCTTCCAATTCCGAGAATCTATGATGAATACTGAGTGGAATTTAATTCAACAATGTGAACATTAAATAATTCCAGAAAGTTAAAATTTTTGATACTTTGTATAGGATTTGTTCTTACAATACACCATGTATAAAGATGAATATCTCTCTCTTCTATAAATATGTATACACATGTGTGTTTAATGAATTTTAAGCAAGCTAAATGAACAGTATGACTATATTTAGATCTAAGAATTATTACTCCGATGTGTAGAAGGATAATAGGAATCTATCATATTTCTTGTTATTCAGCCTATATCTCTTTCATAGTGGCTATGTCTCTATGACTCCTATAGGACTGAAATATACTAGGATTGAAACTTTAAATCAATCCAGTTTTCACCAGGTTGTCTCAACAACACCCAAACAGTGGGGTGAGAAGGTATGCATTGCGCAGCAATGTAATACATTTTATAGAGGATCTCACAAAAGTTTCAAAGACCAAATGTTTTTATTTTATCTGATTTCAGCCAAATTGATATCCTCCTGGTCAGTTTCATAAATGACATAAAGTGTTAAAGGTATTAGAAGCTGTAGTTTTGCTTTATGACTGTTCATAAAGATGAGGATGAAGATTAAATTAAGGAGGAAGACAGATCTAGTCTTGGCAGTTTACGTTGTGAATTGTTTACATTGTGTGTCCTTAACAGTCAAATGGTGATTTTTTTTTTGAATTTATAAATTGTAATTGATATGTTTGTTTTCATATTACCTTCACTTAAGCACTTTTATCCTTTTTATAATTTTTATGAACTTAAAAACCAAAAAGGAACATTTCCATATGTATAGCAGAACATAAAAAAAATTATAAATGAAACATAAATCTCCATTCATTCTGTTTTCTTTAGGCAGATAACAACTTCCATGTGTTACTTTCAAAACTGTCCTGCTTGAAAGTGCTTCCTTCTGATCTTTATTTGTGCTCATTTGTACATTTAAAAAAATATTTCAATGCTCCTCTCTTTTTTCATCATAATTGATAATCCCCTACTCTCCTCCAAATCGTCCTACTTAAAAAAAATGAAAGAACCAAAATACTCATCTTTATAACAAATAATATAATCAAGTAAATAAATTCACATAATAACTATATCCAAACATATGTCTTTTTATTTGGACCTTTTGTTCAACCTCTCTCTCTGAATCATAGAATCTTGGGAAATATGTTTAGCCATGCATTATTAAATATTTCAGTTATTTTTATTTATTGCTATCCTTGTAAAACTCAGGGTTTTTTGATTCTGCTGATTTTCATCTATTATCAGTTTTCTTACTACCTGGGATTTTTAAAAATATTTTATTTTGTCTTGTCTTGTTTCTTAATTTTATTCTATTTTATTTACATATTACAATTTAGATTCTACTTTGCATTTATTTTCCTCCCCACCCTGGCCCCAACTCATTTTTTTTAAAATTCCTCTGTCAAGATTTGGAAATTTATTTTATTTGTGACTGTTGTCTCCCTGGTATTATCTTCTCACCTTCCAAACTCCCTTAGTCTCTTGACTCTCTTTTTTAATTTATAACAATTTAATTTTACTTAACTCTACAGTAAACTTCTATCATCATGCTGTAAAATATGATTGAGACTAGAATATATTGATTGAATTAGTTACCTAGTTCTTAAAATGACATGATAGGGAAATTAATAGTTTTTAAAAAAAAGTATTTAATTTGATGGCACAGAAAAAGAAGTTAAACTCTTGTTCTCTACATAACAAAGTGACAGTGTACAATTTACCATATTTTCTGCAGCACTATCTAGTTTTCACCAATTCAGTAGAATACTACCTTATAAGCAACTTATTTCACATTCAGAAACAAACCTAAGGCATGTGAAATGTTCTTATCTGTGGCTAGAAGTTGAAAAGTTCCATACATAAATGCTCATAAGCACACCCATCAATTCCTAGTCCTTTTAACTATCCAATTTATGAAATGCCTTTTTGAGTTTATTTAAAAAGTGGTCGGTGTGTTTTGTAGTTGTACTTATTGAGAAAAAAGTGCATCAAAAGGGGAAAAGTTTGACATGATAATACTAATATATATATATATATATTTATAGATTTGTGTGCATATAATCTAAAGTCACATGAAATGTTTAACTGTTTAAAAAAATAAAAATCCCATCATGCATTTTACAAAATTGTGGCTTCAAAGAGCAAGCATCATTTAAATAAGCAAGTGCAAAAATGCCTTATAAAAAAGCATGTTTTTATTATTATGAAATAGAAAATTATTATAATATAATATTAAAGTAATTATTAAAGTTTTAAATTTAAAAGATATGCAAACCAATACAGCAGTGAACAGTTTTATTTGATATATTTCAGCACCAAATTTTGTGTATTTGAATATTTAGCCTTCTTTGGTCCATTTCAAATAAAAGTTCATCAGATATTCCCCAGCCTATTGTTTTTCATATTTGTAGGCTTTTCATAATACTCTGATTATGAGAAATAGCTTTTTCTATCCCCCTTTCTTTTCTACAGTAATGTACTTTTAACCCTCCCTTCTATTTTTCCTCTTTAAATCTGCAAAACATAACCAATTTTCAAGAACTCTTAAGAATAAAAAGGATAAAAGTAACTAGAGGAGGAATATGTTCATGAGTTTTTTTAACTCTCCCAGGACTCTTTGAAACTTAAATCTCGAAAAAGTTTTCTTTCCTATCCCAAATTGGAATGTGAATACTAATTACCATACAACTCTTTCCAGTTGCTCAAATGTGCGTACTTTTTTAGAATTCTCTTATTTGTGTCTGCATTTCAAAGTTTCTACTCAGTTCTGATCTTTTCAGAGATGCTTGAAAATTCTCTATTCTATTAAAGATCTTTATTTTCTGTAGGATTATGCTTACCTTTGTGTAGACTAAGTTATTCTTAGTTGAAAGACTAAAACTTTTGATTTTTGGAATATTTTAAGTAGATGTTGCCAGGTCATGTGACTTTGACTTTTTCTTAATTTTGAGAGTTCTCTCTCTCTCTCTCTCTCTCTCTCTCTCTCTCTCTCTCTCTCTCTCTCTCTCCCTCTCTCCCTCTCCCCCCCCCCCCCCCATTTTGGGTCTTTCTGACTTAGATTTTGTTTTTTGGGAGACCTCTGATTTTTTTGCCTCTGGATATAGAGCCTTGTAGGCTAGACATTTTCTGTCCTATCTCTGATCATTTGAAGGTATATCAATTTGCTTCTCTGCCTGGGTCCTTGCTTTTCTAGCAGCCCACTTTTCTGTTGTCCATGATCTCCTGAATAGCTTTTTCTGTGGTTTTGAGGTGGAAGAAGACAATGTTATTTCTTACCATTCTTGATCATTATTTTGTATGGTATGCATTTTAAATTTTTTCTGGAGTATGTATGTTGGAGGTAGGTTATCAATTTCTCATTCAGGCAAGAAATCCAAAATGATTTCCAATATTGAATGAAAATCCAATACTTGAAATATAGTGTATCTGCCTTTAAAAGGAAGCTAAAAGAACCAAAGCTTTTTACCTTCTGCTGTGTCCCAGAATAATCAAGGGTTAGTTGAATAGTCTATACCACCCTGTTTTCAGGTTGTTAAAAATAAATGGTTCATTATGAAATAGAATGGGATAGATACAAGTTTCACAGTGTTTAAAAGAAATTATAATACCTTTTTCTTTAAGATTTTAAAAAATACTTTGGTTGAATTATTTTTGGAAAAAGAAAGCACTGTTGATCCAACTCTAGAGAAGCGGAAAAAAATTTTTTTTTTCTTCTTTGACATTCAAATACTGTTTATTTTTGAGAGTTTTCTTTGCTATTTATCCTTTAGAGTAGAAACTACTACCAGTATCAGAAAATTTCAAAGGTACTACAGCATTTTTATTCTTTTAAAGAAGAAGGAAGGAAGCAGAGTCTAATAACAGGATAATAGTAACAGTTAAGAAGGACTTGGTTTCTTTTGAGAAGTAGCTCTTGGCTCAGTGTGGAGAGAAAAAAAAGTTGAAGTTGGTAGGACTTAAGCTCCAGGCAAGGAGTGAGGGCCAATATTTCAATGCAAGCAATTGGCAGTGGCAGTGCATCATCCAACACTAGACCATGTAGGAAACTACATGTGTTGACCATCTGTACACCTCATCTCATCTTACCCCCATAGACTAGGTGAAGGCTAAGCACCCCACTCCATCTACAGAAAGCTATTAAACTGCCATTTCCTGGGTTTTAGCAAGCATGGGGCTAGACTGCAGTTAGGAAAGGTGAAAGGGCCCACCCCTCTCTACCTAACTGCTTCTAAATCATAAAACCAGGGTCTCAGGTTTGTGAAGAGCCAGGATTCTTGAGCAAGCAATCTGGCCAAGGCCAGATCTCAATAGACCAGGTTTCAGCAACTGGGCTGAAAGAGTACTACACTGGGAAGTAGGACACTTGGCTTATTCCTGCTTTGCCACTAACTCTGAGGTTCTGTTTCCAGTATAAAATGAGGTAGTTGAAGAAGAGCAAGGTCCCTGCTGTTTCTAATAATCAGTGAATCTGAGATTTTGGCTCCATTTGACTGTCTTAAAGATCATCTTCATTTTAGTAAAAGTTAATTAAGAAATCTTTGTGATCTTGGTCAAGTAGCTTCTCTTCTTTGGGGGGGGGTCTCAGTTTTTCCATAAAATTGGATTAAATAATATCCCTTAAAGTCTCTTACAACTCTAATTTTCATTATTTTTTAGGGTTTCATTTTGGCTTTGGTTTTTTGGAGGGGAAGAGGGACTAGTTGACTTCAAACTCTCAGTTCTCCCCAAAAGGGTTTGTTTGTTTTTTTCAGTTATCAAGCTACTTGGTTGTCACATGTGAAGAAATAACTGACTTTAAAGTCTAATTTTCAAGACTTAGTTAAAAACAGGAAGCTACTAGATAATCTATTTCCTTTATTGCTGATGCATTTAGACATCTCTTTACTCTCCACAGGGTGGGGTCCAGCTTGTTCTCTAGCTAAGAATACCTTTTGTGACTTATGTCATGCTTACTCTAGATGCAAAAGTACCTAAGTGTGGCTTTGCTAGTCTTAGTATATATTCGACCAAATAATTTGATTTAATAGGTCAACTTTAAGAGTTGCATTCTTCACCAGCATCCATTTGGGCTCCTTCCACAACTATTTATAAATCATAGTCCATTTGTTTGTTGGATTCTATGTTCCACGGTATAATATAGTTGTGTCAGTAAGAGTCTCCTTTGAAAAATAGAAAAATACATATTGTTTTTACATTTCTGCAGTTCTGAATCTTTAGCTATAATTATGCTGTATTTCATGTAGATCTTTTTATATTTTTTATGCTTTTCACATTTATTCCTAACCCTAAACTCTCTATAGTCTTAGAATTAATACTATGATTTCTACATAAACTTTCTAAAATAATTTGCACTCCAGTCTTCACTGTATATGGACACTGGATGGGGGGGGGCTTTTTTACATATGTAATTGACAATGTAAATTTTTCTTGAAAATGTATATGTTTGGGTGGCTAGGTGGCACAGTGGATAGAGCACTGGCCTTGAAGTCAGGAGGACCTGAGTTCAAATCTGGCCTCAGACACTTAATAATCACCTAGCTGTGTGGCCTTGGGCAAGCCACTTAACCCCATTGCCTTGAAAAATCTAAAAAAAAAAAATAAGAAAATGTATATGTTTGATCTGTAGATCAGTCAATGACAAAATTCCCTATGAGTGGGGAAAATGGAAATTTTTCAAGTTTAAAACTTACTGAACCACACTGAAACTGATGGCTTGATCATATTGTTTGGCAAGTTAATGTCTGGAGAGTTTAGTCTGTGAAAGAAAGTGATGAAATAGAAATGCAAATATATAAACAATCTCATACATGATGAGAAGAAATAGTCCCCAGACAACAGTGTCATAATATGTAATAGTGGTGCTTAGCATTTATATAGTGAATTTAATCCAGGGAGCTCAGCATGAATTTCAGATATCTGTTAAATGAAAGGTGACAATGTTATTTTCCTCTAAGTATGACATGTAAAAGAGAATATTTATGACTTCTTAGGCAAAAACTAATAAATGAGTTTAATACTTTTCTTTGAGAGCAAGCACTCTCATTCCTTTTGACCATATCAATGCAAGAAAGAATATCATTATGGAATCAATTTATCAAGATAATTGTCAAGCATTAGAAAATGACTGAATAAACTAGTATATTAAAGTAATGCAATACAAATGATATTGATCAATGTTGGGCACACAAAGAATTTGGCAAGCCATGAAATAAGAGTAAAATAAAAAAAGACTCAATGTAATTCTATATATATACTAACCACAACTATATAAAAGAAGAGATGAATACACCAAAATTGGAATGAATACACAAAGAATACTGAAAGGAGTCTTGAGATTGTTGAAGTATAATTATGAGACTTGGATTTTAGTCACTTTGCCTCTCTAGGCTTCAGTTTCATTATATATAATATGGATTTAGATAGTCTTCAAGTACCTCCTAGTTTTAAGATTCAATAGGACATAAAGGTTGGTACTGAAACTTCTCATAGCTGTTTTATATATGGATTTTTTTCAAAAATGTAAATAATGATAAGTATGTTTAAGCTGGTTTTGTTAAAATAAAAATGTCTAACAGAAAACTGAGTTAACTATGATATCTGCCCCAATTCCTGTTTGAAATTAAGAGGAAAAAAAAGGGTAAGTTAAGGTCATCTGAGAGGTTGAATATGAAATCTAATTATTCTAATGGATTTATTTCCTTGAATTTAGATAGACATTTTAAATCCCAAAGTGTATATAAAAATAATTTACTTAGGGTGAGTTCCATTACTCCAGTAAATTTGTGAGCTCACTGATGTGATAATAAAACCCCAAATCTATCCAGGTCTACCCAATTTAAAATGTAAAGCTACCTTGAAATGAGACCAAAAATCTTAATTTGCTCAATTTCTAGTCATTTCATTGATAACTTAAACTAATTAATTAGCAAGTTGTTATTAAGTTCTTGCTATGTACTGTACTATGCCTGTTGAGGATACATATATAACAGTGAAAAATACCTTCCCTTCTACTCTCATCAATCAAATGCAGAGACAAATTGATCAAAATGCAAAAATTGGTTGCCATGAAAGATTTTAAAAACTTTTAAAAATAAATCAATTTATTATTTACCAAATCAGAAATACCACATTCTTAGTTGGAAAGTCATATACTGAATCCTAGTCATTGTGTTGCAGTGGTTCTGTTTTCCTTTGAAAAATCACTCTTGACCCAGGAATGCAGGTGTAAAAAAGAAAATAGAGATTCATTGAGAAGTGAAAACACAAAGAAAACTACCTGGATTGCTAAAATAGATTGCTAATTTAATCCTGACAGTCAGGGGCAGGTAGGTAGTACAGTGAATAGAGCACTGGCCCCATGGTGACAGGAGGACCTGAGTTCAAGTCCAACCTCAGTCTCTTAGTAATTGCCTGTGTGACCTTAAGCAAGTCACTTAACCCCATTGCCTTGTAAAAACCTAAGGAAAAAAATTCCCACAGTCCAGCTGCAAAATCAAAAGCAGAGCCTCTGCCAGAATCTCCTTAAATCCCTCCTCAGGGTCCTTGGGAAGTGCCTTGGGAGTTGCCCAAGTCCTGCATTGTAGAGTTTGCCTTTTGGGGAGGGGTTGAGGGTATCTGATGTTTCAGAGGAGTAGCTAGGTGGCACAGTGGATAGAGCACTGGCCCTGAAGTTTAGGAGTACCTGAGTTCATATCTGACCTCAAACACTTAATAATTACCTTGCTGTGTGGCCTCGGGCAAGCCACTTAACCCCATTGCCTTGCAAAAAACCTTAAAAGAAAAAGATGATGTTTCTGTTCCTATGTAATCTAACTTACTACCAATGAGAATGTGGCCGAGGTCAAAATGGAGTGTTTTAACAGTGATAGAGGAAAAGTGAAGATTTTTCTTAACAGTATAAACAAAAGATTTACAAAATTTATTTTCAATTAATTTCAATATTCCCTATGCCCATGATTCTATGCATCAATTGCACTAAGTATGGTCAGACTATAAGCTTCTAGATAAAAGAAACCTCCAGACATTTTTTTAACTTAATCTTTCTTATCAACTACCACTTGATATGATGAGAAAACCAGCATTTTGTGCTACAGTAGGTAAAATTATAAAAATTTTTAAAAGAAATTGAGAGAAGGATATAAAATTTATGCTTGACAAAAATGCAGACCCACGTTTTTTAATGGCTTTTTTTTTACCTATATAGTTTGATATAGGGGCAGCTAGGTGGTATAGGGGCAGCTAGGTGGTGTAGTGGATAGAGCACTAACCCTGGACTCAGAAGTACCTGGGTTCAAATCCGACCTTAAACAATAATTGCCTGTCATTTAGCCACATTGCCTTAAATAAAAATTTTTAAAATCTACTATAGGAGTGGCTAGGTGGTGCAGTGGATAGAGCACCAGCCTTGGAGTCAGGAGTACCTGGGTTCAAATGTGACCTCAGACACTTAATAATTACCTAGCCATGTGTGGCCTTGGGCAAGCCACTTAACCCCATTGCCTTGAAAAAAATTTAAAAATCTACTATAGTTCGGTATATAACTTTTTTAAATACTTGGATTCTATATATAATGAAGGTCTACTAGGACAGGCAATTTTTGTATTCTTTCTTTGTATCCCCAGTACCTAGTACATAGTAGCCCTGTATGTAGTAGCATTTAATTGCATGTTTTGGATTGGATTCAATAATTTTTGAGCTTTTAAATCCTTAGATATGTGCCAATATAAACCCCTCAGTCTCCAGATAAGCAAACTGAGGCTCAGAGAGAAGAACTTAGTTTCCTCAAGTGACAGATTGAATTGCATTAGAGTCAGCATTAGAATGTAGATTTCCTGACTGGCACCCCTTTCTACTTCACCAAACTATCTTCACATTAGTAGGATGCTTTAATATCTTGCCCTCTTTATACAGCTGCATATCTCCAAGTGCCACCTGAACATCTCCAGTTGGATATCCCAGACTGCTCCAACTCATTTTCTTTTCCCCAAAACTTCTCTACTTACTAACTTTCTTATTTGTGTTGAGAAAACATCCATTTTTCCAGTCACCTAGATGCAGAGAAACTTGGATTTGGGAGGTGATGAGATTAGTTGGAGACCAATTTTGTAAATCTTTTGTTTGCTTTGTAAGAGAATCTTCCTTCTTCCTTTATCACCTAATTTAGGCCACACCTGAGGGTGACCTTCAACCTGATTTGGATTGCATTGTCTTCTGGTGGGGTGGCCAGGAAGAGTAGGGCTGGAAACACCCAAGGCCACCCATAAAAGACCCCTTCCCAAAAGGCAAAATCTCCAATGTGGGATTTGGGTTACTCCCAGGTCACCACCCCCTCCCATGGACTCTGGGGGGAGAATTTAAGGAAATTGAGGAAGGTGATCACTCTTTGACCTTCCAGACTAGTTCAATCAGCAACCCACGTGGTCTTCTCTTTAAACTCTTAACTTTTCTATCACTTTTTTGATGTAACTTCTTTTAATAAAATTTCCATCTTTCCAAAGCCTGCATTCCTGAGAAATAAACCACCAGCTACAACCTGTTTGTTCTCAATCTCCTCCTCCTCTCCCCTAATCCAATCAATTGCCAAATTTTACAGATTCTACCTTCACAGTGGTCTCTCGGTTTCAAATCCTCTTCATAACTCACTCCACAATTACTTATTTCAAGCCCTCAATAACCTCTTGCCTAAACTTTGTATTTTAATTGATTTTGTTGCATTCAGCCTTCACCTTTCTACTCCATTTATCACACAGCAGTCAAGTTGGTATTTCTAGAGCACAAATTTACCATGTTATACCTATTCTCAAGAAGCTCACTGGCTCTCTATAAATCTGGATAAAAGCCAGACTGCCTCCATTTTGCATATAAAGTCTTTGAAAATATGGTCCCAAAGGGGCAGCTAGGTGGGGTAGTGGATAAAGCACCGGCCCTGGAGTCAGGAGTACCCGGGTTCAAATCCGGTCTCAGACACTTAATAATTACCTAGCTGTGTGGCCTTGGGCAAGCCACTTAATCCCATTTGCCTTGTTAAAAAAAAAAAAAGGAAGAAAAAAAGAAAAGAAAATCTGGTCCCAGAATAAATACTCTTGACTTTCCCCTTCACATCCTCCCTTCCACTCAAACTGCTTGCTCCCAACTTTGTACCTTTACACAGGCTAGCTAGTGACAGAAACACTTTCCTTCATTCCTTTTGCTGCTTAAATTCCATAGCTTTTTTTTTGTTTCCTTTATTTTGAATCATTTCAGGCAGATCTTTACTGCTTTTCCCCAATTTTTAGTGCTCATCCCCAATATTGATTTGTATTCATTTTGTATAGATTACATTTACTTATTTACATATATATATGTATGTATGTATGTATGTATGTATGTATATATGTGTAGTGCACTCTGCCCCCAATCCCTTGCTCATCTGCAGGGAAGTGATAGTTTAAATTTTTTGCCTTGATAATCCCAGAGCCTAGGAAAGTTGATCATATGGTCAATACTTAATCCTTGTTAAATAATTCACTTCCTTTTAGTTAAGAAATAGAAGGGGTCCAATCAAGGGAAAGGGTTTATTTCTAATACCTTGTGATCTTTTCTTTAATCCTCAGGAAATAACTGAACTAAGAACTGTATTTTGTCATAAAATTGATAAAAGTTAACCACCAAGGTTGTATCTTTAAAAGACTATAAAGAAAAATTGTGTTTTTAACTGTATCATAGTTAATATTTTATTTATTAGTATTTTTTTAGTTTAGTGATATAACTTAATCATTGAAAAAATTGATTTTTGTCATGCATGAGTACAGAAAACCAGTGAGTTGTTTTCCATTTTTCATTCACACTTTCTTAGACATATATTGTCAAGAGGTTCTTAAGATATTTCATTAAGTGTGGTTAACTGAATTAGTTGAACACATTTTGTCTACTGCTATATTACTCAGCAGACCTTTCTTTGGAAGTTCTGAGCTCTCTGATTGCATTGCCTTCTGCTAAACCTTATCATAATTTAAAGGTGGGACTCTTTCCATTCTCCCTGACTTTTAACAGTATGATCATTGAATAGTCCTCAAAATGGTTTTCTTCTCTATCTTGCACCATGCCATCATTGTGAGTGACTTTAACATCCATGAAGAATGAATGCTCTTCATCTGAGTAATCTAGATCTGTGAACCATGGACCAGAAGACAGAAGTCCTGAGTTCAAATGCAATTTCAGATAATTTTGAGTTGTGTGACATTGGGCAAAGTCACTTAACTTCTATCTGCCTCAGTTCCTCAAAATAATGGTACCTTAAGGATCATGAGAGATATTTGTTAAATTCTTCACAAAATTTAAAGTGCTATATAAATGCTATCTTCCTCAACATCATTATTTATTTTCTAACTTTGTTTGACTTCTTAACTATCCTGGCCTAGATTTTTCAGGACATCACCTGCCACTACCCTAGATTACTTTAGCCTTTTGTATTTTTCCTCTCTTGCTAGCTCTTTCCCCTGAATAACTTCGTTTTCAGAGAATCATAGCTTTAGAGCTTTTAGAAGGAATTTCAGAAACCATTGAATTCAATGCTTCCTTTACAGATGTGGAAAATAAAGCACAAGGAAATTAAAATGACTTCTGATTTCAAGTCCAGTGCTCCATCTACTATGTTAACATGCTAGTAATAATCACATTGTGTGTGTGTGCTTATGTATGTATGTATATAAGAACCCTAATAATAGCAGATACTATTACCCATATTTTTCAGATGAGGAAACTGAGTTCAGCTAAGGCAAGTGTCTGAGACTGTTGTAGGGGGATTCTCTAGTTTCCTGTGAAGAACTCATAAGTCTGACCCTGGAGTACAGTTGTAAAGGAAAACACAGATTTATTAAATTCATTATAACATGAAAGAGAGTGAGAAATAGCTAAGAGTTCCTTAAAGGCTATATGGTTTTGGGTGCCAGTGGCTAATTAATTCATGCATTAGAACTCACAGAAGTAAGCTTGGTAAGAGAGACCAGAAACCTCTGGTTCTTCCTTAAATATCCCCCTCAGGATCCATGGGAGGGGATGGTGTTTTGGGAGTAGTCAGGGTTGTATATTGGAGAATTTGCAGTAGGAGGTGTGGCTATAGGATGAGTACTAAGACCAGGGTCTGAGTAAAAGCCAAATGCATAAAAAGATTACAAAATTTGTTTCCAGTTACAATATTCCTCCATGCCCATAATTCCCTGCATCAAGATGAGATTCAGACTCAGTGCTTCCTAAATACAGTTGGAACAGCCCTTCACTGTGCCAACTACTTGCTTTCAATCCTGACTTCCTATGAGTTGCTAGGATAAAACAATAAGTAACGCATGACTCTGGTTACTGATCTGCTAAAAACTTGTGATTTTTCATTTCAGTTTTTATTCATTTCGTATTGGTTCCTTTTGGAATTCTGAAAAATGGGTATTCCAAAACTTTTCTAGTCTAATTATGTAACTCCACCTCTGACATCCCTCAAACTTCAGCCTCACTAATATTCTTACTGAAAAATTACTGGCAGTTAAATAATGTTGTTTTTGTTTCATTATTGTTATGATTGATTTAGAGCCACACAATAAGTAAAAAAACCAGGACAGGCTATCTATCAGGCTTACCGCTACCCCCTCAAGCCTTTCTCACTTTGATTCCAGTTTTACCTTATCTCTAGATGTCAATCTTTCAACAAATTTAAAGGACACCTCCATCAGGTGAATTCCAGGAGAGCTGTTTCTTTCTTTCTTTCTTTCTTTTTTTTTTTTTAAGGTTTTTACAAGGCAATGGGGTTAAGTGGCTTGCCCAAGGCCACACAGCTAGGTAATTATTAATTGTCTGAGACCGGATTTGAACCTAGGTACTCCTGACTCCAGGGCTGGTGTTTTATCCACTAAACCACCTAGCCACCCCAAGGAGAGCTGTTTCTTGAGACATTTGGGTTTTAAGTCCTAATGACTTTCCTAAATAAAAGATTTGTTTTAATTATCCTTTTCCTGGAGAAAGACTTGTCTTATACTTTACAGGCCCAGGATATTATTATTTTTAAAAAATTTTAAATGATGTTATTTCCCCTAACTAATGAAAGTCTAAAGTTGTAAAGAAATCTGTCACAGTAAAGATACTGAATTTGGGGGTTGGGAAATGAGTGGACAGAGTTGACAGAGCCAAGAATCGCAGCTGGAATCTATTCCATTTCCCTGAAATTTGTGGATAATTGCTTGGACTATTGCAATGAGTTGTGTTTTTTTTTTATAAAATGGAAAGTTATTTAGCTTTTAGGGAACTCATAATATACACTGCAATCTTGGATGCACAGAACCCAGTGATAAATTTGGAGCAAAATGAGGAGGCAGTGAAAGAACAGTGTGTTGTTGCACTAGAAGATGAGTCTGATTCTCCACCCTTGTAGAATAGTTGGGTGATTCTACAGATTTTCATATAATAGTAAAGAGGAGGTTGCATGAAGAGCATTAAAGAATGAAGGAATTTTGAGTGGGAGGGGGAATGTTAGAGGAAAATTCAGTTTGAAAGTTTCATTTTACAGCTAAGGAAACATTCCTAAAGGGAAGACATGACTTGCCTAAAGACATACAGTAGTAATTGACGGGGATTTGAGCTTTTGTAGACAAATTTTATGCTATACATGCATTGCATGAACCCATAAGTGGACATAAAGAAGTAGTATGGGTTCACATGAAGATTAGCCTAGATTCCTGGATAGGTCAGGGTCAAATCCACAGTATATAATTAGATCTCCTGGGAAAATTCCATAACCAAATGTAGGGTGAATAGCAAGGCTGGGTGGACTGACCAAGATGCTAGTGAAATCCTTCAGATTTCAAATAGTAATTATTCTGAGAAGATTGAATGGTATCATCTAAATGATTAAAAAAATGGATCTTCCCAGAAAATAATAAATTTATTAATCAGTCTAGAAGTTTGTAAAGACTAGATAAGAAAATCATTCATCTCACTTTTGATGTTTAAAAAATTCAAGAGACATGATTTTGGGATAATTAGTCATTTAATTAAAAGTGCTAGCATTTTAACAAAAGGTCGATGTCCCTTAGATGCAAAAGACAATCTTAGCATTGGGCCCAAGTATTTATGCTCTCATAAACTCTGGGAAGAGTTGTTGTTGAGGGTGGAAATCAATTCTGACTGGTTGACAGTTAATGAGAGAATTAGTATCACAAAAAAAAGGAAAAGCCCTTTGGGGGTTGTCAGAAGTGAGTGGAACAAGGGTGGTGCTAGAGGAGTTTAACACCTGACTCCAGGTATTCTCCACAGGGGTGGCTAAAATTGTGTTGGGGGGGGCGGGATTGATGTCCCCAATTTAAGATTGAAAGGTCTTGAAAATGAAAGAATTCTCATATAGACCTGGAATCTTTTTTTTTTTTTTTTTTGCAAAGCAATGGGGTTAAGTGGCTTGCCCAAGGCCACACAGCTAGGTAATTATTAAGTGTCTGAGGTCAAATTTGAACTCAGGTACTCCTGATTCCAGGGCTAGTGCTCTATCTACTGCACCACCTAGCTGCCCCTTAGGCCTGGAATTTTAAAACCACTCAGCATTTATTATACAAGCCTGCAAAGTTTATAAGTTTAAATCTTTTCTCCTCCTGGAGAAGCAGCAAAAGCAGTTTATAAGCTGCTTGAGAGCAGGAGTGAATAACAAAAGGCTAGACCAGGTTTGAGTGAGTGGGTGAGAGAGACAGACAGCCAGAAGAACCGACTGGGTTGAGACTGCCAGATTTTATAGGTTTGACCACTCTCTGGGTATATAGAAGGGTCAGGAGAGTATGGGCAAAGGGTTAAATCCTTTCCCCACTACCGGACTGGAATCAGGTATAACAATGGAAGCTGGGGAGTTGGGTGTAAATGAAGAGATTATGAATTTACATTTAGCAGTGGAACTATAGGATCAATTTACATCACAGATAACATTTCTTTATTAGAATTTAAGTGTAAAAGATTACAAAATTTGTTTCCAATTACAAGGTTCCCTATCCATAACTCCTTGCATCATTTGCAGATGGGTGGCCTTCTAGTAGTAAAAGCTAAGCCTTTCCAGCCCCAAAGGGTGTGACCTTTGAATTCAATGTGGTAAAGAATGTAGAATTATATCCTCCACAATACAGAAGTCTTAAAATGTTATAGCATTGTCTCTACCTGCTTCAATTGATTATTATTGATAATAATCATTTCTCATTTTTATAAGTAATTACCTAATTGAACCTCTCTATATCTCTTCTGGAAAAGTCAGAGAGACATGAATTGGAGGATAATAAAAGCAGATTAATTTGAAACTAATTGAATGACTAGATCAATAGACTTGAATGATGTATTGCCAGCTCAGATGATCTGAGTTTTAAGTCCCTCCTCTGACTAAACTCTTGTAATCTTGGCAAGTCACATACCTCCCGATGATTCCTTTTCCTGTAGGGTATTAAATTAGATACCATCTAATCTTTGGACTATTGAATTTGATATTGGAGGACCTGGATGGAGTCCTGTTTGTCACTTACTATATGTGTGATTTCAGGTAATTCACTTAGTCTCTCAGCAATTCATTTTCCTTAACTATAAAATGAGGAATTTGAAATAGATGATTCAGGGTCCCTTATGGTTTTAAAATTATGGATTCCAAGAAGCTGTCAAAAGAGTTCCAATGAAGAATCCCAGGGATCTGGGTATGTGATATTTGTCAAGTCACAAAGCCTTCTGGGTTCTTGGTCAATAAGGTTGCAGAGAAGGTACAGATCTGCAGTGGGTAAGAGAGTTTCATCACCCAGGAGTTCACTGGGAACCAGAATCAGAGGACCAGCACTCTTATCTCTCACTGACATTTAGATAAAGGCAAAGATGAAATGCTTATAAAATTTCAGATGACCCCCAAGCTGATGATTTCAGGATTCCATAGGATTCACAGGCTAGAACTTTGGAGAAAATCAATCCAGAGAAAAATCTACATTAGGATAAGTGCAAAATTTAACATATGGGTTACCCAACAACTGAGACACTGTTAGAGTAAGATATGAGGCTTTTAGTGGACTGATGCTCAATAAAGTGTTGATTCAACAATATGACTTCTCATCTGGACAAGGACATGGCTTCCAAGAAAAAGAAAATAGTTACCAAGAATGCCTAGATGTAATAATATCTGGAGCATCCTGAATGAAATCAGTAAGCTAAGAAGCCTCCTGAAGAAAGCAGGATGGCACCAACCAGGTTGAGCCAATGCCAAATGAGGTTTATCTAAAGTAATCAAAGAAAATGTGTAAAAAAAAAAAAAAAGAAAAAGAAAATGTGTACACCTTTAGGGTGATAGGATTGCTATCCTCAAGTCTTTGAAGGGGATTCATGTTGGAAAAGGGATTTTATTGTTTGGTCCCAGGTGGTAGAACAAGAAACAATTAGTAGAAGTCAAAAAAGACAAGTTTGGCTTTGATATGAGGAAGAACTTTTCTATCAGAGCTCTGCATAAACTGACAGAACTGTTTTGAAAGGCAGGAGGGTTCCCTCATTGGGGAGGGGATGGTCTTCACTACTATTGATGATCGGTAACTTTCAAAGGGAGAATTAATGATTTTTACATATGGAATTACTAAATGATCACTGTGGTCCCTTCAAACTCTAAAATTCTATGAATTTTTTATTCTGTGCCTCAGACTTGGTCAGTCCCACACGGCCTGTGCTGTTGGACCTCCCAGAGGACACCCCATCATCACCACCTGCTGGGATCAGACCCTGCATCTCCAGAACTGGGTTAGAACTGAATTGGCCTTGAGTGGGAGGTGAGGTAAGAACATGCTGGCTTTTGTGTACAGATTAATCACATGAGCTATGATTAGCAGGGCATGCATTTCTACTAGTAGTTTGGGATTTAGAATGATTGAACAACACTCACAACCAATGGCACATATTTGACCCACAACTGGTTTGGGGTTAAGACTAATAGCTAATTGGCTTATACAGAAATCATATCATTTCTAACCAAATCAATGATGAATCAGGACCATAATGATAATAACTCATTTTATACAATAGGTTGTTGTTCACAAAGCACTTTCCTCATGATAACCCTTGTGAAATTAGTATTACTATATCTATTTTACATATTAAAAAATGTGATCTTATGAAGTGAATAGACCTATCCAAGGTCATTAGGTAGTAATAGGCAGCTGGAACTTCACTCTTTTCCTTCCAGTTTCTTTCCTCTACACTTTTGAACCAAAAGACCATATAGTTCCAATAAGTACTTTATAAATTGTAATAAACAATCTTGATTTTAGATAGCACTTAACATGAAACACACTTCTACTTTTTGGCAGACACAGCAGGGGACTATGTATAGGACAAGATAAAAACATAGAAATGGTCAATGTGTCATTTGACTTTGTTTATGTTTTTCTTTATGACAAGAAAAGGCAAGTGATTAAGAGAAGTTACTATGGTATGGAAAAAAGGTAACAATACATTTGTTTTGAAGACATCCTAAAGGTATAATAGTAAAGGGGTCTACTGAATTAGAGGCCTCAGTTATCTTAGACTGTTAGGCCTTGATAAAATAATCTTGTAATCAAAAGTAGTAGCTTCGATTAGGGTCTCTCTTCTTTTACCTCCAATATGCCTTTGTCATCCCAGGAATCAACCTATCTTCAAGGACCACACTATTATTTGAAGTGGCATTTGAACTCATATTATTTCTGACCCACTACTTCATACTTCCTTCTTCTTCACTTCATTCTATTTTTCTCCCTAGACATAGCACAAGGATATATATATCCTTGTATCCTTGTGCTATGTATATGTGTGTGTACACACACACACACACACACACACACACACACACACACACACACACACATATATGGCAACAAATACTTGTTCTTAATTCTTCAAACCAAAGAAGCAGAGTCCTTTCTTGTTCTAAATCTATGACCCTGTGATCTCTTGACATTGCATTTCAGTGCTTGTAATCTTTTAAGGTTAGAAAATTCTTCCCAAAATTTGGTGTAGCCTTTCCTGTTACAACCTAAATTGAGAAGCTTCCTTTTTTCTTCATTCTCTGGAAAGGAAAAGGTCAGCATCATCTAAAAATATATTTTCATATATTTAAAAAAGTGATCCACATAACTGTCTTCATGAGATAAAATATGTTCATAAAAGAGGTTTTGCTTCCACATCATTGCCTTGATTTTCACTTAGCATTGAATTTTAAAACACCAAGAAGAAAATAGTCCCCTAATAATTAGCCTTGGCAAATGTTGCACGTGGTGGATGGTTGGTATTTCTATAATACAATATTTTTTTAAAAAGTAATTTTCAGGGTAGCACAATTGATGGTTGTATATAGAACTCAAAATAGAATAAACAACATTTACTTAGTGCAATTTTTAAAGAACATCAAAGTGGAAATTCCCATTGTAACTCTAGTGGTCAGAAGTCTTGGACTTGTATTCTACTTTGCTCAGGCGAGTTAATTCAATTCTGTTTCATTCTATTAAAAGTTTAAGAATTAATTAGGAGGGCAAATCACAGCTTCTGATCTTTCTATTAAATCAGTCACAATGATTGTCTGTGAATGAACAATCCAAGCACTGACCATGAAAAACATGGAGAAAATTGTGAATGAGACTGCAGAGAACACTCTCAGCAAAGTCTTATGGATTAAAAATTCAATTTGAGCTAAAACTTCAACTCAAATGGTTTCAACACTGTTACTGACTTGATGTGTAACTAACCTATGCAAGAGGACTCTGCAAGATATAATGTGCCCCCTGGTGGTATTGTGACTAATCCAATCAAAGACTTATTTGCAGAGTATCAAAATAAACACAACTGGATTGATTGTATAGACAAGAGACATGGCACCTACTTTCATATTTTTATTTTGTGCCTGCAGTTTGATGACATTGTTTTTAACAGTCTTAATTCAATGACATATATATATATATATATGTATATATATATATATATACACTCTTTTAAGAGGTGAATTGTTCTGTATAATTTTTTCCAATTCATTGGCATTAGGTTTCTAGAATTTCAAAAGTAAAAATATGACTGAGTCCATCCACACCTCAGAAAACACTATGCAATAGAAAAAAGACCTGGAGGTTCAGACCTCAACTCTACTTCTTGAAGAAGAGTCTTGGTCAAGACACTTAACTAATCTCCCTGGGTTTCTTGGATTAAGAGATTTAGCTAAATGACCAGGTTCCTTTTCAGTATAAATGTGTCATCCTATGAAGTCACTTAATTTTCTGAGTTGAAGTTTGCTCATCTTCAAAATTTGGAGGTTAAATGGAGTGATTTCAAATAACTCTTCTGTCTAGACCTAGGATTTGCTAAAAATCTTAAAAGTGTTATCTTCAATAAGCTTAAAAATTTTAGTTCTTCCTTTCATTCAACAAAGTTTTCTCGTTCCTCATTTCTCAACCAGTTTGTTTAGTTAAGTTTTATCATAAATGGAAAATTGTAAAGCCCAACTTGAAACATTATGCCTAGTGCTAAACACTTAGGATAGGAAGAGTAGCAATACAATGATGTAGCAATATGGAAGAAATTATTTGTAGACAAAAGATTGGCTTAAGATCATACAGAGGTACTTTCATTTTTATATGTCAACCAAATTTCTTTTAAATTTTAGAGATGGAAAGGCCTAGATTCTGTGTTTTCAATCAACAAATTAATAAACATTTATTAAGCATCTACTGTGGGCCAGGCACAATTTCTTCCTAAGGTGTTTGAGAATTCACATGCAGAAGAAAAAAAGAATCAAAGTATTGCATTATATAAGGTTGAGAGTTGATTTGGTTGCCAGTAAAAAAGTTATTACCATTAAAAGTGGCTGTATAGATGGTAGTGATGAATTCCTTGTCCCTTGGATTGAGCATGGGAAAAAATGATCTTTAGAGTTTGACATAATCAGATGAAAGGGTGATCCTTCTCCTTGCACTATCACAGCTTCTGTCTGTCACATCACCCCCTTTTCCCAAATCCCTTTGTAGTTCTTATCCCTACCCACATAGCCAACTTTGCTCCTTTAGCATCATTAATATTTTTTTTCACAAACTACTCTTGCTACACTAAAATATAAATAGATAGTTGTTTTTCCATCTCAAAAAGTTCTTCCTAGTCCACTCTTATCATCTTAAAACTATATCTCTCCTCTCATTCAATTCACTTGAGCAAGCATTTATTAAATGCTTATTATGTGCCAGCTACTGGACTTGCAAGGACAAAAATGACACAGATCCTTTTGATAAGGAACTTCAAGTCTATGAGGGAAAAAATAGGTACAGAGACAATTTCACAAAAATGTGAAATCTGTCTTCATGAAGACAACCACTGCTGAGTTCTTCATGACACAGACCTTTTTTTTTTTTTTGGCAAGGCAATGGGGTTAAATGACTTGCCCAAGATCACTCAGTTAGGTAATTATTAAGTGTCTGAGGTCACATGTGAACTCAGGTCCTCCTGACTCCAGGGCCAGTGCTCTATCCACTGCATCATCTAACTGTCCCAGCCCAAACTTGTCTTCTTTCCAACCTTTCCTCAAGATTTGATCAAATTTGGAACTCTTTCTTCCCAAATTTTATGTCCTCTTCTCTTTGCTCTCCTTGCAATTCATCTTCCCCTGATTCCTAACACAAAAAGGATAGATGTGAAATTATATAAGCTGTGGTTCCTCACATGGACATTGCTTAGAAAAATGAAAGTGACCATTCTAAAGACTACTTTGGAGAGATATACATTTTTTTGAAAAGTGGCAGACTATATATTGAAAATAAAACAATAAAACTCCCTACTAAAAAAAAACAAGCAATATGTAAAATAGCCTCCTAAGTTTTTAAGTTTTTTTGAGAATATCACATAACAGAAATCAGCAAATAATCCTGGTCATAAGAAGAAAGGTTAGGATACCCAGACTCATTTTTCTAGACATGAGATTAAGCATATCTTTAATTGGTAGATCAGGGGTTAAAAACAGTAATTTATTAACCAAGGGGCTATGAGTTCAAATGCCATTGAATATGAAACTATGGTAGTTTTTGAGAGGTAGCATAGTACAATGGGAAGAATACTAGATTTGAGCTAGAATAACTGGAATTGAATTCTGTCTTTACAACTTAACTTTATCACATTAGATAAGTCACTTCACCTGAGACTCATTTTCCCCACCTGTAAAATAGGGTAGTAATAATAATAATACTGAATAAAAATAATCATTTTATAGTTGATAGAACACTGAATTTCGAGAAATTAATTTAGTTTCTCTAGGCCTCAGTTCCCTCTTTTGTAAAATAAGAAGGAAATTTATAAGGTCTCTTCCAGTTCTAAATTTTTACAGCACCAACTGACATCATTTGAATAATGTGAGCATCAGGTGAGGTAAAGTGCTTTGAAACTGTACTATTTACATATTAACTGTTACTATAATCTGTAAAGTTCAGAATTATCTCCTGAAAGGTAGGGGATGGGGAAGGGAAGGGAAAATGAATTAAAATATCTGTGATCTGATACCTCACATATATATTGGCAGTTGTGGATCAAACTGCTATTTTCTAATCTTGAAGTCAACATAAACTATGAAAATGTGTGTTTAAATGTGACTAATTGGTAATAGATTGCATATTTTAATTTTAAGGTTGTCATTGTTAAAGAGTGACATTGCATGTGATCAAAGTTATTGGCTGCAAGTGCGTTCTTACAAGCTGTATAAGAGTCCAGTGTTTGCAGACACTTAGGCGCTTATGACAACATAGTCTGATGGAAAACAGCTTGGGCCAGGAGTGAGAATACCTCAGTTCTTGTCTAAACACTTCCACTGTTGAGCTGTGTGATCTGAAATAAGTCGCCTTCCCTTGAGGGCTCTCAGCTTTTCTAGACTTTGAGCTGAAAGGCATACAGAGGTGAAGAGACTTGTTTTTGTCACCCCCTCAAATACTAAGACTTGCCAGTCAATCACAAAGCATTTACTAAACACTACCATCAGCCAGGCAGGTGCTATGCTAAACATTCAGAAGATAAAGACAAAAGTCAAACAAACAGGATTTGCACTAGAAAAATCACAGAGAACAGATACAAAAGGGAGACAAAAAACTTTTGAGAGGGAGAACATTGATAGTTGAGGAAGAATCTAGGAAGATTTCATGTACAGGATGTAATTTAAGTTGAATTTTGAAGGAAATTAGGGTTCCAAGAGGTTAACATGAAGAAGTAAATTCCAGGCCTAAGAAACAAGAAATATAAAGGCACTGAGAAATCTTATTGAGGAAAAACAAATAGCCTGAAGCAGAGTTTATAGATGGGAATAATTGGTAATAACTACCCTATCTCAGAAGGTTATTATAAGAAAATTTATTTTGATATGGTAAAAAGAACTATTATTTCAGTTCATGTGGGTATTTCCTCCTGTTAAAGGAATTCCTTCCAACCTAGCCTTGTGTATAGATAGGTTAAGCTAATACTTGCTATAAAGGCAAGGAAGTGGTACCCAAGAATTTATGGCTTATAAGGCCAAGACTCTAAGCATAGAATTCTTTGCAGTTTTCTAATGACCTCAGGCCATAGTATTATGACTTCCTGGTCATCTAAAGGCAAAAGTGTCACCTATTTGGAACCAAGGTGCTTCTGACTTGTCAGACAGCCTAAGGCCTCATCAGGCATCATAACCTGCCCTCTTGGTTTTTTGTATGGAGATAAAGTGAATCATCTACCCAGTGCTATATACTTTCTATGTTCTGACTTATGATGACATTTGAATAAATCTATCAGTGCTTCAATATCAGACCAAAACTACCAGGGATCAGGTCTGAGTCAGGTTGAGTCCACCATAAGTCTACTGATATAAGATGGTATAATGAACTGTAGTAACCTAAACTTTATTACATGGTTCCTAACTTTCTGTTGTTGAACCTCTCCAAACACATCCATCAGGCAGTGTCTTCATGAGTCCACCAAAGAGCCATTCTTGAAATCTTTGTAGACTGGTAGGTCCTCCAGAAACTTTTGCCCTGCTCGCATAGTTTTCAAAATCCCTAAGTCATCACTACTCCATGATGAAGCACAGAAGGTTTGGTGAAGGCATTGTAAAGATAATAGTAAACGCTTTAGAAAAACACTGTTGTCTAGTGGAAGACATATAATTATGGGATATATTTTATCATGCAACAGTCAGTCAAATTAATAATTTGTGCTGAAAAATTTGACTCAGTAAGCACTTATTAGTCACCCACTGTATGTAAGAAACTCCTTGGAGCTAAGAATACAAAACCAGAAGTGGAACAGCCCCTGTCCCCTAACTTAGTTTATACTTGATTGACTTATGCAATGAGGGGAATGCTAACATTTATATGCATAATGAAATGCAAAATGCAAAGTAATTTGGTGGGTGTGAGGTCCACCAATCAGAGGTATCAGAAAAGCATGTGTGCTACTTAATTTGAGCAGAACCTTGAAGGATTCCATTTCTGAGAATCCCTGTTTAGGTCTGGGGCAGCATGTGCAGAATGCAGGGAAATAGGTCAGTTTGGTTAGAATGTTGTTTGTGAGGGAAAATGTGAAATCAATCTGGAAAGGTAGTTAAGAGCCATTTTAGAGAGGTTTTAAACTGGCAGGAGACTGTATTTAATCCCAGAGATGATAGGAAAACATTAGGGAGTCATTGGAGTTTCTTTAACAAGATGTTCAGAATGTGACAATTTTTGGCCAGAGTTTATGTAAAGTGGCAGATGGTGCTAGCTATTATCTGAGTTTATCTTTTTATAACAATTCTCTCTTCATACTTAAGTCATACTGAAAACAATAATTGCTTTTGTTTTACAATCACTTATATTACCTTTTTCTATTTAGTCTAAAGTTATTAATGATATGAATTAGTTTTTCTTAAAAACCTTAAATTCATATAGTTAAAATGCAGGTTCCCTAACTATTTGTCAGAAGTGTATAACATAACTAAACATTCCTTGCATGGAATGGTTTAACCACATCATCAACATTTCTCACATTATCTGCTGCTTTCAGTTATTATATAGATTGCCTATCAGCCTTAACAGAGCAAATGCTTGAATCAACCCTTGCCTGCAATATATATTTATAAAAACATTAGCAAGACAGCATGACTGGTCAGAATAATGAACTGAAAAGTCCGACTCAGAAACTTTAATCCCTTGTCAGTCACTGCTTTAGTGAGTGTGAGATTGTTGTCTGATGTTCTATGACTTCGAGCAAGTGGTTTCCGTCTCAGGACCTGGGTTTCGCCTCTTTTGTTCTTGTAATGAAATAATGGTTGAGCCCCTTGTTTAAAGTGGTTAGCTGAGTTTGTTAGAATGTCATGCTAATGAGGCCGAGGGCATGGGATCGATCAGCACCTGGGACAATTAGTTGCTCTCTGTTCAGTGGATATGGGCTGGAACTTGAGCTCCAAAAAAATGTGTGTCCCTGGTCACAAGGGGAATTAAGCCTGAGAAAGTGGCATAGATCAGGGAAAATCCATTGCTACTGCTTAATGGTGGGTCATTCTGCAATGGGGTGGGTCAGGCCCCACTAGTAGAATGGGGACAGAGTGCCCAAGGTCTGAGCCTTTCAATACAAGTTCTCAGGAAGAAAAGAAGATAGAACTATAACTTAACAATACATTCAACAAAGCCTTTGCTAAGGACATGTTAATTAACACTTAAATTCTTAAAAGCCTCCTTTTTAAAGTAATATTTTCCGCCTTTTGAGATAAGGGGTGTATGTCTTCAGACAAAATAGCCTGGAGCCAACTGGGGTAACTGGACTAAAGAGTAAGGAGTCCAGGCTTTTACTTCCAGTTCTGTCTTTAATTAACAGTGTGACCTTGGGCGAGTCAGATCTTAGCCAGAGTTTTCTCATCTGTAACATGAGGGGATGACATCAGACAGATAATCCCTAAGGTCTTTCCCCATTTTAAAATTGTATAAATTTAAAAATGTAAAGGTCAGGAGTTCCCTGTATCCCAACTGTTTCAATGTCAGGTTCAATGATGAAAAATTTTAGGTCTGAAAAATGTGCCTTTAATCTACAACATCACCTTGAACTCCTAGTATCTCAGGAAAACTAAGCTGATTATATTAAATGACTTTGCTTATATAGGTTATGACCAAATGCTTTGGTTTGCTTTTAGATAACATTATGTCACTGTTGCTAAGGTACAGTTTTGTAAAAATGTTATTTTAAATATATCTTTGTGTGGAAAAAATGATAGAAGCAAAAGAAAAACGTTTAAGGAAAGCAGTTAACTGAGAATAACAATAAAAATAAAGTAACAGGTACTATGATAAGGCCTTGGGAGATATCAAAGTCTTGCCTTTGAATGAAGCCCTGAATGCTTTTTTTATTTAACCCTGAACAGACCATCAGGATCTGCTGTGTGACCATTCTGATCTCAGGATGGGTGAGTTGAGGTATTGATCAGGTGTAAGGAGCTTCCTTTTACAACCCTGGTACTTTGACTAGTTGAAAAAGGACAACCTTTGTTTGAGAATAGAAGTATTCATTTACTATTGACTCCATAAGCATGTGTTAAGCACCTTGGTATAGCAGACTCTATTGGAAGATAAAGAGGAAAATGAAATAATTTCTGCCCTCAAGGAGTATATCAATTGAGGGAAAAGAATAAGTATGCAAATAAGCAAATACCAAGACTAGCCAAAGTCCTCAGGAGGGGAGGTACTACTAACTGAAGGAATATAGAGTAAGTGCTTAAGGAGTAGGCTTGGACTGGGGAAAGTCTGTGACAGTGGCAGAGTGGGCATAAAAACCCAGACATGGGGATTTGGAGTCAAAGGGTTTAGGTTCAGTCAAACTTTACTTATGATCTTGGGTAAGTCATTAACTTAACATAAGCTTAAAGGGAACCTCTCTGGACTTCAGGTTCATCACCTGGGAAATGAGGATGTTGGAATAATGACTTTCCACCTCTATATCCAATTCTTCCCCTACCCTCACCATTTTATCTGAAGCTAAATAGTTCAACCAAAGGCTGTCAGAGACATTCCCAATACAAACAAAATGGGAAGAGACTTTAGAGCTCACACTAGGGCCAGCCTGTCATTTCATAGGGACTTGCATAAGGTCCTTCAGTTTGTCAGTGACAGAGGGAAACCAGGTAAGGCAGCAAGATGATTTTGAGTAGCTGCCTCCATGGTAGGACTTGAGGAGGGCTGAGAAGAGCTTCCTCCTCAAAAGTAGCTATCAACTCCAGTATCTTTCTGAGAAGGTTTTCCTTTTTGAGTTTGTGATGAAAACAAAGATAAAACCAGGAAGATTAACACTTTGATCTTTTTGAGTTTATTAAGTGTTACCTTAGGGTTGCTTTTCGTACAGTGAAAAAGTAGTATGGAAGAGAGAGGAGCCTCAGGAGCTAGGAGAAGGAAGGAGGGGAACAAAATATTTATAGAGTGCCTACTGTGAGCTAGGCACAGTGCCAAGCTTTTTACAAAGGATTAACCCAGTGAAATATGGACACTGTGATGATCTCCATTTTACAATTGAGGAAACTGAGGCCAAAAGTGGTTAAATGACTTGCCTAGGGTCATCCAACTAGTATGTGAGGCTGGATTTGAACTTGGGTCTTTCTGACTCTAGTCTAGCATTCTATCCATTGTGCAATTAGCTACCTGGATGGCAGGGATTCCTAATTTATTTTTTAAATGAATTGAAAAAAGCTCTAGGTTCCACATTTTTGTCTGTAAATAGTTTTATGAACTTAAGACCATTGTATCACCCCTTTCAGCCTCATTTTCTCCTTAAAGGCCTTAGATTTGAATTTCAGCCCAGCTTCTTGCTATCTATGAGCCCTTGGAAATCAGTCACTTAGCATACCCAATCCTCAGCTTTCTATTATGTAAAATGTGAAAGGCTCAGAGGACCTCTCAATGGAATGAACATTAGTGTTATTCTTACAGCTTCTGCCTTATGGAGTTTTGAGAATTGAAGGTGTAAAAGGGAGGGGGCAGCTAGGTGACATAGTGGATAGAGCACCAGGCCTGGTGGCAGGAGGATCTGAGTTCAAATGTGCCCTCAAGACACTTGAATCTAGCTTTGTGACCTTGGGCTAGTCACTTAGTCCCATTGCCTTGAAAAAAATCCAAAAAAAGGGTAAAGGGGAGCTCTGAGGTGATGCTTTAAAGTCATCCAGTACTTCATGATTTTTTAAAGCCCTAGGGCTTATAATCCATCTCTTGTGGCATTGCACACATTGACTACAGGCAACTTAGTCACACATAGACCATCTGTGATGGGATAGTAGACTCTAAAGTCGATCATCTCATTCAACACCTTAATAGCAAATATTGTCTTAGAACAGTGGAATGGCTGACCTGGAAAAACATAAAAACAGGACAACCAAAATAAATCAGTAGGGCTTTGTTTTCTGTCATAACTCATAAAAACATGAGAACATTATATGGTATTTTCAGTGTTCATTTAAAGCATTGCTTCAGATTTTATCTAACACCCAGAGTTTTCATAGGAATCAATTTGTTATTTTAAAAAATTTTTTTTAATTAAATGACCGTACTATCTAATTCACCTAAAATATAGTTACTGATGATTTTCTGTCATGCCTCATCTCACCTGGAGAATATTTCTCCTCAAGTCATTCAACAGTAGTCAGTCAATCTACTTTCCTGGTATTGCTTTTCCATTGTGAAGATTTCCTGATAGAAACCTTACCTGTACTTATCACTAATATCATGTAGGTTTTCTCAGAAGAAATCCAAGTATGAATCCAAGAAATGGATCTTGAATGACATGTTGCATCCCATAACTTAGGGGATTTGAGAATATTCGTTGATAATTTCTTGGTAATTTTCTGCCTTGTAGTTGCCCCACCAAAGTTTTGGTTTCCTTTTAAAAATGATTTCTATATAGCTCCTTCAACTTTATTCAACTGTTCTTCAAAATGTTTGTCTTTCATCACTTCCCTTACTTGAGGACCCACAAATGCCCCAACTTTGTTTTTAGCCTCACTGATTCTTGGAAATTTATTTTTCAGATAAAGAAAACCTGCACCATTTCGATCCATCGCCTTGACAAAATTTTTCATTAAACCAAGTTTAATGTGCAACGGTGGTAAGAAAATTTGTTCAGGACTACTAGTGGTTGACTTACCACATTTTTCGTTTGGGGATTTGGTTCTTTCTTTTGAGGCTAGAGCTTTTTTAATGTAGTGGTTATTTCTGTCACTGCTCTCCCATTCACAAATAATGCAGCAGTATTTGGTACACTCTAGTTATAATACTAGTAAAGAGAAATCATTTTCAGATTTCCATAAATATCCCAAGAATAATTTTCCTCCTTTGTCCTTCTCGACAGAAATGTCATGCTTGGAACAAATTTTGGTACCCTCTTAGGGGATATTACATCCTTTTCCTATAGAAACTAAAGGCTTAGCTTGATGTTTTGGGGGTAAGATCATTAGTAAGGTAACTAGGTCTGCTTGAGTTTTTCATTGAGTATCTGAGAATGGAAAAGTGACTTCAAATGGGAGCATCACCATATTTATTGCTGGGCTCCTACCTTGTTATGCTGAGCCTCATCATTACAATCTGAATCATCGGTTTTATCTTCATCCAAGTTCCAAGTTTCTGGTGGTTTTGATATAGATAGTTCTTCACTGTGTAAAACAGAGATCTTAGAACTTATGGTGGATTTGGATTTTTATAGTATATTTAGATTTGGAGAACATTCCTGATATATTTGTTAAACAAATATAGCAATCTGTTGAATGGTCTTCCTGTTCTCTCCAAATCATAGGAACTTCCCATGTTATGTGATAAGATCCATATAGCCATCAAATTAGCAATTTCACACAAGAGATATAAAACAAGTGAGGGGTCCAAGCCTTATCTTGTGTACCTTTTTATAATACAAATAAAGTTCATATGCTTTCTTATCTAGATGAATAAAGTTTCACCTCTGCAGTTAAAAGTTAGCTATATATTGATTCAGGTGAAATGCATTTGTGAGGCATACTTTTGTGAGAATTTAAGGACAGTTATATCAGCATCTTCAGACTACAGAAGATCTTAGAAACTGGGACTAGAAAAAATGTTTACTAAATGACACCTGGCACACAACTGACTGAACAATCTGCTACATATTGAGTATTTCACTGCATGATTGGATGTGCATGAGCTTGTCTTGCCACACGCACATGAACTAGGCCTTCCTACAGCATGCAAGAACAAGCCAACTTGTGGCTTCTCTCCTCCTCCACCTCAACCCCTTTCAAAAAGTCACTACTGTCTCTTATTGCATGGTTTATATTAAGATTCATGCGTCATTCAATAGTGGGTAATAAGAGAAATTTCAGATGCAGTTTAGCATGATGAGAACTTAAAATACCCAATAAATCTCCATGTAGCCAATTGTGTGTTTATCTATAAAATTAATTATTGGCAGAATGGGGACTAGATTACTCAGGTCTATGTGCTCTTGCTTTGTTGCTTCTTCTTCTATACCTACTGGGAACACATTTTCCCATGACCAAAATCAGAATTTGTGGTCTGACAAAGGAAATTACTTGGTAAGCCTTAGTTAAAAGTGCTCATTCTTTCCTTGAAATTGGGACTGTCCCAGGAAATCTGGGACATATGGCATGGTAACCAAATTGCACCGCCTCTTTCCCAGACAGCTTCCTTTGCTACCCAGCATACACCCAGTTGTTTCCCTGGCCTCTTACCAGTCAGTGTGTGCTCAAGGAATGAAAATGAATTTTAACATTAGCCTAAGCAAGACATAGAAAAGTAGATTTGCATTAAAGACAATTTTTTTCAAAAATTATTCCAAAATCATATTTCTGTTGACCATATATTCTGCATTTTCAAGGACCATTCCTTGAAAACCCAAGAAAGGAAAAGTATTTTTAAAAAGGAATCTATTTTGTTGGGTCACGCATCCTGATTTTGGTTCAAGAAGAAGTGGTCAAGTTATGTCAATACAGATTATCCATGACCAGACTTTCCTTTCATAATTGTCAAATTGACTCTTATTAAAATTATCTATAGTGATTATATACCTCAAATTTTCTAGAATAGTCCCAATTAAAAAAAAACAACTAAAAAATACTTTTAGCTTAAATTTTGTTAAGAAATGTCCCTTGTCAGACTATTTGTCCCTGTTTGGTGGTGGTGGTGGTAGTTGTTTTCCTCCTTATTGTTGTTGTTGTTTTGGAAAATAGTCATTGTAGGAATGACCCCAAAGCAGAGTTCTCTAAAGCTCTCAACCAGGAGACTGAGGGGGTAATATTGGTCTTCCCCAAACCTGGGAAATGGCACTCATATGCTCATTAAATACAAAATGATATTTTTGATTTTATAGATCAACCGTTAAAGAGCAAAAGGCATCACCCCTGTGATCTAGTGGTCATGTGATATAAGAATAGGGACTTGGAGAGACAATAAGTTCATGTGGTTTTGCATTTTAAAGGTATAGACTTGATCAGGAGAAACTGGTCAACTTTGATAAGATTCAGTGTCATTGTACATGATTGATTTTGCCTACATTTTTTCATGGAAAGACAAAGAAAAGGACAAAGGACTTGGATGATGCCTTTTTGATATGTAGGAAGAGCCTCACTGAAAGATTCTTTCTGCAGGAAGGATAATTTGATGGGCTCAGGCTTAGGCTCAGAGCAGAACTATCCTTTTGTACTAAATTACTAAACTATCCTGTTCTAAATCTAGAACTTCTAGAACTAATCCAAAATAATAGATTAGGGGTTCATAGGCATTAGCACCATCTTCCTTCAAGTTGCTGCTAATGATAGTCATGGAAAAGCAGTGACATCAAAGCCTCTAGGAGAGGACTGAGTCCATACCCCAAGATGTGGAAGAGTCAAGTTTCAGTTAAATATATTCTCAGCTATGTAGCTGTAGACCTGAAAGATGACAAGGAGAGACAGTGATAGAGTGGAAAAAATAAACTAAATCCACCATCTAAGGAGAATAGCAAAATATCTAGATTCAATTTTGGAAAGCCAGTAAAAGAATCTCTTATTCAGAGACCGTATAAAAACATGAGACCTTTTTCCTGGAGAAAAGAAAAATAATTAGTGACTCTAGAGTGATTTTTGGCAAAGAGCAAATGTAGACTTTGAAATCCACTAATATAGAACTATTCATGGGTCTGGTGCAGAGTGGGTTGCCTTTCTAGCAATCTCAAATTATTCTTCTCTTTGTTGTTTTTTCCCCATTCCCCTTTGAGAAAGTACATAGCATTAGATTTTGATGCATTTTATGTTTAATATGTCTATGGATGTTTGCCCTATCTCAGAAGCTCAGAGTCCTACCAACTTAATAGAAGTCCCAAACAGTGGCCTCTTCCCTTTAGCCTCATCTAGTTGACCAGGCTGTCCTGATCAACCTTCTATACACAGTTTAAAGAAATGGTCACTTTACAGAAGAGAAAACAAAGAAAAGTGAAACTCAAATTGAGTTAGGGATAGAGCCCCATCTAGAAGAATTCTTGACTTCCTGGACTCCCAGTCTAGTCATTTTTCCCATGCACCACACTACCTCCATCAGAGCTACCTGGGAGGATTAGCAGGGGCTAGAGAATTATATCATCAGCTTTTTTTCATTTTTTAAAAAAATTTCTTTGTGCTATCTTAAGGAGGAACTAAGATGCAGCCCTCAAGAATGAGCATTCATTCAGACTTTCTAAAGAGCCAGCATTGCTTTGACCCAAACCCATAAAGATAGATTCACCTTCTTATCCTACCACTTAAACTGTCTCTATCCTTCTGTATGTCTGGGTCCCTGTCTGTTTGTCTACTTGCATCTCTCTCTACCTTTCCCTTTCCCTCCCATTGAGCTTTCTCTGATTCCAGCCTTACTATAGGAAATCTGGGGCAATGAGAATGGGTGAGTGAATAAAAAGAAACAAAAGAAGAAAAAAAAACAGAATAGGTGGCTATTTGCTATAAATAATAGGTTAACTTGAAAATTGCTTGAATTTTTAAGTCTCACTTTATGTGAACATAGAAATGGCAATATCCTAGCTGTGACCCTTGGGAAAAATTTAGTAGAACATATATGGGCCTAACAGATACAGACTATTTTATGGGAAAAAAATGAAAACAAAACTAACAAATAGCCTTCAATTTCAAAGAAAAATAAAGGATTTATAGCTTCCAGAGGAGGAAACTATATGGGAACTAGGAAAAAAATAATAAAAAGAAACTTAATGTAGTCAAAGTTCTAGTCCCTCTTTGACTCAGTGCTTCTAAAGAAATGACTCATTCTTTACATGTGGTCATCCTTTATTTTTGTAGCATTCTTTATAATTAGTAATAAAATATAAATAAAAGCACTCATTTATATATTGCTTTAGGGTTTATAAAGCCCTATGCAGTTCATTTGATTCTCAAAATGATGTTATGATGTATGATACTATAAATATGATTTCCTATGCTTATTTTACATCAAGAAACTGAGACTGGGAGAGGTTAACTGATTTGTACAAGGTCACATAACAGGTATATGGCAGAACTAGGACTTAGCCCTAGGTTTTTGGACTCCAAGTTCTATATTTTTTAAAATTATAAAGAATTCCTAAGCTACAAAAGTTTGAGAACTCCTTCACCAAAAAAAAAATACTCCTTTGCTATGCTCTAATAAAACTTATTTTCAACATGTAGGTTTTGTGTCTTAATCATTTCCAAGAAAATAAACAAACCAAGTTTATGTAAAAAAAAATACCATAAAAGTGACACATGCACATCCCTCAGGGATTTCATCCCACTGATAACTGTGGGATAGGATCTATTCTAGATAATAATAATTTACTTTTTTCCATTATTTCTGAAAGGACTTCCAAACTGTGAAATAGTACAAAGATTTTTTTTCCCCTTTTTTCCTCAAATGATCACATTGGATCAGAGATTTTGAGTGATTTACATAATTCAGCTACATAACTGGTAGAAGCAAGGGACTCCCAAGTCTAGCATATTCTACCCCCCCTCACTGCCCCCCCAGCCCCCCACACCATGTATTTGGGACAAATAAGGCAAATAAACAGTCTTGAGTCATTTCTGGTTTTCTTCAAATTTCTCTCCCCCCCCCCCCAAAAAAAAGAACTGCCTGTTAGAAATTCTCTTGGTGGCATAAATTCTGCAATTCCCAGTCTTGACCCCTCAAGTATCCTGGAGGGGACTAAGAGGTTAAGTGAATTGGATTTGGCCCTTTTTAGTCAGGAATTGCACTCATATCTTCCTGACTCCTCAGCCAGCTTTCTGCTCCACTATGCAGGATATCACTTTTGCTTTTCCTCACATTTCAATTCTATGAATTGAAGAATATAGTTTTCACATCCCCAAACTATTACCTACATGTACTAAAATATAATTCCCTGAAACATTTCCATCCTTAAATTTGAGTTCATAGATTCAGGACAGGAAAGGACCTAAAATTATTCTCATGAAGTCATTATATATTACCCCTTCATTTAACAGATGAGGAAACTTTGATCCAGAGAATAAAGCAATTTAGTAGATATCAGAGCTGGGATTTGAATCAAGGTCCTCTGATACAAGTCCCAAATTCTGTCCTCAGGCAGCCTTCCCTGTGCAGGCTCAGTTGCAGAACATTTCTCACCAGACCTCAGTCAGGTACATAATTACTTGATCATATGAGGACAGTAGCCACACTAGTAATCCCAAGAATAGAAGCCAAGTCTATCTTTGAATATAGCATCCAACTAAGTGACAAAAAAGTAATGACCAGAAGGCGTCCCCTCCTCTTTTTCTCCTAACTCAGTCTTCTCACTTACACTCTTTAAGAAGGGCAAAGCCACACCTATAAATCTGTTTTTTTTTTTGAAGGGGAAGTCTTTGTGGATATCCATCACTCCAGGGTGCCTATTTATATGTAAGGCTATTCTTAAGTAAATCCTCTGGGATGGTTTTGAATACTAACAATAGTGATCTAGTTGAACTTCCACTTGGTAATTAGGGGACAATAACTAGAAACTAATGCTAATATACAAATGCTGCAAGAGCTAGACCAGCCAAGAGCATCTACCAGGGGAATCTGGCCCAGCATATTAGTGTGGGAGTAGATAATATGGGGGAAAAAAGCAACAAAAGGTGTTTTAGGGTGTTTTTTAATTTGTCACAACCATAAAAATAGATGAAAAGGCAGTTTTTTTTCCCCTGATTGAAAATATGACTTCAAATTTTGTCTCTTCTAATTTTTCATAGGAATCATTTTTTAAACTCTTTCCCTCCTAGAAATTGTACTCAATTCACATTTATCTAAAATGTAATTATTGAAGATTTCCTCTGATATTTCACTTATGGAATATCCTGCTTCATGATCTAGTAGTATTCAGCCATTATGCCTTGATTTTACTTTTCAATTATGGAAATTTCTTGATGGAAGATTTCTCCTTGTTTTCATCTCTCTTAACACCTAGGTTATCTGGGAAGAAATCTAAATGCATATCCAAAAAGTGGGCTTTGAGGGACATGTATATAGTCCATAACTTTATAATTTTTTAAAGATCATTTTAGAGTTTCTTGCTAATTTTCTGTCTTATATTTTTCCCAAAAAAAGTTTTGATTTGTTTTTTAAAATGATCTCCATGCATCTCCTCACCTTTATTCAGCTGTTCTTCAAAATGATTGCTTTCTATCACTTCCCTTATTTGAGGACCCACAAATCTCTCCACTTTGTTTTAGTCTCACTGATTCTTGGAAATTTATTTTTCAGATAAAGAAAACCTGCACCATTTCGATCCATCGTCTTGACAAAATTTTTCATTAAAACCAAGTTTAATGTGCAACAGTGGTAAGAAAACTTTTTCAGGACTAACCAGTGGTTAACTTACCACATTTTCCTTTCTGGGAATTGGTTCTTTCTTTTGAGGCCAGTATTTTTGCCTTTTTTTTTTTAAAGAAGTAGTTATTTCTATCACTGCTCTCCCATTTTCAAAGCAGCAGTGCTGGATATCTATATATATATATCTATATATATATATATAGATATATATATATAGATGTATCTAGATATCTATAGATATAGATATCTAGATATATAGATATGTGTGTGTGTGCCCTCTTTAGGAGATTCCATCTTTTTTCTTAAAAGCTAAGAGTTTAACTTTTTTTAAGAAAAAAATAAATGAAGAACATGAGTAAGATAACTAAGGTTTGCTTTAGTTATTAAATGAGGATCTGAGAATGAAAAGGTTACTTCAAATGGGGGGAATCACCATATTGCTGGTCTCCTACCTTGTTAATGCTGAGTCTCATCAGTATAATCTAAGTCATCAATTTTTATCTTCATCCAAGTTCCATATTTTGTTTTTGATAAAGATAGCTTTTTTATTTTGTAAAATAAGAGATTTTAGAGCTTATTTGGATTTTTTTTTTATAGTATGTTTAGATTTGGAGGAATTTCCTGATATATTCATTAAGCAAATACAGCAATCTGTTGAATGGTCTTTCTGTTCTCTCCAGATCATAGGAACTACAAACGACATGTGACAAGATCCATGTATCCAGCCAGTTAGTAATCTAACACAAGAGATAAAGAACAAGTGAAGGGTCCAAGCCTTATCCTGAGCACCTATTTTATAATCCAAATAAAGTTCATATTATTTCTTAACTAGACGAATAAAGTTTCATCTCTGGAGTTAAAGTTAGATTACTAAATATGTATGTATGATACATATGTGTATGTGAACATATATGTATATATAAATGACTCAAGGGATTGATGCATTTGTGAGGCATACATTTATGAGAATTTAAGGAATACATATCAGCATCTTCAAACTATAGAACATCTTAGAAAATGGGATTAGAAAAAATAATGATGTTTTCAAAGTGACACGTGGCACTGACTGAACAATCTGCTACACACTAAGAATTTCACTGCATGATTGGACGTGCATGAGTCTGTCTTGTCACACAGCACATAAGCTGGGCCTTCCTACAGCATGCAAGAACAAGCCAACTTGTGACTTCTCTCCATCTCCATCACCCCTGACACAACCACCTTCCCATCCACACTTCAACCTGAACATACTGTTTTACTTCCTCATATTGCATAATTTATATTGAAAGTCACATGCCGCTCAATAGCAATGAATGATAGAGAATTTGTGTTCTGTTTTTAAATACAGTATCCAGAAATACCTATAAGATGCCAAGAAAGTTCCATGTGACAAAAATCATTGTTTAATGAATAAGGGACTAGACATTAGTCCTGAGGATAAAGGTTCATAGATGTGTTTAAGAAAAAATAATTGTGTTAGATAGATATCAAAGGTGTTGACTGTAATTTAAACTCTAATTCCCCTCTTCTTGACTTCTGGGCAGGTAAACTTGTTAGAAGGAGAGAGACAGGGTTATGCTACCTCTGCCCACCAAACCAGTCAGAGACTCTTCTCCAGGCAGACTTTAAGGAGTTATGAGCTTTGGAGGAAAAGGCCAGAGATGGCACATGGGTTCACCTGGCAAGCTGGCTTTCATCCTTGCTCTTCCTGTCTTCTCTTCCTTTTCCTTTCCTCCAGAGTCAAGAACAATGGCTCATATAGCTGCATACTTATTACCAGACTCTTTCCTCAGAACAACCTCTGAGGTAGAACAGATGTTAATCTCTTCGCTCTCCAGATGAAATCCAATTAGCGTGTTTAAGTGACACGCTCATGGTCACTCAGCTAGTAAGTGACAGAGCTGGGATTTAAACCCAGGACCTCTGACTCCTAATGTACTTCTTCTCCTACTGAAATATGTTGCTTCAAGGTTTCCTCTGTTGATCCTTCTGGAATAATCTAATCCAGGATGAAATGATAGAGAAGTGACATGATCCCACTTTGGTACTGACTCTTCATTCCTTATAGTACACAGCCAGCCAGTTTCCTGTTCTCTCCTCCTCCTCCTCTTTCCCTCTTGTTCAGTGTTGGAAGAAAGGCATCATGAAGTATGGGGGCTGGCAAACTGCTCCCCCTCTGTGGATAACTAATGATTTTCACCATCGAAATGTCAGCTTTGGGGTAAGTGCTTGAATTCCTTAGAACAGCCCTACCTATGCAATAAAATAGTTGACTCTTGTTAGATTACTAAAATCTTTTGTTTCCCTGATTTCTACCTTTTCAATTTGTTCTCTTCCTTTTTTTCATTCCAAAGACAGAGAAATGAAGTTGAAATTCACATCATAATTTGACTCTACTTTCTGTCCTTTACCTTTTGAGTGATAGAATGTAAATGCTTCAAAAGTAATTTTTTTCTTCATATCTAAAACACTTTCTAAATCGTAAAGAGCTGTAGAAATATTAGTTATTGTTGTTATCTGTATATTGACTCCCTAGCACGTGGCAGGTACTTAATAAATGTCTGTTGGTTGATTGACAGGAAAAGGAAATCAAAACTAGGGACAGAAATAAAGGGTGAGAAAAGATGGGGACAATCAGGATAACCCACTTTGCATAGATAATTGAAATTTGGCTCCATTCCCTTCAATTTGCTTTTCAATAGGTCACCATAGCTTTTCTGATTTTTCCTTAAATTCCAGCTTTCTAATTGGTGTTGTTTAACTGCACTGTGTTTGAAATCATAATAATGAGCAAAACATGGGGGATACTTGTGGAGCAAGCCAGTGTTATCTGAGAGAACCAATGGGTTTTATTGACACAGATACTTCAGTCCTGAGACCAACCCTTTGATATTTTAGTTTCCCTGGAGTTAAATTGAGGATACTTTATTCCCTCAAAGAATAAGTCAAAGATGTCATACACTTTCAGGCAAAGCTGGGAAGAACATAGAAGAATGAATAATACTGGAGGAAAGACGCACATGGAATCTTACCAAGTACCAGACTGTAGAATAGACAACACAACTCATTTTTGTACCTCTTTAGTTTGGGTAAAGCAGCGGAAACATAATTAAAACTTCTTCCCAAATGATAAACAGCAGCTTGCCCCTAAAACCATTTGTTGAATTGAATTGATTCAAAACATAGGGGTTTATGAATATATTTTTCCTTCCTGTATATTTATACAAAAGGTATTTGGAGCAACAGAAGGGAGGAATGAGAATTTTGTTAAGTTTTGCTTGTGGTCCTGAAATCAAGATATCACGATAATCCACATTTATATAGCATTTTGTGGTTTACAAAATGTTTTTGCTACAGTGACTCTGAGAGGTAGGTAGTGTCATTGTTATCTGCTTTTTTTCTAAATAAGAAAACTGAAAATTAAAACCATTATGTGACTTGCCCATTCACACAATCAAGGGCTGGGATTTGAACCCAAGGTCTCCAGACTTCAAATCTAAGTTATTTCCCACTATACCATATACAAAAAGAAACATATCATTTATTTTTAAAGGGTTATAAAATATAATAGAAAAAATTGTGCAATTTCATAGCAATAATAGAAGATATACTCAATAAACGGTATGACATTTCTTTAAATGAATCAAACAGCCAATGAAAAAACTGAGAAGGGTCACAAAAGACTGAAAAATGTATATTCAATTCAACAAGCATTTTTAAGTACCTACTATTTTTCAGGTACTGTGTGGAACCTAATATTAAGAAAGTACTTGAAGTTCAGTTTGGGAAAATGAGACAGATCATGTTGAATACTTCTTGGTTGCTCCTTTAGAGATGTGTGTGTGTGTGTGTGTGTGTGTGTGTGTGTGTGTGTGTGTGTGTGTGTGTGTGTGTGTGTGTGTGTGTATCCAGATATTCCTCGTTTTTCTTGACAGAATCCAAACAAGTAGTCAAACAGCAGAAGGAACAATGTTGCTAATATTAACAAGTGCTTTAGATACACAGTCTCAGATCACATTCTGGCTTCACAACAACTTGTGATGTAGGTTTCATAGGTATGTCAGCCCTATTTTCACAGATAAAGAAACTAAGGTTCTGAGATTAAATGACTCACCTAAAGTCACATAATAGGAATAAGAGGTAGATTTTGAACTTGGGTTTCTCCTGACTAGAAAGATGAGATCTTTTACTCTGCATTTTGAGGTTTTGCTCAGTTACCATGAACATTCATTCCAATCAAAAGGATGACCTGATCTAGGAGGTTCACTCCACAGAAACAATTTCTTCTCTGGATGTCTTTTAGAAAAGCAGAACTAAGAGAAACCTTTGGAAAGCTCCTATTTACAATTTTCTGAGGATTTTTGAGCAGATATTTTTCCCAAATAAGGATTTATAATCTAGGTAGACTGCAGGACTAATCCTAACCTTTTCATAATTAACTATTATTCTCAATCAGATGTCAACTTTTTGATGTTCACTTCTTATCTGGGTCATGTACATGCTGCTGAGTACAGATATTTGCTCTATTTTTAAATAGTATAGTTGTTTTTTAAAATTCATCTTTTTTTTAAGGCAGTAGGGTTAAGTGACTTGCCGAAGGTCACACAAGCTAGGAGATTATTAAATGTCTGAGGCCAGATTTGAACTTAAGTACTCCTGACTCCGGGGCTGGTTCTCTATTGGTACAGTTTTTTAAATTTTTATTTTTGTGAGATTTAAAAGAGGATAATTAGGTCATTATCATATAAAATTTCCTATGTGAATCTTTTGGTGTAAAATGTACAAGTTGATGGACACATATCAGGCATTTTATGGTCTTAGTAATTTAAATTTTTTCCATATCTTATTTTCTTTCCATTCTATTCATTTGATCATTAAGCAATTTGCTAAAGCACCTACTATGTGCCTGCCACAGGACTAATGCTGGGGATCTAGAGACAAAAATGAAGCAGTCCACTTTCCCCTTCCCCCTCCCCAATCAGGTGAGACAACAGTGCAAAGAGAAAGCAACCTTGTACCAGAAGGCAAAGAAAAGTGTGACCAGACCCAGACCTCCTCTGTGAGCTGATTCCTTAGATAAAGTTTAAAGGAAGCCAGGGACTCCAGGAAGTGGAGTAGAAGAGGGAAAGAACACCAGGTATGAGGAAGGAAGAAAAAGGATGGCTGGTAAAGAACTTTAGGTGCCAAACAAAAGGATTTTATCTTTGATCCTAGAGATCAAAAGATGTTCGAATCCTTCTGCTTGTCGGTAAATATAAAAATACAATTTATATTGAAAAAGTTGTATATAAAAGAATTGTGGACCCATTTTTATTTTTTCTTAATTTCATCATTATGAAAGATTTCTTTAACATTAAACCATAATAAAGACTTTCTGTACCACTACCATTCCCCTCCCAAAATAATTTCTTAGGTAGGACAGCGATTTTTACATTATTATGCATACTTTTAATTAAACTTCTCTGGGCTTCAATATCTTCATTAACATTTTAAATTTTCTGAGATGGAAGCGAACTCAAAAGACAATTTGGTCCAATCTATACCTAAATAGGCATATCCTTTCTATTACTGACAAATAATTATCCAGTCTTTGATTGAAGACCTCCAGCAAGATGGAATCCCCTACCTCCTTTGAGGCAAATCATTCCTTTTTGCAACAGCCCTAATTATTAGGAAGTGCTTCTTCAAGCCAGGACCAAATTTGGCCCCCTTGGGGCCAAGCTGAAGTGTAATCCCTCTTAGTGTCCCTGTCCTTCAAATACTTAAAGGTAATAGTCATTTCTTCCACCCTAAACTTCCCTAATTCCTTTGATCAATTCCTATGTGAAATGATGCCATCTTTTTTAGTCCAGACACATCAGGAGTTTATAGACTCATGATCTAGATGTGGCTGGAATTTTGTTTTTCCCAGTTAAGTTAACCAGCTTTTAGGGGGCTTTGTCATTCTTGTTACTTTTAACTCATTTGATAAAATGAACTAGCCAGAGGAGGGGCAAAGCAGACACAGTTACTGAAACTTTTAAATTATTCTTTTCCCTTCAACAGCTCTGGAGTGATAGGCATTCTTAAGTATTATCAGCCTGATTTTCCAGAAAGGGAAACTGAAGCCCAGTAAACATCAGAGTCAGTTTCTTACCCAGATCTCCCAATTCCAAGTCCAGCCTTCTTTCATCTCTACTAAACTGCTCCAACTCTTATTATTTAGAATATAATTCCTTTGAAGATGGTAACTACTTTAGTTTTCTGGTTTTACACCTTACTTAAATTTTAAACTGACCTTAAGAACAAACTGGCTCTTATGCTTGGCAACTCAATCTTCAGGAAAATAGAATCTTGTGTGTGTTTGTTTTACTGGCATTTGATGAATCAATTAATCCTCAAGAATTAAGTGCCTATTATATGCCAGGCTCTATGCTAAACATTGGAGATATAAAGACATTAATGAAACAATCTGTGTCCTCAAGAAGCTTACATTCCAATGGAGCACTGATGCTATTCACTGCTGATAAGAATATAAACTGAATTAACAGAGGTCCTTAGAGAGAATGAAGTGATGGGCTCCCTGCTGCCCCCACTTTCTTTCTCCTCTGCTCAAAGCTGCCAGACTAACAGGTGAGTTCACCAATTATCCCCCTTCAATGTTTTTTAATTACTATGGGGCATTAATGATTCCAGTTATACCATTTTCCCCCTTAAGGGAGGCTGTAGAATGTAGTGAAAAAGAGTACTAGTTTTCAATAACTTAACTGAACCTCATTTGGACTTCATTCTCCTCATATATAAAAATGCTTGGACCAGATTAGATGAACTCAAAAGACACTTCCAGCTCCAAATCAGAGAACTCCCTTTATTATCTTTTCTGAGGAGAACCTGTGAGGACAGCCAGCTTGAAAACTTCCATTAGCAAGGATGGCAGTATTGAAAATGTTTAATTACTCAAGTAGAATGTCAACTAATTAGTCACTGAAAAAGGATCTCGCATTAAAAAAGTATCAATCACTAAATGAACATGTAAGAGCTGTGGCAAGCGTTCATCCATCCGTGGTCATCCTCTGGTGATGAACCTGCTTATCTTAGCTCTTAGTTGGTTCTTAGATGATGGACACAGTCCACCACCAGAACCATACTTGGACCTTTCCAGATGGCAGAATCTCATAGAGCTTATATTGTGCCCTATAAGTTTTTGTGCTGTCATGGCCTTTGAGAATCTGATGCCCTTGCCATCAGGGTAGGATTAGAATACCATGGCAAAACCTCAACCAAAAAAGCCAGATGAATGGGAACTTCTGGTCTGAGTTTACAAACTACACTTTTTTAAATAACCTCTCAGAAATCTTTATAAAATTAGTGTACTTTTCTGCCTTGCTAAATAGAGTATTCTTTGAAAGATGTGATGTCATCCCTTCATCAGTGCAGATCCAATCTAAGGTATTGTAGTAGAATGACCAGTCCCTCTGATGCTTAATTTCTCTTCAAAGATCTTAATTCTAGAGCTGAAGGGAGATCACAGAGGCCATTTAGTCCCACCCTTTCATTTATATATGAGAACTGAGGACTGGAGACATGAAGTAGTCAATCTAAGGGCTACCTAGGTAGTAAACACAAAGACTGCTGTACTGATTCTGAAGCAACAGACACACAGTCTCTTGATGAATTCAAACCTTTTTCTATTTGGCATGATTTGCCAGAGTCTGAACATAAGTAAATCTTTCCTAAATGTTGAAGATGTTGAAGTTTCCCCAGCCTCACATTCTAAGTACCAGTTGTCTTCATGGAGTATACTCTACATAAGATGTCTTTTTTTGAATCAAGTTGTACTAAATACATATGAACCTCAAGATACAACGTGAAAAAAATTTCCCCTCATTAAAGCAATGTTCCTTCATTTGTCCTTAAAATGTAGTAACAAAAGCCTTTTGGATCATTGAAATTCAATTGAACAAAGTTCAGCAATTTACTTTGATATCAGTTAAAATATTTGATTTAAAAAAAAGCCAACAATGGAATAATAAGTTGTCTATTTCTTTCCAGTAAACTTTGTATTATCAGCTACCATTGTAATATTTCTGAATTATAGTTCTAATCATAGCAATCCCTGCAAAAAACAGAAGCAAAAGCAATAAAACTTTATTTTTTTATCACAAAACCATAGGTGCTCAGAATTAAAAGGAATCACAGAGCCTGAAATAAGAATTCACTCTATTACTCACTAAAATATTTGTTTCCATCCATACATTCATACATTCAACTATTTAAAAATTTTTATTTATTCAACAAATTCCTATATTCATCAAATATTTAATGTATTTTCATATAACCCACTGTGTACAGAACATTGAGCTTTAGGGTATATATATTTATAGATATAGATACATATATATTTATATATATATATATTTTAATTTGGGAAGCATTTCTGCTCTCATGGAGATTGTAAAATCTCTTTAGGGATCTCAAACACAGAGAACTAGTCCATACAATATTATACGACAAATAGGTATGAGTGTGTTACTCCAAGGGAAATCAGGGAAGACTTTACAGAAGTTGTCATTTGAATTAGGCATTGTCCCTGAGGTAGAGATTCAAAAGGAAGAGGAGAGAAAAACTTGTAAGCATGAGAAACAGTGAGCAAAGGCAGCTATCCCAAAGAGAGGAATGCTGTTGGGTAGTCTGAAAGGGAAGGGTCATGCTGATTGTGGAGTCCTGAAGACCAGGCAAAGAAAGTAATAATAGGAAGCCATCCCCAATACCCTGACAGAGGAGTGATGAAACCAGACCTAAAGATAAGGTAGATGGGTCAAGGAGCAATAAGTGGAAGTGGGCAGACTTCACTGCAAGCCATTAGCCTCAACAAATGAGGATCTCTACTTGGGTTATTTGCAATAAGAATAAAGAGAGAGATGAGAAAGATCACAGATACAGACTGAAAGAACTTGGCAACTAATTGGGGAGAGAGAGAGAGAGAGATAGAGAGAGAGAGAGAGAGAGAGAGAGAGAGAGAGAGAGAGAGAGAGAGAGAGAGAGAGAGAGAGAGAGTGAGTTTGTGTATCAGAGACAGAATGAATTCAAACCTGAAATTGGGCATTTGATAGTATTACTGTATACACACTTTTATATTTGTGTATTTTCATACATTTATATATGTGTATTCCCATCTGAATAGTGGTGTCACAGACAGAGTGATGTCAGGAGAAGGTTAAAGGAAAAAAAGATAAGCTTAGTTTGAGATACGTTTGACCTGAGATACTCTGTAGGATGACCAGATCAAGATGAATTTTTTTTCAATATCTAAAGATTTCTTGGACTTCTGAATGATAGTAGCTACCCTATTAGTGGTAATTGATTAGGAGGAAAAATGTTTTGGCAAAATCTACTCCAAATTCATTTTAAAAAAGTCAATTTGTGTTTCATTTCAATTAGATCATAGATTTAGAGCTAAAAGTGATCTTAGAAATAATTTAGTGTAGATCTCTTATTTTGGAGATCAGAAAACTGAGATTCAAGATGTGAAATGTTTTGCTCACAGTTTTGGACCTGGGATCTGAACACAGCCCCTCTGATTCCAAATTCCAAATCTAGTACTCTTTAAGCTATAATAGAAATAGATGAGGTATTGAAATAGAGGAGATAAAATATATGAAATAGATGTGAAGTGGATGAGGTAAAATATATGAAACAGATAAAAGGAAATTTATTTTCATTCACCTCTAATTGAAAATATTTCAGTTATCTAAAACCTTTACTCTGAAAAGAGGTCCATAGACTCCAACAGAATTCCAACAAATTCCAAAGATGAAAAAAAACCCCCCATGACCTACATATGAATATGGGTTAGGCATATTTTTGTTTTGTATATTTTTATTTAGAATACTTATTTGTAGTGCCTTTTTGTTTCTGGCTAAATAAAGATGAAATTTTAATGTGTGGTGAGTATTTGTATTTGTGGACCTTGAGACTCCTTAGGTTTTCTAGGTTTACAGGTTGGGAACCACTTTTATATTTAAGGTTTAAAATAACTAGCTAGTTAGGTAGACAGATATATGCACAGCAATTGATAATAGCTACATGATAGCTAGCCAGCTAGCTAAATGCATTTTCCCCACAAAAGTAATTTCCCAATATGCCTTTCTACATTGATTCATGCCATATAACAAGAAAAACAGTTATAAAGAACTGATCGACCAGGTTCTGACATCTGATAGCATATGGAATATTCAACACTCATACATAGTCATCTTCTTATATACCAAGAGGAGGGAAATATGCCTCAAGTTTTGGTTTTTGCAATCATGATCATTCATTATTCCCATCATCTAGGAGTTAGTGCCTGACTTGTGTTATTTTCATTTATGTTACTGTATGTATTCTTGATTTCTCAATTTTTTGTTATCAATTCAAACATCCTACAAAGCATACGCATAAAAGGACCACATGTAGTGAAAAATAATTTAGTTCTAAAAGCTTAGTCTAGTATTATATACAAAAAACCCAAAATTTTTCAAGAAACAGAATTAAAACAAAAATACCTTCATCTGCTATTTGACAGTTCTAAAAATGCTAGTAATATCAATGAAACAGAAGAAAGAATTTAGAGTCATAATGTTAAAGGGAAGACAAAACTATTTCTTTTTACTGTTTACCTGATGATTTACTTAGAAAAGTAAGATACAAAGTGAATCCACAAAAATTACTTCCTTGAATTCTTAGTTTATAGGTTCTACATATTAATAGCCTACAATTCAGACAAACTAGAAAACCTACTCAGTGAAGATGCTCTACCCTATCTCATCTCATATCTTTGTTGATATTATTCCATTCAAACAAAATGTCATGCCTCTATTCTCCATTCCCTTTTTATTTTTGTCAAAACACTTCCCATTCTTCAAGGCCTATTTTGAATGCTATTTTCATCACATAACTTTTCTCTATCCCTTTCTACTTCTTTTTGTCCATCTCCCTCATTGGGTATAATTATAAATTCTATATTGATTTACAATTACATCTGCATCTATCTTAACTCCACACGGTCAATTCCTTGAGGACAGTAACTGTATCTCCTTGTGTTTTTTTTTTAACTCTTCAGGGTTAGCATAGTACCTTGCAAGCACTTAATAAAAATAGTAAAAATGTGGTCCATAAGAAATGATTATCTTAAGATTCAGGAAAATCTGGTTCTATTTTTCCCTCCAATATTTACTATGCACAAGTTCCTTATTCTTGGTCCTTAGTTTCCTCACTTATGAAATAATGATAATAATACTGACAATGCCTGCTTCATAAGATTGTTGTGAGACAGAAATGATATAGTTTATTTGCAGTCAAGCATTTATGAAGCACCTTTTATGTGCCAGGGCTAGGCTAAGCCCTGGAGATATGAGGAAATATCAAATATCAAATCAAGAAGCTGACTATCAAATGATATAAAGGACTTTGAAAATCTTAAAGAACCAAATCAATGTCAGATGTCTCTGTTGCAATTATTATTAGCCTCTCATCTAAGACATTTTACCCCTTATTCAATATCATCTGCTCTGCAATGTGGATCACCTGATGCCAAAATGCTAAATTTCCTCACTACCTTCGTCTTTTGGAGATAAAGGCTATGTATTTTCAAATATTTCCATCATAATACAAAATTTTTAATGAATAAATATTTAACAATTCCAAATTTTAATTTATATTCCAATGGTCATAAGCCATTTGAAGACTGAGGCATTCAAATAAAACACTATCTCTGAGAAACAGATCAGTCCTCAGCTGTTTAATATTGTCACATGATGCTTTGATGAACAAATTAGAGGGTCATATATTAGAAATCTAAAGTCAATGACTGGAAAAAATCTTCCACTGTCATACCAATAAAATATTCCCTTGAGGTGGGAGACTTTTTGAAAGTAATTTCTTTTACCCCACTCATCTGAAATGGATAACTACTTCTATTTTTTTTTCCTGCTAAGTGGCCCTGGGAGGAGGATGGTGGAGAGAAGCAGGGAAATCTGGCCTTGAAAGTGCCATTAACATCTGCAGCAAATGAAGGGAAAGTTCTTGCATGATCTGAATTGAAATTGTGTTCATTTAACAAAAGATTTAAAAAAAAATCATTTTGGTGCCAGTTGAACAAAAGTTTTCGAGGTGTCCTTGAGAGGTTGTGCTTGGTTTTTCCCATGAGGGAACCATGAGTTTCTTTCAGCCTCAAAGATAAAGAAAAAAATGAAACAGCACTAACAGCATCCAAACTAAGGCTGCCACCTGAATAAGAGGTTTTGATCTTCCAAAGATGACAGGGAAGAAATGCCATAACCTTTAATGAGATTAGTAACATAGGGGCAAAGTAAGGCAACCTCTTCTTATTGGTTGAGCTACTAAACCTGTAACTTTGGGTTTCATGTTGAAGAGAGTTTAAGTCAAAAGTTAATAGTCTGTATGGGTAAATTACTTGGAGAACATTTCAATCTTAAGAGCCAAGCATCTTTGTTTTAAAAACCTGGCAGTCCTATTTATTTTTTTTTCCTTCCCTCACTCAGAACCTGATCTCATGCTACCTCTCCAATTTCTCTCATTATTTCCCAGTCATAACCCTCTGGTCCAAGTCAGTTCAGCCTCCTTTCCCCTGAATGTGCTTTTTTAAAAAATATTTTGTTCCTGTTCTTCCTACTCCCTAATCATAACCTACCTGGCCTAATACTCAAATATCACTTCTTTTTCTTTGAAAATGATGCTTTGATGATTTTTAAAAAGTGCTGCTGTCACTTCCCAATTCCTTCTCTCCCTTCCCACCAATAGAAATCTGTCTTGTAATAAAGAAATCCAGGTAAGCAAGGTATGTGTGGCTGCAGAACACAGTGGACACAGTGTTGAATTGGGAGTCAAAGGACCTGGCTCTAACCCCAGCTCTGCCACCACTTCCACCTGTGATGTCATGAAAGTCACTTCTGATCTTTTTTTTTCTCATTTGCAATATGATGTATTTGGACCACATGATCTCTGAGGTCCTTAAATTCTATGATCATATGATTGAATAAATGAAGGAGTGAGTGGGTGAGTGAGTATGAATGAATTAAGTCAATGAATGAGTGAAGAAATGTAAAAACTCTTTGATCCAAAGGCTGACTCACTCCATCATCATCATCACCATCATCATCACCATCATCACCACCATCATCACCACCATCATCGTTGTCATCGTCATCCTATGATCAACATCGCCACTGCCACCAGCACCACCAAAAAGGATTTATGTCTCTACATCTCTCCTGATGCTAAGGCTGAGGTGAAGCATTATGTAGTAAAAATATTTGATTTAAAATTAGAGAACATGTATATGCATCGTAACTTCTAATTTCCAGAATTTAGGGTACTTGGGAAAGTCACATAAGGTCTCTAAGGCGTTGGATCAAATGACCTCTAAAGTTACTTACTGAGGGAAGAAAAGGATTATGAGGGATGGATTCTGGGACTTAAGACTCCAAGGTATAAATACAATAACTAGATAAAGAGGGCTTGAGCAAACATGTTGAGGAGAAGCAAAAGGGAGGGGTGGAAATAGCAAAGAAGAAAGGGTGAGGGGAATCTGAAATAAGTAAACTAAGGCTTCATTACACAATACTGAGATGGACATTTGCTTCCTGGGTCTTGTGATATTTTCAGGCAATTAACTTGGAAATTAATTTTACTCAGTGTAGGTGAGAAAGTGGATGAAGGTTATAGAGAAGAGTGAAAAAAATCAGAAAATGAAAGCATGAAAAATGAAAGAGCAAATTCAAAGCTTACAGAAGGAAGGGAAATAACCCAGAAATTGCCCAAGTTTCTCATGTGAAGAAAAAGGAGGAATGTATAAGAGTAGAGAATTTGAGAGAAGCACCACCCACCACTGCTATAAGATCAGCTCAATTCACAGGTTAAAATAATGACCTTTTAACTTTCTTGGAATCATTGATATGACTTTAATGGAATGCTTTCTTCTCTGGGCTTTATTAATGTTGCATTGCGGATTTCTTGTAACAGATAACCTCTTTCCATGACACCATACCTATTTATTCTGACTTCATTTTCCCTGAATACATAAAAAGCTAGAATCAACCCTAGTCTTACCCAAAGAAATGAACATACTTACCAAAAAGAGGTCAGTGAGGAATAACAGAATAATGGGGGGGGGGGGAGAGTGGATAATAGCAAAGAAACAAAGGTAAAGAGATACTCTAATTGTATTCCTCCCAAAACTGCCCCTTCTCCAAATTTCCCTTTCTTTGGAGGATGAATCCATTTTTCTAGTTGCCCAGTTTTGTAGGCCCACTGTTATCCTTGACTCTTCCTTCTCCTTCATCTTCTCTATCCAATCAGTTGCTGCCTCTTGTTGATTTTGCCTCTTTGTCTCCTGATGCAGTCCCCTTCTCCCTCTTTACCATCCCAGTTCAAGCTCACATGGCCTGTGCCATGGATTACTGTAATCTCTATCCAATTTCCCTGATTTCCAAACTCTCCTTTATATTCTATCCTTCGCAACTGACAACTGATTTTTTTAATATACAGAAAATCTTTAGTGGATCCCTCTTATCCCTATTGGATAAAAAACAAAATACTGAACCTAGCATCCAAACCCTTCTGCCTAACTTTCTACCACATTTCACTTTCTCCTCCCTACCAGACCTATGATTTCATCATTTCAGGGATCTTCCAGTAATGTAACTTCCTCTTCTTAGATCAGCACCAGCTCTATAGCTTAGTCTTAGTGACACTGAGATAAAATGATTTCTTTAAGGTTACACACAACTAGTAAGTGTTTGCAGTCTTTATGACTGCAGGTCTATCACTACCTAGCAGCTTCTAATAACACAGTGCCTTGCATATCTTAGGCACTAAATGTTCTTAATTGATTTTTAAAAATTGAATTAATTTGTTTTGCTTTAAGAAACAAACCCTAAATTCTGTACTCTGGAATTTTCTAGAGCACATATTGATTGCTAGGGAAGCACTACTTAGTAGAAGCCTTACTTCTGGGAACTGCACACTGACACAGGTGTGCTGGAAATAATTACAACCAAGTTATTAGAAATTAATTTTAAATTTAATTTTAAAATGCTAAGATTTCAGTGGGAACACATATCTCTGAAATCAGCAAATACCATAAATCATACCTTGATTTATTCTTTTTTTGAAACTCTAGATTTTAAGAAAATGGATAGAGAAAAATGTCAATAATGCAGATTACATTTAGAAGTATTTTGTGCACATGTTTATACATGCAAAATATATAATAAAAAATATAAACATATACATGTAATATATACTCAGTTTAAGAAGACAATTGGTAGAGTAATGGAAAGAGGGCTAGATTTAGTTTCAAATGACATAAAGATTTGAATGTAACCTCGCAACTGAATGACCATGGGCAAATCTGGCCCTTGGTTACCTCATCCATAATAATCCCTTGGTTACTTCATCTCTTCATCTATAATAATCCCTGTTCTTTTCATACAGGATTGAGTATCAAATGAGATAGTTTATAGAAAGTAACTTTAAAATGTTAAAATTTTGTAAGTATCAGCTATCATTAGGTTCCAGAAAAGAAGAATGTATGATACCCAGAAGTTTAATTTTCCTATAGTCATGTAGTTAGCAAGTGAACAGAGCTGGGATTTGAAGCCAGGTGATTTGCTCTCAGATTCTTTATACTACCCTACCCCCTTTTTGCCACCTCACTCCTGAGACAGAAACTATTCTTGGGATGCACTGCAATCCAGGGTTCAATTATATTCTTCTGCCCTAGGCATATTTGTACAGTCAATCTCTTTGACCTGCAAGAATGACTCAAGGTCAGAAGCAATTTCTCTGGACCCTCTCTCATAGAACTTCCAGTTTTTCTACCTCTCAAGAATAGAGAGATAGACTTAAACAACTGAACCCCATCTCAGTAGGTGACTCCTTGGTATTTGCAAGGAGTATAGAATACAGAATCACCAACGAATAAAGCACCTACTAGGCTAGAAAGATGAAGAAAAAGTAAAAGTTAGTGGTCCCTGACTTCAAGGAGCTCAGTCTAATGGGAAAGAAAACATACAAACAACTATTCTCAAATAAGCTATAATCAGGACAAGTAGGAGATAATCAACAGAGGGAAGGCACTAGAATTAAGGAGAATATGTTTTAGTATCCCATAAGTTCTGGCATCAAATAGTAATTTCAGATAGAATCTTAATGATTTCTTGGTTCTTTCCTCAGATTTAAAAATATTGGTGGATATTTGGAACTAGACATATCCAGAATCCCTTAGCAAATCTGCTACATTATGCCAACCATAATAATAATTAGGTAGAGCAATAATTAGGGGAAAGAACTTAAGACTCTGTTGCATTATACATAATAGGTATTTAATAGATGGTTAGCTGAACTGAATTGAAAAGGATTCTTTTAACATATGAAATAAGACTTTGCTAAAGAAATAGTAAACATATATGAATATGGTTTGAGTACCTTCTGGGTTTAAGTCACCATATTATACCAGTAAAAGTATGTCATTCATCATGGAATCCTTTGACACTTAAAAGGAAGAAACTCTATAAGAATCACAGAAGTGTTGCTATAATAAGTTCACCAGGACTTTGTCCCAAGATTCTAAATTTAGAAAACAGTGCCATTGCTTGTTGTTCAGGAACTAGAAATTACAATGTTTAGCATCTAATTAATAGAAAAATGTTAAAAAAAAAAACTACATAGTCACTGGAATGGGCTTCTCCTCTATATCCTATTTCTTTCTCATACCTATGATCTTTCTAATAGCTTTGCACTACTGAGCAAGGAAGCTTCTACTGGAACTGCTTTATCTTTTCTTCTCCTGCTCTTCAATTGAGATAAGTTTGCATGCCACTTACCCCAGGCTGGTTCCTTAGAGCCTTCGTTAGGCATAATAGTTCCTAGTTGTGGCACCATAAACACAAAGGTCAGAGCTATCATACTGCCATTGCTACTGGAAAGAATATATCAATCCATTTACAATGTCTCCACTCTCCATTCCTGTAATTTTCTAAATCAAAATACTTTACCCTAGCCACTATTCCCCTCTTTGTGTTGTATCTCCCTTTAACATGGAAACTTTTTGAAAGTAAGGACTTGTTCTGCTTTGGAATTTGTATCCCTCATATTTAGCACAAGGTTTGGCAAAAAAGCAGGGACTTAATAAATCCTTCATATTCATTCATATATTGATAGTTCATTGGTGATCCCTGTTGCGGTAGAAAGTCCTCTCCATTTGAGACGGAAAAAAATGATAGTTTCTCCAAAGCAATCATTTGCCAAATTTAGCAGTGCTTTTTGAGCCCATGTTGTGAAATAAGTTACCATGATTAGTTTTTTCCTTTGCCATTGAGTATATCAACACAATAGGAAAAATCACATGCCCATGGCTGCTCAGTTCTCAATATGACTATCAAATTGTTATTGTTGATAAATGGATACTGCCAAAGGTTGCATTATGATTTGCAGTTTAATGATATTAATTAGAGGAAACCAGAATGTCTTTTACTTAACCATCTTTTTAAAACCAAATTTCATGTAATTTGAGGAAGGGACAAGATCATTATCATTCTGGACTTCTGGGATCATTGTGCCTTTTGGGTCACAAATGAAAACATCTCCCCCTAACCCTTTCTAAGTTACTTACATTTCAAGAGGTGCAGTAGAATGGAAGCTCTTTTTGAGCAAGTATTGTTTCCATTTTTATCATTGTATTCCCAATGCTAAGAACAGTGATTTTTACTCAGTAGTAACTTAATAAATTTATATCAAAATGAATGGAACTTCACCTGAGTTGATTCATAAAGTTAAAAATTCATAAAGTACATACATAAACCTCTATTTTTTTTTAGTTTTTTTGCAAGGCAATGGGTTTAAGTGGCTCACCCAAGGCCACACAACTATATAATTATTAAGTGTCTGGGGCTGGATTTGAACTCAGGTACTCCTGATTCCAGGGCCGGTGCTCTATCCACTGTGCCATCTGGCCCCCCCCATATAAAGCTCTATTTTACATTTGGATAAATTAGAAGAAGACAATCATATAATATGTATTAGTATCCTTACAAATGAAGTTTGTAATGAAATTTATATCATTTTTTAAGTGAAGTATGGTCTGATCGGTGGAGGGTTTGGCTCACAATAGTATATTAAGCATCCTGGCATAATGGATAAGGCACTTGACTTGATAAGTTTTGAGTTAGAATACTTTCTCTGATGAGCTACATGACCCTTATAACCCATCAGAGTCTTTGAAAAGAGTTGATCATAGTACATACCTCGTTGTTGTTTTCTCATTTCAATTGTGTCTGTCACTTCATGACCCATTTGGGGGTTTTCTTAGCTAAGATACTGAAAAGTTTTGCCATTTCCTTCTCCCACTCATTTTACAGATGAGGAAACTGAGACAAACAGGGTTGTGACTTGCCCACAGTAAGTAATTATCTGAGGCCAGATTTTTAACTTAGGAAGGTTAGTCCTCTTTTTGTTTGTTTTTTTTTTTTAGTTTTTGCAAGGCAATAGGATTAAGTGGCTTGCCCAAGGCCACACAGCTAGGAAATTATTATGTGTCTGAGGTCAAATTTGAACTCAGGTCCTCCTAACTGCAGGGCCATTGCTCTATCCACTGCTCCACCTAGCTGTCCCAGAAGATTAGTCTTCTTGACTCTAGGTCCAGCCCTCTATGCACTGTACTTCCTAGCTGTCCTACCTTACAGGGTAGTTATGGAGATCAAATAAGGTAATGTATATTGAAAACCATGTTTGAAAACCAAGAAAGTTATATGGACATAATTATTATTATCCAGTCCTCCAACTCTCCTCCTCATGACTTCAGGCTAGCTTCATCATCATCATCATCATCATCATCATCATCATCATCATCATCATCAACATCACCCCCATTATTATCATCATCTGAAGACACTATAAATCCAGAATATAATTACCTCTTTTAAGATGCAATGAATTAAGATGCCTACCTGTGCAAATCTAGATTGATATCTGAGAACTTCAGTAGCTAAACTGGCATTTGGTGATGAAAAATTGCTTATAGTATTTCTGATTTGTGCTCTGGTTGCAAAGTTTGATAAATTATATGGGACGTACCCAGATGTCTTTAACATTCAGAAATTATTATAACATCTCACCCCCATTCCCCATCACATTGAAATTATTAAGATTAAATTAGCTTTGGGGGTTCATTTATTCATCCATATATCTAATTACTTAAACCCTGTTTCAAGCAGCTACTGTACTCAGAAAAGATAACTTCTTATTGCGACCTGGGCTCCCTAATATAATTTTGGATAAAAGGGAAAGACATAGTCCCAGATTAAGGAGAATGGAACCTTAATAATTTCTTTCTGCTCAGACAACATCTAGAGTGTTATGTTTAGTTCTAGGCATCACAATTTAGGAAGGCCATTGTTAAGCTCAAGCACAGTCAGGGGTCAGGATTGTAATGGCCTTGAATCCATGACCTATAATAATTGACTGAAGAAATTTAGGGATGTTGTTGTTTTGTTTGTTTTTTTCCCTGGAGAACCAGTTGATGCATGATAACTGTCTTCAAGTATCTAAATGGGTATTATAGAAGAAAAATTTGGCACAGAGTGAAGAACCAGGAGTTAAGGAAACAAATTTAGGCTTGAAGTATGAAAAATGTCGTAATAATTAGAAAACTTAAAAGGCTTGTCTTGGGAGATTGAATTTTTCTTCATTAGAAGTCTTTAGGAAAATTGGATGACTATTTATGGGGTATGTTGTACTAATTCTTTTTCAGGTGTGAGTTGAAATAGATGCCCCTGAGGTCTTTTCCAACTTTAAAATTCCATAATTTATCATCTCCATTTATTCATTCTCATAGAGAGCAAGTTGACAGGTAGAAAAAGACTGATAAGCCAAGATGGGGAGAACTGGAAACCACAGAATTTTCTTGTAGTTTTTTTTTTTAATATAAGAAATCAAAGTCATTTACAGTGGTTTTAAAGAGAATTCTGTGACCAATCCCAATGTTTCACTAAATAGAATTAATTTGTAGAACTCTAAATTTAATCCCACCTTACCTTTGATATTTGTTTAAGCAACAAAAAGTATTTATTCCTTTTCCTGCTGGACCATTTTTAGACTGGTTTGGATACATTTGGATAAATGAAAAATGATTCCTAGATAAACTAGTTTGCTCCAGCCAGTTTTCAAACATGCCACTTGTTGCCCATTGTCAAGGTAAACACGAACAAATTTTAGTATAGGTATTTCCTCTTGAAAACTTGGTCTATGCATCAACTTTTCACTTATTCTATGAATACTGTCGCTCTCCATATATAAAATTCAGTATGATCCTAAAGGGAGAAAATTATATTCCAATCTATTATTTATATCAAATGAATTCTTTGTTCCTTAGCAGATCATTTTGTGAATGGAAACATTTTGTTTTAAAGATTGCAAACATTTCAAAACTATATCTAGTAACTTCTGAAAATTAATTTAAGGACCATAATTAAGTCATGAATTTTGCCTGTAAAAGGAAAAAAGAGAAGTATGGTTATTGTTATTTTATGAGTCCTTTAAAGAGCATCTTTAGAAGTTGCAAGTGTTTCGTATATGTGTGAACATCCATTTAATAAATCTGTGCGGATCTCCCATATATAATTCCTATAGAGAGCTATTCCTCCTAACAAGTATGTATATGTTTGTGACAGTCATTTTTAGAATCTAAGGGAGCAGCATGCTATTTTTTTTTGCATTGCTATTTAATTAACCTGCCTTTGTTATAAGTGGAGTATGTCACTTGGTATACTAGTAAAGAATGTAGTGCCTCAGTTGGTGCTCATAACCTATGATTTAAAGAAGATTTTTGACTGACAGGATACATAAAACCTAGGGCTACCAAGCATCCATCCATAACAATTCCATTTAACAAGTCCATGATTGGAGCAGCTGGTTCTGAGTCTGTGGCTTGAGACCTGGGAACTTGGCTGTCATTATAAGCTTTTATTCCTACTGTTGAGCTTCTGGTCCTTCTCTGTTATTGTGGGCCAGAGCCAAAGTGGTCTTGGGACATGGGTAAGAAGCCAAGAAAGCAGTCTTTCTATTGAGGGTATCCAACAGAGATAAATGGAGCCATTCTGGATTGGTTAAGAGTGAGGTTACTACAACTTGGCAAATTAGACAAGCTAATCATTTGATGTTACAAATTCAAAATAAATGTAAAAAGTATAATACTCTATTATATACTGAATAGACTTTTATTGCCTCTTTCTCTGTTTACACAATCCTTTTACTTCTTTGTTATTCTTCCAGTAATATTTAAACTCCTTGAAAGTAGGGTCTAGTGTTATTTTTTGTCTTTGTATCCATAGTACCTAATAGAGTACCTAATAATCAGCTAGTCAACTATCATTTATTAAGAACCTACCATGGGCCAGACACTAAGAGTTGAGGATACAAAGAAAGGCAAAAGATGTTCTCTGCTCCCAAGGAGCTCATAGTTTTATGGAGAAGATAATCTGCATACAATTATGTATAAGCAAGATATATAGAGGACAAACTGGAAATATCTCAGAGTGTGGGCATCAAGATTAAGGAAGATTTCCTGCAGAATGGGGGGACTTTTACCTAAGACCTTTCAAAGGAAGACACAGAAACTAAGAGGCAGAGATGAGAAAAGAGAGAGTTATAGATATGAAAAACAGCCAACAAAAATTCCCAAAATCAAGAAACAGACCCAGTGAGAGAACAGTAAAGAGACTAGTGTTATTTGGATCATAGTGAAGAGTAGACCATAAGAAGATTGGAAAGGTAGGAAGGGGCCAGTTTATAAAGTGATTTAGATACAAGATTTTACATTCTTGATAAGTGCTCATAGAATAGTAAAAAATAAAAAGTAGAGTAGAGTAGAATAGAATAGAATAGAATAGTTATAACGGTGTTCTTAGTAGTATTCTCTCTGGTAATCTTTTAGGACACAAAACAGAAAGGTAGGTAACTTCCACACTAGAAAACTAGGTCTATGCTTCTAAGTCAGGCTTTTACTACATGATGAAAATAAATTGAGGGATATTATACCATACTTTGAGGTGGTAGATATTTAACCATTCTCTCCTTGAGAAATCACTAGCTATCTTTAAGGGCAAACATATGAACAGAACCAATTAATTCTCTGTGTCCAATAAATTCAACTCTGTGAAAATCTAGATAAATTTATTTCATCACTCACTATCTTAATTCTTGATTCTATATCATTCTTCCTGGTGATCGGGACTTGTTAAATATCTATGAGACAAGGAACACTGATGACTACATTCCTTCCCAAATGTAGTAAGCTTTTCTAATGAATACTTCTCAGGTCAAGGACCCATGTTTTCAACTGTGTGAATACTCTTTCTATCATTTTGTATTACCATATAGTCCCTGCTATATGAAGTACACTGAGATAATTATAGTCTTCAAAACATTCATATTTTTTGAGTGCAGAAAACATATTCAAAATAACTAACATGTAAAAAAGAAACTGAAATGAGCAAAAAGAGAAATTAGAATCTTTGCATAGTTTATTTAATTCAATAAGCACCTACTATGTTTAATGAACTACATTGAGTGCAAGGGCTATAAAGACAAAAATGAAAAAACTAATCTCTGCCTTCAAGGAGTTTGCAACATATAAACAAATAAGGAAAAATAAGATAATTTGAAAAGAGGGATAGCACCAATTTCTCAGTTTCAAAACTTAAACTGTAACCAAAAAATATAAAAAAGGAAAAAATGATGAAAATCATAAGCTGAACCTTAATGAAAGCTTCGGGATTCTAAAAGGTTGAATAAGTAAAGAGTTAATTCACTGTATGGAGGACAGAAATGTGGCATGGTAGATGGAATGCTGGGTGTGAGACTCAGCAAACTGACCACTTTGAATTGTAAAATGTGCAAAGGAGAAGATGAATCTGGAATGGTAGGTTGAAGTTGTGTGGTAAAGAACATTAAATGCTATGTTAAAGAATTTCTGTTTTGCCCTAAAAGCATTAGGGGCCAATGGGTACTTTTTGAAGCCAGACCTGTACATTAGAAAAATACTTTTGTCAACTGCATGGAGGATGAATTGGAAAGAAATTTTCCTAGAGTGTCAGGAAAATAATTAGAAGGTAATTGTAATAGTCCAGGTATGAGGAGTTAAGGGTTTGAATGACACATATAAGTGGAGAGGACATGGATAATATCTGCCAAGACAACACTCAGTCTGTTTATCAGTGTCCATCTTTTGCTATCCTCATGTGAGTCTTCTAGATCCTTTTCTGATCCCTCATCTCCTTAATGTTGTCCATTATACCACTTCTTGAGTGTATTGTTTGTTTGTTTTTAGTTTTTGTAAGGCAATAGGGTTAAGTGACTTGCCCAAGGTCATACAACTCAGTATTAAATGTCTGAATCCGGATTTGAACTCATGTTCTCCTGACTCTAGGTCCAGTGCTCTATCCGTTGTGCTATCTAGCTGCCCTTACTTCTTGAGTTTAGTTAGGCACCATTAATATGTTTCAGTCTGCTACCACTACTCACAGTATGGTTATGGATTGTCCTTTTGGGGCATTCATAATTTTGATTCTTTTGAGGTATAGTGAATCGAAGATTATCACCATGTATCATCATACTTATGTGGAGAAAAATGATGGGGTTTTGAGGCAGGGAATAATCTGAGATCATTAACATCTAGTTGGATGGATTCATCTTCTCAAATGGAACATAGCTTGTTCTCTTCCTCCTATTAAAATTCTAGAGGCCAACTCATAATTCCTATCCCAGATAAACACTGATATAATTACTTAGTAGTCTGGCCATCCAATGCAAGTCATAATGTGAACAAAAGACATTTTTGATTCTTTTAGTTTACTTGTATGGATTGTTAGGCTGATCCCTTCTGATTAATAATGAACCTCATTGAGGAAATCCTGTAATGGTTGAGGTAGATGCATTCAGCACAATATTATTCATAAACTGGAGTTCTGGAGAACCTTACTACGTAAAGGAAATCTCTTTTATATCTGAGTCTTGCTCAGGACATCCTCCATAATAATAATAGCAAACACCTTTGGTGAGCATATAATCTTCCTGTTTTAACTTTTGTTTGGCAGCAAAAATTGGAAGGTCACTAAACAAAGTTGCATTTAATCTTATTTGATCTTCACATATTTACAAAATACTCTTTATTGGAGAAGAATCTTTACAGGCTATGCTTTAACTATAGAATCAATTTTAACTTGTGTTATCAATCTTTCAATCAATTATGTAATTAGAGAGATATGATCTACTGTAGAGAATCTTCTGAAGGCCTGCCTGTTCCCATCTTGCATTTTAATTTAAAATTCCCATACCATACATGGAACCCAGTTTTACAGAGATGTTATCAATATGAGAGTAGGTATATAAGTTGGTTTCTATCTATTGTCCTTTTGGGTCATCCATAAAAATTGATTTTTTGAGGCTATGGGGAATCCAAGATTATAACCACATAATAACATCAAGACAATATTTGTGGGGAGAAAAGTGGGTTTTGAGCTAGGGAACAGCCTGAGATCATTAAACTCTCCATTTAACTTCTGAAATGGAATATAAGTTGCTCCCTTCCTCCTTTTATTGGGTGTTTTGTTAAGAATAACATTTGTAAGTTTCCCTCAGTCTTTTGATGTCTTCTTCTGCCTGTGATATTTTATAAAATAACCTCACAGAAGTTTCAAAATTGTTTCATTTGCCCCAAACATTTTCTTATATAGCATATAACTGATTGAGGTTTTAGGGCCAAAACATCATGATTCCTCTGATATTGATGATATAAAATAAAACATTATATTAAATTATATTAAAAATTATAGAAATTGGTTCAATGTGCATCCCTATATGTTATATTCCCTATTACTGTAATGAACAACACCATCTTTCTAGTTTTTCAGGTTTGAAACCTAAGAGTCATTTTTGACTCCTTCACTATCTTTCACTCTCCAATCTCTTGCCAATGCCTGTTGAGTTTACTTTTGCAACATCTCTCCAGTATGTCCCATTTTCTACTCTGACCTTGCCACCACTCACCTTATGCTTGAACTATTATGATATACTGCATGTAAGTTCACTTGTCTCAAGCCTCTCCCAACTCCAAATCTCCATTTAGCCACTGAAGTGATTTTCCTAAAGTGTAGGTCTGATAATTTTACCTCCTCAGCTCAAAAAACTCTAGTGTCTCCCTATCACCTCTGTGATCAAGTATAAAATTCTGTTTATCTTCAAAATCCTTCATAACCTAGTTCCCTCCTTCCTCTTAAATCTTAGTCTCCACCACATACTCTTTGATATAGTGACACTGGTCTCCTTGCTATTCCATTGACAAGATACTACATCTCTCACCTTTGGGTATGTTCTTTGGCTATCCCTCTTGCCTGGAATGCTTTCCCTTCTCATCTTCACATATTGCCTTTCCTGGCTTCTGTTAAGTCTTCACTAAAATCTCATCTTCTCTAGGAAGAATTTCCCAGTCCCTCTTACATTTAGTGCCTTCCATTTGTTAATTATTTCCTATTTATCCCCATCATGTAGCAGAGTGCCTGGGATACAGGAGATGCTTAATAGATGTTAAATGATGGATTCATCTATAAATGCTTTTAAATCAATATATCTAATTCAGTTCACAAGACAAATTTTCTCTAGTTTTGTTTTTGCTTTTCCTGCCATCTTCTGTTTAATGAGATAATGCTACTCATAATCTTCTGGGATCTTTTTTCATATTTTTTATATAATATTTTATAAATAATTTTGAATTGCAAGCCAGTGTTGCCTTTGCTTGTAATGAGATAAAATGTTTCCTGACTAAAGAAGTTTCTAGGTTCTTTTAGCCTCCACATTGTGATGACAGCTTTATATCAGTTAGTGTTTTGCAGAAAATGGTGATAAATCAAAGTCAAAATCTTTATCATTTTTCAATTCTCATTTGACTAGAACCATCAATGTCCTGAACAGTCAGTCTGTTTTTTGTTTTCAGACATTCAACAAGGTCATAATCCAAGTAGCTCAACCATCCTTTAGCTCCCCCCCATCTCTTCATCTTACTCATAAGGATAGTTTGAGATATTTTGACCAGTTTGGTAACCCTATGAAATTCTTGATGAAGTCATGCTGAATTTATGATCATCAATTTAAAAAAAAAAGATATTCACTAGCCATCACTTTGAATAACATTCTGGAATTTTGGCAGAAATCAAAGTAAAACTCAATGGCTCACACTATGCCCACTTTCAATCTCTTCTTTTATAAAAAAGTGGAAGAATATTCACTCTTAAATATTGATTCATTTCTTCAATGTGATATAGTGGAAAAAAAGTGCTAGATTTAGAATGAGCATAAATGAACTTGAATTTCAGCTCTTTCACCTACTCCCCTTGTGACCTTAAACACACCGTTCAACCTCTCTGGGCCTCAATATCATCACCTATAAATTTAGAGTTGAACTTGGCAGCCTTCAAGGTTGGTTCCAACTCTGAAAGACAGAACTAAGACTGAAAACATCCATCCTGAGAAATAGATAAGAAAATTATAAGAAAAAGACAAAAGAACTAATTTTATGTAATCTGAAATTCAGCAGGTTATAGGGTAGTACTAAGTATCTCTCTGAGGATAGTAGAGTTATATTGACAGTAATAAAGATAAACTAGGAGGGACCTCAGAAGATATTCTTAAGGAAGTTGGTTTCTACTGCTCTGTAGATTTTAAGCCTGAAATTATAAACATTCTTTCAGGAATAAAGAATAAAGAAGGCTTCAGAGGCAGGGGAATGAATTAGAAGACCCCTTGACTTCTCTTCTACCTCAGTGCATCTATAATTCTATACAAAACCTTCCCTAGAGAAATGGCTGCCCTTGTCACCCAACTGAAAAGAGATGAAGAATGTGGTCAGTCAGTCTTGGCGGGACTCCCCATATACCAATAGCCTGAGAAAGTTCTCCCTGAATCAACTCAATTGGCAGTCTCCTCCAACCCCTCTTCTTTTCTGAAGCTTCCTAGAAGGAGTTTCAGTGAAGATGACTGGTGCTAAGAGCCCATTTCTATTGTAAGTCTTCTGGGGCAGCATGGAAACAAAACTCCTATTCAATGGGGGCTGATTTCTACCCCTTGGGTAGAAAATGACAAAAATCTCCTACTTTTAATTTTCTTGGAGGAAAAATAATCAATGGCAGAATTCCTGAGAATCTTTAAGAGACACCTAGGGGCTTCAAAAATCATGCTCTTTTAGAGAATTGCTTTCTCTATTGCTTTGGAGAAAAACTTTATTATACCCTGCTTGAATGTGTCTTTAATAGTAAGACTGGGGAGTGGGGAAGGCATTGACTCTTTAAGAAGTGTGGGTCAAAAATTTAAAAAAACACAAAAAACCTTGCAGGAATTAGTAAAGTTGGTAAAATGCATTTAACTAATTGTAGAAAAAGTATTAGGCCACAGAAATCAAATAACAGGAACCTCGGTTTAAAACACAGATACAGACACAGACACAGACACAGAGACACACATACACATGCACACTCGTACAAAACAAAAAAGCAAACAACTCATATTTCTGCATTCCCCATACTATACCATTCCTTGTACCTGATAGATATTCAATAAATATTTGTTTAATCAATGATTATATTTATATTTATGGATCACATTACTAAAACTAGAAAATATCTTAGAGATCATCTAGTCCCCTTTCCACCCTCCCACTCCCCATTGTTTAATAAACAAATGAGAAAAACTAAGTCCACAAGAGGGTAAATGACTTATCCAGAGGGACAAAAGTCATGAGCAGCAAAAGCTGGAATTAGAATCTAGATGTATGATTCCTAGCCTTATACCCTTTCAATTAGACCACATTGTTTTCTTTGGGGGATTCATTAAAAATATTGTTCTAAGATGCATAATTATTTAAAATATGTCATTAATAGATGGCATTTTTAGATACCTGACCTCTGAATCAGAAAGAAAACAACTTTAAGTTCCAGATATGTCAACTTATATCTCATCTGATAAAGGAAGTTTCCTTAGTTCATGATATCAGTGAAACCACAAGTCCTGTCCCATTCCATCTAATCCATTAATATTAGTAATTAATTTTTTAAAATATTTGAAAATTTTTTTTAAAGTAGCTCATTTTAAAACTATGCTTTTAGCAAGAGTTGTATTGTTTATTCAGCACGAAACTAGTGTTGTATGTTCTAACCTGAGACCCACTAATTGATTTCCAAAGGACATCTGGCCATTTAGACCATGAAGTTATACTTAAGTACCTTTTAACTGACCTCCCAGGCGACAAACAATGTTCCTAGGAGAGAATAAGCAAGTCCATAGGTTGGAATTTTGTAGGTAATAGGCACCTAAGAAACTAGAGAGCTTTGGTAGAACCCTAGACCCAGATTCAAAAGACCTGATTTTAAATCCAACCTCAGACACTTATTGCTGAGTGACCCTGAATGAGACATTTAACTAGCCTCTGTTTGCCTCAATTTCCTCAACTCTAAAATTATTGTAATTGTTTTTATAATATTAGTATTATATAGTATTATATATTATTATTATTGTTATATTACATATGCAGTCTAATAATATTACAATAATAGTGCCTACCTGCAAGGATTATTTTGATGATCAAATGAGTTAAAATTTGTAAAAAAAGTAGCTACTGTTAAGTAGTCACTTAATAAAAGCTTATTGCTTTACCTCTTCTATACAAAAAATAAAAGACTGTTCTAGCTTTCACAATACTTTAATATACACTATATTAATTATACAATAATTAAATTTATACATTATAAAGTAATTAAATACATTTTAGGGCTTTTATTTTTTTGGAGACTCAGGATAAAGTGTCTTGCTCACAGTCACACAACTGGTAAATATCTGGGGGAGAGGACTGAAACTGAGGTCCTCTTGACTCCAGAACTGATACTCTACTGCCCCACCTGGTTGCCTTAATGAGCCCAGGACTCATTGTTTACAGAAAGGCATCCTGTTTAATGCAGAGAAACATTAGGTAGTCAAAATTCAACTGAAACAGAAGTTTTGAAAGAGATCCTTTATCCATGTAAATATGAAGTTTCAGAGAGATGACAGGTATAATCAAGAAGCAATCATGTCGGGAAGAATTTACTATGGACTAGCAAAAGGAGAAATAAAGGAAAAATAATTCTTACTGATGTCAAATATTTGTTTTCCCTTCTTATCTGAAGCCAGATTTGACCATCCTGATGGTTAAAATAACTGCACATTTTTCTTCATTACTAAAGTTATCTATCTTTCTGTTCCAAAGCTCCTTTCCAGTTTTGGCTGTAATAGGTGTTTAATAAATGATAATTTTATGAATATCTACTTGAGCCTTTCTATGAGCTGATCTATTATGCACACAAGTTAGTTGAAAGTAGATTATTAGAGAATAGCATAGTAGGAAGAATTTCCAAATGAGAATCAGGAAAATTTGTTCTGCCACTAGATAGTTTTTGTAGGTACTTTCACTTTTCTGAGTCTGTTTTCACATTTGTTTTAAAAAAAATTAAAAAGAAAAAAAAAAGAATGAGGGAGAAGAACAAAGTTGTTGCATTGGATTGGACTAAATGATCCAGTAATCTCTTCTACTTTGGCTATATTCAGACCTCTGGAGAATCCAGTTCTACATATAACATCCTAGGAAGGACATTGATGAGATAGATTAAATGAGTATATCCTTTGATACTCAGGATACACTCAATGTAAAGGTGGGTATAAAGGAAAACAGTGAAAAGCATGTTTGAAAAACATTATTCAGAAGAAGTGAACCTCCTATGGCACATCCACACTTCTCTTCTCCCTCTACTATTTCACTTGGTGATCTCTTGATCATCTTTATAGTGATGATTTTAGTATCTATTTATCTAGCCCTAATCTCTCTCCTGACTTCTTGTTTCTCATAAGCAACGACAGTTCTATTAGACATCTCAAATTAGATGTCTTATAACTTCTTATCTTTTCACCCCAAAGATCCTTCCTCTTCTTAATTTCTCTATAACTATTGAGGGCACTGCCATTCATCTTCACAATCATCCAGATTCACAACTGAGGTGTTTCCTCAATTCATCACACTCCCTCACCCATCTCATAGCCAACCTGTTGCCAAACCTGTTAATTTTATCTTTGTAACCTCTCTTCAATAAATCCCTTTTCTCCTTTGACACTGCCTCTGCCTGGGACAGGTTCTCATTACCTCAAGCCTACTTCAATAGCCTGCTAGTTGGTCTGTCTCTCCCCACTTCAGTTCATCCTTCACTCATTTGTTAAATTAATATTCTTAATATCCCCCCAATTCAATAAAATCTAGTGGTTACGTATAACTTATGGGATCATATAGAACCCCCTCCCACCTTTCCTATCTTCTTACACTTTAAACTTTCCCCCCACTCCCTAACCAGGGAATGGAACATTGAGCCTTCAATTAGGCTCAAATTCAGCCTCAGACACTCACTAGCTGTTGTGAACCCAGACAAATCATTTAACCTCTAACTGACTTAATTTCTGCACAGAATTGTTGTGAGGATTCAATGAGATAATTTTTGTAAATTGTTTAGTACGTGACAGGCACTTAATAAAGGTTTATCCTGTTCTTTATTCCCTTCTTTACCATGTATTTATTCTATGATCCAGTTAAACTAGACTTCTTACTATTCCTTAAATAAGACTTTCCAGGCATTTCTAAATTTAAATTTTTCTAAAAGTATTTTCAGTGATTATTTCCATGCTTGGAATATCCTCCTTCCTCATCTCTGCCTCTTGGCTTCCCAGGCGTCCTTCAAGTCCCTACAATACCCTCTTTTAGGAGAAGTTTTTCCTATTTCCCTTAATATTAGTGTTTTTCCTTTCCTTTCCTTTTCCTTACTCAAATTCATCTTTAATATGTCTTGCTTGTTCATATTTGTTTGCATGTTTATCTGTCAAATAAGCCTATGAACTTCTTGAAGGAAGAGACTATCATTTGCCTTTTTTTTGAATCCCAGGAACTTAGTGTAGTATCTGTTTATTTATTTAGAGAGGTCACTATGATAATAGAATTAATAGAAATCTCATAAGTAAATGCTTTTTTCCTAAATCAGAAAAGCTCAAAAGGTACTGTTGTAAGGTAAACACTAAATATGATCACAAAAATTAAAAAAAAAATTTAAATCTCACTAGGACAGAAAAAACATAACTGATATGGGTGGGAAGTTTTTCCTAAAGTAGCTATCTTTTTACATTTAAAATGCTGACTTTTTAGAGCAAAGATTAAACAATAGGAAAAAATGAGAAAAAAGATGATTTTTCAGTTGAAATAATTTCAATCTGAACTGCTTAATCAACTTTTTAATACCCCCCCCACATGGGAAAAGTGTAGAGGAAAGAACAATGACATGAACAATGTCACACAGGAGTTTAATTAATCAATTGCCAAAACAAAGAGATTGAAAGAACCGTAAACCTCCAATTAGCAAACACTATCCTCTTGACCAGGTATAGTAGATCACACTCAAGAGCAACACTCATTTAGAACATAAACTAATTTATAAAAATCTTACAAAGAATGATTTTTGGAAAATTATGAGCAATATGACCTGATATAAAAAAGAAGCAAGGAGTCATGGGGGAAAATAAGCTTAAGGTCCTTCCAAGGGCCTCCAAGGATATAACTGGAAGTACAATATTATAATCAAATAATGAAAAAGAAATATAAAAATCCTTATTACAAGATCTTTTCCCCATGGGGGGGGCGGAGCTCATTGAAGCGATATCAAATTTGAATACTAACATCACAGGCCTAGAAGTAGGGATTCTTAACCTTTAAAAAATGAAATATTTTTGAAAATATTGTTGACTATATTTCAATGAATTGGTTTCCTTTATAATCCAATATATTTTATTGTGTTTATTTAAAAATATTTTTCTTAGAGACTATGAAATAAAATAGATTGGGAAACCTCATATTAGTAAATTTCACAAAGCCCTGAGAAGTTAAATGAACAACTTAGAATCACATAGTTAGTATGTGTTAAAGGTAAGATATGAGCCTTTTTCTTCTGGTTTCTAAGTTAACTCTCTAGCCACAATGCCACATTAACCCTTTGATTACTAATATCAGTTGAAGGAAAAAAAATGAAATATATACTTACCAAAGTCACCTCCCACTATCATGGAGAGGGCCTACTGTAGATTCCAAGTTCAAGAAGAGTTTCCATAGTTGAAGGTTTCTAGGCACTTTTATTTATGGATGAGATTGTGTTGAATATGTAAAAATGGGAAATTGCAGAGCCTCATTCCTGTTATTCATTGTCACTAAAAAGAGTTTGATCTTCCAGGAGGGAAGACCAAGTAGATGGCCAATGAATATTGTCTAGAGTATGATATACAGTTGATTGGGCAACCTGTAGAGCTTATTCATCAGTACACATATCTTGGACAGGCATTGCAAATGAACAGTGAGCTAAGTCCTGCAATGGACAAGAAAAAAGTAAATAGACCAGATTTTCTTTGGAAAATTGAGGAATGTTTTTTAATGACATCCCCTGCCCCTGCTACCCAATTTTTTCATTAAACTATCAGTTCTTTCCAATGATGTTGTTTGATTCTGAGTCATGGAAAACTTCTGTTTCTGAAGAATTGAAATTGAGGTTTCTCCAGTAGGCAGTGCAGGAAAGGCACATGGTGGATATAATCAGGCAGCAGCACAATACAGAACAATACAATTGAGTAATTTCACTGGAAAAGTGGTGTATAGGATGTCATCAGAGACATGAATAAGTAGGAAAATCAAAGGTGGTCTGGTCACATAGTAAGAATGAAAAACCATCAATGAATAGCTCTGGTATATCAATTATATCAAGAAAACACAATGGAACACCCTATTTCCTAAACGGGAAATTTATTGAGAGGCAAGAATGAGAGCTCCACAGTTTAGGCAGACAAAGATAATTTGGGATTTTTATTATTAGAGTGAATATCAATAAAGTCATTGATCAACTGAGGGCACTGAATATATTGTCCAGAGATGGGCAATCAGAACTGGGGAAGGCCTTTAATTTATTGCATATAAAGATCAGACTTAAGGAAACTGGGATATTTAGCCTGCAAAAGAGAAGTTATAGGGTGAATATGATATTTGAAAGATAGTTGAAGGGAGGGATTACACTTGTTTGAGATGGTCACAGAAGGCAGGACCAAGAACACCTGAGGAATCAGTGGCCAATTATCCCAACCTATACCTACAAAAGAATCCCCCAGTAGACAGATCCTTTTGTTGATATGAGATGCCTTCTTTTCCCAGCTTTTCTGATAGTGCAAATTCAAAAGGTATCAATAAAATTTAAATAATAAGTAAACCAAGAGAGAGTTGGACTAGATTGCTTCAAAATTCTGTAATCGAGTGAGTCATGTTTGATTTGAGGTTAAAAAAAGGTTTGTTGGTTGTAGAGGGAACACAATTGATAATATAATGGAAGAGTAGGGAATGAATAGACGATTATTTAATAATCTTAAAAGCTAATAATTTTATATATATATATATATATATATATGAACTAGAGATGAGCAGAAGAGAAAGACCAAATATCTCCTCTGAAAAGTCCACTTTACATTTTTGAAAGAAATCTGCTTAATTACTTCAAGGAAAATTGAACAAAAGTGAAAGGCATTGTCACTTTTAAATCATGGCAAGTTTTAAGTCATAGAACAAGGTCAATAGAATGTAAGTTCTTCCAGTAGAATGTAAACCCTTTGGGTCAGGGGCTTTTTTTCTTCTTGTATTCCCAGTTAGCCAAATGTTCCACTTTCTATTTCTTAGGAAAGTTTGAATATGTGATTTGATTGGTTTAAGACATTCTCAGTGAGAAAATTTCCTTTACTATTGTTGATTCCTGACTTTTTGAGATTTGAGAGTTTCCTGGATGTATTGAGAACTGAAGTGATTTTTCCAGGTTAAAAAGCCTATAGTTTCAGAGGCAGAGCTTAAACACAAGAATATATAAAAATTCTGCAACTGATTTCAATGTTGATCAAATACTTGGATATGGGAATTCATTATCTGAATCATCGCAGTTCTGAGATTTTTATTTGATCCAAATGTGATTTAATTGATGTAGCAAATTCCACATTGTGAAACTCTCCTTACCAATGCAATTAGGAACCTTCTTAGAAACCTCTGGTCTTTGAGAAAATTTCATGGAACAGAATCATGAAATCAGTTTTAGTCTGAAATTGGTTAACACAGGTTATCAAAGCGTGTGTGAGCATGCACACACGCACACACACACACACACACACACATTAATGAACAGATTATCTAAGAATTCCCTGCTCAAACAACCTTTTCCACTTAATACTGGCATCTATTCCTGCCCATCAGTTTCTTCCTAATTGTTGTTAAGCACTTCAAAAGAGAATAATTTTAATATCAAAGGTTTTTAAAGAGGCCCTTGGGAAAATTGATAAAGCTTTTGAAAATTTTTACTACAATGAGCCTCTTTCTGATGTCAAATGTGAAGTGAAGGATGGCTTATCATACTACCATACAATTTCTTTAGAAAAAATTATTCTCCCCAAATCAACACTTGTTTCATTCTTTGTTCATCTTAAAAATTGGTAGGTAGTTACAACTATAAAGTCAATTTTGTTAAATAGAAGATAGTTATTTATATAAATTTTAGTTTTTTTCAAGATAAAGTCCTAATTGATCCCTTTATTCATTTATTTCTATGAAATATTGTTCACCATTTTTAAGTGGATTCACTTCAAGAATTTCTTTCTCAGTATCAATTATCCTAAAATATTAAGTGTAAGACCTTCACTAAATTTCTGTCTGATGCCTCACTCAGATATGGAGTGGCCCTTGGATGCTCCAAGACTTGGCAGTTGAATACAAACTCTGTATTATTGTCAAGCTTAAAAGTCTTGGAGTAAAGCAAGAAGCAAACTGCTATCCATTGAAGACCAGCTTTAAGTTTGGAGAGAATCTTCTCCAAAAAGCTGCCCACCCATGGATTCATAACTTTTGCCACAGCAACTCACATCCTTTCTACTTAATGATTAAGTAACTTTGCTTTAAAAGTCAGAGTAACCTACCCAATGATATTACTGACCTCTTAAAGAATTAAAAGTATGGATGAAAGACACTATTCTAGGAAACAAGGACACAAACACTAAATCAGAAAGTCCTTACCCTCAAAGTCCCTACCCTCAACCTAATATGAATTAATAAAAATTTAGTATTAGAACTTGTGCTCATTCTGAAGGCAATCTATAAAAGTTAAACGTTTTAAAAATCTTCTTCTGGGATGGGGACCAATGATTCCTTCTTTGCTTTAGTATGCTTCAAAAGTACTTTAGTTCATCTGCTTTCTACTTAACTCTCAAAATCAACCTCAAGTAAGAAAGGTATTTAGTTATCTCTTTAGCATGAAAAAACTGTGAACTCATGACGGGATTTTCATGCAATGGGAGTTTGGTATAGTAAGAAGAATGTGGGATTGGAGATCTAGGTAACTCCCTTGACACCTAGGGAGCTACCTAACTTCAGACCAGTTAACTAGAACCAACTGACTAGGGCAATTTATATATGTTATTTTGTCTAGCTCAGTTTTCTCATCTATGGAGTGTAACGGGTGGGATAGAATGATCTCTCAGATCCCTTCTAGCTCTAAAATTCTGTGATTTTTTTTCATCTGAAAACATATAACTGACTAGAGGGAAGAATCCTATGGTAATGACCTACACCCTCTGCACAAAATCTGAGAGTTGAAAATCATTCTATCCTTTTGAAGTTACAATAATTATTCAACATAAAGGAAGTGATATACATTATAGATGAGGGATGGGAGTATAATTAAAGCTCTGAATCATTACAACTCTACTACAGATTGACCCCTCCCCTTAGCCTCCTCAACCTAAACTCTGTCACGTTATAACCAAGCTAAACAAGAGTCACACTGGCACATGTACAACAATGGGATTAGGCTAACCAGGAAAAAGTAAGGAAGGAGATTCCAACTAAACAGAGTCAATTATAAGAAGCTGGGAGAGTATGCAAGCATAGGGTCAAGTTCAAGGGGAAAGGAGACAGGAACTATTGAGTCAGACAAGATCCACATTCTGGGATATCAGGAGGAAGAGCAGTAGCAAATGAGGTTGGAGAACTTTGATCCTCTAGCTGAGACTCTTTGGTGACTTATCCCTGGGCATATAAGTATTGAACATGAACAGAAAGAAGCTTAAAACCCACAGATTGATTCATGGAGAAAGATTCTCTCCCACTGAGGGCAGTCCTAACCACAGTGTCTATAGAAGGGAATGATAGAATGGGTGAACATAAATCATTTTACAGATCCATTTTCCAGCCTCATTTTATAAATGAGGAAGTCGAAGCCCATAGAAATAAGGTAATTTGTCCAGGTAACACAAGTGGCAGGTAGGGAATTTGAACCCTGCCCCTCTGATTCTAACTCAAATGTTCTTTATGGAACCACACACTATCTCCCCATTTTCATAGGAGTCTGTATGTTTATTTCACTTTATTTTTCCTACTGTGGGTATGAGTTTCTTAATGCAGAGTGCAAAATGGGAGACAAATATAATACTTCTGAAATTTTATTTTAGTTTAGCTTTTATTGATGGTGTTTTCACAAAAATCATTTTGTAATGTACTTTCCCTAACAGAATCCTTGCTAGTAACAAAGCAAAACATCTAAGCACAACCAAGCCACCATATCTGATTCAACATTCCCTACCCATGGTCCTCTAACTCAAGGAAAGTACATTTCATCATCTGTTTTCTTTGGGGGGGCAAGATTGGCAATACATTTAATTTAAATTTAGGCACATTTTAAAGAAATTTATGATTTACATAATTGAAATCTTGGTGTGTGTATATATATATATATATATATATATATATATATGTATATATATGTTTATTATTCTCTTGATTCTACTTTCTTTGCTTTCTGTCAGTTCACATATGCTTTCCTGTCTGAATTACTCATATTTGTCCCTTCTTAATACCCAATAATATTCTATTATACAATTTGTTCAGCTATTCCCCTAATCTATAAGCACTTTATTTCTAGTTGTTTACTATCACAAAAAGTGCTTCTAGGAATATTTAGATATATGTGGTTCTTTTCTTCTGGCTTTGACCTCCTTAGATTACATTTCCAGTAGTATGATTACTGAGCCAAAGGGTATAACAGGTTAGTGATTTTTTTCATAATATTTGAAATTGTTTTCTAGAATAGTTGGACCAATCCATAGTTCCACCAATAGTGTATTAGTATGCCTGTCTTCTTATAGCTCTTCCAACACTGACTCTTTAACAATTTGATCAACCCTAGAACTTTGTTTAATAATTTGTCAACCATGGGATTTGCTGACCTGATTTATGAAGGTGGTCCAATTCTTGAAAACAGGAACCTATGAAGAAGGATCTTTGGAGAACTTTTACTTTCTAGGCCTGCCATGGATTTTACGGTATTTCTTTTCTCTCCTCCTCACCCACTCCCCCAAAATAAATAAAAATTCTACTTCACTGTTACCAAAAGTTCTGAAAAATGCCATGGTCAGTTTTTTTCCCCCCTCCTCTTCTTTTAAATTGATTTCAGAAACATATTATTGCTTTTTCTGCTCTTTCATGAAGTGTGAAATCGTTCACACAGCTTTCGTTATGCTTCTTGGAGCTCTGGTCCGTTTTTAAGCCACATGCGTAAGTATACCTAATGAGAATACCTAACCACAGAAATAATTGTTTCTTGTAGCCTGAGCCAAACAGAAAATTTCTATAGAAACAGATGTGACTTTCCCAAACAAATGGATCCAACTCTCTTCCTTCTCAAAACAGGAATCCTCTGTTGTTTTTCATTTTGCATACCATCAAAAATTGTTTGACCTTCTAAAAAAGAAAATGTTTCTTCTTTTCTATGCTGTCAGTGGCCTCATTTTCTTTCCATTTCATTTCTAATTCTCAGGTGGGGAAAATTTCAATGTCTCTATTCAGATAATCACTTTGGGCACCCTATTGGCCATGGAAATTCCCTCATACAATCATGAAATAGGGTCATGAGTTTTGTGAACTTTAAGTGTTGATAGAGCATAATTCACCTAGGAAAAGAAAGATAGTATAAGACTAAACAATCAAGTTGTTTTTTTTTAAGGAGAAATATTTGAATCAAATGACAGGTTAGGCAAATAGTTGCTTAGATTTTTGTCTTGTTTTGATGACAGTTTAGCATCATAATTTTTAAATTGAAAGGTATCTTAGAAACCATCTAGTTCAACTCTTTTGTGCAAATGTAGAAACTGAGGTCTGGAGACATGAAAGGAATTACATAAAGTCATACAGGTTAAGTGTCAAAGCCAGAAATTGAACTTGGATCTACTGACTCTCAAGGAAGCTTTCTTTGCAGATATAAGAACAGAGAAGTTACTTTAAATGTGTTTCTAGACTTGTGCATAAGTTCATAGAGTTAAACCTGACAAGGATCTTAGGGGAATAACTCCCTCATTTTACTAGTGAGGAAACTGAGACACATTAAACATTAAATGACTTGCCCAATAGTAATATAGGTAGCAATGACAGAGTCAGGATTCAAATCTGATTTCAACTACTGGGATCTATTTATTGGCCCAGGCTTTTTGAAAGTTTTCCTTTGGACAATAAACTTTTCAAATTAAATGTTTCTTTGATGGTAGAAAAGTTGTATTCTTCCAGATGATGTAAGAATTTGTTCAAGTCAATTTAGCAAATATTTATTAAGTCCTTACTCCTTTTTTTGTTTGTTTTTTTGTGGGGTCATGGGATTAAGTGACTTACCTAAGGTCACACAACTAGTAAGTATCAAATGTCTGAGGCTGGATTTGAACTCAGGTCCTTCAGATTGCAGGGTTAGTGCTCTATTCACTGTACCACCTAGTTGCCCCATTAATTGCCTACTGCCAGTTGGTTACTGTATTAAGTACTGGGGGTGAAATGAAGTAAAAAATAAAACAGTCTTTTCCTTTAAGGGATACTGAGAGACATGCAACTTCTATACAAATATAAATGCAACTTCTATACAAAATAGTCTAAAGGAGTATCAGGGGAAAGAAGATTAACTAGGGAAGGGAGAAAGGGGGAATCAGGAAACATTTGATGATAATAATAACAATGAAAACCTTTTGCAGAATTTTGAAGTTTGCAAAACACTTTATACATGTTAACTTATTTTGTTGTCACAATTATTGTAGAGATTGGTAGTATAATTATCTCCTGTTTATAGATGAGGAAACTGAAATTCAGGGAGGTTAAGTAATTTTCCCAGAGTCACACCATTGTCTAAGGCATAATTGGAACTCAAATCTTCCTGATTCAAAGTCCTGAATACTTTATCTATGAGTCACCTAACCTCAAAACATGTCCTATATCTCTAGGAATCTTAGCTTGGTTTGCTTCTAGTCCTGAGGGTGTACACAATAACAGATGACCACAGAGTTCAAGGCAGCTCAGTGTCCAGGAGAATAATGCTTTTAGTTTTGTTTAGTAACTTCAAAGTAGGGTATTAAGCAGAAAAAGGTAAGTCTATCCCTTTACATAAAAAAAGAAATCTCAAGATATCAGATAGGATATTTCTATTTGTTCCTATTTTTCTATTCTGAGCAAAAGGTTACAGGTAGTTGTAAGGGCAGGTTTTATTTACATTGTTTTAACATATCTATTTTGTTCATAAAGTTCTCGCTTAATGTGTAAATTCATTTTAATCTTAAGTTCTCCTAGTTTTATGGTCAAATTTGTTGCCATGCTACTCATGGTTTTATCTTTTAAAAGAATCTAATAATAAGCCATTGAGATATTTTATAACTCTCAGATCATTTCTAGGAAATAGTTTATGAGAGAATTAGGTTAAGTCAAGTAATAGGCCTCTCCTGAATACCTAAGACAGTAAGAAAAGGAGAAGGATCTAGGAAGGGATGTTAATAATAAAATATGAGTTGTAGGAAGTTGTGGTAATGTAATTTACACTAAGATAAATACTTTCATTAATTAAAAACTCAAATCACCATAACCTATATCAAATCCCTTCATTACTGGGTTTTGGTCGAAGAGAATCTAATTATGCTAGGATTAATTCTTCTTGCTTCAGAATTCCAAAAGAACCATTATTTAAGCTTGGTGGATCCTCCCTCCAGGAATGGAGATCAATTGCAATTCCCTTTGTATCTTAATGAATGGTCTTCATGACTTGGGATGAAACAACAATAACAAGAAAAGAAATAGAACAAGCAAATAAAAGCAAATCAGACCTCCAGCTTGGCAGTAATGACCAGTGCTTGTGATTTACTGAATGAGCCTTCAATGAAGAAGTCTTCTTCACATAAGAGTTTCTTATGCTTGTGACTTGAGAATCCAGGTCATAATTGAAATCAGAAATCCTATATTACCAATATACCCATTTCTGTGACAGTGGAGAGGAAAATAAATGATGCAGAACACATGCTTTCCACAGAGGAGAATATCCTGAACAAAGAGAGTGGGTAATAAAATCATAAATTCGTATACCATTCCAGCAGTAATTCAAAGTTCTGTGATGTATTTGCTTCTGCTTTTGTCTCTGGGAGCTTGGTTTGAATCAACTTCACAGGCAGCCCAGGCTGTTGACTCCAGGTTGACAGAGGAATAAACACCTCCCATGAGATTTGGCTCCAAGATAATTGAGTGAATGATGATGATTTAAAAGCTTGTTGAGGGAATTAGGGAGTGGACAACATAAGATTGGATCAAATTTATTATTAATCATATTTTACAGATGATAAATGGCTTAGCTGCCATTCAAAATCTACTTAGGACTTTCAGAAGGAGTGACAACAGGAACAGGAGATCATTGAAAAATGATGACCTGTTCCTTCTGGTAATTTTATTTGAAGTCTGTCCAAACAGAAAATCAGGGAGAAACCAATAGCTTGAAGCAAGGTGTAAGTAAAGTACTGAAGCAGATGTATGAGGGCTAGCAGGGAATGATCATAATGATGATACAAATCATTACTCACATCTATATAAAGTACATTAAGGTTTACAAAATGCTTTCTTCATAACAGCCTAGTGAAACGGATAGTACAATTATTAGTCTTCACATTTTGCAAAGAAAAGAAAGGAAGGTTTAGGGAAGGGAAGGCAGTTGTTTTGGAGAATCCAATAGCTAGTTAAGTATTAGAACACCTATATAAATTTGAAAACCCAAGTCTACTGACTTGAAACCCAGTATCCTTTCCTTTACCATATATTCTAATAGTCTGGTATGCTTCCTTTGAATCATGTTCAATTTTTTAAGAATAACCTATTACTGGGGAATGCAGGTGAGTAACCTTTAAAGCAATGTGCTGATAACAAAGAGTAACCATTTTTACAATTTGCCCCAATTGGACACTTCTCTAATCCTAATTAAATTCTAATTAAATTCTAATTTCCACATCAGCCTATCTTAGAAAACATAAAGGTGTACCCTATGTATCAAATTTGTCTACTCCATCTCTCCTGGTATCATAGATGGAAACACAATTTAACCCGATGTTTCCTAAACTACAGAAACATCTATGGACCAACAAATAGCACATAGACAAAAAATATTTCCTGAAAAATACCCAATTACTCCTTACTCCTAATTTGTTTCTGAAAATTATTGGTTTGATTTTTAACTGAAAGATGAGATATACCCTTTACTTTTAAGCGTGATACTAACATTGAATTTTGTATTTGTGCTGTTCCCTCTCATGCATGATTTTATAAAATTTTATAAAATCATTTATATTATTGTAGTCATTTTGTATATTCTTCTTCTTCTGCTTTATCCACTCTAAATTGCTTTATATGTCTTCCTCTATTCTCTGAATCTTTTTATTTGTGATCTTTACAGCATATTTCTTTTTTCCAGGGTGATAAAATGGTTTTTATTAAGATATCTTAATGGTACACCTCTCTCAAGGTAGGAGAGGGGCAAGGAAATCCCCAAATGCTAGGTCTTTTATGTACTTTGAAAGGCCTTGTTCTTGCTCCTTCATGCCAATTATAGGCTGGGGTCACAATCTAATTGATCCATTGGTCCCTATACATTTCCCCCTCCTTGCTCTTATACTAATGAGCAAGAACAGTACCTTCTTGAGCTTGGGAGAAAGAAAAGGTCAAGACCCTAGGTTAATTTAGAAATAGGTGGGGCACACCAAACCTAGTCTCAGTTTTTCATTAGATTGAGGCTGTCTTTTGACTAAGTACCTGCCCATAGGCAACAAAATACAGATAGACCCTAGTCTTTGTAATGTAAACTAACAATCTTCCCTTCACATTCTTGTGGAACCCAAACACCCACATATTCTTCACAATTCCCCCTTTTATTTTATAATAACAATTTGGGTTCCATTCCTTATTAGTGATTTCTTTCTTAAATCACAATTCTTTTTATTGACATTACTGACTTTTTCTTCTATCAAGATTTTTACTTCCTCATTATCAGAGAAATGGAGCCCTCGTATTTTCCAGGTTTGTGCCAGAACACATGCCAAATTTCTGATGTCTTTCATCATCTATCTTTAGGCAGAAACTTGATAGATTAAATTTTTAACAAACTTCCTTCTCAATCAACAGATTGTCTAATACAACTCTGAGTTGAATAATTCTCTCTCTTGTTTGCATGACTTAGCCAACTAGCCAGTCCAGGGCCCTAGCTGTCTAATTGGTAATTTTTCCACTACAACTTAGAATCTAATCAGGATATAAATTAGGGTTCCATAGCCCCAACTCCCATCCTGTGCCCAAGTGGCAGGTCCATAAATCTAGATAACAATTCCCTGATCAACCCTTGGCAGATAGGTATATGTAGTAGTAATCATAATTTTCTTTACTGTAATGGATGATCCAGGTACAAGTGATCCAGGTACCATCATTACATACAGCATATTTTTTTCAACTCATTCCCAATATTTGGACATTTATTTTGTTTTTGCCTTTTACTTATAATAAATAATTCTGCTATAAACTTTTTTATACACATGAACTCTTTTCCTGCTGCCAGTAGCTTCCTTAGGGGTCTAATAATCTGGGGTGGAATCTCTGAGCCAAAGGTTAAGAGCAATTTAGTAATTTCAAATTGTAATTCCATGTTCCAAGGTACCTTTTGTCTTTGATAGCTTGGTAATATACAAATTCCATAATTCTGTGATACTATCCAAATTGTATAATCCAGTATTTCAAAGTAGAATTTCCATGTGATTTCCAATACAGAATGGTTCAATCAATTCATGACTCTGTAAGTCATGAATTGGTGTGCTTATCTTCTCACAGCCCCCATCAATGAAATTTTTCATGTTGTAGGATATTTTCTAGTTTATGCATGTAAAGAGACGGTGCAGGGTTATTTAAATTTCCATTTAAGGTATTTTGAACTTTTTTTTTCAGGTGGAAATTCTAATTGAACAAAAGATGTGAGGGAGTAAATTCAGGACTCTGTAGTGCCCTGTAGGGCTGGTTACCCAGCCACACAGACATCCAAAATTAATTCATCTCATTAAGATTTATTGAACTAGTTCCTTCTAAAAGCAATGTACTGTGTTAGACACAGGGTACATTCCCATCCCTTAACTGGATTATATTCTAATGGGGAAGTTGATCCAGCATGAGTAGCAGTAACACAGGACAGAATATTACTATTAAAGAAGGAAAGATCATATCTCCTCTGATGGATCAAAGAAGCCTTCAATGAAGAGGTGGGGAACTGTTCTGGATCTTCAAATTTTGGTAGGATTTCAAAAGCTGAAGATTAGATGGTGAATGGAAAGTGGGAGAGAGATTAGGGCCTACTCTAAGTGTTGGGAATGACATGCACAAAAAAAACACAGAAGTGGGAAAGTAAGGGAAAATTTTGAGAAATGTTAAATAATACATTTCAGGTAAAATATAGCATGTTTGAAGGGAAATAGTGAAACTAGAAAGGTAGATTAGTACTATATTACCTGCCAAAGTAGGGAGTCTGGACTTAATTTCATAATGAATGAGAAGCTGTGAAAATTTTTATGTGAGAGAGTAGTGGACTTAGTGTTACTCTTTAGACAAATTAATCTTTGGAGACTAACTATTGATTGGACAGATTAGCCACTGTGATAGGGTAGAAAGCCTCTGGTGATTTAACCCATCTCTAGTCTTCTGATTCAGCTCCTCTACTCTAATGACACTAGCCTTCATGCCTAAACCTGACTCCATGATCTATAACTATAGTGCTTAACTAGCCAATACCTGACAATAGGGGTTTTTAATCTAGAATGTATGATTTTTTAACAAAAAATGATAATTTCATTTCACTATAATTGGTTTTCTTTGTAATACTTTGTATTTAATTTTGTGCTTTTAGAAACATTATTCTGAGAATGTGTCTTTAGGCTTCATCAGACTGCTTAAGGGAATTTGTAATATAAAAATGTTTGAGAACTCCTGCCTTAGAGTTCTCATGTTCTTTAAACCTATCTCAGTTCCCAAACTACTTATTTCCATTCCTGGGTAACCCCCAGGACCTGATTTCTTGGCACCTCTAGGAATATTGAGCATCATTGGAGTAAGTCAGGCAATGGATGCTGATTTCAATCAACACAAATTTCTGGTGTGCAATTTCTTTTGGGGTTCTTACTGCAGCAAGGCAATCTTTCTATTATATTTTTATTGACTCTTTAATTCTTTGAGGAAATTGCTCCAATCTTTTTTTTCCTATGTCTTCAATCCCCCTCCTATATCACTACCACCTCCTATTTCACTCAACACTGTATTTGGAATCAAAGGGCTTTAGATTGAAATAAAGTTGTGCTTTTTTATTCTCTTGAGTAAACTTAGGCAAGTAATTAAAATGAAGGCTTAGACTACATGACCCTTAGCATCTTTTTTTGATTCTAAATATAAATCTATGATTGAGATAAAATATTCTTAATTCTTCTTTTCTATTCTTCAAAATTTCTCTCTGCCAACATCAATTTTCTTCTAATTACAGAAAAAGAGATATCTCTATTCTATTTACTGTAGAGAGACAATAGAATAACTGCTCAGTAGTGGTGAACAAAAGAGGGGCAGTAGAGTTTTGTTGTTGGTCAATAAACATTATGAAGGCAAAGATGTGGACTATGACTGCTTCATCCAAATTCATTTGTATGCCAAAGGTGACCTTAAAAGAGAAGTAAGCTTCATTACTTCAGTCTCCACAGAACAACCAATAGGTTTGGGAGGCAAAGGATCCCAATTACAGAAGTGAGAAGAGTTAAAAGGAATTTCTTTATCCTAAATCAGATAGTCGTCTGAAACTTTAATCAACACCAGACACAGTTATTTTTAAAAAATAAACAATTTTTAGCCTATCTCATTCTGCTAACTTGTTTGGCTGCTGCCTGACTGGGTTAGAAAGCTAAACACTGGTTATGTGTTATTAGTAACACTAGCTATAGTTCTCTCAGTCAGGGTTAGATTTTCTCGATATTGTAACCCAGCTAGTGGTAGAAGATAGCAGCAGTCAGTCCCCAAAAGCCTAGATGGCTGAAATTTATTGAATATGGTAGCAGTGAATAACTCAACAACCTAGAGATTAGTAGAAATACTTAATAGGGAAGTATTATATTTTCAGATCACTTAGGTTAATTTATCTCATCCTCTTTGTTCCTGCTTTTCCCAGGATCTTTCTCATATACATATATATATATATATATATATATATATATATATATATATATATATATATGTATATATCTTCAATTTCTCCATTTCTACTAGTTCATTTCCAACTTTGGTATTGTCCACCCTGTGTGTGTCTTATACCTCTTCTACAAGACAATGAGGGCACAAATTTTATTTTGTCTGAATTTTGTCTCTTCTACCATGTAGCACCATTTCTTTCAGAAAATGTTGACCGAAATAAATTGTAGGTAGAGATTTAATAGTCACCTTCATGGAGGGGATAGATGAGTCCCTAATATAAGTATTTCTGCCTGTATTAAGTTTTATCTTTTACAAAGGCAATAAAGCTTCAACAAATATACTTTTATCAATCAACAGACAACTATTTATTGATCTCAACTCTGTTTCCATAATTATGTTAGTTTATTGATTATAAGCTAATAGATGAAAGGCAGAACCCAAGCTACTTGTTAACTTCAAAAAAGACTAAATTGATGTATAAATAAATTTATGGTTCTGATGTCTATTATTATTGTCTATTGCTTAGTACTTCCTTCTATATATCTTTGAATGATGTACATCAAATCAGTAGTATTTAAATTTCTTGAGGGCAAGAACAATGTTACATTTTGTCTTTGTATTAAAGGTGTATACTATAATGTTTTACTATATATATATATATGTATATATATATATAGTAAGTACTTAGAAAATGCCTGTTAGATTGAAATTCTCAATCTTTCCTCAACTAAAACCTTATTAAATGAATCAAGGGAGATGTTAGTTTGAAAGCACAATGCACTTAGAGGTTAAACAAAGAGAAATAATAAACCAGCACAGAATCAAGATGGAAGATGAATTCAAGGGCAAATAATGAAGAAATAATACAAAAGAATAGCAGGCTGTAATTAAGAGTAGTATCAAGAGTATGAAATTTCTTTTTTTTCTTTAGATTTGTTTTTTTTTTAGATTTTGGCAAGGCAAATGGGGTTAAGTGGCTTGCCCAAGGCCACACAGCTAGGTAATTAAGTGTCTGAGACCGGATTTGAACCCAGGTACTCCTGACTCCAGGGCCTGTGCTTTATCCACTGCACCACCTACCTGCCCCTTTTAAAAAGATTTTATTAATTTTGAGTTTTACAATTTTCCCCCCCCATTCTTGCTTCCCTCCCCCACCCCACCCCCAGAAGTTAGTCTTTACATTGTTTCCATGGTATACATTGATCTCAGTTGAATGTGATAAGAGAGAAATCATATCCTTAAGGAAGAAAAATAAAGTATAAGAGATCACAAAATTACATAATAAGATAACAGGTTTTTTTTCCCCCTGATTGAAGCTAATAGTCTTTGGTCTTTGCTCAAACTCCACAATTCTTTCTTTGGATACAGATGGCATTCTCCATTGCAGATAGCCCAAAATTGTCCCTGGTTGTTGCACTGATGGAATGAGCAAGTCCATAAAGGTTGATCATCACCCCCATGTTGCTGTTATGGTGTACAATGTTTTTCTGGTTCTGCTCATCTCACTCAGCATCAGTTCATGCAAATTCTTCCAGGCTTCCCTGAATTCCCATCCCTCCTGGTTTCTAATAGAACAATAGTGTTCCATGACATATGTATACCACAGTTTGCTAAGCCATTCCCCAATTGAAGGCCATTTACTTGATTTCCAATTCTATGCTACTACAAACAGGGCTGCTATGAATATTTTTGTACAAGTGATGTTTTTACCCTTTTTCATCATCTCTTCAGGGTATAGACCCAGTAGTGGAACTGCTGGATCAAAGGGTATGTACATTTTGGTGGACCTTTGGGCATAATTCCAGATAAGAGTATGAAATTTCTTATTATACTGAAGCAAGCAAAGTTATGGATGTTAAAAGATTTTGTTATTGTTATTATTGTTTGTTAGTCATTCCTTAGGTAAAAGGGGGATTCCTGAGGAGAAAAGACTTCTGATTGGAATAGATAGAATGTTAAAAATGCTGAAGAGAGGAGAATTGCTTATTTTTTATTTTCCTCCTAACTTCTCTGTTAGGGAGAATGCTCTTTAGTTTGGAAAGAACAAACGTTGACTAAAAGAGAATCGATAAATAAGGAGAATCAAAAAACTAGCTGCCTTCAATAGTTCAAATTACATGATTCAGATGAACACTGTCCCTTGTTCCTTGTTCCATAGCAAGGCATTGATGGGTTACTTATCCTACTGTCTGCTTTCATGTGCTATTTGATGAGGCTGGAAAAGTCACCCATTCATGATTATTGTGTCTATATTTCAGTTATCAAATATCAACTGGGCCCTCATTTTAGGATGGCAGCCATTTTACATCCTCCACAGTGGCTCAAACTTATGCCACCTTCTTCTCCCTTCCACTCCTCTGAAGATCTTGCCTCCTACTTTATTCAGAAGAGATGGGATCTGTGATGAACAACTTTTCTTATACTCCATTTTCAAAACCCATCTGTATACATTGCCCCTACCCCACTTGCCCACACTTTTTTCTTTTCTTCCAAACTAAAAGGAAATGTAGTGGTCCTTCTTGCCAAGGTAAATTCAGCTCTAGGTATGCCCTCGATCTCCTCTCTTTTCTGCCTCAGCTCTTGCTATCTCTCCCTAACCTTCTGTCCCAATATCTCACCTTATCCATTAGTCCCTTCAATGTCATCTATAAATATCACATCTCTAAACAAAAAAAAAGAAAGAATTAATTTCAACTGTGCCATCATCTCTGTAAACAAGCATTCTATTTCTCATCTCACTTTCACAAATAAATTCTTAGAAAGGATGAACTAAACTCATTGCTTCTATTTCCTTATCTACCACTTACTTTTCAACCCTTTTAAATTTTATTTCTGACTCCAACCCACTCTAATGAAAATTCCCCTTTGTCTATTAATGATATTTTAGTTGTTAAAGTCACTCCCCCCCCCCCCAGTCCTCATTGTACTTGACTACTTTTCCATTTTAGGACACGGTTGATAAACTCCTCTTGGGTACACCATCTTTCTTTGATTTCACATATTCTTATGATTTTTCTTCTCCTTCTGATTTTTTCCAATTCTTTTTTCTGACTCATCTTCTTTCTTTGACTTATTAGCATAGGCATTCCCTAAAGCTCTGTCCCGAGCTCTTTGAGCTTTCAGTACTCTCTAAACCTCCTGTTCTTATAACTTCCATGACTACAACTATCATCTCTATGTAGATGATGAGCACATTTATATATAAAGTCATAATCTCTCTGCTGAACTCCAGCCCCATATAATCAGCTATCTGTTGGGCCTCCAGTTGTTTATCCACTGGCATTTCAAGCTGAACCCATGTTAAAAAAAAAAGGGAAAAGCAAAACAACTCATCATCTTCTCCCCATTACCCACTCCTATTCCAACCTCCTTATTATTGCTGAAGATGCTACCATTCTTAGTGTCATCTATAACATTTGTCTTTTGCTCATGTTCATATCTGATAATTTACAGATTCTGACCAAAGACATCAGGACTTGTAAGTGCACTGGATTTAAATGAGGCAGAGTTGTGCAAAATCATCAGCCTTACTCTCTCCTCCAAGGACATCTGAGTCCAGTGACAAGGAATAGGTCAGGATGATTGAAGATGACCTCAGATGCATGGAAGACCTTGGACTTTAAAGCTAAGGTCTTTCCCATATCTCAATTTGTCTATGGCAATACTCATTCAGAGTTTTAAACTAAGTAAGGAATGAGGCAAAAGGCTCTAGTGAGAAGGTAGAATAATTCTCATTGTTTTTTCTTTCACGTAAAATGATCTTTTAACTGAGAAGGTATGGTCAATGAGAAGTTTGTATCCCAAATAAAGGATTGATAAGGGGATTCCTAGTTACACTCAATAAGTCTATCCTTGGATACTGAGAAAATTGTCAGATATGATTGCAGAATAATTTGGAAAGCTTGTGAAGAACAGAAGATATACCACAGAACTGGAAGGTCCTGATTTGCAGAAAATCAAAGGAGTAAGAAAAGTAAAACAGTGAGGCTTAGTTTATTTTGGGGGTAAAATTCTAGGTAGAATATTTTATTACATGAATTGTTTATGGGAAATGGAATCAGTAATCTCTAAAAATCCAGCATGGTTTAATCCAGAACAAGTCACAACAGAATAACTTCATTTTCTATTTTAATAACTAGAGTAATAGAGCAGATATATCTAGATTTTGATAAAGAATTTAATGACTTTCTTTCTATCCTTATATGTAAGTTGATAGGATATAGGCGAGGTAAGAATACAGTTAGATGAGTTCAGAATCCATCCAAAAAGAAATTAGTGATGAGTTAATGTTAACTTGGAGATGAATTACCTGAAAATACAACTGGAGCTGGTCCTGGGCTGATAGAGTTTGGTTTTTTAAAAAATCATTTACTTGGTATAAATAATATACAGCTAAAATATGCAGATTGTGAGAAATAACTGCCAAATGACAAACATTAGCATCCAAAGAGATTCCAACCATATATGATAGAAAAGAGTTAGAAGAAAGTTCAGAGTCCATGTCAGTCAATCTCCTCCTCCATTATATAGCTAACACTGAGATCCAGGGAGGTTATATGAGTTATATAAGAGTTACAAAGTAGTAGGAATCAGAGATGTGGATTTGAATCAAGGTTCTCTGATTCCAGAGTCATTGGACTTTCCACCATACCATACTGTCTTACTTTGTGTCAAAAAATCAACCTCACAAAAACAGTTATCAGGAAGAATGAACTATAGAACTAATGATGGGAGAAAGACCTAGGGATTAGCTAGACTGCAAACTCAAAAATGAATCAACTATCTGATATGGTATCCAATCTAACCTGACCTGCATTAAGAGAAGCCTAAGATTCAGAATGAGGTGAGCAACTATCCTTGGCTATGCTTTACCCTCCTGAGACCATCTTAGGAATTTGGGTTAAGTTCAGTGTGTCCTGTTTTAGGACAGACATTGACAAGTTAGAATATATCCAAAGGAGGGCAAGAAGAATCATGAGATAGTGAGTATATCATAGGAGGATCAGTTTTAGAAACTATATATATATATATATATACAAATATATACTATGCCTAGAAACTAGGCATAGTTAACTTGGAGAAGTTATATGGGGGACATGATCATGTTCCTCAATTGTGAAAGAACTGGATTTATTCAGTTCAGTCTCAAGAACAAGGAGCAATTGCCAAAGTTTCAAGGAGGCAGATTTCTACCTTAACATAGGAAGAAATTGCTAAGTAGTTAGTTTCTTATCACCAACAGTGTTAATAAAAATGTAAATTATGATAGCAATACAAATAATGTGGACTGTTTTTCAATTAGGTATATATACTTATGTATGTGTATGTGTATATACATATACATATATATATATATATATATATATGTATGTATGTATTTAAATGTTTTTTCACCCTTAACTTTTAACACTAGGGAGTCTGGAATCTGAGTCTAGAACAGAAAGACCTGAATTCAAATTCAGCTTCACACATGTGTTGATTATATGTGCCTAGACAAGTCACTTAATTTTTGCCTATTTCAGTTTCCTTTTCTGTAAAATGAAGATAATAACTGCATCTATGTCACAAGATAGTTATGAGGATTAAATGAGATCACATTTGTAAAGTGCTTAGCATAGTGCCTGGTGAAGAGTAGACACAACAAATGTTTATTTCTCTAGATTCCCTTATCTTAAGCCCTTTACCCACTGCTATCCATTCTCTAAACAGTTGCCAAAATGATTTTCCTAAAGTTCAGGTGCCATCATTTCACTCACATAAGCAGAGACACACACACAAATCCATATGAGACACACTAACTCCAGTAGCTCCCTTTAATCTTAAGGATCAACTACAATTTCCTTCATTTAACATTTGGAGTTCTTCACAAACTGGCTCCTTCCTATGTCTCAATCTTCTTCCTTTCGTCCCCTTCCTCTTACTTGGTGATACAGACATACTGGTCTTCTTGCTGCAGTTCTACACATAGGACTCTTCATCTCCTATAATTTCTCATCTCTGTGCTTTTCTGCTGGCTGTCCTTCAAGCTTAGAATGAATTTTCTGCTCATCCCTGCCTTTTGGAATCAAGACAGCTCAAGTGTCTCCTTCAAGAAGTCTTTCCTGAGCATACTAGCTATTAGTGCATCCCCTTTGAAAACTGTCTTGGATTTTGAACCTATTCAGTATATACTTGTATGTGCACCCATTGTTCCATTAGAGTGTAGTTTCATGATGGCAGGAACTGTTTGACTTCTATCTTTACATTCCTACTATTTAGCACAGTTCCTGAACATAATAAGTTTAATAAAGTTTGTTCATTGAACAATTGATTGATAGATTTCACTGAATTTTTTTTATTAGGTTTCTTTCCTTTTTTTTTTTTTTTGCAAGGCAATGGGGTTGAGTGGCTTGCCCAAGGCCACACAGCTAGGTAATTATTATGTGTCTGAGGCCATTTTTGAACTCAGATACTCCTGACTCCAGAGCTGGTGCTCTATCCACTGCGCCACTTAGCCACTCTGATTTCACTGACTTTTTTAACTTACCTAAACAGCAAATTTTAATGGAATAGAAATTTCCAGGGATTCATAGGACTCCTTTTTCCATTTAGAATTGTACTCATACTATTTTGGAGAATGAGAAATGAATGGCAAACTGCAACTTTTCTAAATGAGCAAATGGGAGAATGAATATTTTAGGACAGAATTCTATCATATTGTTTCTAGTTTAACTATTAGATGGGAGAGACAGCATGGTATAGGATATAAAGAATCAACCTTGGAGTCAGGAAAACCAAGATTCTCATAGATACATTGTAAATACCACATAGAAGGAGTAATTTGTTATCAGAGAAAAGGAAGGAATTCCTTATTAGTACTTTAAAGTAGAACTATATTAAATACTTACAAATTTCAGGCTTTAGTTGGGCAAAATGCTAATATGCTCTGCCAGGGTCAACATGTCTAAGTCAGTATTGTGTTTTTAATAACAAATAAGCCAACATTTTATCTGAAGGCAAGACTTTGATTATTTTCTCTGAGGGTAAGAAAATTTCTATTATCATTATAGTGTTTAAAGTTTCTCCAAACTACTATGGGTATGCTATTTAGGATGAAAGTGAATATTGTTTAATAAAATAGACTTGACTCTAGTAAAGATAAAGATAAAGGGAAGGGCCTATGGAAACAAGAAAATGAGAGAAATATGTTTCTGAAAAAAGGAAATTTGGTATTCCTTAATTAGGGAAAGAAAAAATAAATTGCCATCACAATAAATGACAAACTACTAAGTTAATGCAACACCAATTTTATTAGAAGAACTGTCCAAGATTTTCAAACCAAACATTGATGTTTCATAGGTTGGCTAAGTCTTGTTGTGTTCTTCCAAGTAAATGTTTCTTGGTTTCTTGGTATACTTGTTTCTGAGATTCTTTGTTTCTTAGTTATTTAGTTTCCTTATTTCTTAGTTTTAATAATCATTCCAACATAGAGATACATCAATTAGGTATATATTAATTAGGTATACATCTATTAAATATATATGTATCAGTTGTTAACATAGTCACTTTAATATTCAATAGAGTATATTGTTTATAAGTGTACACAAGATATAATGAATTTCAATGGATTTATCTAACTATCATATACCCTTAATTGAATTATTGTATCCGGAGGTCCTTTGCTTGTTCCCTAGTGTTACATGATACTTGGTGTTTCAATATAATGTAGGCACCCTTTCATATCATTTTGTAACATTCTAGGCTTTTTAGCAATATCAAACAGGTTCTACTGGAGGAAATCTCTTCCATTCAAATGTATATGTTTATGTATTACTTGTAAATACAAGAATTGAGAGATTATTCCAATTATTCTGAAAAGCTTTTGCAGTCATGTTCCAAAATGGTCTTTATGAAAAGTTTTTCATTTAATTTGTGTGTCTATGTACTAATTTTCTAGATTAACAGCTGAGAAGTGATTTTGTTTTCTTATCCATGCAATGTTATATCAGATTCTAATCAATTAGTAGGAAATTAAATTCTCTGTTAAAGTCATGGATATTTGCATGGGTATAAGACCATTTTGAACTGGCAAGAAATAATATTTCACCTAAAAATATCACATTCTGTATGCTGATCTTTCACTTCCTCTGCAGTAGTCTATGTTATATAGTTCCAAAGTCAATGGACTGTTATCAGGATAGCTCTCCGTGTCTCCTTTACAGGGTGTAGAATCATTACTGAATGTAATATGTGATTAGTATACATGCTGATAGTCAACTTTTTGTTCAATATTCCATTGAAGTAAATATAATCTATGTGTTTCTATTTCTATAATTGTTTCACAAATACGTTACATGACTGTAATTATTGAGACTTTGAACAGAAACAGCTGATACAAGTAAATCCAAAGTCTTTCTATTCTGATCTTACTTCAATCACAGCCACAACTCAAACAGCAAGACAATATAGGCAAAGCCACACATCCTAGAGGAGGAGAGGGTTACAGAATTGTGTGACAGGTTGTGCTTGGTGTTAAAACAGCTGTCACCTGGGTTCTGTAACCCTCACCCACTTCAGATCCTCTTCAGACTTCTTCTTCCTCCCCAGGAGCCTGGGAGGCCTCACCACGGGCTTGCCTATGAGATGTCTTGGAGTCATCCGTATTCATGGTGGACATAGCGATGGTCTCGTAGTCTTCATTACGGGACCTGAAATCACAGAAACGAAAGAGAGCCTGCAAATCTTTCTGGAAATTCTTGTTAAGGAACCCATAGAAGACAGGGTTGACACAGGTGGAAATCATCGCCGTCAGGTGGCACAGGAGGAACAGCAGGTTGTGGTGGCAGATGGAGATCAACTTGTGGTTCCAATCAAACACCGTGTTAAAGATGGTCAGAGGCATCCAGCAGATGGCAAAGGCCACCACAATGGAGAAGAGCATCACGTTTATCCGGCGGGCTTCCTGGGCTCGATGCTTGTTCTCTCTGATCCTGTCCATCATGTCATTCCTCTTCTTCAGTCGAATATAGATCTGTAGGAAACAAAGCAAAAAATATAGCAATGTTCTCCAGCTCAGGCTGAAGACCCATTTAATGAAATTAAGGGATTAAAATAAATGTTTAGAGAATAAAAGTATTTTATTACCTTGAGGTAGCAGACAAGGATGAACACCAGAGGCCCAAAGTACTGCAGCACCAAGAGAATAGTGGTGTAAGATAGCCTGTGCACATTAGAAGGGAACAGATCGAAACACACATACTTGTCCTTAAAGGTTGGGACAGTGACATTGTGGAATGGCTCATCAGTCAGCACCTGATAAATCACAAAAGGCAGGGAGGCAGCCACAGAGAGGAACCAGATCAGGGCAACTGCTAAAAATGCATGGACATTACTTGGTCTCCATCCTCGGGGGTTAACTATAAGCTGATGGCGTTCCAGGGCAATAAGAACCAGAGAGAAAATGGAGACAGTGATTGAGACACACTGCACAAAAGGATTGAGTTTGCACATGGCCTCCCCAAAGATCCAGTGATCCATTAATGTGTAGACAAAAGTGAAGGGCAGACATACAAATGACACCAGAAGGTCAGAAAGGGACAGATTCACAATCAGAATGTTGGTCACATTTCTCAGCTCCTTTTGCTTTAGGATGATTCCTATCAAGGCCAGATTTCCAGAGACCCCTAAGAGGATGACAAGACCATAAGCTAATGCCATTGTAAATACCATAGTTACTGGTACACGGCATTTATTCTCTTCAATGGGTGCATATGGGGGGTGGGTGTCTGTATGGTTAAGAAATGATTCGTTGAAAAAAGAGGGATACAATGTGTAATTCATTGTGATGCTAATTGGTTATCTTTCTTTAAAAAAGTTCAATCTTCATGTAAAGTGCATTTACAAAAACTGGCTGTGAGCTCTTCATTTTCCTTGATAAACTTGAATCATCTGTAAAGAGAAAGTGTGCAAATTTGTTACTAATTTGTATCTTGTGGTTGATATTCATGCCAAGAAGTATCGTGTGTGTGTGTGTGTGTGTGTGTGTGTGTGTGTGTGTGTGTGTGTGTGTATGTTTTCAGTTTTATTAGGTATGAATTGCTTTAATGATTAGTACAATAGATTCTGGGGTCTGAGTTCAAGTGCCATTTCTACCATTTATATTCTGTATAACCTGGCACTAAATTTCTGTGATACTTTATTTCCATATCTGTAATATGAAGAAGGTTCAATCTCTAAGGTTGCTTTTCCCTTTGATCCTATGATCTTAAGGGGAAAATGGCAAAGGTAGAAGAAATAAAAGTACATATTCCTTATTTTGATTGTTATTTAGTATAAGGGAAAGTTTCTGTGGCATGTTCTGTGTTTATTAACTCTTTTTTGTATTGAATGGAAATGTATATTAATAAGAATATTTTTGCTATGCCATACCTTTTAGTACTTGTCCATCTTGCTGATTAAATCAACACTGATATTGGGTGAATCTTCAATTCAGGATATTTTCAATAAGAACTATCAGGAAAAGCAGACGGAATGGGAAGGGGAGGAACATATTTCACCTTCCTGAAAGAAAAATAACATATACAATTAGGAGGAAAACAAACAAGAGAAATAGGGAATGGGGTTCCAAAATGGGGGTGGGAAGTGCTACCATGATTTTAAATCAGTTAAATTTGGAAAATAAATTTATATATAATCACAAGTTGCTGAGTCATCATGAATTTTACAGGACTCATTTTAAATCAATACCTAGACTGGACAGTTCACCATTTACTCTTTTAGGAAAGGAAAAGACAACAACAGCAAAAAATAAATTAATATGCAAAATTGGGGCTACTTCATTAGTTACAGAGTACTCTAACAATGGACAGTTGGTTATGAACATCCAAAAAAGACAAGTATTTACTGAAGCAACCAAAAAAAAAAAACAAATAGACAGACAGTTATGATCTTTAGGAGCTAAAATCTGAGGAGACTTTAAAAAATACCAACTGAACTGTAACAAACTATAATTCTCCATCTGGGAACCTTGGACTTTGTAGACTTCAGGTCTATTTCCTTTATGCACATCCCACAAATTAAATTGTCTCACCTGACCCTGTAAGTTTGTCAGTTCATTTTCAAGTCATAAAATGAAGGAAAACATCTTTTACAGTGTCAATAGCCCAATCCCTCACCTTATTCTCTTTCCTCATGATCCCTTTAGCAATTTCAATGAAGAACAAATACATTGAGCACAAATAATTCATACTCCCATCAAAAGATAAAAACATGTAACAACACACCTGTGAGGTTGTTTTCTGGGTATTTCTGGAGAGCTCAGGTCTCTATGATCACAGAGATGACACCGGTGACAAGAGGATAATCAGGAGGGTTGTTAGATCTGGGAAGAAGGAAAGTTAAGTTCTTTCTATATGATCAAAATTAACCCTAATTACACCTCTGATCCACTACCCAATTTGGGAAGGAACACCCCCGGGCTGAATATCCCTGTTACATCACTCCCATTTACATCCCATCCCTAATGCCAATGCTCCTGGACCCATTTTTTCCCTGGGTGGGGCGCAGAGGAGATGAATGGAGCTAGAGAGAAGCTAACCTTTAGGAAAAGAAACACCAACACTCTTCTCAACCAAAGTCAACTACATATGTCTGGCGACCAAACTTGCTCCCAAAGCTCCCCCGCCCTCGCCCACTTAGCCCCTGAGCAAACACCTGCTAAGTTGCTTAGAATGAGAAAGACCATAGACTCAGTTTCCCCAGAAGAGATCAGGGAATGCTGCCCTCGGGTCTTCGAGGAGAAAAAAAAAGAATTGGGGGCAAAGTGAGGTGCAAACTAAGAGTCACATTTGATCGCGCCTGGTAGTGTTACCCTAAGTCCTTTCAGTCCTCACCTCCCTCCCTCACTCCCAGGGATCAGAAGAGAATTTGAACAATTTGCACAAACCTTCAGGCTGGACAGCTCAGGTCCCAGCCGGGACCAAGAGCAGCGTCGGGAACCCCCGAGCCCGGGAGTCAGCAACGCTCAGCTAAAGGCAATAAAGCAGATAAACCTTTAGGTTAAGGCGCTAAGAGACCCCCCCCCCCCCAATCCCAACTCCAGCTGCTCCCCAGAGCCTCTTCCTCTTGCCCCCCAAGCCCTCCTGCCTTTGCTTCTCCCGCCCGCCCGCCCGCTCTCCATCAATCCCTTTTGAAGGGAGACGGGAGAGTTACCTCCTCTTGAAGAAGATCTGTCCAGCTCTCTCCAAGAGAAGAAGATGGTGAGGACTGGAGAAGGGAGTAGGGAGCCGGGGGTATTTCTTCAGTTCGGGAGCCTAAGGGAGATTGATGGACAGGTTTGGGAACGCCCCCTTAAAGCTGAACTCCTCCTTAGCCAAAGTATCGCATGATGCTGCACCCAACGGAGTGAGGCCAGAAGATCCCGCAACAACCCCCCCCCCCCCCCCAAGTACCTATCTGGGAGGGGGAGGGTTGCCTAGGAATTCTAAAGCAATGCAATGGAATAGAGAAACTATATTGTCAGAAATGATCATACATGAATACACGTAGGAGAAATGGGCACAAACCATCAACCTCCTCTGACTCAGCCAGGCAATTATTAGGAAGAAAATTTATGATTTTTAATCAATTCTACTGTATTTCCATTTTGTTTGCAGGTCGATGCCACCTTGTGGCCGAAATTATGAAGAGCTGGGCAACTTGATGCGCATAGTAGAGTGTTTACCGACCGCAAAATCCAGGGGAATTATCAGACGGATAATTGTAAATAAGATTTCTTTGCTTGCAATCGCACCTCTACATACCGTACTTCCCCTCGGCTGTCAAGCCCCAAGCCTCTTTGGCTCTCCGAGGCTACTTCTCGGTCAAGGTCAGTAAGGCGCTCACACACACACTGTGACCGCCACTTCCTAGCCGAGAAAAAACGGACCCTGAAAAAGTAAGGGCAGTGGATCCGGGACAAGTCACGTCTCTTTCCCCTTAGATCGAGAAGGACGAATTGACCCTAGGACCGTTTTAAGCTGCAAAGATAGTGCACCGACTTGATTTTGTCCCTTAGCCTAGGTGCTTTATTGGGAGGGGGGGAGCATCACTGTAAATAGCAGGGATTCCTCACTGGATAGAAAGGGTTAACGCGCTCCTCTCGGTATCTGTAGTTACCAAGCATTAGGGAGAACTGAGCCGATTGCACTTTGAAGACCCTCCTGGTATAACTTGAGACCTCTGACTTAGTACTGAGGCAACCTACGGCAGACTTTCGATAAGTCTTGATTACAATAGAAAAAGTCAACATAAGGGTCTGTCTTGCCGGAAAGGAAGCTCTAATGCCCGATAACTAAAACAAACTGCTAGGAAACCGAATTGTCTGAAAAGGCTGGCTGATAAAGACATTGCAGCCCAGAGTGTCTTTGCAGGCTTTGAAGGGCTGGCTCGATTCTAAAAAGCTTCCCAATTTTAATGGGAATCGAGTTTCCACTTCTGTCTTCAAACCAGGAAAGAAAGTTTCCAGGAGATATGGGACTCTTAGCTTTGCAGTGCTAAGAAAGACATCCTGCTTGTCTTTTTAAGCCCAGTTGATAATTAAACAACTCTTTTAAGTTTCACAGCTTGTATATATACATATATATATATATACTTATAAATTAAACAACTCTTTTAAGTTTCACAGCTTGTATATATACATATATATACTTATAAATATACATTTATAAGTATATATAAATATATATTTTTTTCCCAAAGACTAAGTCAGAATAGTGCAAAATCAGACAGGTCCTTCCAAGATAGAAAAGAAAGGCTTGTGGTCCCAGCCCCGGACTCTGGATCTCTCTTAGGAGGACCAGTCTACCTAACTAACAGAGTTCATAAAGGCTCTTCAACAGAAGGTTCATGACCCTTGGGTGGTGACCTTTCTTATCCAAAGCATCTCATGATATTCATTAATAACGCATGGAGGAACTTCAATTTGTGCTCACCTGGAAAAAGCTCCCTTCATTGATGTACTGAAGATTTTCAGTAAGTAAATCTTTTTATGTAGATAATGCTGTATATGCATGCATGGATGTATAAGTAGGTATTTGGGAAGGGAGTTCACAGGAATCTTTCTCAGGGACAACAAATGCATTTGCAATTAAATAAATACTTTATGTAGTCAAAAATAGGATTAGGTACAATAATATATATGTGAATATAAAAATATATAAATCTAGAGATAAAATAGGAACTTCAAAAATTCAGGTTGAACAGGTAAAAATGACAGATTCCTTGCTCTAGCCACAAAAACCTTCATTGCTGATGAAATCACAAGACATATTTGGGGAACTTTAAGTTTTCTAAGATTAGATACTTAACTTTTTAACTCTTACATTTATTTTATTTTCTTAATTTGGAGTCTAGATTATTTCTATAATTAAAATAATTCTATAATTAAAAGGCAAGCATATTTCAATCATTTTTCGATGGTAGTTTTCAGCTCCAAGGTATAAGTTTTAAGGAAAGTAACTAAGTTTTAAGAAAAGTAACTAATTTACTAAGAATATAACTTTTTTATGATATGTTGCCATATTTCTGTAAATTTAGGATTCAAGAACACAGTTTCAAGATAATCCAATGGTATTGAGAGGCATAGAGAAATCATTGCAGGGCTGCTCTTATCTTGCCTTTTCACTGAAAGTGAATTTATAAGTTATATTCACAGCTAAACAAAATATATTAGTTTCTATTCCTGAAGAATTAATATTAGAGATTGCCTCCATCACTAAATTTTGGAAGCAAATACAACCAGTACCAAAATATGATTTTTCTCTGAGTGAAGTGGTAGAAATGGAGATAGTGATAATGCTCAACTAAATGATTATTCATGCCATGAGAAAATTAGTCTATTGAAGTATTTTGAAATCCATTTTTCTTTCTCCATTGGCAATTGCTCCTCAAAAGAGGTAACTCACATAAGAGTTCTCATTTGTAAAGTAAGAATAATTCAATAACCTGATGTAGAATAACCCAGTATGTTTTTATCATGAGGTAGTATGGAAGAGTTAATATAAATAAGGAACTTTGAACTCAGAAGCAACTGGCTATTAAAAAGGTCTTCTGTTTCTAGAGCAAAATTATTCACTTTTTTGCCATTAAACTCTGGAACCCCAAAGGGTAGAGCAACATTTATTCTGAAGTTAGAAACTGAATAAAACCCCTCCAAGGTGTTTCTGTAAAGGGAAGGAAAAAAAGAAAAATAAATCTTAAAACTTCTACCTAAACCTAGAGACCATTTCCTTTGGTATGTTTGTGAGTCTGACCACCAAAACTTGTACAACAGAATTAGACTGAATTCAGGGTCAAAGTAGGCTTTAATACCCTTAATTAAGAAGTTTTTTTCTCTTCCTATTAGCTTCAGGTTCTACTGGTCTTCCTCTGAAAATTTCTTTTGCTAGGCATTTTAAAAGCTGAATCAGGACTTGCCCGAATGTCCTTTCTTGGGCAAGAGTTTTACTAATTTTTATTTACCCTGATGATGGTCTGTGTCTTCTTTAATTGAAAGTTTGTCACTGTGCTCACATATATTATTTTTCCCTTAATTTTTTTTAAAGTCTCAATGATGAATGTTGCAGAGATGAAGGGCAACAATGGTTTTGATGCAGGGGCATGATTAGTCAAGGGGACCTATACAATGAAAACCACACATGAAGAAGTTGTTCATAGCAAAAACTAATCTGGGTTGTATCAGTATACCTGAAGATTGCAAAGGAGTCACTCTAGACTGGTTTTGCCTGAATTGAATGGATTGCTTTAGTCAAATACTCCTTTGTCTAACTTCCTAACTAACTTTCCTTATTATCTGAACCATTAGTTGATCAAAATAATATACCAAGCACACATCTATGCTCATATATTGAACCTGAAAAAACATTTCTCTTAGGTATATGTACTTCAAATAATATTTGATGGTTTTATTTACAGTTTAAATGATGAAAAGGGGCTTTTCTTCTAGAAAAATATAAGTAAATATGCTCATATCTCACAACCATATATTTGATCATTTCCTACTCTTTTCTTTATGTACCTGAATTAGTGATTTCAATTTTAGAATAGGAGATAAAAGAGTATTAGGATATCAAGTTTATTCAACAGTTTCATCATATATATTTTTTTCTTTATCATATAACTTGTCTAGTACCAGACCCCTTAAGGAAGGCTCAATATATAGATATAGCTAGATACAGGATATCCACTTAACAAGTATACAGAAATTAATTTTTGGTTGGGGAATGAATTATCTTTTGTCTCAATAGAATACAGTCCTAAAAGGGACTACATGTGGCATAGGACATATTAAGATTTAATCTCTATCTAGTTACCTACCTTTATTACTTTTTTTTTCTATATGGCAAATATCATTTAATCCTTCTTATTGAAGTAAAGTAGCAAAGAAAATTACCCTTAGCTATCATGAAGATTTCACCCTTGGCCAGATGGACTAGCCAGAGAGAAACTTCCAAGGTAGTCATGCCAAATTTAGTATTCAATGAAAAGGAGAAATAATAATAAAGACCTACATCTTTATAGCACTGATACATTTATAAAATACAAAACTTAGCCTAACCCATAAGTTCCTTGCTACCAACCTACAAGGTAGGATGTACAAGTATTAATTACATTTACAAATGAAGAAGCTTAGGTTCTGGAAGATCAGATAACTTATCCAAGGTCACACCTTCAAATAGGAAAAGAGTCAGAGACCACCCCAAAACTCAAGTGTCTTGATTCCAATGCTCTGTCCATTGTATCAGACTACTCCAAAAATTCAATGTAATTATGCCTAGATAGCAGGTTTTCAAAATCCCAAATTAATCTGACCTATTTGTTTTGCCTTCTCAAGGACTTCATTTTAAATGTTTTTCTTTACAGCAGTATTTCTCCCTTTGGTAAACATAGGGAGATATATATTTCACATATATATTTCACATATATTTTTATTGCTTCTTTTGAGCTTTTTCTATTTTTTTATCTATTTTCTCCTATGCTACTTGGGAATGCCTCAAAGTCAGAGTCCATGTCTTTGCTTTTTTTTTTAATTAGAGGCACAACCAGTTGTTTCCAAAGTCCCTTCTGGATCTAAATATATGATATTAACCTGTTATGAGTAAACATATGGATAATATATTTCTGAAAGTGCTAAAAAGCTTTGGATTCTAGTTTATCTTTTTCAACAGTGCTTATCTTTGCCCAGGATATTTTTTTAAGTACTCTATTCAAAACTATAGCTAAAATAAAGAAAGAAAAAAGGAAAGAAAATATTTTTAATTCTTTTGCCATTTATAAATAGTTGTTATTTTTAGGCTGGCAGAAATTTTTATGCTTGTAACCAAAATTTGTAAATATGAATCTTGAAAAACTAATAGACTAAGGAAATTGATTTTAAAAATCTGAAAAAATAAACAGATTTTTTTTTGGTTGCTCAGTAGCAGGAACTTTTTTTTGGGGGTTTGGATTTCATCTAAGAGAAATACTTAGCAAAAGCAGAGAAAGAGAGGAAAGGGGGGAAAGCATAGAATTCAAAGTCAATATTAAGTAATTTTTTTCTTTTATCCAATAACTAATCTAGGGTCAATCCCAAATTCTAGAGAAGTAAGTACTTCAATGGTTCATCTTATGTATATAGATATATATTGATTTGCTTATATATATATATATATACATACATATTCATAGTGTTTAGGTTATACATGCATGTTTACTACTATATAAACATATGCAGAATGGGTAATATAATAATACAAGACTTAATAATTGAATACAGACTATTCCTCTCTCCCCAATCTCTTTTATTGCACATATGAATGTAGGCAGGCATATATACAAATATATGTTATATAAAGTATAAACAAAATATGTCCATTGGGGAGGGAATTTCAGGATAAAAAGGTTGTAAATTATATATGGTTATTCTTCAGTGCTTTATTTAAAATTTTTTCTGGTTTTATAAAAAAAGGTTATGACCATGGAAAGTTATCTTTTGCTGGGTTATTTTTTGAGGGATAATAATACAACATTTGTAATGCCGGTTAGTGCCATAGGACTGATACTGGTTTGCTTAGAATAATAATTCTAACCACAAAAGGCATTTTTTTTGAAGGGACTCTTTAAGAATATTCTATCTATTCCTTAAAACTAGAATAGTGTCCAGTTTTAGAGGTTGCCTATCTATATTTATAAGACAAATTGTTATATCTCTTAGGAGTAAGTATAGCAAAATGTTTCATCAAAACAATTTTTGATTTATAAGACAAATTGTTATATCTCTTAGGAGTAAGTATAGCAAACTGTCTCATCAAAACAAATTTTGCTTACTTATTGCATTGGCCTTTTCTTCATTTTTATAAAGTACTGAGAATATTTGGCAATGATAGAATTATTGAATAATAGTATTTATATAATGCCTTTTAAAAATAACTTTCATGTTATATGAATTGTCTAAGACTTTTTAAACCCTATTTTACATATCAATAAACTAAGTCAAAGAAGTTAAATAACTTTATCAAGATTATAGGACTAGTAAGTGCTGAAGTTGAAACTAGAACCTAGGTTCCTACTATTCAGGGATCCTTTCCATTATTCTAAACTTTTCCTCTAGGAGTAGTTCTTAATTTACCAGATAATTTTCAGAGTACCCTACTATGATGATTTAGATTCTGATCAAATAATTTCCCCAAATTAAGAGGGTCTTTCTGTTCTTTGTCTTCAAGTTGTGTTAAAATGCAATAAAATATTCAAAAAAAACTGTGGGCCCTGTTACTCACAAATTTAATCCAGATATAGATTTTGATCATGTTTTGTTGCATAGCATCCAAAATACTGAAAATATTTTCTATTTTTCTTAAGGGTTCAAAACTACCTTCAAAGGTAATAAGAAATCTTCCAAACTTACTTTCCTGTCTCAGGAGAAATCAGAACATCTGGAAAAGGGCTACCTACATTTTTTTTCCCTGCAGGATAAACAGGATTCAAATTAATTTTTCAAACAGGAATTTTCTAATTCTTGAGTGGACATAGAGGGCAGAAAAAGTGAATATTATAGATTCTGTACCTTTTCTCTCATTTGAATTTTACTAAGATTTTTTTAAATGAATTCTACAAATGCCAGAGATTTGTCTTGCAATTCTCAGGGAAATAAGGGGGGGGGGAGCAAAGAAAAAAGTTATTTGGCATATTCTTGCAATTTAAAATTTCAACTTTCTTTGAAAAAGAATTCTTAACACTTTAATTCTTTATGTACATTAAACAAAATATATTATAGTATCTACTTAAAGATTTAATTTGGAATCACAATTTAGATCATTTCAATTATTCAAAAGTATATGCTTCTGTTGTGGGGAAAGTGGGTAAGTTAATTTGTATTTTCATTATGTTGACCTTTTCCTTTCAATGTTCTAATTAGTCTGGCACATATTAGATATTTCATAAATATCAGTTGAATTGAATGAATTAATAACAGTTGTTTTATCTTAAAGGTTCATACTAGTACAATATAAGTTGACTAAGAAAGGGGGAATGTTAGCTTATAGATATGTTATTCTAATTTCTATGACTTTCTTAGGTGATTATGATGAAATTTATTGGGAAGTTTGTGGGATTTTAAAAAAATTCCAAATGTATGTTAAAGGATATTTGTCACATATGAAGATATTTTAAAAGGAAGACTTAAAGATTTTCAATGAGATTCCAGATTAAAAAAAAAAAACTATAGAAAAGTGAACACAGTATACTGAAACCAGGGAGAGGCAGAATTCTACAAGCTGAATCCCGGGACTAATCTAGTGAGAGACTGCCGGGTTTTGTTTCTCTTTGAATTACATTTTATGCACTGATGCTGCAGGTGGTTTTTCTCAATGTCAGCCCACCGACCCTATTCTCACTGCCAATTCTGATCTGACTCTTAAGATTGGGGGAGATAGGGCTTAATAGGAATAAAACTTTATCAAAGGGGGGGGGAGTGCCCCAAAGAGGCGTTTAAAAGTTCACTCCCATGTCTTTGGTTATTAGCTACCAAGTCATAAAGTTGGATCTTTCTGCGTGGTTTATCTAACAGGTCCCCACAGATGACCTGTGGAATGGTAACCACTTAACCAAGCAACAAGAGTCTCCTTATGCTTCGACGACTATTCGGTAAGATCGCGTTGCCGCCGCAATTTGCGCTTCCCCCAAAGAAGTTTGGGGACTTTGTATTTTCCCCCGGGGAAGTTTCTGCGTGTTGACAGCGCGCCAGAATGACCTCCCTACCTGAGGACACCTGCACACGATATTTGCACCCGGTGTATAGAGCACACTTCAAAAGCCAGCACTTAGGAAAAGTTAACGGGGAAAACAAGTCACACTTTCTCCTTGGGACGAGGGGGTCTTCACACTCGGACTCCCGCTGCCGGGGGGACCGCAGCAAGTCACTTCACTTTTCTAGCCTCAGTTTCCTCAAGTGTAGAATGAGAGATAGAAGAGAAGATGCCCCAAAGTCGCTTCCAGTTGCAAATCCTGTGGTTCTAGGGGTGCCCACCCGAGCACTCGCTATGCCTTTTGCGCACTGGCCGACGCACATTAATGCATCCCAAAGTCCCGGCCAAGTCGTGATTCGCCGCAACAGCGAGCCTTCACAGAGGCTGCAGTTGGCCAAGTCGGCCGACCCCCGGGAAACCCCCAACCATAATTGTTTACCCTTTCCTTTTGGACTCCCCCTTCCCTGCCCTGAAACTCGCACTTGGAAATAGTCCCGGCAAGCTTTCAGGCCACCTTGGCCGCACTTTCTGTCTGACTCCGCTAGTGCAGGGATTCCGCGAAAGATTTGCGGACCCCGGCCCCTAATCAGAGTAGGTCGTATAGCCCCCCCGCCCCCCGTCCCCGCGTGTTCTAGCCGATTCCGGGCTGCTTTGATGAGAAAGCCGGTCCTTCTATTGATGCGCTTTAAAAATTAAGAGAAAACGTCTGAATTTGGAGCGCGGCCGCTCAAGATGCCTGAAGGCACCAGGGGATCCTTTCTTGGCGAGCCTCATTGAGGAGACCCTGAGGGGCAGGGGGCACTGGGAGGGGGCACACAACAGCCCCCTAATGCAAGCGCCCCGAAAAGTTAGGTTAGCGTAACTATCTGGCGCAGAGATGCAGCAAGCGCTGCGTGCGGGCACGTCTCCCTAGTGGGGTGGCGACCCCCTGAAGGGTTGGAACTTCCCTTGCCCAGAGGTACCCTATGAGCCCCCGAGTGGGATAAAGGAAGCATCAGTTCCTCAGCAAAGGGGTCTTCAGCTTCCTCCCGAGAGCCCCAAGCTTTTGGGAGGTTGCTGCCTTAGCGGCTACAGACGCAGGGTGCTGGGATTTGGGAAGTGACTATTGCAGGGCTGGCGCCCCGCAGAGGGTCCCTGGGGGTCAGCAAGGGCAGGCTGGCTAGATCGTGCCCCCAGAGACACCTTTCCAAATCGTGCGCCGCTTCCCTCCTCCCCCCTCCCTCCTCCACCTCCTCTCCTCTTCCCCCTCCCTTCTGCCTCCTCCTTCCCTCCTCCTGGTCCTCTCTTCTCCACTCCGCTCGTCCCTCCCCCGCACCCCCGCACCCCCCCGTTCCCTCTCCCCCCTCCCCCCTTACTCTTTATTATCCCCGGCTCCTCGTCCTTCTCCCCACATCCTTCTCCCTCTCCTACCATCACCACCACCACCACCTCTCCTTCCTCCCCTTCCCCTTCCCCTTCCCCTCCCCTCCCACTACCTATTTCTCCGGCTTCTTTTCCAGCTGTCTCCGCTCCTGGAGAGCGCGAGAGAGAAGGCGCATTGGCTACTCTGGATCCGGTACCCGGGCAGCTGGAAGACCTCGCGAGCGGCTGGGGGCGCTTCGAGGTACAGTCTCCTGTGAGTCCCAACCAGCCACCCACCTTCCAGACGGGCAGGAGGCTGGGGAGATGGGCTCTGGGAAGGTGATAGAATTGGGAGTTCGGGACCACAGGGGGAGCAAGCAGACACTGCAGCCGGGGAGAAACGGCTTCGGGTCGGGGAGGGGCAGAAGGAGCTCCCACCCCTCTGCCGGTTTCGGGGGTTGGGTGTTTGGACTCTGGCAGGAGGTTAGACCGGAATAGAAGCAGAACTGGGGGGGAAAAGGAGGAATGCGACTGCCCGATGAGGCAAACGAGGAAAGAAAAAAGAGAGACTGCAGAAGTAAACAGGTCGCAGATCTCCCAGTAGAGAAGATCGCCCCAGCCCTCCAACTCACCAATTGCGAGAGCGGGGCTGGAGCGTCAGAGTTCCCAGAACATTGGTAGCGCAGGTAGCAGTTTCTCCGCAAAGAGGGGAGGGAGGCTTGACAGAAGTCGCCTCAGTAATCTTAGCCCCTTTTGGAAGTCTAAATACAAAATCCCGGTAAAGAAGTCAGCTGGGCAGCAGAGACAGGAGCGCTGCCTCTAGAACCAGAGGACACGGGTTTTACCAAGTCTGGGACCTTGAGGCAAGTCATTGAACACTTCCTGAGACTCAGTTTCCCCTATCATAAAATAAACGGGCTGGACTAGATGACCCCTAAGTTTCCGTCCAGTTCTTAGTCCCATGACAGCCTGTGTTTATTTAGTCGCCCCCCTCCCCTTTCCAGGCTGTCTCTGCCACAAAAACTAAAAATGCCATCCGGTGCCACTGTGGCAAGCCTTCAGGGGTTCCTCTTTAGTAGGTGCAGCTGAAAACCTGTCTAGCATCTGGATCAGGATAGGAAGTGAGATGTCCGAACTGCTTTACAAAGCAGCTGACAAGCCAGTGCGCACAAATTCACAAGCAAAGTGTGAAACAGAGAACTCGAACCAAAAACTTCAGAGTTTTTCAATTTGTCTTTAAATGGAATTAGGCAGGAGCCGGTAAGAATAAGGCGCACTGAAAATAGCCCAAGGCTCTTGCAGTAGAAATTGCTGCCGCCTCAAAATCAGATTGAAATTTCATTTTTCACTTAAAATTTGTAAGGGTACAGTGTTAGAAATGAGGGGAAAAGAGGGAAAGAGGAGATGGTGGCTGGCTTACAAGTCTTTTCCAGTTTAAATGTCATCAGTTTTACTTAAAAATATGTCTGCATCAGGATTTGGGGATTTCTGGAGACAGAAAGGAAAATGCAGATGTTTGGTATTTTGGTTGATGGGGTAATTATCAAAAGGGAAATAATGGAATATATTTAATTATCTTTGCATGTTTGACATTCTTTATGATAATAAATAATTATATCCAACAAGTAATTGACTTAATCACAAGAACCTGCTTAATCAGAGTTTCTGAGTAAATTCAAGTCTGATTCTTTTCTCAGTGCTAACTTCTCTTATGATATACTTGAAGCTTTTTCAGGTTCTGATCAGGAAAACCCCATTCATCTCAATATCATATTATATAAATTCATTCATAAATATTGAAATACAACTGTGGGAAGCCACGGTTTAAAGGTGATTTAAAATTTTTTCTTTCACTTTCATTCATTCATCAACTATGTATTGATCTCTTCTTATTGCCTAAGAGAATTTTTTTTTCTCCTCAGTATTGAAGGATCTATGTAAACTGAGCAATGTCCTGGTACTAAATTAGCATGTGAAGACTGTCTGAAGATTAAAATGATAGTATCTGATTGTCTTGACTTTGTTTTCTCAGGCTGGTGATTGTGAATATAGGGAATAAAAGGCATAAATGAGAAAGGAAATTGGAAATTGTATGTCAATATACATGAAGGTACTAGTATTTGTGACAAATAATGTTGAAATATTTCATTTGTTTAAATCCCAAATTGTACAGAAAAGTTCATATGTCCCCCACCCCAATAATTGTGACACATGATTATAGGATAATGGTAGAGAAGACTGTTAAAAAAAATTAGAATGACTTTTCCCATCTTGATTTTTTTTAATTGTAATTTTCAGGAGAAACAAGTCATGGCATAAATTTAAGGGAAAAAAATTTAGGTATTTCTAAATTACAAGAGCCAATGAAAATTTTGCCTTTTCTAATATTATATAGTTTCCCTTGTTTAAAATGCCAATTTACAAAAAAAGTTAACTTTAAGATCACAAACTTTCATGAAAAGATTAATAAAAAAACTTTCATGAAAAAATACATATAAATTGAACAAAATACCTAATGAACACACAGACCTAAAAAACTAATTATTTGGGTGGGGCTAATTGTTGGAAACCCTCCAGGAAGAGGTAAAATTGTTATTCTGGTTGTATTCTATAGTGGTAATATAATTTCTCTACCTTTTGGGACAGATAATCCCAAGGACCTGAAGTAAACTCCTTCCAAAACATGAAAGACTTGATATGAGCCTTTTCCAGTACTATAATCGCTTCATGCGTTTACCAAAAATGAATTAGGCACCTGTTTATTCAAGGAGCCTAGTTATGTGTTCTATATACAAAGATGAAATATCATAGCCCCTGCTCCCAAGGAGCTGACAGTCTATTAAGGGGTCATGCAAACATACAAAAAAAGGTAATATAAAGCGAAATATGAAAAGTGATTGACAGGTCAAAGAACAAAGATATACAAAGAATGTGGTATAAGAGGTTCTAAAACTTCAAGTCCTACTGGGATAATCATGGTAGACTTGAGAAATGGAAAAAAAATGCTGACCTTGGGGTCAGGAAACTTGTTCCAGACACTAACAATGTGATCCTGGACAAGTTACATCAGCTTTCAGATCCTCAGTTGGCTCATCTTTTAAATGGAAATAGTAATATAAATTATCCGGCTCACAGAGTTGAGAGGAAAAGAGCTTTGTAAAATCTAAGAATTTGTACAAACGTGAGCTATCATTGTAATTTTGTATACATTGTGCCAAATTAATCTTGGGTAAGCCATTTTGTGCTTTGTACCTCAGTTTCCTCATGTGTAAAATGAAGGAGTCTGTCTAGATTTTCTTTAAGATTATTTCTAGCTCTAGAGTCTATGACGTAGAGTGATAAGAATAACTGATTTATATATTTGTATATTATATTATGTATTGTATTTTATATCATATTTATATATTTTAATGATAAGGAAGCTTAGTGACCTCAAAGAGAGGTAACCAGGTTATTGACTATAATGAGTTAAATGCCCTGATTTTAATTGGGGAGTCTAATTTATAATTTGGAATAATCCAATTCCATCTCTCATTAATAAAAATTGGTTTGGCTTAATTAATATTAATCTAATATTAACTTTCTTCAGTTGGCATCAGAGGTTCTTAACCTGGGACTTAAGAAATTGTTTTGTTTTTTAAGATTTTGATAATTATTTTAGTAGAATTGGTTATCTTTATAATTCTATGGGTTGGTTTAATTTTATGCATTTAAAAATATTTTGAGAAGTGGTCCATAGACTTAAATTAAGTAAAGTAGCCCATGATTTAAAAAAAAATTCTCCCCCCCCCCCAATGTTGAAAAACTTTATCTTGGGTTTCTTGCCCATGTCCTATGAATTAAAAAAAATCTGTTTATTTAAGGTTTTTAAATTGAGTTTGATGAAGAACCCTTGGTGATTAGACTGATAATTTTGTGTTTAGATAAATAGATAGATAGATAGATGGATAGATAAGTAGAGATAGAGATATGTGTGTACACACAGATGCATTTGCTTTCATATTCTTGGATTATTCCACTAGCATTTAATATGTGACAGATGCATTAGGAGCTTACAAATTCAAAACTGAGACAATCTCTTTGATAAATGAATTTACATTCTATTAGGGCAGGTACTCTTAAATTAGTCAGGAAACTTGGTTTTTAAGAATATGTTGATAATTGTATTTCAATAGAATTGATTTCCTTTGTAATCTTATGAATTTTATTTTGTGCATTTAAAAATACTATTCTGAGAAAGGACTTCAACCGACCAACAAAGGAGTCCATGACATACAAAAATGGTGAAGATCCCCTGTGCTAAAAGGAATGCAATAGATCACAGATAAGTAAATGAAGGAAAAGCACCCAAACTGTATAGCAAAGGGCATAGGTGAGTCAGCATTAAACAGGGTGGGAGTTAATTATACTCACTGTAATCCTTAAGAATCTGATTTTGGAGGTGTGTGCCCTACCATCTTTGAGTACATTGCCACTCCTCTAGACATTAACAAGCATTGTGAGTTGTGGCCTGAGAAATTCATCACCCTGTGTCCTTCCTGGTGATGAGCCTCTTCCAACCTAGGCAGGTTGGTCATTGGACAAGAGCCATACAATCTTTTGCATAGTGTAAACCTTTGGGGCTTACTAGGATTTTTGCATTCCAGCTTGTGCTACAAGCACAGATTTTAGAAGTCCATCACACCTCCAGGTCATAATGAGACCCTACAACAGTACCTTAACATAGAATATTTATCATTCCCATTTAAAAAAAAATGGATGGTGCTCCTACCTCCTTATTTTCTCCCTTCATCTCCATTCATGTTTAAAAGGAAATCTTGGAAAAACCTCAAATAAATCCTAAGATTTAGAATAGGAAGGGACCACCTTCAGGATTGGTGATTTGTCCAACACCTTGCAAAACCAGGATTCAAATCCAGATTTTCTACTGATTAAAAAAAAAATAAATCCGGTGCTCTTTCCCTTACACCATAAATTTAAATAGAATTGGACCAAAAGTGGGTCCAGAACAGGGCAACAGAATAGCTCACATTCAAAAAGGATTTCAGGATTCACAAAACTCTTCCCTTAGAACCACCCTCTGAGATAAGTAAATGGGGATAATGAAAAGAGTTGAGAAAATCATCAAAGTAAGTCATTCAGATAATGTACCTTTAATGCTTTACACACTATAAAGCATTATGTTAAAGGTGCCTAAAATCTGATTCAGCCGCATAATTGTATTTCAGAAGGCACATAGCAGAATACTGGATAATATAGTTTATATCTGAACATTTAAAATTATAGCATTTGTTTGATCTTTGTTTAATTTTCAATACTAACATTTTATTAATGCAGATTTTAAGGAATGCAAAGCACTTCCTTTACAACAATTCTGTGATGTAGATAGTGTAAGTATTATTATTCCCATTTTACAGATGTGGAAACTGAGGACCATAGAGGTAAGTGATTTATCATAGGTCACACAGCTTATAGATGTCAAATTAGAATTTGTACCTACACCTTCATTTCTAAAAGTACAATGTTCCTTTTACTACACCATGCTTCCAGAAAAAAAAAAAAGGAAGTTGAGTAGAGTTGCCTGGTACTTCTAAATTTCTAAAAGTAATCTGAATTCTGCAGCTATTTCAGAATCACTTTTCAGCCCAGCTTGGGACAGATGAGAAACAACAGCAATAATCATAGCTTTCATTTGTATAGTGCTTTGTGGTTTTCAAAGCACATTATTACCCATTATATCATTTGATCTTTTCAGAAATTCTATGAGGTAGGCAGAAAGAGCTACTCTATTATTCCTAATTTTTTAAAGGTGAAGAAACTAAGATTCTGAGAGGTTAACTATCAAAACTCTATGGCTAGCAAGTGATGGCACCTGAGACTATAGTCCAGGTTTTCTTGGTATCTTTTTGCTTTTCAAGTCAGTAAAACTAAAATGCTTGCTTTTGCATTTTGTAAAAAAAAAAAATATAAATAGTTTAGTTTGTCTATTTTTTCCTCAAGATGCTAAAATAATTAAATAAAAAGTTAATTTTATTCCACTATTCAAATTTTTCATTGAAATCACTGTTAGATGAACTTAAGCCTTTTCATTAAACAGAAAACAGCTGTTTCACAAACTATAGCAAAAGACAGTAGAATTCTTAACTATTACTAAAGTTAACCATCTATGAGGAGAGAGCCTAAGTTGGACTACTTCCTGATCTCTCATTGATGGTAGTCTGAATCCTGTACTTTAAGTCAAATAATTTATTATATAGCCACTCTACATTTTAATTTCCCTCCTCTACCTTAGTTCTGGTGGCCACTAATGTGAGAAACAAAACCCAAACAGGCCATAAGAAACATCAAACAATTGCAGAAATATTCACCCCCAATTCTGTCTTACTTGACTTGGTACAAAAAAAGACCATTACTAACTGTAATCCACCATCTAGATAATAGTTCATTTCTTTGGTGTATTAAAAGCTAGGAGCATAATATAAGTTAATTTAGATAGCAAATTAAGAAAAGAAATATGGAGCAATAATCCTGTTAAAAAGAGAATTTAAGCAAAGATAGAATAACAGCCAGATCATAAATTACTTCAAGTCTGGAAAGTCAACTAAATTTAGGAAATGAAATTAAAGTAGTATTCAATTCAGTACCATTTATAAATATATTGATAATCAGTGAGTTATATATAATCTATTAACAGGAACATAGGATGTTTAGATAGATAATATATATATATATATATATATTATATATATTAAAAGCAAAGTAAAACACTTTTAAGATCATCTTAATCCAGGCCCACAGAATTTAAGGAAACAGTGTGTCTAAAGGCACATAGTGAATTCATTGGAATCTACTCCAACAGAAGCAATCTATCTCTTATTTTTCTCTTTATATAGAAATAAATAGCATAAAACACATTGGCAATTTGATGCTAAGTATAAACATATATAAAGTTGGTGTGCAGACTAAAGTAAGATCTAGTTGGTCAAAAAATGAAGTACAGAGGCAGGAATTATTCAGTGAGTCTGATTAAATTATTTAGGACAAATATCTAGTTTTGTACTTTGTTAATGATCAGGATCTAAACTATCTTAAATTCAAGTAAGTAAGACTAACAATTTTTACATTAGATTAGAACTATGTGGTACATAGAAATGTACCTTTAAAAATAAAATTAAAAACATATTTAGTATATTGTCTCTTTTGATTTGAGGATCAGTCATACTTTTTTAAAACACTGAAGCAGTGACCATGATAAATGCTGCTTAGATTGAAATGACACCCAAGGAGTCTTTGAGATAACTTGTCTTTGATCAGTAAGCAATTTACTTCTAGAAAGTGACTCATCATAGAATCAGTAGAAATTGTGGAATGTCATTCCACTGTTAGAAGTTCTTAAAGTCACTTTTCCTAGTACCCTTCTCTCCAAATGACTTCTCTTATGTCATATTTGACAATTTTTCATTGATCCTGACTGTTATCATAAAGAATCACAATAGAGTCTCATATAGAGAGCTAATTCCACAGAGGCTCATCACAAGAATGCTGGTCATTAGGAAATGAATTCCTTGGCCACAACTTGACCCATAAAATTAAAAAAAAGTACAAAATGGTCTTCAGGCTGTGTAACCCTTTTTTAAAAACTTCTGCATTGATAATGGTGGGGATAGTAGAAAAAGAAGAGTGTTAAGAATTGTAGTTTTTAGATCATTTATATACATAATAAATTTAACTTTTAGTACTCTGTAAGATCTTTTTTCTAAAATCAATGAGTTGATATACTACTGGAGAAATTGAAACACTAATGTTGATATTTTCACTTTAAATGAAATCATGAGATGTAAAGAAATTTCAGCTAAATGGAAGGATGATTTACAAGTTTTTCCTTGGAGAGGAAAATAAAGGAGTTGGTGGAGTTGGTTTCTTTGTGCACCACAGGCCGTAAGCAGCACCATTTCATGGGAAACTTGGTCGTCTTGCCTTGCAGTGCTCATGATGAGTGTAAACAAGAACACCGTGAAGATAATTGCATCTCCTGCACCAACATCTGTTGCAGAGGATGAAGAGGTAGAGAAATTCTATGAAGAGCTTGACAGGACCCTCCAAACCAAGTCACATATATCTTGATACTTGGTAAAGTCAGTGGGAAGGTAGGCACAGGGGAGGATGGTGGCAACATAGGCTAGATAATGTGGTTCAGGGTTAAGAAACTGAAAAGCCCAAATAACAGACTGCAAAATGTGAGAATAATTTTAAAATCAGCTTACATGTGTGCAGTCAAACTAGCAACTTGGAGTAAAGGTCACAGTGCCAAATTAAATTTTGTTTGGTGAAGGGATAAAAAGGATGAGAAGACAGTGCATGCAATTAAAACATCTAACCTGATATATTCCAGCGAGTGCTTGATCCTGAAAACTAGGAAATGGATAGGGGTAAAAATATAGACTCTGATATGACAAATTCTTAAAGAAGTTTAACTTATCTATCATAGTAACTACAATGAAGAGACCCAAACCACTCAGAAATTATCTGAGTTTCTTATTACCAGTGTAGCCTTGGCTAAGTTACCTAAACTTTCTGGACCTCAGTTTCCTCATTTGTAAAATGAGTGAGTTGGATTATTTCAAGTCCCTTTTAATCTCTAAATCTATGACCTCTTGCCAAGTGGAGAAACCAGGTAACCAAGAGCAACGACCAATTTAGCATACATATTCATTTGTAAAACTTTACAAGGAGAAAAGCCCAAGGTTATGGAGGAACATCACCTCATTAAACAATGAAAAGCAGTGAAGAGGAAAACAAGAATGCAGAAAGCTGAGTGTGAGTACCATTTAAGACAGCCATCCCAGGAGCATTTATAGAGGAATGAGAAGGACAATACCACATAGAAAATGAAACTGATTTGTCAATTGATTCTAAATTGATCTGTTATCAGTGACAGTGGGGTCACTGCAAGGGAACGGCAATACTTGAAGAACTATTTAAGGAAGTAGAAATAGTTCATAAGAAGATGAAATTTAGGAAGTGATTGAACCAGATTCAGGTACACACAATACAGATGAAATCTGTACTGGAGGCAAAAGAGTTTTAAAATACTTGGCTCAGTTTTCAAGGTGTTTCATAGGATAAAAAAGAACAAACAATTAAAAATACCCTACCCAGATAGTTTTAGTAGGAGCGGACACATATGTCCAATTTCTCATCTTTCTAAAATCTTTATGAGAAGATTTCATAAAATTATAGAATCTCAGAGTTAGAAGAGACCTCAGGGATGATCTAAGTCCAGGTATTCTGAACCTGGGGTCCATGAAATTATTTTGTTAAAAATGTTATGATGACTTTTTATTATGATTGATCTTCTTTGTAATCTTATATATTTTATTCATCTATAAACACAATTCTAAGAAGAAATTCATTGGTTTCACTGGATTGCCAATGGGGTCCATGACATATGCACAAAAGGGTAAGAACTTCTGATCTGGTCCAATCTATACCTGATTGAAAACCCCTTTGCAGCATAGGTTTGCCTTCAATATTTGTAACAGGGACAGTTTTTACCACTATTGAATCAATCTCTTTGGAAATTTTTCATTAGATTGAGCCTAATTCTTCCCCACTGTCACTTTTACTAATGATCCCAGAACCTTTGAAAGTCTTCTAGTTCAACCCTCTCAGTATTAAAGATGAGGAAACTGAGGCCCAGAATCAGTAAGTGATTTATCCAAGGTATACAAGTAGGAAGTCATAGAACCAGATTATGAACCCAGTTCTTCCAAGCCAGTGCACCACATGGACAAGAATCATGCAGGATAAGAAGGCGTGAATAGGTTATGATCTTCACGATTGAAGGGAGTATCCACATTGATGAGATCCTGGATCTACTGAAGTTCAAACTAATGTGTGCAACACAGAAGTCTATGTCATTTGTTTTATGGATATGCCGATGCATCAGGGCCTAGGCATGGAGACTTTATTGGACTAAGAATTTCGTTCTCTTTGTGGACGCATCACTGGCTTGCTTTATAACCTGAGCAAGACCATTTACATTAATAGACCCAGAAGTCTCTTCTTTTAAAATGTTCTTACTAGCTATATGTATCAAAATGTTGTAAAGGCAAATCACTCATTCATTTGTTTGTTCAATGTTTATTGAGTGACTTCAATGTAAATAATATGGAGATCCTTGGAGATGGATGCTAGCAAGGTGGTGGTGTTATTAAAACAGAATTGTCCTTCTCCCCCTTAATTCTCATTCATATTGGAATATATGTTCTATGAAGTTTTAGTTCTCCACTTGTCAGGATTACTCATATGAACAATGTATACAAGATTCAAGGAACATATTTTAATAATGTACCATTATTAACGTAACTTGGAATTTTAAAAAAAGTGTTGGAATCTCATTTTGGTGTTAATTTTGTATCAGTTTTGTGATGGGCTGGTTTTCTTATACCAAGTTTAAATAAAAAGCAAAGGAATACAGTTTAGGAATATGCAAAGTTTGTTAAAGGCCCACTAAGGCCTCAGATTAAACTAATTTAGTAATCTTTTGATTGATTGAAATTGATATATAGACAACAAAATGACTATTGTATGACAAAACTATTGTTTATGGATCATACTAACACATGATGTGATTATAACACATTAAGATGGATTGAGTAGACCAGTCACTGAATGGTTTTGCCATCTTGCAATCTGTTTTCCAGGCCTTATAACTGACCCAGCCTAAATCTGATAATGTTTATGTTATTGGTATATTTATGTGATTCCATCCATTCATCCAACCATCCATCCATCCATTTGTTGCACAAGACAACTTTTGGGCACTGGGGGAAACAAAGATGAACAAGACTCTGTTCCTACCCTCAAAGTGCTTTTATATTTTAGTAAGGGGTCAAAGACAAGCACATGAAAAAGCTATAATACAATGTAGAATATGATAAATGCCATATAAGAAACATGAAGTGCTATGAGTTTGATGGAGAGAAAGATCATATCTGATTTTGGAGGATCATAGCAGGTTTGATGAATTCAGTGCAACAGACATTGGTCAAGCAGCAATTGTATGCAAGGAAGTGACATCTGAACTAGGTCCTGATTTATATAGATATTTGCTGATTTTCTCAAAATCAGTTTATCTGTCAGGGACCTCTAAGTGTTGGTTCTGTTGACCATGGAACTATCTTATTGAGTGCATGAAAAATCTCTTTTTATATTATCTTCCTATATATATATATATATATACATATATATGCACAATACAGACTCGGTGTCATTTCCTATACAATTCAAAAGACAATGATGTATCCTACAGTGTCACAATTAGAAAAGATGAAAGACTTGAACTTACTATGATTTTTCTTGACATATGTAGTGCTACACTTAGGATGAGTAAAAAGTTGTCAGTGATTTTTCCTGTAAATTTAACAAAGTAATGGAAGGAGAATTGAAGTTTTATTTCACTCTGTGGATTTGAATATTTTAGCCCCCTAAGCTTTTTTCTTTTCCACATCACTAATCAATATCTTTTTACTTTTAAGCAGGGCTACGCCATGGATTTAGAACCCGAGGACTATGATAACCGAACTCTCACAAGTGAGAACGGCACCGAGATGGCCACGGCATCCTACGATCCTGACTGGGGTGGTGGTGGTAATAAGACCCGCATAGATGATGTGCAGGTCTTTGTGATTGGGCTGTACTCGACCATAAGTCTGCTTGGTTTTATGGGGAACATGCTTATCCTTATGGCCCTTATGAAAAAATGCAAACAAAAGACGATTGTTAACTTCTTCATTGGAAACTTGGCCTTCTCTGATATCTTGGTCGTGCTATTTTGTTCACCTTTCACGCTGTCTGCTCTACTGCTAGACCAGTGGGTGCTCGGTGAACTTATGTGCCGTCTAATGCCTTTTCTCCAATGTACATCGGTGCTGGTTTCAACTTTAATCTTAATCTCAATTGCTATTGTCAGGTACCAAAGGATAAAATATCCCCTTTCCAAAAGTTTGACCATCAGACAAGGCTGTTATTTGGTTGGCCTTTCTTGGGCCATTGGCTTTGTGATTTGTTCCCCTCTTCCCATTTTCTACAGGCTTGTAGAACCCAATGGGAATAATGGCACAAATACCACAGCCCCTAAGTATGTGTGTATGGAGGCCTGGCCAAAGGAGTCGTACAGAATTGCCTTTTCTCTGTGTTTGCTGGTGGTTCAGTACATACTGCCCTTGATTTGTCTGATTGTGAGTCATACCAGTGTTTGCCGGAGCATTACTTGCAAGATGTCTACTAGGGAGATGAAAAGGCGGCTTGAAGAGAAGGAGAAGAGGGAGAAGAAGGAGAAGAAGGAGAAGGAGAAGAGGGAGAAGAAAGAGAGGAAGGAGAGAGAGAAGAAGGAGAGGAAGGGGAAGAAGGATATGGTTGAGATGGAGATGAAGGATATGAGGGAGTCAACTGAGATGATGGGAAGAGACATGAGAGACCCTAGTGACATGGAAGATGATTTTGATGATGACCTGGATGACATAGAAGACTTGGAAGGCACGATGGACATGAAGGACATAATGGAATTGAGGCAATTGAAGAGGGAATTGAGAGAGAGGAGAGACAGGAGAGAGAGAATGGGTAGGAGAGGAAGGAGGAAGATAAGGGAAATGAGTGAACTAGAAGAGATGGATGATGTCCAGGAAGTGATGGATCTCACCGAAATGATAGAAATGAAAGAAATTAGCACCCCAAGGAATGTGAGGGACTTAAGAGATGCAAGGAATGAGGAGGAGATTGAAGACATGATAGAAACAAGAGAAGTCAGGGATGTGAGGGACATGGATGAAATAGAGAATATTAATGAGACAATGGAAATGAGAGACATGGGCCACATGAGAGACCCAGGAGAGATGAGAGGCATGAGAGATATGAGAGACCCTAGAGAGATGAGGGGCATGAAAGACATGAGGGATGAGAGGAAAGACACGAAGGAAAGAAGAGGAAGGAGCTGGAAAAGGGGAAGGAGGGGAAAGAAGGGGAAGAAGGAAATGGAAATCGAGGAGATTGAAGAAATTGAAGAATTGGGTTCAATGTATGGGATGTTTGAGATGGAAGAGATGGAGGAGATGAATGAGCTGGGTGAGCTGAGCGACCCGAATAATGGAGATGATGATTTGGAAGACATGGAAGGGTATGCAGCCAAGAACAGTGGACACCACATTCAGCTCCCCAAGTTCCAGAGATGGAGCTATACTTTAAGCCGAAAACACCGCAAGATGTGTAACAAGAAATCATGCGTTGTACCTGTTTTGCGCCATCCCCCTCCTCCTCCAGAGGTACCACCCAAAGAGATCGAAGAAGAAGAAGAAGAAGCAGCAGAACCTGAGAGGTGCAAGCTGACCAATGCGAGTAAGATCATACCAGGGGTGCCAATCTGCTTTGTGATTAAACCTGAAGAAAAGCAGCTTGAAGAGCCGGAAATGCTGACCATATCCCGCTCCATCTCCAGGATCAGAAAGAGATCTCGACGAGTCGTCTATCGTTTAACCATACTGATAATTGTGTTTGCTGTCAGCTGGATGCCTCTGCATCTTTTCCATGTTGTTACTGATTTTAATGCTGGCCTTCTGTCTAATAGGCATTTCCGATTGGTGTATTGTATTTGTCATTTGCTTGGTATGTTGTCTTGTTGCCTTAATCCCGTTCTGTATGGGTTCCTTAACAATGGCATAAAAGCAGATCTGATGGCTCTTTTGCGCTGTGTTTAGAATCTGCTATGTTTAGAATCTGCCATTCTAAAAGTTGAATAGAAAGAACAAAAGCTACGCTTCTCTAAAATATACATATATATATATATTTATGGCTGCTTTACAACAAATATATTTTATTGCATGCAGATTTATTTATGCAGGAGAAAAAGATGCTCTGGATATGAATTGGTGCCTAATGAGTAAAAGATCATTTATTGACCCGCTATATAATATGACCATTTCATGTAGATATTGTGTGATAAAATCATGAATGTCAATCAAATTGCAACTTCATTGTAAAATGTTGTCCTATTGTGTATTATTTCATCTGTACCTTACAAGCAGCTGAATATTGTCATCATCCCAGGACTTGGAGAAGAAAGAAAACCTGCAAAATATTTAATGGACAAAAAAAAAATGAAATAATTATTATTGTGATGTTTAAATAAGACTTCTTGTTTGTGTGTTTCTTGATGTAACAACTAAAGATTGTGTGTATTTTTGTGTCTACTCTGTGGAAATGCAGAAACTATTCAACTCTTGCCAGTTGAATCATAGCCAAATGAGAAGTCCATGCTTTACGAGATGGAATGTTTTATTGACTGCTAGGGGACATTATGGAAACACCAAAGGGGAAAAAATATTCCCCCTGCCTAGAGTTATGCTTTAAGTGATGATACATTGTACTGACAGTTAGGGGATGCTGTGAAAACACCTAAATGGGGAAAAAAAGCTTTTCTCCCTAGAGTTATGTTTGTGTCAGATGGTTAAGTTGATTTTATGTTCTAAAACAATGATGTTGTAACCTAAACATGGACTAAAACTCTTTGGCTAAATTTGTACAGAAATATACTATTAAATGTTACTGCAATGAAGGTCATGGCTTAATGTGTCTTTTATTCTCTAAAGTCTCAGGGACAGCTACAACTTTATACTGAGTCAAATAGTATAAAGCGTTAAACAGCTGATCTTCAAAATCAAAAGCATCTGGAACATAAGTGAGCTCAAGCATTCTTCTTCCTAACACAAGACAGAGAACCACTGGTACATTTTGTGCTATATGTTGCACAAAAGTAGATTTTCTTCCTGAGAACATGATATTAGATTACTTTTTAAAGGCAAAAGGACTTCTTTCAGTTCATGTTACCTAATTCCCCAATTTCATTGCCCTTTGAAAAAGATATGACATTGGTCACTTTCAGAGAATCCCAGAACAGGTAATTTCATGGAGAATGACAGATAAGTTCCACTACACTAGGAAAATTCACTGGTCCAGAGTTCTTAACCTTTTGTAACTTCCATAACCAGTTACACCTAAATTTTTTTAAATACACAAATATTTATGAGAGTAGTAGAGATCTTAGAAAACACTGTATATTCAGTATATCCCCTCACCCCTTCCAGCCAAGTCAACTAAACAGATATGGTCAGCTAAGTAGGGATTTCTTTACAATTCAAAATGGATGTTTGATCAAACCCAGTTATTCAAAGGTTACAGGGTTATTGTCCATCCTGTTGCCTTTCTGTTCTCTCTTGTACCCTCTTTGATTTTTGCTCATCCAAACTTTCATGAAGAATGTATAGTAGGAATATCTAAAAATGAAATTCAAACCACTCAGCTATTCCTTTTGAATAGCTCTGGGAAAACTGATTAGGTATGAAGGTCTAATATTACATATATTAAAGTTTGGGGATTATGATATATATATTCACAATAAAATATAACAAACATTCATTAAGTGCCTTATTATTAAAGTACCAGTTACTCTGCTAAGTACTAAGTGTAAAAAAAAAGATAGGGCAAAAGACAATCCTTGTCCTCAAGGAACTTATAATCTAATGAGGGAGATAATATACCAAAAAAGAAGGTAAAAAAAGGTTGAGGGTTTGATAAAAACCTGCAGTTGAGTAAAAAATGTACTAGCCCATCTCCTTAAATAATATGGGAAGAATTCTCTAATGTCACCCCCCCACACACACACACACATGCATTATTTTTGAAAAAGGATGGGACATAATGAGGAATTGATAAAATCTTACAGAAAGATGAGCTGCTGGTGATAAAAGTGAGGTTCAGGGGATCAGCCAGGTGGGAAATGAAGAGATGGATGCACTGGGTACCCTCTTTAAAAGTTAAATATTTTAATCATCTATGCTATTGCTATCTCCTATAAGTGTGGATCATCAAAAACTAGCTGAAAAAACATAAGTAGCAAGTCCAGAAAAAGGCTCCAGAATGATTGAAAGATTTGATTAGAGTCATAGGAAGAGAGGCTGAAAGGAGCTTAGAACTCCACTCTGCTAAAACTGAAACAAAACCCCATTATTTAAGCCCATAACATCAAAAAGGGTATAGGGAATATATCAGCTTTCATGTGTTAAACAAGTTTAGCAAATCGATTAATAAGAAAGTAATATTTGAAGTTCTAAATAGAGTAGTTTTGTGTATGTGTTCAGTTAAATCTAACTCTTCATGACTCCCTGGACTATGAAGTTTTCTGGTAGAACATAATGGGGTGGTTTGTCATTTCCTTCTTCAATGAATTAGGGCAAACAGAATTTAAGTAACTTCTCTGAGGGAAACCAGCTAGTAAGTGTCTGAGGCTGGATGTGAACACAGGTCTTCCTGACTCCAGATTCAGTGTTTTATCCACTGAATAACTTATCTTAATCAATAAATAGTTTTAGGACAAGCTAAAAGGATGTATGACAGATAACTGGGTGGGATAGCTAAATTACTGGATGACAGATTCTAGAAAGATATTGCTAAGTTAAAATGCTGGACTTAATTGTATAAGATCAAATTAAGTAGGAAGAAATATAAAGTCTCTCTTTCATTTGAATTTAAGAAAAATTAATCTCACATGTCTTCAGTGTGGAGGTGTCCTAGGAGGAAAAGATGATTGGAAATAATTTCATCTGTATTGAGCTGAGGAGTTTTAGCATACTGCAAGTTCAATATGAGGCAAAAGTATGAGAGAAGAGCCATTCTAACTTAGACTTCATCAAAAGATGTAAAAAGAAGGAAGTAACAATCTTGCTTTACTCTCTCCTGATTAGATACATATGGCAAAACCAATACTAGGAAGAACAGAAGTAAGTTAAATAGTGTTCAGATGAGGGCAGCCAGGATGATGAAGGGTCTTAAGTTCATAACACATGAAAACTGGTCAAAGAAACTTATGGCTCTTAGAAAGAGGAAGACTCCAGGAGAACATGAGAGTATTTGGAGTATTTGGAGGGCTGTGATGTTGAAAAAGGATTAGACCTATGTTGTTTGTCCAACAAAGAATTGAAAAATGCAATGGGTGAGTATTTTAAAGAAGTAGATTTAAGTTTGATGTTAGGGAAAATTTCCAAACAATTAAAGTTATACAAAAGTAGAATGAGTTGAGTTGGGACAGTTGGAAAATAATGAGTTTCCTTTTATCAGAGGACTACATAAAAAGCTGATGGGTATATTTAAGGGACTCTTGTTCAGGTGGGGGTTAAGCTAAATGTTTTTTAGACCCCGTCCAAACTCCTAGATTCTGTGATTCTGTGAAGCTTTCTTTTATAGGCTAACTATAAATGGCATGAATGTTAAAACACAAATATGTTTAATAACTTAACAAATGGAGAAATAATTACAGATTATTAAGGAAAATGATCAGGGTTCATCCTTAACTTTTCAAAACCAGCATCATACATCCCAAGGTAATTCTGGGGAGCAATGCTCTAACCTATTTAGCCATTAGGCTATGTAACAAATGCTCACATTTATCTATTATTTGCATCATTCATTTCAGAGGATACAGCTGGGGGAACCACCAAACTTTCTCCTATTCTTAGAGAGCCAGCTTCCTCTCTCCATTTAACCTTACCATTTTCATGGATGACAAATCTCTTTTCATGTCATTTAGGGTTTGATGTGGATTTGCCCAATCGGATCATGGTTCAGCCCTCATCCTACTTCAAGGAAAACTCCACCCCAGGTCCTATTCCTGCATCATTTCAATTAAGAACATGTACAAAGACATTACTGCATTCACTCCTTAATCACAATATTTGAAAGGAATTAAAAACATATAAACATCTCCTTCCAACTCAGGTGATTCTCTTCAGAAGAAGTCCATCTTCCCTTTTTTGCAAGTAAGGCAAAATATGCAAGAGTTCAATTATTCTTCCCAACTCTCCTCAAAAGAAGAAATTATATCATCCTTATTGGGATTTCCTCATTTTCCTTCCAGGAAATCAGTATTCAGCCTGGGGCAGTGACTTGGAAACTTCCTATCTCTATGTCTGTCTGTCTGTCTTTGTATCTCTCTGTGTCTATGTTTTTCTCTCTGTGTCTCTCTGTTTCTGTATCTGTGTTTCTCTCTGTGTTTCTCTGTCTCCCTGTCTCCCTTTACTTCTATCTTTCTCTTTCTTTGTCTCTCTTCTTCTCTATCTCTTTGGACAAATAAGAGTGATTCATATCTATGATCAATTTCTCCTTGTATCTACTTAGTTGTTTCCTCTTTACCCTTCCACGCTTGTCATTGTGATGGGAAGGAGATTTATGATTTAAATGCTCTAGATCTCTCAATTCCATTTAAAATGGTCAAAAAGAGAAGAAAGTTCAGACACCTTAGACAGGTATTGTTATCCTAATTTCAATGCTCACATTCAGTTTAGTCTCTTTATTAAAAAAGGCAAATGATGTACTGGATAGAGACATGGCCTCAGAATAAGACCTGATTTTAGGATCTGCTTCGTGTACATATTGACTGTGAGTCTCTGGGCAAGTCACTTTTTCTCTCAGTGTCTCAGGTATGAAATGTAGATCTCTGCATTATTATAGTACAGCAATCTTCATCCTTTAGGAAGATGGAAGCATATTTATTTCCTCTATTCTGAATTTCTTAACCTTTTTTGTGTCTTGAACCCTTTGGCAATCTGGTGAAGCCTATGGAGTCCTTCTCAAAGGAATGTTTTAAAATGTATTTTTATAAAAATAGTATTTCAAAGGAAATAAAAAATGTTATTTTTTTAAATTCACAGTCTCCAACAACTATTTGTCTTCAATGTTCTTAGGCATTCTACCTTCCCTTTTTGATATGGGGCAAGCAATCTAACTTCTTTGGACCCAATTCTGGATGACTTTTTAGGTCCTTTCCAGCTCTAAATCTCTGATCCTATGAACATGGAAAAGAAAAAAAAACAGATCAACCCACTATGGAGAAAAAGGGATGGAGAAAGAAGAGCAGTTGTTAGATTTCCATTCCCTCCCTCACCCCTCAGAAAGGACCAAGAAGAAAAGGGAAGGGGAGAAAAGGCAAAAAGACAGAGTTTGTAAAGAAAGGAATATCAAAACAACCAGAAAAATGATACAAAGGCAGGGAAAGAGTTTCTAAATTCTGCTAAGACCTCTCAATCCTGAGGCAAGAAAGCAAACAATCCTGAATCTCATTGAAATCCATCCTTAAACTCTTGCTTTCAGTAATGCTGCTATATTTTTCAAAGACTGAATAATCATCTGAGAAGTACATTTAATTGATATTTCTTAAAATATAAACAAATAAGCTTTTAAATAGGAAGATTTTAGGCCATCACATATAAACTGAAGACATCTCTTTTCATACTTGGTACTGAGTACTTAGCAGAACATGAAGATTAAAGGAATTACTTGGGTTTGAGACACAAAGGTACCAGAGGAAAAATAATATAGGATCTCTAAAATTTACAAAAAATCCATTAATTAGAAGACTTCAAAGTATAAAGTAAGCATAATTCACAGAGTATAGTTTGTAACAGCAGAATGATGTACAGTTCAACTTTTAAGTGATCCCTGAGTTAATGTCCATTAGAGTAATTTATCAATACTGTTATTGTTGTTTTACAAGTACCTTTGTAGTTAGTCATCATATTAAAGAATAGTTAATAATATTCTTTATATTGTATTATTTTTTATGTCATATAATAAAGAATATTTAATAATAAGGTCTCCAAAAGACCTAAGAGATATTCTAGTTTAACCCATTCATTTTCCAGTTGAGGAAACAGGACCTCAGACAAGGTTTTTCACACTATACATTCTCTCTGCCTGGCCTATCTGTCTCCCTTAGGAGATGCTAATGGAGCCTAGGAATAACTAGTATCTGGAATATAAACAAGAAAGGGAGGATTTCCAACTCAATTCAACAAACTTTTTTTTAAAAGAGCACCCATATGTGTACAAACGGAGAAGTCCTGCCCTTGAGGAGCTCATAATCTTATATAGCTTCTCTAGGCAGAACACATAGAGAATGAATAATACTGGGAAAAAAAACAACACCTGCCAGCTGGCAAATTGAAATCTCATAATTTCACATAGGGTGAATAGAAGGAATTCTCTAAAGGTACAGAGAAATATAACAGAGACTAGTGTGGTGCTATGCTGGAAATTAAGCAAAATAAGCAGATGTTAATAGATCAGCTTGGAAGTAAATAATCTGAAATGAGATAGCAGAAACTTAAGTTGGTCTGTGATTTTTTTTTAGTTTTTGCAAGGCAATGGGGTTAAGTGACTTGCCCAAGGTCACACAGCTAGGTAAATATTAAATGTTTGAGGCCGGATTTGAACTCAGGTCCAGGGCTGGTGCTCTATCCACTACACCTACTTGCCCCTTGGTCTGTGATTCTTTCTTTTTTTTTTTTCCTGCAAGGCAATGGGGTTAAGTGACTTGCCCATGGTCACACAGCTAGGTAATTTTGTGTCTGAGCCCAAATTTGAATTTAGGTCCTCCTGATTCCAGGGCCTGTGCTCTATCCACTGTACCCCCTAGATGCCCTTGGTCTATGATTCTTAAAGGCAAAAGTTGTAATCATCATCAGGGCTATGAACTCATGGAGAGTGTCTCTGTGGATGAAGTGTGGAGTGCTATGTCTTGGATGATGTTTCACCTTATACCCAGATCATTATCATAGACAATAGGATAGAAGAAAGCTAAGCTCATAGAAGGCACTAAATAAATTCTTGTTTGAATGATAATAATTTTGGGTAAAATAAAGTAAAATTTGCATTTCATACTCTGACTCTGGTAAAGGATTCATGAAAAGATTCATGTACTCCCCCCCAAAAGTGGTCAGAGGTTCTAGTAATTGTTGTTATTAATGATAGGCATCTCCTCCATGATTAGAGCCAGAACTAGAGAGGGGTTACTGGAGCTTATGCTTTAGTATGCTAAATTAAGAGGGTGCTGATAGCATTTTCAATTCTTTTACAGAACAGAAATAACAGAATTTAATGCTTAACAACAAAAATTAATGAAAATAGGAAGCTACCAGCTCGTGGATTGAGGTGAACTCATCTCCTATCTAGTCCTGCTTTTTCCACTCCCACATTCTGATAAAAGATCCATTGTGGGAGTGATCTTACACTTTGTCCCAACATTCTTATGCTCCTCCACAGTCTCCTGTATCTGTCCCTTGCCTTTCCTTCCACACCATATTTGTACCAAGCATTTGCAGTACTTCCAGCAGATAAAAAATTCCTACTTCATAGTTAAGTCACCTGTTCTATAATTTCACTGACATATTCAGAAGAGATAAACTGCATGGACCAGAAAAAGTGCTTATTCTTTGCAAAGGTTCTGAGTTCTCATCTACTGTCAGATTCTGGTTACATCATGATAACTGACATTTATATATTTTTTAATATCTTGAATAAAGGCAACTGATAAACTGGATAGAGAGATGGCCTCCGTATAAGACCTGATTTTAGGATTTGCTTCCTGTACATATTGACTGTGAAACACTGGACAAGTCACTTTCTCATTGTCCCAGGTATGAGCTGCAGAGAAAATGTCAGTCCATCTAAATTGGGTAGAGAGGATTTCTTCTGAGATTTCCCTAAGTCAATGAAATCACAGGTCTTGTACCAATAACCCCCCCCCCCCCCCAGTATTTTCAAAGCCCTTTATCTCATTCAATTCTGAAAAACAACCAAGAAACTGATAAGGAGAGAGTTTAAGTGATTTACTAGTTTTTCTGGTTTCCAGTCCAGGGCTTTCTACCTGCACTTCAGTCTCCTAATGAACTAATCTGACTTCTCAAACCTTAACTACCAGGTCTTTTTCTTAGCTACTAGAAGGGCTGCCTTGACATTCAAGGAACTTTCTATCATTCCCTTCCTTAATTTAACTTTCCCTTCTGAGTGCTTTCCTTTTTATAGAAAACAGATTACAATTCATCCTATCCATTTTCAATGATATATCAATCCACAGAATGCTCATTCATTGTGGAATATGGGCTGTCTTATTAATCTTTGTAATTATACTGCTTCACATTTAAAAAAATTCTCATTGATGTCACATTTTTTCACATAATCATAATTTCTTCTACTATTCCTCCCCCTTTCATTCTCAGAGAGCCTTCCCATATAACAAAGAGTATTTTTAAAGACAAATAAGAGGAAAACAAAAATGACTTTATAAAAACAAATATATCAGATCTATTAAGCATACCAATATATCAAATAAACCCAAATATTGTTACATATTAAAAATGTCTGAAAATATGAATACTTCACAACATGTATGGCCATCCCACCTCTGCAAAGGGGTGATATCATATCTTTTCTTTTGAGTGATGATTTAAAAATAATTTTGCAATATTCACTTTTTTGTGGTTATTCTTTCTATTTAAATTATGTGTATTATATATATATATACATATATATATATATATATATATGTATATATATTTAGGTCTACTCATTGCACTTTCCAAAGGGGATATGGGGTGTCATCTCATTTCTTTTCTTTCAAGTCATACTTGCTCTTTATAGTTTTGTGACATTTACTTATGATTTCTTTGGTGATTATTCTTTTTTTAACTTTCAAAAAGTTTATTAATGCTAATAATTTTCAGTCAAATAGAAGTAATTTCAAATAAGGCATAAATGCTTTTTATTAAAGGATCAAACTGTTCAAACAGATTTATAATTTTTTTGGTGATTGTTCTTTTTTTAAGTGAACTTTAATTTAATATTACTAATATTACAATAATTTTGTTACAAGAGTAAATATAAACCTCCTCTCCCCAAGAATATGAGAAACTTCAAGAATAATGAGAGAGAGAGAGAGAGAGAGAGAGAGAGAGAGGGAGAGAGAGAGAGAGAGAAACAAATGTACTTCAGTCTGTGTTCAGATTCTAATGACTTTGTCTCTGGGGTGAGTTGCTTTGTTTATCATAAGTCCACCCGAGAAGTTGCTTCAATATTTTTCCCACAGTTGCTATTACGAGCTGTATTTCCCTCCACTCTATTCCTCCCCACTCTCATTTATTCTATTCACTCTCTCTCCTTTCATCCTGGCCCTGTCCAAAATTGTGTTGTATCTGAGTACTTCTCCTTCATTCTTCCCTCTCTTCTATCACCTATTCCCCCCCCTTTCTTCCCTCCCATTCCCCTTTATCCCATCCCTTTCTTCTCATTTTTCTCTAGTGTAAGATAGATTTCTATACCCTATTAAGTGTATATGTTGTCTCTGAGCCATTTCTGATAAATGAAGGCTCACCCATTACCCCTTTCCACTCCATTGAAAAAGCTTTTTCTTGACTTAAGAGAAATTTCTTAGCTTCTTCTTCCTCTCCTTTCCCTTCCTCCCAGTACTTTCCTTTATCACCCATTGACTCAATCTTTTTACTGTATTATACCCTTATATTCTGCTCCTTCCTATGTCCTGTCTATATATATAATATATATATATATATATATATATATATATATATATATATATGCTCCTTCTAACAGCTCTTATAAATGAGAAAGTTCATATAAGTTATCAATATCTTCTTCCCATGCAGGAATACAAACAATTCAATATCATTAAATTCCTCATAGTTAGTCCTTCTCATCCACCACCTCTATGGTTCACCAGCATTCTGTACTTGGAGATCAAACTTTCTGTTCAGCTCTGGTTGTATCATTAGGAAAGTTTGAAAGTCCCCTGTTGCATTGAAAATCCATCTTTTCCCCTGAAAGAGGATGTTTAGTTTTGCTGGGTAGTTGATTTTTGGTGGTAAACCAAGAGCTTTTGCCTTCTGGAATATCCAGAATATCCAATCCCTATGAGCCCTTAATGTAGATGCTGCCAGGTCCTGTGTAATCCTGACTATGGAGCCTCAGTAGGTGAATTGTTTGTTTCTGGCAGCTTTTGGAATTTTCCTTTTGATTTGGGAGTTTTGGAATTTGGCTATAATATTCTTGGAAGTGTTTTTGGGGGGGATCTCTTTCAGGAGGTGACCGGTAAATTCCCTCAATTTCTATTTTATCCCCTGCTTCTAGGATCTCAGGGCAATTTTGCTGTGTTATTTCTTTTTTTCTTTTCTTTTTTTTTAGGTTTTTGCAGGTCAAATGGGGTTAAGTGGCTTGCCCAAGGCCACACAGCTAGGTAATTATTAAGTATCTGAGACTGGATTTGAACCCAGGTACTCCTGACTCCAGGGCTGGTGCTTTATCCACTGTGCCACCTAGCCACCCCAATACATTATTTCTTGAAAAATGAAGTCTAGGCTCTTTTCCTGGTCATGGCTTTCAGGTAGCCCAATAATTTATAAATTATTTCTTTTGGATCTGTTTTCAAGATTGGTTGTTTTTCCAATGAGATATTTCATATTTTCTTCTAATTTTTGGCTTTTTTTTGGAAGAGTTTTATTTCTTCCTGATTTCTTGCAAAGTCATCAGCTTCCTTTAGTTCCATTCTGTATTTGAAGGAGTTATTTTCTTCAGAGAGCTTTTTTCCCTCCTTTTCCAGCTGACCAATTCTGATTTTTAAGGCATTTGGTCTAAACTGGTTTTTAACATATTATTTTCTTGAGTATTTTTTTGTATTTCTTTCACCAAGCTTTTGATTTGGTTTTCATAATTTTTCTGTATCACTCTCATTTCCCTTCCCAATTTTTCCTCCACCTCCCTTAATTGCTTTTCAAAGTCTTTTTTGAACTCATCCTTAGTCTGAGCCCATTTTCTATTTCTCTTGGAGGTTTTGGATACAGAAGCTTCGATTTTGTCATAATCTGAGTATGTGTTTTGATCTTCCATAGGACTAAAGTAATTCTCTATGGTCAGATTCTTCTGTTTCTGTTTTTTTTTTTCTCATTTCCTCAACCCAAGACTAATTTACAGCACTTCCAAGGCTTTGGGGTTTTTTTTTGGTTTCCAAGGTCTTATGCTCTCTTGCCTATGCTTTGATATATAGATGACCACAGCACTTCCCTCTGCCCTGGAGCTGCAAGGAGAAGTCCTGCTCGACCGTCTTAGTAGGGAAGCCCAAAATGCAACTTGGATCTGAATGTGGGCAAACAGAAGAGTCCTGCCCCAGGGAGAGCAGAGAAACTTCTTCAGTGTTCCCTGACCCCCTTACCATCTGTGAGTTGTGCTCTGGTGGTGCAGGCTGATTTCTCCTGATTGTTGCTACAGGTTCTGTGACTGGTGCTCCTCACTCCACACTCATTCTCTTTGGTGATTATTCTTTCTGTTTACATTGTAGTCATTGTGGATATTGTTTTCTTGACTCTGCTTACTTCATTCCACATCAGTTCCTGTAACTCTTCTCATTCTTTTTTGTGTTTATTGTATCTATCATTTTTCAGTTACAGCAAAGTAATATTCCATTATGTTTCTGTAAAGCAATTTATATAATCATTCCCCAATTAATATATTGCCTCACATTCATTGAATACTGTCTTAAGAACAAAACCTTTGAAAGACAGAGCCAAAACAGTGCTGTAAAGGAAGGGACTCACTGGAACTCTCCCCCAAACCCCTCCAAATACCTTTAAATAGTGACTTTAAACAAATCCTAGTGCAGCAGAATTCACAAAAATGATCTAGTAAACAATTTTCCAGCCCAACTTAGAAGGATGGTAGGAAAAGTCTGTTGCCTAGGGTGAGAGAGAAGCATAGTCTTTGCCAGTAACAGACTGGTTCCCAGCAAATCAGGAACATGTCTCCTAGTGACTGAATCAATGACAGCAGAGGCAGTTTCTAGACTTCTGGGTCCACAGAAGTCAAAGACACCTGAGAAGGTCAGCAGGAAAGATCTATTACACCTGGGTGAGAGGAGCATAATACAACACAAGCTACAGCACAGACCTGGCCCAGAAAACCAGGAGCAAGTCCTGGGGGTCACCAACAGCAGCAGCTACTTCTGGAGCTCTTAGCTTACAGCTGGCAAAAGGATGCAACAACTAGGATCTGACAAGGAGGACTCTGTTGTTTTGCCCGTAAATTGTAGACTATAGTGTTAGGTTGCTAGGGCAAGGAGGAGCAGTAGCAACACCAGAGCTTGTGAATGGAGTAGGGACCCTCAATATGATTCCATAACCAAAAAAATGCTTTTACAGAAAAAGCATAAGTCAGGAGGGGAGTAAACAAGATTATATTACTTTGGAAGAATTAAAAAAATTACAGGTCCTTAGATGTATCTTTGAAAACAACTGAAAAAAATCCCAGAAGCTAGGGACAGTGCACTCTCCACTGTGGAAACTTGAGTCCTATTTTAAGAAAGAGTTAAAAGTCAAGTAATAGACTGGGAAAATAAGCAAATAATGAAAAAAATACAACCATAGAAAGTTACTATTTTGACAAGGAAGATCAAAACACACATTCAGAAGAAGATAATAAAATCAATGTTCCTATGTTCAAAGTCTGCAAGAAAAATATAAATTGGTCTCAGACTATGGAAGAGATCAAAAAAGATTTTGAAAATCAAGTAGCACAGGTAGAAGAAAAATTGGAATGAGAATGATGAAAATGATGAATGATGAAAAAAAAACCCCATGAAAAATGAATCACTGATAAAAGAGAAACACACACACAAATAATGAAGAAAATAATACCTTAAAAACAGACTAGATCAAATGGTAAAAGAGCTGGGTGGTTAGGTGGTGCAGTGGATAGAGCACTGGCCCTGGAGTCAGGAGGACCTGATTTCAAATCCAGCCTCAGACACTTAATAATTAATTACCTAACAGTGTGGCCTTGGGCAAGCCACTTAACCCCATTTGCTTTGCAAAAACCTAAAAAAAAAGAGGTACAAAAAGCTAATGAGAAGAATGCCTTCAAGTGGGAAAAGAGGCACAAAAATTCACTGAAGGGAAAATAAAACTCCTTAAAAAGTAGAAGCAGTCTTCTCTCCCTACATGATCAATCTGGATCTTTGTTTAGCAGAGTTATAAATGTAGAGCCTATATAGATTGTTTTCTGTTGGGGAAGTGAGAGGGAATGGAGAAAGGGAGAAAAATGAAAATCTTGCAAAAAATATGTAAAAACTACCATTATATGTAGTTGGAAAAAATATATATTTTTTTATTTTTGCAAGGCAATGGGGTTAAGTGGTCACACAGACTGAGGCTGAGGCTCTATCCATTGTGCCACCTAGCTGCCCCACAAATAAATATTTTTTTCCTGAATTTTATTTATTTATTCTTATTTTTGTACAAATGATGTTTTTTATAAACATTATTAAAATATTCTTGTTTAAGAGTAAACATAATACCCCTCCCCCCCAAAATATAGACCCACATGAGCAACAAAGTAAAAAGAAAAAAATTAAAATTAAAATTAATAATAATAATAATAGGTACATTGAGTTGGCACAGTGGACAGAGCACCAACCCTGGAGCCAGAAGTACCTGAGCCAAAATTCGGCCCCAGACACCCAACAATCACCCAGCTGTGTGACCCTGGGCAAGCCACTCCAACCCCATTGCTCTGCAAAAACAACAACAACAACAACAACAAAAACCAAAATAAAATAATAATAATAGTAGGGGCAGCCAGGTGGCACAGAGGACAGAGCACCGGCCCTGGAGCCAAGAGCACCCAGGTCCAAATTTGGCCTTAGACACACAACAATCACCCAGCTGTGTGGCCCTGGGCAAGCCATCCAACCCCATCTGCCCTGCAACCCCCCCCAAAATAATAATAATAATAATAATAATAATAATAATAATAATAATAATAATAAAATGTGCTTCAGTCTCTGTTCCAACAGCACCAGCTATGTCATGGATGGATCACATTCTTTAGGATAAGTCCATCACAAAAGCTACTTCTATATTTTTCCACCGTTGCCATTGCTGATCACAACGCCCTCCATTTGTACTTCCCCACTACCATATATTGTATTTTCTCTCTCCTTTCACTCTGTCCCTCTTCTTAAATATGCTGTAGGGTAGCTGAGTGGCATAGTAGACAGATCCCTGGCTCTGGGGCCAAGAGGCCCCAAGCCCACATACCACCCCTTAGGCTCAGCATCCACCCGGCCCTGTGGTCCTGGACAGGCCATCCAATCCCAGCCCCTTGCAAGAAGTTAAAAAGAAAATGTGTTATATCTGATCACTCTCCCCCCATGGTCCACCCTCTCCTCTATCACTCACACACCCCCTTCCCCCATCCCCCTTCTCTCCTTCTTACTCCAGATGCCTATACCCCATTGAGTATATATGCTGTTTCCTCTCCTAGCCACCTCTGATGAGAGCGAAGGTTCCCTCATTCCCCCTTGCCTTCCCCCCTTCTATATCATTTCAATAGCTAATTGTAATAAAAAGATCTTATTATATGAAATATCTTAGCCTATTCCACCTCTCCTTTCTCTTACTCCCATTACATTTCCATTTTAGCCATTGACTCCATCTTTACAATATATCTTCAAATTCAACTTTCTCCTGTGCTTCATCTATAAAAGCTCCTTCTACCTGCTCTATTAAATGAGAAGATTCATATGAGTATTATCAGTATCATTTTTCTATTCAGAAATACATAGTTCATCATCATTAAGTCCCTCATATTTTCCCCCTCTCCTCCAATCTCTATGCTTCACCTGAGTCCTGTATCTGAAGATCAAACTTTCTATTCAGCTCTGGCCATTTCAACAGGAACATTTGAAATTTCCCTGGTTCATTGAAAGTTCATCTTTTTCCCTGGAAGAGGACTTTCAGTTTTGCTGGGTAGTTTATTCTCAGTTGCATTCTGAGCTCTTTTGCCTTCTGGAATATTATATTCCAAGCCCAAAGAACTTTTAATGTAGTTGCTGCTAAGTCTTGTGTGATCCTGACTGCAGCTCCACGATATTTGAATTGTGTCCTTCTGGCTACTTGTAATATTTTTTCTTTGACTTGGGAGTTCTGGAACTTGTCCATTATATTCCTGGGGTTGTTTTTTTTGGATCTCTTTCTGGGGGAGATTGGTGGATTCTCTCAATTTCTATTTTTCCCTCTGCTTCTAGGATATCTGGACAATTTTCCTGTAGGAATTCTTTAAAAATGATGTCAAGGCTCTTTTCCTGATCATGACTTTCAGATATCCCAATAATTTTTAAATTATCTTTCCTCAATCTGTTTTCCAAATCAGATGGTTTTTCAATGAGATGTTTCACATTTTCTTCTAATTTTTCATTCTTTTGGTTTTGAAGTATTGTGTATGGATTTCTCATAAAGTCAGCAGCTTCACTCATTTCCATTCTATATCTGAAGGATTTTTTTTTCCTCAGAGAGCTTTCTTATCTCTGCTTTTTTTTTAGGTTTTTTTTTTTTTGCAAGGCAAATGGGGTTAAATGTGCCTAAGGACACACAGCTAGGTAATTATTAAGTGTCTGAGACTGGATTTGAACTCAGGTACTCCTGACTCCAGGGCCAGTGCTCTATCCACTGTGCCACCTAGCCGCCCCTTATCTCTGCTTTTTAAAGCATTCTTCTCCTCAATATCTTTTTGAACTGATTTTATCCATTTGACCTATGCTGGTTTTTAATATTCTATTTTCTTCAGCATTTTTTTGGATCTCCCTGACTAAGCTGTTGACTTCTTTTTCATGTTTTTCCTGCATCTCTCTCATTTCTTTTCCCAGTTTTTCTTCTATCTCCCTCATTTGATTTTCAAAATCTTTTTTGAGCTCTGTCATAGCCTGAGCCCAATTTCCATTTTTCTTGCAGTCTTTAGATGCAGAAGCTTGTATTTCCTCATCTTCAGATTGAGTATTTTGATCCTTCTTGGGATCATAGACAATGTATTTCTCAATGGTGTTCCTCTTTTTTCTCAGTTTACTCATTTCCCCAGCCTGTGCCTGGTTTTGGGATGCTTCCTGAGCTTTTGAATATTATTGGGATACCACCCTACAAAGATCTCAGTGTGTGAATCTCCTGGTCTGTGAATGACTACAAGTGCACCCCTCTGCCATGAGGCTGAGGTGGGGGGGCCCTGCTGTTCTATGGGGGGCCTAGGCTGTGATCAGGATCTGAATGTGGTCAGAGCCTCAGAGTCCTGTTCCAGGTACAGAGGACAGATCTAAGAAGTCTCTCTCCACTCCCCTACCCTTGGTATGCTCAGCACTGAGGGCTCAGTTGCCTGGGGGTTCCTGCTTACCAGCTCTGCCTGCTTGCGGTTCCTGTATCTGGGTTGCTACAGCCATGCTGCTAGGTGAGTGCCCTGAGGGCTGGTTTCATAAGCTAGCTCAGGCAGAGATCCCCCTGCTGATCTTCCAAGTTGTGCCTGGTGCTCCCTGGGGTGTAAATCAGGAAACTGTCCCCACTGCCATGAGTCACTGCTCTCAGGCACCCTGGGGCTGCCTCCAGGAGGCTGAAGTTCCTTCACTCTGGCAACCGCCCCTCTAACCCCATGGAGTGGAGCCTTTCCACTATTTTCCAGGCTACCTTCGGCTGGAGAACTGTGGGTTCTGTCTCTTGAAAACTTAGTCAGAGCCCTTATTTTATGAGTTTTGAAATATTAGAAAGAGAGAGGACCTAAGAGAGGATCTTCTCCTGTTGCCATCTTCTTGCTTTCTTTTTTTTTGACCCAAATAAATAAGTTTTAAATTTTTTTTTAAATGTAGAATCAGTCAAATGGAAAATCTGGGCACAAAAACTGACTGAAGAAAATAATTCCTTTAAAATTAGAATTGAGCAAATGGAAGTTAATGATTCTATGAGAAATCAAGAAACAAGAAAACAAAATCAAAAGAATGAAAAAATAGAAAACAATGTGATATATCTCACTGGAAAAACAACTGATCTGTAAAAGAGATCCAAGAGAAACAATTTAAAATTTTTGTACTTTCTGAAAATCATGATTTTTTTTAAAAAAAAGAATCTAGACATCATCTTTCTTTTTTAATTTTTTAATTTTTAAAGATTTTATTTGAGTTTTGAGCTTTATAGTTTTTCTCTCAATCTTACTTCCCTCTCCTCACCCCCCCCCAGAAAGCAATCTGTCAGTCTTTATTTTGTTTCCATGTTGTACATTGATCCAAATTGAGTGTGATGAGAGAGAAATCACATCCTTAAGGAAGAAACAAAAAGTATAAAAGATAACAAGATCAGACAAAAAAGATATCTGTTTTTTTTCTAAATTAAAGGGAATAGTCCTTGAAATTTGTTCAAACTCCACAATTCTTTTTCTGGATACAGATGGTATTCTCCATTGCAGACAGCCCCAAATTGTCTCTGATTGTTGCACTGATGGAATGAGCAAGTCCATCAAGGTTGAACATCACCCCCATGTTGCTGATAGGGTGTACAGTGTTTTTCTGGTTCTGCTCATCTCATTTAGCATCAGTTCATGCAAATACCTCCAGGCTTCCCTGAATTCTCATCCCTCCTGGTTCCTAATAGAACAATAGTGTTCCATGACATACATATACAACACTTTGCTAAGCCACTCCCCAAATGAAGGATATTTACTTGATTTCCAATTCTTTGCCACCACAAACAGGGCTGCTATGAATATTTTTGTACAAGTGATGTTTCTACCCTTTTCCATCATCTCTTCAGGGTATAGACCCAGTTGTGGTATTGCTGGATCAAAGGGTATGCTCATTTTTGTTACCCTTTGGGTGTAGTTCCAAATTTCTCTCCAGAAGGGTTGGATGAGTTCACAGTTACACCAACAGTGTAATAGTGTCCCAGATTTCCCACAACCCTTCCAACAATGATCATTATCCTTTCTGGTCATATTGGCCAGTCTGAAAGGTGTGAGGTAGCCAATCTGAGAGGTGATTTTCATTTCTCTAATAATTAATGATTTAGAGCAATTTTTCAAAGGCTATGCATTGCTTTGATCTCCTCATCTGTAAATTGCCTTTGCATAGCCTTTGACCATTTTAGATCATCTTTCAAGAAATTATCAAAGAAAATTGCTCTGATAGTCTAGAATCAGAGGATAAAATAGATATTGAAAGAATTTATTGATCATCTCCTAAAAGAGATCCTAAAATGATAACTCCTGGGAGTATTACAGTTAAATTCCAAAGCTCCCACGTCAAGGAGAAAATATTTTAAGCAACCAGAAAGAAACAATTCAAGTATTATGGAGCTCCAGTCAGGATTACACAAGATTAAGTAGGTTCCAAAGGATTGGAGGGCCTGAATTATAATATTCTGGAAGATAACCCATAATCAACTTCCCAACAAAATTGAACATAATCTTTCAGAGCAAAAGATGGATATTCAATAAAATAGGGGAATTTCAAACTTTCCTGTTGAAAAGACCAGAGCTAAACACAATGTCTGTGTTAAAAAAATTGAAATGTAAAAAACAGGAAAGGGAAATCATAAGGGACTTAATATAGGTCAAATTGTTTATATTCCAACAAGGGAAGATGACAAAGGTAATTCATAAGAGTCTTTATATATACGTACAGACATATGTTTATACACACAGAGGGCATAGGTGTAAGTTGAATATGAAGAGATGATATCTTTTTTTAAAAGAGATGATATCTTAAAAATAAAATTAAGGGGTGAGAGAGGAATATACTTGGAGAAAAGGAAAGGGATAAGAAAAAAGCTTTTACAATGAGGGTGAAAATGGCAAGATGAGGGGAAGTGAGTGAATTTTACTTTCATCCAAATTGCCTCAAGGTGGGAATAACTCATTTGGATATAAGGAAAGTAGAAAGGAAAGGGTATAAAAGAAAAGGGGGGTTAGAAGGGAGGATAGATTGGGAGATGGGTACTCAGAAGCAAAACACTTTTGAATAGGTACAGGGTGAAAAGAAAGAGAGAGAGAGAAATGAATAAATGGGGAATAAATAGAGGGGAGGGAAGTACAGTTAGCAATAGTAACTGTGAAAAAATTTTTAAGGAAGTTTCTCTTATAAAGTCCTATATAGAGAGAACTGAGTCAAATGTATAAAAAAAATAGTAGCCATCCCCCCCAACTGCTGAATGAACAAAAGATCTGCAATTTTCAGATGGAAATAATCAAAGCTATCTGTAGTCATATAAAAAATATTCTAAATCACTATTGATTAAAGAAATGCAAATTAGGGGCAGCTAGGTGGCGCAGTGGATAAAGCACCAGCCCTGGAGTCAGGAGTACCTGGGTTCAAATCCAGTCTCAGACACTTGATAATTACTTAGCCATGAGGCCTTGGGCAAGCCACTTAACCCCATTTGCCTTGCAAAAAAAAAACCTAAAAAAAAAAAGAAATGCAAATCAAAACCATTAAGAGGTACTAGATTTGGAGGTATTAATTGGCTAATAGGACAGAAAAGGAAAGTGATAAATATTGGAGGGAAAAATGAGAAAATAAAGCATTGTAGTTGGAGTTGTGAACTGATTCAAGCATTCTATAGAACTTATTTGGATCCATAAGCCAAGGACTATAAAATCAAGAATTCCCTTTGATCCAGCAATTTCTTTTTTTTTGACCTAACAATTTCAATTCTAGTTCTATATCCCCCAAAGAGTTAAAAAATATAAAAAGGAAAAATTTATATGTACAAAAATTTTATAGCAGCTCTTTTCTGATGACAAAAAATTGGAAACTGAGGGGATGCTGTAAGATGATCAGCTATGAATGACTTAGTTATTCTCAGTAAAATAATCATCCAAGATAACTCTGAAGGACTTTTGAAGAAAAATGTTATCCATGTCCAGAGGAATGAACTGATGGTTCTAAATACAAATTGAAGCATACTTCTTTCCTCTTATTTTTCTTTAATTTTTTGTTTTATATTTTTCACATGTTTATTTTAAAAATATTTTGCATGACTTCACATGTATAACCTATATTGAATTGCTTGCTTTCTCAATAAAGGAGGGGTAGGGAGTGAGGAAGGAGTGAGGAAGGGAGAGAATTTGGAACTCAGTTTTAAAAAATCAATGTTAAATTTTTTACATGTAATTGGGGAAAATAAAATACTAAATAAAACAAAGTTAACAGACCTTTGAGATAGAAAATGCTAATGTGGTATTTTCATTTTATATGTATGTGTGTATGTGTGTGTGAGTGTGTGTGTGTGTGTGTGTGTGTGTGTGTGTGTGTGTGTGTGTGTAGGTTGGGGCTTCCTCCCCCCCAAAAAAATTATGATTTCATCCATGTAAGGAGATTTGGGCTAAGAAAACGTCCAGATTATTATCTTCTATAATTTTAGAGTTGCCAAGGTGATTGAGAGATTAAGTACCTGCTTCAGGACATTGTTGTTTGTTGTTCATCATTCTCAAAGAGGATCAATGACATCAGGAGGAAGATGTCTTGACTTGCAAATGAATTGGATTTAAGTGAGGCAGGGCTGTGCTGAATCTTCAGTCTAATCTCTTCTTCAGAGTTATTAGAGTCCATTGGAGACCTGAACCCAAGTCTACCTGATTCCAGTGTTCACTTTTCATCCAAATTGAGTAATATAAAAGTTAAAGGATAATAACGAAATAACCTTAGAAAAGTTCAGTGCTATGGGCTGGAAAGGACTTTTTCTCATGGAAACCTCTTTATTTTGCAAAGGTGGATAGATCTAGAAAGTAATTATCTGACCTATGTTATTTAGTAAAATAGTAGGAAATAGGTAAAACAATGTTTGTGAGATATCATGGAATAATCATTAGTGTTGGAGTACTGAAGAGTTGGGTTTAAATCATATCTCAGAAATTTATTAGTTGGGCAATCTTAGGAAAATTACTTAACCTTCTGGGTTTCAGCATTTCTTCATCTTTAAAATAATAAGATTAGATTAAATGATCTCTAATTGCCCTTGAACACAGCTCAGGAAAAGGAGAACACAGTGGATAGAACTCTGGACTGTTACTCAGGAAGATCTAAGTTTAAAAACTAATCTCAGAAATTTAGCAAATTGTGTGACCCTGGGCAAGACATTTAACTTACTTTTTGTTTGCATCAATTTCCTTAGCTGTAAAACAGGGATAATAATAGAACCTACTTCCCAGTGTTGCTTTAAGGATCAAATAAAATAATATTTGTAAAGCCCTTAGGAAAATGCTGACACATTGTAGACTCTTAATAAATGCTTGTTTCCTCTTTCCTTCTCTCTCCTTCCTTCCTTCCTTCCTTCCTTCCTTCCTTCCTTCCTTCCTTCCTTCCTTCCTTCCTTCCTTCCTTCCTTCCTTCCTTCCTTCCTTCCTTCTTTCCTTCCTTCCCTTTCTTCTAGCTTTATCTCCATGATGAATATAAACCTTGTTCGCACTCCAATTTGATCTCTTGTGACTAGACCATCCTCATTTTTTAACCTATAAAATTAAAGAATATTTAAATAGCTCTCTAAGGTACCTGAGGTTTACTTTCTGTGATTTGTTCACAGTCACAGTTACTGTGACAGATCAGATTTAAAACCGACTCTGACTTCTTAATGTGGTCTTTTCCCTTCAATATCATATTGTCTCCTGGTGTTTTGCACACAGTAGGAACTCAATAACTATTTGTTCAATTGAATTTAATTAACTAAGTTTTCAGTAGCAGCTATTGATTAGGTAGCAACATCTCTTTAGTTAATAATTCCTTGGATAATTTTACCGTTAATATGTCTCAATAAAGAGGTAGAAAATTTAAATATGACTTGGAAATTGGGGATGGGAGGATGTTCAGAAAAGTTCTATTCTAAACTTGGGCTTTCTGACAAGTCTTCTACCTCCAATCTTTAATTCAGTCCCTAGAAGCTGGGATTTCTCAGTCTCATTCTAGGTTAACCTCCTTCCTAGTAGGGGGTCAAACTGCACCACTGACTTTGTTTTCTTTTGGTATTTTTTCTTCTTTCCTTTCTTTTTATTTTTGTATATTGATTAGAAACTTTGGACAGATTGCCCCCTGCACTTATTTTGATGATTTTCCTCAAAGAATAGTAAGCCTCTCACTGGAGAGCACTTACTTTTCTGCTTTCTGAAAGAACATGATAATGAAAAGATAGCGGTTTCCTCCTTGGTTGAACATGATAACCCTGTTTTCATTAGAAAGTCTTGATCAAAAGCAGTAGTACCTTTCACTAAAATACATAGTTCCAGCTGGGGCTCACATAGCAGTTACTTGTCTTTTGAGAGTCTTCCTTCAATCACTTTTTCTTTTAGAAAAGACCTCCAACCTTTCAGTTCCCACCATGTCCAAGATTAGGTCCAAACCCCTAAAAGTAGAGAAGGTGGGGTGTGGTGGAGTTGGGGGAGGGGGAAAGAAAAAAAATGATACAGTCTAAGAACTATTTCAAGTCTCACCTCTGAAGCTATGTGACTTTGGGTATGTCATTACTGCTTTTAACCTTAGTTGTTTCATCTGTAAATTGAGATAATATAAAAGGGCTTTTGAGTTACAAAATACTTGATGAACTATAAACTTCTGTTGTTGATGCTGTGCTCACAGTTATGGATTAGTGATTTCAACTGTGTACAATGTGACTAATTTAGAAACTCCCTCCAAAGACTAAGCAGGTGCAAGTCAGATTGTGATCTGTGACTTATAGGGTTAGAAAGTTGTCCAAGGTGTGGAAAATGTAAGCATATTGTCCAGCATCATATGGTTAGTCTCATTCTCAGTTCTATCTAATTACAAGACTAATAATAATATTTAAGTGTCACTTGTTACATCAACTTTTTGTCCCTTTTTATAAAGTTTGTTTTTGAACTAGACCTATGATTTCTTTTTCTTAGGAAAGTCCCTCTATGAATTACATATTATTAGAATCTGAACCAAGATGGTGGAGTAGAGGCAGCAACTCAGTCTAATTCTAATAACATTCATTTCCAAAAAAAAAAAAAAAATTAAAATAATGCCCCTAATAAATTCTGGAGTGTGGGGGCGGCTAGGTGGCTCAGTGAATAGAGCAACAGCCTTGGAGTCAGGAGTACCTGGGTTCAAATCCGACCTCAGACACTTAATAATTACCTAGCTGTGTGGCCTTGGGCAAGCCACTTAACCCCATTGCCTTGAAAAAAAACTAAAAAAAATAAATTCTAGAGTGGCTGAGGCAACAAAAAGGTCAGAGTGAGCCATTTTTTTTTACTGTCCAAGGCAATTTAGGGGATTAGCCAGAGATATCTGTAACACCAGGGTTGGGGTTGACCCTGAGTACCAGTTGTGGACCTTGGAGGTAGTGTAAATACAATAGAGGGAAACAGGATGTTTCAAGAAAATTCCTCATCGCAAGTTCAGGAGAATTTGGCCTCACACAAATCCTGCCAGGTGCACCAGTTGTAAGGCAGGAGCTCTTGAAATTTTTTTTCTCTTTTCCAGGTTGTTTTGCAAGTTCTTTATTCAGAGAGACCAAAGGAATGCTATGGAAGCTTGGAGAGATTTATATATTTTTATTGTACAGCTTTGGTGGCAGAAGGTTACTGGGTCAAGTCTACACATATATCCATCTGTATAGCCCAAGTTTATTTATTAGTTCCCAATTAGTTCCTGGTCTGTTTCTTCCCCTTGTTGGTTCATAGCAAGTCTGTTTGCCTTCATTTCCTCCCAGGTATGGTCTGCTCCACATCCGCCTATGTGGTCTGTCCCCTGACCTAGACATCTATAGGGGCATAGAACAAAGACTACATCATGCCAAATCTGAGACTTACATAATTATCATAAAGTATAAACAAGTTGCATAGTCTGACTGTGTCCAGATTCCAATATAAGGAACTTACATCTGATCCAGCTGAACAACTGAGATTAAGGAAAATTCATATTAACATCTGGGTGAAATGACTTGCCATAAAGATGACTATGGCAACAATAGCAGCAGAGTGGAGTGCGCTCTGCCCAGAGAGTAAGGGGGTTGAGCAACTGTTCAAAAAAGAGATTAGGGAACCCTTTTGCTGACACTGGGCATAGGGTATGGGACCTTTGTTTGACAACTCTATTGCCTAAACACAGTTCTGGATTGTAGTTCCAGGATGGAAAAGAGCACTGGGGGTCAATCACAAGATAATGGGTGACCTACCTTGGTCTCAGTTCTAAGGCTAAGAGGAGTGCTAGCACTTCTGGCTACAGGCAAACAGTAGACTGGAATATAGACTAGAAGAACAACTGACACAACTCCCTTTAGATCATACTAACTTGGAAACATTGAAAACTTGTAGAACTCAAAAACTAGTTCTGAAAATAGTGGCACAAAAAACCCCCTGAAAATTGAATCAATACCTCCCCACACCCAGGTGAGCAGATCCTGACTTTAACAGAAAGTTCAAAGTCAAGAAATAAACTAGAAAAATGAGAAAACAAGAAAAAAATAATTTGACTATAAAAACCTATGTTAACAGGAAAGATCAAGACACAAACTCAAAGAAGGAAAACAAGAAGGGAAAAGGAACTTGACCATATAAAACTACAATAACAAGAAAGATCAAGACAAACTCAGAAGAAGACAATAAAGTTTAACTACAAGCAAAGTGGTAGGGACACTACTAATTGGACACAAGCCCAACAAGAATTCCTGGAAGAGTTAAAGAAAGAGAGAAAATTAGTAGAGAAAAAAAGGGAAATGAATTGAGAGTAATGCAAGAAAATCCTCCCCAAAAGAACTAACAATTTGTTAAAGAAGCACAAAAATACTAAAGAGAAAACATCTTGAAAACAGAATTGATCTAATGATAAAAGAGGCATAAAAATTCACTGATGAAAGCAACTTCTTAAAAAAAAGCAGAATTGGCCAAATGGAAGAAGAAGAATAAAAGCTCATAGGCAAAGCGATAGAGAAACCAAGAAGCTCCTTTTTAACTAGTTTCCTTCTGGAAGAGCTTTAAATGATGCTTCTAAACAGACTTTAAAATGACAGAGTGAAACAATTGTTCAGCTCAAGATATCTTTGGGGAAGGGCTGTCATATGGGTAAAAGGGGAGGACAGCCCAGCAGATGGGGAAGACCACAGGAGGTGCATAGCCACAGCATAGATCCCAGCACAGTCAAGCAGCAGTGTATCAAGTCAGCAGGAAGAGTGGAAGACATTCTTCAAACTCTGGAATGCTAGTGCAACAGAGAGGACAGGTTCAGTTCCTACCCTAATTCAGGGAGCAAGCTGCCAGCACCTGAGACCCTAGTGTGGAAAGCCAGTGACCAGATCCCTGACCCCTTGTACAAAAAGCTTGGAACTTCCTTGGAGAAGGGCTTACCTTTCAAAATGACCAAAAAACCCAAACTATAAAACTATAAAAACTAATTATAAAAAGCAATTATGGTGACAGGGAAGATCAAACCATCATCTTAGAAGAGAAAAGCAATGACAAGATACCTACACATGAAACCTCAAAGGGGATTATGAATTGATCTCAAATTCAAAAAATCCTTTCAGAAATGCTAAAAAAGGATTTTAAAAGCCAAATAAGAGAGACAAAAGAAAAATTGGGAAAAAATGAGTCATGAAAGAGAATTATGACTGGAAAATGAACTATCTTTAAGGATAGAGTTTGGTCAAATGGAAAAGGAGACACAAAAATCTAACTGAAGAAAATAAATCCTTCAAAATTAGAATTAAGCAGGTGAAAAACAATGACTGTGAGATATTCAGAAGCAATTAAAAAGTAAAAAAATTGAAAACAAAGAAAACATGACATATTATCAGAAAAACAATTAACCTAGAAAATAGATTGAGGAGAGTTAATTTAAAAATCACTGGACTACCTGAAGGTTGTGATTAAAACAAGATGAGGATCAAGATAAAAAACTATAAGAGAAAACTATCCTGATATTTTAGATCCAGAAAGTAAAATAAAAATTGAAAGAAACTGCATATCATCTCCTAAAAGGTAAACAATGAAAACTCCCAGGAATAATTTAACCGAATTCCAAAGCTCCCAGGTCAAGAAGAAAATATTATAAGCATCGAGAAAGAATTCAAATATCATGGAGCCATAGTCAGATTATTTTGGAAGGCAAAGCAGCTGGGATTACAACCAAAATTAGCCTAACTAGCAAAACTGAGTATAAGCCTTCAAGAAAAAATGTTTATTTAATGAAATAGAGGAGTTTCCAGCATTCCTGATGAAAAGAATAGAGCTGAATAGAAGATTTGGCTCTCAAAAACAAACTTAAGCAAAAAAAAAATGTAAACATAAAGGAGAACTCATAAAGGATTCAAGAAGTTTAAACTGTATACATTTCTACATGGGAAAATAATCCATGTAACTCCTAAGAACTTTATCATATTTAGGGCAGTTAGAGGAAGTCAATATAGATGGCATGAATATGAGTCAGATACATTGCAATGATCTCAAAAATATGAGGGGATGAGAAAGAAGGCTGCCCTGGGAGAAGCAGGAGGGAAGGAAATGGGGGAAACTATCTCATAAAAAAGAGGCATGCAAGAAATAGTTTGAATAATGGAAGAGAGAGTGTGTGTGTGGGGGGTGGACAATGATTGAACTTCATTCTTATTAGAATTGACTCAAAGAGGGAAGAGCATAATACACATATAAACACATATATGAATATGCATACCACATACATGTAACACACATCATATACTGAGACATATGTGTACATACACACATGCACATACATAAACATATATGCACATACTCAGTAGGATATAGAAATCTATTTAACCAATGGGGAAGTAAAAGAGGAAGGGAATAAGAAAATGGAGGGATTATAAAAAGGAAAGGGCTTAGGGGAGGCAGTAGTCAGAAGCAAAACAGATTTAAGGAGGGCCAAGGCAGAAAGAGAGAGGGAAGGCTAAATATATATAAAAAAATAAGATCACTTAATGACCTGAGAAAGGCAAGGAAAGAATTTCACGAAATGATGAACTGTGAGGGGAACAAAAACAAAAGAACAATATTACAACAGCAATATTGTTTTAAGAACAACTTTGAGCATTTAAGTCATTTTAACTATTACAAATACACAAATTAAAAGTAAAGGATTTATGAAGAAAGATGCTATCGGAATCCAGAAAAAGGATGATAAATAGAAGTATGTACAGAATAATTTTAATATATATATATACATATATGTATACATATATGTATATATATATACCTATTTGGACTAATGGTAGCCATCTCTGTGGTTGGGGGATGGAAAGGAAGAAAAAAGGAAGATGAAATTTACATGATTCCTGTTGCATATTTTGAGGCAATAGCAAATTGTATGTGACAGATTTGTAGTTTTCTATGTCATACTTTTTTATTGTACATGTTTGAAAATGTTTATTTTGTCCCATGAATTGAAAATAAAATAAAAATCTCAACAATAAAAGAAAATAGGATAGAAGAAAATATACAGTAAACATAACAGAATATTAATGGAACAATGAACTAATATCAAAAGATCCTACTGCAGGTTGCTTCTCAAATATTTAGGGAACCAACTCAAATTTATAAAAAATAAGAACCATTTCCCATTTGATAAATGATCAAATGACATGACCAAGCAGTTTTAGAAGAAAATAAAAATACCTATAGTCATATGAAAAAATGCTCTAAATCCTATTGATTGGAAAAATGTACATTAAAAGAACTCTAAGATACCACCTTGTACTTATCAGAAATGACAGGGCAGCTAGGTGGCACAGTGGATAGAGCACCAGTCCTGGAGTCAGGAATACCTGGGTTCAAGTCTGGTCTCAAACACTTAATAATTACCTAGCTGTGTGGCCTTCGCAAGCCACTTAACCCCATTTGCCTTGCAAAAACCTAAAAAAGAAATGACAAAGGGGATGTGAGCAAATAGGCATGCTGGTGCACTCTTGATGGAGTGCATCCAATCATTCAGTAGAATAATTTGGATTTATGGGCTATAGAACAAAGGGCTATAAAACTGTGTCTATCCTTTGATCCAACAATACGACTATTAGGTCTATAATTCCAAAGAGAAAAAATCAAAAGGAAATTCACCTATTTGTACACAAATAAGTATAGCAGCTCTTTTTGTGGTGACAAAGAATTGGAAAATAAGGAGATATCTATCAATTGGGAAATGGTTGAAAACTTGTGGCACATGACTGTGGTGGAGAACTATTGTGCTGTAAGAAATAAGGATGATGTGGGGTAGCTAGGTGGCGCAGTGGATAAAGCACCAGCCCTGGAGTCAGGAGTACTTGGGTTCAAATCTGAACTCAGACACTTAATAATTACCTAGCTCTGAGGCCTTGGGGAAGCCACTTAACCCCTATGCCTTGCAAAAATTGAAAGAAAGAGGGGGGGGAGAGAGAGAGAGAGAGAGAGAGAGAGAGAGAGAGAGAGAGAGAGAGAGAGAATGATGATGATGATGATGATGGCCTATATGAACTGATGCAAAGTCAAGTGAGCAAATCAAGACATCATTGTAGATACATAATAGCAATATTGTAATGATCTACTGTTAAAAACGTAGCAACTCTGATCAATACAATGATCTAACACAATTTTGAAGGACTGATGAAAATTACTATCTAGCTCTAAAATAAGAACTGAACCCTGCAAATTGAAGTATAATTTTCTTATTTCCTTATTTTTTTGTTTTCTTTTTTTGCAAAATGGTTCATATGGTAATATGTTTTATATGTTTCACATGGATATCATATTGCTTGCCTCTCAGTGGGTGATGGAGGGCCTGGAGGGAAGGAGACAATCTGAAACTCTAAAAAAAATTTAAGATTAAAAATGAACAAATAATAAATTTGAGTGGGAGGGAAGAAACTCAATATGCATAATATATATATATATATATATATATATATATATATATATATATATATATATCTAAGCTTATAATTTTAGAGAGTCTCTGGGTACTAAGAATTTATGTGACTTGTTCAGTCAGCATGTGTCAAAGCCAGAAGAACCCAGGTCTTCTTAATTCTAAAGTTACTTCTGTATAAGTAATTTGAAATTGCCAAGTTTTATTTAAATATTAGATAGTGAAAATTGCAAACTCCTATTATTCTAAATGTAGCTAATAGTAGATTGCCTACATTGATAACTATTCACATTTACATTTTCACATAGATATTTACAAAGTACTTCCCTCAGAAGAACCCCATTTTTACAGATAATGAAGATGAGTCTCACAGAGACTTGTAAATGATATTACCAGGATCATAAAAATATTAAATATAAAGTCTTGCTCCCAACTCTTCCTGATTTCAAGTCTAGCACTCATTTCACAAGATCAATAATGTTCTAACTCTTTTCACTATCACAATGACTTTTAAAATCTCAAATTTGCAAAGTTTTTTCCCCCCAGGTAGCCTACTCCATTATTCCTCTTTATTACAGGAGCCAACACTGATAAAAAAAGTTTTAAATTATCACACATAAATGTGCATATTTTGTTTATTTGTACTCCATCCCCCCCAATAATCTTGGGCTCTCTATGATTTTTACCAGTCCAATGAGAGGGCGCATTGTTCAAAACAAAAGCTGCTCAATGTAATTGTTTAGCAAAATAAACAAGGAAATTGCCCTACAAACCCATAAGAAATTCTCTCTCTCTCTCTCTCTCTCTCTCTCTCTCTCTCTCTCTCTCTCTCTCTCTCTCTCTCTCATAAATCTCTCTGCCACAAGAGAGCACATGTAAATGATGAAGGTAACTCATGATCATGGCTTTACTTACTTTTCTGCTACAGTCCCTCTTCAGCCATCAATAATATATTTACTTGCTACTTCCACCACAGAACTATTGATGTCATATGCTGATCAGGGAATGCCAATGAATAAAGACCTCTGGAGCTGCCAGCTGGATATGTCCATTGTGGACATATCCTTTCATTGTGATGTTATATATTCATCCTCTATAGTCCTGTCATAGCTTTGTGGGCTGTTTCTTTAGCTCTTTTCTCCTCTCTGATTCATTCAGATGGTCTTATACTAAATTGCAGCTGAAATATGGGCTATTCCCCTTAGAAGAAGGATATTTCAACTCCCCCCCTCCCAGAAAATAGTGGTATATGGTATAATCTCTTAGAATTAGATTTATCTTTAAACTCCTTTGCTTCTAAAGTTCCTGCTCTTTGAAATCAGTATGCTATTTGGACTTTGATGAAAAACTTCATCTCAACTACCATCCTGCCTCTTTTGATTCCTGAGTCTATTGTTATGAATTTTTGGAAGTTCATTAGAGAGAATGGGGAAGCAAATTCCATTTAAGATGGTTTCCTGAATAGGAAGTAGACTGGTCAGTTCCCATATATATATATATTTATATGTATGTATTCTACAGCAAAATTCTAAAGTTCATACTAGAGTAAATAATGATCAAGAAATGCAATAAGAAACTCTTGTGACTTTTCCACCCCAGAATTGCACAAAAAGTCAGCTGGAGGGCTGCCTTCCTCACCATATCTCCCCCACCCTATCAGTGCCTACTAAAGTAACCAGAGACAAGTTATCTATGGGGTCAAGAAGCAGCAAGGATACAGAACTTATCAGAGAAAGTTCTAGCCAGGATAGTCAGAAAGCTTCTAGATGGAGACATTGAGCCCTTCAGGAAATAGCATTAAGTATCAATCCTGAATAATGCAGTGATAAATGCTCAAACTAGGATGGCCCAGTCCCAGGGGTTCTTAGATCCCTAAAACTAAGAGCAGTCATAAGATAGGATCCTGAAGATCCAGCATCATGAATCTCAAAGATCTGTGTAAGTAGGGGGTAGAGGGAGGAAGTGAGGATCTCATTCTGGTAACTAACATTTAGCCTAAGAACCTCAGAGACCAAACTGACAACAAGAAGTACTGACCCCTGTACCCAAAAGCATAGCAGAAGAATAGCTTCCCCTGACACAAAACTTCAATTAAAAATGATTAAGAAGGCTAAATCAAGAAAAAAAATAATGACATTATTAAAATAGTATTATATGAGACTTCCGGCCAAGATGGCGGAGAGAAGACAGGCACAGTTCTAAAGTCTCCTGATCTCCTTATCTATCACATGAAACAAACCTCTTAAAAGAAATCTGACCCACAAAACCCAGAAAGAAAAGCCAGGAGAAAGAACATCTACCTCAGGATTTGTCTCCTGCGGCAGCTTTGGCCAAATTCAGGCGGGTGAGTCTGGGCTCAGAGGGAGGATCAGCCCCGGCTCAGCCAGATTAACAGCTGAATTGGAGCCCAGAGTCTGAGGGCTGGAGACCTGGACCTGCTGGATCAGCGGTGGGGCTGGACGAAAGGGGCTTGGGTCCACGGGGAAGCAGAGGCGCTGGTGTTGGTGCTGTCCCCTTGGAGCTTGGGGAGCAGGCTGGGGGTGGGGGGAGTCATAGTGCAGGAGAGCTGCGAACATCATCCCTAGGCTCCTAGGGTCTGAGAAATTCTGAATCCACGCCTCCATTGCACAGAGGCCTCTTCCCAAACAAACAAATGCAGACTACTTCTTCCTCAGGCCCAGGTGTGTGAGCAGAAGAACCAGCCCAGCTGAGGAATGACCTCAGGCCAGGGTAAAGCCCACCATTGACTGAAGGCAAAAGAATTCAACAGCTCCAATTCCTCCCTTCAGGCAAAGGGAGAAGGCCTCTCAACCAAGGTCACAGACACTCCAGAGAGGGCAACCAGCACCTCCTACTGGCCAGGCAGAGAAGCTGCACTCAGTAAAGCCTTTAGCGATCCCAAGCCCAGGTGAACCAGCCCCGCCCCCCAACTCAAGGTCTTAGCATAATGAGGAAGGGTCAGCGAAAAGGTGGATCCATAGAAAAATTCCTGGAAGGGAAAGACCCCAACTCAGAGAGACCTGGAACCTCTGAGGATAATACAATCTGGTCTCCAGCACAGAAAGACTTCCTTGAAGAAATAAGGAAGGAGCTTAAAAATTTAGGAGAGACAATTAATACCTTGCAACAAGAAAACAAAACCTTAGAAAGTACAATTGGACAAACGCAAAAGGAGAATAAATCTCTCAGATCATTAATTGGACAATTACAAAATGAGAATAATTCTCTCAGATCCTCAAATGAGCAAATGCAAAAAGAAATTAATTCTCTCAAAACCTCAATTGGTCAAATGGAAAGCTCTTTCAAAAGTAGAATTGACCAATTGGAAAAGGAGTTGCAAAAGGTTAATGAAGAAAACTGCTCCCCCCCCCCCAAAAAAAATAATGGAGTCTACAGAAACTAATGACTCCATGAGACAGCAAGAGTCAGTTAAACAAAATAAAAAAATAGAAAAAAATAGAAGCAAATATAAAATACCTCATCAACAAAACCACTGACCTCCAGAATAGATCGAGAAGGGGAAAACTGAAAATTATAGGACTTCCTGAAAACATTGAAGAGAAACAAAGGCTGGACTTAATATTACAGGATATACTGATGGAAAATTGCCCTGATATCATGGAATCAGAGGGCAAAGTAGTTATTGAAAGAGTACATCGATCTGAACCAGAAAAAGATCCTAAAATGAAAACACCAAGGAATGTTGTGGCCAAACTCCAGAACTATCAGATAAAAGAGAAAATCCTGCAAGCAGCCAGAAAGAAACAATTTAAATATCAAGGAGCCACAGTAAGGATCATGTAGGACCTGGCTGCATCAACTTTAAGGGATTGAAGGGCCTGGAATGAGATATTTCAAAGAGCACAGGAGCTTGGAATGCAGCCAAGAATCTACTTTCCTGCAAAGCTGAGCCTTCTCTTCCAGGGAAAATGATGGACATTTAATGAAATGGAAGAATTCCAAAAATTTCTGATGAAAAGACCAGAACTAAACAGAAAATTTGGACATCAAACAGGAGGTTCAAGAGACACATGAAAAGGTAAAAAAAGCGGGGGGGAGTAAAAGGAAAAAGAAATGCAATCCAGTAAGTTGAAACTGGCTATATCCCAGCATGGGGGGGAGGGATTCTCATAAACCTTGAGAAATGTAACTCTACCAGAGAGAATACACCTAGCCAGAAATGATGGACATTCATGACCTATCCATGAGACTACTATCTAATGGGATGTAACTGGCTTTAACCCCACTTGGGAGAAAGACTCTAATAACTCTCAGGAATTTTGGCTCTATTTGATAGAATATACAGAACTAGAAAGGACACTCAGAATGTTCTATGACTTAGATAGAATGATCTAAAAAAACACTACCTCCTTAAAAAGGGGGAACAGGAAAGAGATGGGAGGAGGGAGGAGGGAGGGGATTGAATGGGGTAAATCTCATTACACTAAGAGGTAGAAAAAACCTATGGTAATAGTGGGGAAGAAGGGAGCAGAGGAGAAACACCTGAATCTTCTTCTCATCAGACTTGACTTAAAGTCAACCTACACTACTCAGTTAACTTACAAAACACCTAACCTTTCAAGTATTAAAAGGGGAAAAGGGGAGGGGGGGGGACAGAGAAAGGGAAGGGAAGTGGGGGAAATAAGGGGAAATAACAAAAGGAAGGGAAGGGAAAAGGGAAAAAGGGAAAGGGGAAAGAAAGGGGAGGGGTGA